>NC_059164.1:30319590-30936881 GCF_019923935.1 Bubalus bubalis
TGGTTCATCTGACTGTAGAGTTTGCCTGAGTCTAGAGGTTTTTGGTTTTCTGGTTTTTGCAGCCCCAGGATGGTATTTAACAGACTCTTCAGTCCCTTTGGATTTCCTATAATTTGGTGGTTAGATCTAGAGGCTCAGACAGACTCAAGATTGCTTCTTTTGGGCCAGACTACTTTGTGGGCAGTGCTGTGTTCTGCAGGTAGCCCAAGACACCTGGTTTTGCCTTTAGTGCTGATGTTATTTGATCATCAGGTTAAAATGGGGTCTGCCAGATATCTTTTTAGCAAAAGCATCTTTATAGCCCTTGGTACTTAATAACTAGGGTGACATTTGACATTCTGTGACTATCCATTCTCTCTGAGAGCAGTTTCAGTTGTTAACTTTCACCTGAATCAATTACCACTTCAGGGGTTACAAAATGATTTTCAAATATTAATACTATTCCTCTTTCATATATTAGGTGGTATTCTCCTGCAATGTAATATTCTCTCTCTTCCGGTCTGTCCCTCTCTCCCTCCCTCCCAGGTAGTTTCGTGGACTTCTTTAAAGTCTACTACTACTACTAAGTCGCTTCAGTTGTGTTCGACTCTGTGCGACCCCATAGACGGCAGCCCACCAGGCTCCCCCGTCCCTGGGATTCTCCAGGCAAGAACACTGGAGTGGGTTGCCATTTCCTTCTCCAATGCATGCCAGTGAAAAGTGCAAATGAAGTCGCTCAGTCGTGTCCGACTCTTAGCGACCCCATGGACTGCAGCGCACCAGGCTCCCCCGTCCATGGGATTTTCCAGGCAAGAGTACTGGAGTGGGTGCCATCGCCTTCTCCGTCTTTAAAGTCAGTGTGTTATTATTGCTCATTACTGTTTCATCATTCTTTCTCATGCTCAAATTGTCCCAAATTCAGCCATCAGCAGCTCCTTCAAGCCAAACTCTGTGTCATTTTGACACAACCCTAATAGTCTCTGAGCACCTCCTTGCCCTCTGACACAACAAGCGTGCCAAGCGAGCCTTGTACTTGCCCCAGACCTTGAATCAGCCATTTCTCCAAGGAGCCCGGGCATTTAGAAATTACGCTCTGAGACCCAGGTGTCCTCTCTGCTAGCAGAGTATCATTGCTTTGACTGGACAGAGCAAGGTGGTGGTGGTTTAGTCGCTCAGTAGTGTCCGACTCTCTCTAAGTCCACCAGGCTCCTCTGTCCATGGGATTTCCCAGGCAAGGATACTGGAGTGGGTTGCCATTTCCTTCTCCAGGGGAATCTTCCCCACCCAGAGATCAAAGCCGGGTCTCCTGTGTTGCACGCAGATTATTTACCAACTGAGCCATCAGGAAAGGCAGGACAGAGCAAAGGTGTCATAAATACCTTCCATCTAAGTTCAGTGTGACATCTTGAATTCATACCCAGCACGACAGGATTCTTGCTCATTTCCCTCAATAGTATCTCCCTCCCCACAATGAAAACCCCAATTCCCGGTACTTCTCATATACCTACCCACTTGCTCTATCCACAATACACACAAAACAGTTTCAGACATCCCACCAACACAGCTCCCAACACCACTGACAACAGCCATCATTCAAGCTGAAGACTTCTTTGGAACGCGTGCTACCCTCAGGACAGTCCTGCTAGGTCCCAGGTCTCCTCCCTGAGATAACCGGACCACGGCTGTACTTGGGCATGAAAGATACTTCATGTGTGCCTCACGTGTCATTATGCATTACATAAGAGAGACGCCCTCAGGGTTGGGGTTTTAATAAAATAATTTTTACTGCTACAAGAAGGCATGCTTACGTGAAACACAGTTTAACACTGGTGGCATGGGGATGAAGAAAGAGATGGCCGTTAACTAGTACAGTTCGAAGCCACTGCCTCACTCATGCTCTGGACAGGCAGTTTTCCCTGCCTTTGCTTTCGCATCATCAGTGCAAATACTGACACGGCAAAAAAGGGCAAAATGTGTCTTAATATTATTATGACAATAACTCTGTCCTCATGGAACCCTGAAAGGGTTTCAGGGTTTCCCCACACCTCCCTTTCAACAACAGCTGCACAAGCATACACAGAGATGTGTATTTGAAAGTTTCCTGAATTCTCTGGATCCTTGTTTTCTGTGCATTGAATTAATTTAACAGTCAGGTTCATCTGAGAGATCACTAATCCCTAACTGCTCATTTTTATCATGATTTTAATGATTCCTGCGTAACAATGATTAGATGGCCAATGGTTCAACCAAAGGAAGTTTAACACCTGGCTTCCAGAGAACACAAATCCAGACTCTGAATACAAGATTAATGATGTCACACAGTTAATTACAAACCATCTAATGAAATCACTTCAAGAGACAAGCAGACACTTACAGAATTAGAGTTCCACTAACAATAGGAAAAATACTGTTAACGTGTATGCTAAGATGCTCCTAAAAAAAAAAAGAGCCTAAATCTGAGACGGTTCTTGGGAGAAAAATTAAAACTCTTCCTCCTTTAAGAAGGTGAATTTAACAGTGTTTAGCTCCTTTGTCTTTTCAAAGACATGTTTTACTGTTGTTTAGTCATCAGAACCAATACAACCAAGAAAATACTCTTAGCAGAGAAACACAGATGATACTTATGGAAGTATGTTAGACTTTACATAACAGCCATTGAATTCAGTCCCTTAAGTGGCACTTTTTGACTTATCATCATTCTATGAATCAAAAATCCCCGCTGGCCCAGAAGCCTGCTTTGACATGAAGAGTTAAAGAAGGAGCACCCAATGGGATGGCTTAAGGAAGGCACGTATAAGGAGTGGAGATGCTGCTGATACGAACAAACCGCATCCCAGTCAATCGCATTAGCCCTGGGGCCACCGTCACGGCCGCCACTGCGGGGAGCTGTGTCTGCCCTGCTCCACCTCCTGCGTCTGCTCCAGGGGTGCCCAGAGCAAGGCTGTGATTACCCATCAGGGCCAGAAGCAAAGAACGCACTTTCTAAAGAGCAGAGCGCTACACACTCTTGGGGCGTGCAGGGCTCTTCGTTTCTTGCTGCCCAACTTCAAAAGGCATTGAGAGAAGCATTTCAGACAGTCATAAGCCCCGGGATTTAACAAAAGTCTGTAAAATATCCAAGTGTCTTCAGTGCAACAAACTAACAGAGGCAACCAAGGCGGCAAGGAGCACGTGCGAGGGACCCAAAGGAGCTGACGAAGGAGGATCCTCAGGGACATGCTTCTAATGTGAGACCAGCTACACAGGTCGACACTGTAGGCCCCAGGATTTGTCAGTTTCCCGTTCCATTCAGCAGTGATCCATTCAACAACTATTATGTAGCCTGGACAGAGCACACAGACCTTTCCCCAAAGCTTATGTTCCACCTGATTACAATGCCAATCAAAAGACACATTAAAACAAACCAAAAATATAAAAGCAAAAAACTGAAAACATTAAATATTCCCAACCAGTGCATTATACTTACAGTAGTTGACCTTGCGTAATATTAGGATAAATGCAATCTAGCCAGAAAGAAGCAAAATTCTCTTTGAAAGTGAAAGGACTTATATTCACAGCGATGTGACCTGGAATAGGTTGTGTGACTCTACTGAGCCTCAGAAGTCTCAAATGTAAAGAGTAACAAAAGGTGCTATTCTGCGTACTTATGGTTCAGATGGTAGAGAATCCACCCGCCAATGCAGGAGACCTAGGTTCCATCCCCGGGTTGGAAAGATCCCCTGGAGAAGGGAATGGCAACGCACTCCAGTATTCCTGCTTGGAGAATTCCTATGGATAGAGGACCCTGGAGGGCTACAGTCCATGGGGTGGCAGAGAGTCAAACATGACTGAGTGATTAAGCAACAAAATTTTTTAAAAACAGCCATTTTTTTTCCTTATCCTTTCATATACACTGTATGTATCTGTTCACTCTGTCCTTGTTGGGATAACAGTGTATCCTCAAAGGTCAACGGGGGCCCCTAGATTCAATTCTGTGACCGGAACAAAGACGCTAGGATGGAGTTCTCAGCACCTGACACGGGCCTGGCCTAAAGCAGGTCATCAATACATCCTTGCAAGCATCTGATCATGTAGGCATTTCCCCAGGGAACGTGTGTTTCCTAGGAAAGGTGCAGGGGGTCAAAAGATGCAAGCTGTCATCTTTCTATCCAAGAGGACTTTCTCCCAGAATTTCTGAGCACCTACATGCAAAGTAGTCACATTCACTGCACCTCTTCAGAAATGACTGCAGACTTCACTCACTTGCCCTGCAAACCGCCTTGGGGCTCATGTCTGGGAACAAAGAACTCAAACTCAACAGGCTTTGGAACCAAGCAGGCGGGAATGACCGCAGCAGCTCAGGGCAAGGCTGCGTGGCTCAGACAGGATGGTCACTCCCGCAGCCCAGCAGCGCAAAGCCGCCAAGTCGCGGGGCCCCAGTACGCTCAACCTCAACCTCCCCAGAGAACTGAGGAATCCTTAGTCTTGGTGAGAAATCTCTCAGTTATGAAATGTCAGCTTCCAATTCTAAGGACCAAAGATTTACAGGCTGGATCTAAACTCATTCAGGGAAGGCACGTGGCAGAACTCATGGTGCTTTGCGGAACACCAAGGACATCTTAAAAGTCAAAATTTCAAACGTTACTGACAGTCTCTCTCACTAGTGCCTGGCAGTGGAAGCACTGGACACCAAAGGGTTAAGAAAATTAAAAGAAAAACTTTAAATTCAAAATAACCACTGGACCACCAAGGAAGTCCCAGGAAGGGCTATGCGGGAAACACAGGTTCCATCTCTGGTCCAGGAAGATCCCACATGTCGAGGAGCAGCTAAGCCTGTACACCCTCGAGTCAACGCTCCAGAACACGAGAAGCCACTGCAATGAGAAGCCCACACACCACAATCAGAGAGAAGTCCCTGCTCATCACCACTGGAGAAAGCCTGTGAGCAACAGCGAGGACCCAGTGCAGCCGAAAATTAATGTAAAAACGCTGTAGAGAAAAATAACCCTTCCCTTGTTCATAGTACTATTCTCAAAGCTACAAAGCAGAGGCAATCCAAGTGCCCATCAACAGATGAATGGATAAACAAGACGTCATAAACATACACAGTGGAATAAAAAAGACGTCATAAACACACACAGTGGAATAAACAAGACGTCATAAACACACAGTGGAATATTGTAAACTCTTACAAATACTGAATCACTGCACTGCACCCCTTAAAAGTAACACAGTTATACGTCAATTAAACCTCAGTACAATTTTTAAAAAACACAACAAAAAGCACACCAGAGGCCTGGTATTCTGTGTTTCCAACAAGCTCCCATGCTCTGGTCTGCAGAACATGCTTTTAGTATAAAAGGTCCAGTTCATTTTCTGTTCCTGTCTTAAGGGATGTGACTTTTCCTATTTCACAGTAGCTACTCTTGTATGAATCTTAACCTCCTTCCTACAGGCAGGTAATTCTCATGGCACACTCTGGATCTCACTGGCATCTGTCTTTCTCACCCTGCCCAACTCCAGCAGCAAGAACAGAGTTGTGCATACTCAGAGGTCCTCAATAAATACGAGTAACTGATAAGCAGCATCAACAAATTCATAGAAATAAAGAAATTTTCAAATCAGGTAAAAATTTCCAAATCAAGACTTTTCTGTATCTCAAGGATATTTAAATTTATTCCTTCTAGATTAAAACAAAACAGCACCCAGTCAGGAGGAACATATTTATCATCTATTAGTTTTTGAAGGAGAAGAAACTGAGATTCTCTTTAAAGCCAATTTATTGGAGAGCTGATTTTTATGAAGCGTCAGGAACGGTTTCTTTTTCTAGGAACACTAGTGTGTATTTCACCTGGAAACGAGATTCATTTTAAGCCCTAAGGAGCAGCACAAAGGAAATGTGTGTTACTACAGCCTCCTTACTCGGAAAAGCTGTTCTGAAAGGAATTGCGGTACAAGGGCAGCAGGATTTGCAGGGCCTACTGTCCTGGATCTGTGTAAGGAGATCCTTTACACAAAGAAAAGCATTCCTTCAACCCTCCACAAAGGCTGCTGTTTCATATCATTTTCTCCATAAACAATGCCATTTCCTTAAATCTCTTATGATTAAATCAGTTTGTTCATAAGAAATGTACATGCTGTGCACTATTTACATAACTCAAAGTGGATCAGACCTAAATATAACACCTAAAACAGTAATACTTCTATTGTTTCACAAAGGAGAAAATCTTTGTGACCTTGGGTTCTTTACAGATTTTCTAAATGTATAAACTAGACAATTAAAATTAAGAGTGCCTACTCTTCAGTAAACACTCTTAAGGGAACGAAAAGCCAACAGGAAAAAATACCTGCAAATCATTCATCTGATAAAGGACCTATACCCAGAATATATATAGAACTCTCAAGAACTTAACAATATAAACAAATAACCCAATTTAAAAACACACAAAAGAGGTGAGCAGACATTTCACCAAAGATAAATGGATGGCAGATAAGCACAAGAAAAGACATCCACAGTTGGACATCCAGTCATTACAAAAACGCAAATTAAAGCTACAGTGAGATATAACTATCTACCTACCAGAAATTCAGTCAGTCACGTCTGACTCTGCGACCCCATGGACTGCAACACGCCAGGCTTCCCTGTCCATCGTCAACTCCTGGAGCTGGCTCAAACTCACGTTCATCCAGTCAGTGATGCCATCCAACCATCTCAACCTGCTGTTCCCTTCTCCTCCTGCCCCCAATCTTTCCCAGCATCAGGGTCTTTTCCAATGAGTCAGCTCTTTGCATCAGCTGACCAAAGTATTGGAGCTTCAGCTTCAGCATCAGTCCTTCCAATGAATATTCAGGACTGATTTCCTTTAGGATGGACTGGTTGGATCTCCTTGCAGTCCAAGGGACTCTCAAGAGACGTCTTCAACACCACAGTTCAAAAGCATCAATTCTTGGGCCCTCAGTTTTCTTTATGGTCCAACTCTCACATCCATTCATGACCACTGGAAAAACCAGAGCTTTGAAAACCTGACAGCACCAAGGGCTGACAAGGATGAGGAGCGACTGGCACTTTCATAAACTGTTGGCAGAAATGCAAAATCATATGGCCACTTTGGAAAACAATTTCGAAGTTTCTTATAAAGTTAAATATACACTCAGCACATGATCCAGCAACCCTGCTCCTAGGTGTCACCCAAGTAAAATGAAAGTTATGTTCACACAAAACTTGCAGTTAGCAGTTTTATTCTCAAACCAACAAACAATCCAAGTCAACTAGAGAATGGATAAACAAACCGTGGAACAACCACACCACAGGATTTAAGTCAGCAATAAAAAAAAAAAATTAATTAGTGATAAACACAACAACAACATGAATGAATCTCATTGCTATGCCAAGTGGAAAAGACTACACACTTTCTGAATACACCTAAGTAACATTTTGGAAAAGGCAAAAATATCGAGGGAAAAAAACATATCAGGAGTCAAGATGGTGGGGCAGTAGGAGGACGTGGGGTCCATCTCTCCACACAATGCATCAAGCACACATCTACAAATGGAGCAATTCTCACAGAACACCAGCTGAACACCAGCAGAGACCTCAGACACCTAAAATGACAAAAAAGATCCCCATGTAAATCACAAATTGATAACCCCACAATTGGGTGACCTGCAAACTGGCTTCATAAACTCAGCACCTACAGAACATCTAAAAGGACAATAAATGCTCCCATAGCCAAGGTGGGTCTAGCTTTAGCCACTATAGACTCTGCGGGCATGTACACGTGGGGGTTGAGCCAGACCAGAGTCTGAGCCGCTCTCACAGAGCCCACAGTGGGTCCAGATCTATGATCACTGCTCCAAATCCAGGAACCTGACTTCAGTGGATCTGTGCTATGGCCTAGTGAAAACAACGTCTGAAAGACACCAGGGCCAATTACAAGCATGCCCATAGTTAAGGTGGGGCTGAGAGCAGGGCCAACAACAGTGTAATCGAAAGCTCATACAACAGGTAAACAGCTCCAGACGAGGGATACTCAGTAGCTTTCCTTCCAGTGGGCGTGCTCCAATCTTGCCTACCTCATGCTGAGGATCAGAAACACAGACAAGAAACAGATCTGGGGGTTTCTACTCTAACATCTAGGGAGCAGACCCACCTCTGACAGGGCAGTGACAACCACAGCAAAGGGGAGGCCAGTTCAGGCCTGGGCACCACAACGTCGGTCACACTTCCTACCAAGGGGATAATGGCTCAAACACAAACCAAAAATAAGAAAAGGGCAATAGGTACATACATATTGATATTTACCTTCAATTAAATGGATTAAATGCTCCAACCAAAAGACACAGACTGGTTGAATGGATACAAACACACAAGACTGTACATTCGCTGTCTATAAGACTCACTTCAGACCTAGGGACACATGCAGACTTAAAAGAAAGGGGATGGAAACAGATATTCCATGCATATGGAAATCAAAATAAAGCTGGAGTAGCAATACTCTTATCAGACAAAACAGACTTTAAAATATGGACTGTTACAAGACACGAGGAAGGACATTACATATGATCAATGGATCAATCCAAGAAGATACAACACTTGTAAATATACATGCACCCAAGATAAGAGCACTGGAGAAGGAAATGGCACCCCACTCCAGGGTTCTTGCCTGGAGAATCCCAGGGACGGGGAGCCTGGTGGGCTGCCGTCTATGGGGTCACACAGAGTCAGACACGACGGAAGCAACTTAGCAGCAGCAGCAGCAAGATAAGAGCACTTCAATATACAAAACAAATACTAACAGCCATTAAAGGAGAATTCAACAGTAACACAACAAAAGTGAGGGACTTTTAATTCCTCACTACTAGTCCTCATCAATGGACTAATCATCTATACAGAAAAACCAACAGGGGAACACAGGCCTTAAATGACACAAAAGACCAGATGAACTTCACTGATATTCATAGAGCATTCCATCCCCAAAGAGCAGAATATACATTGTTTTCAAGTGCACCTGGAACATTCTCCAGGATTGATCACATGATGGGGCACAAAGCAAGTCTTGCCAAACTTGAGAAAATTTAAATCACATCAAGCATCTTTTCCAACCACAATGCTACAAGATTAGAAATTAAGAGACGAAAAAACCAAAAGCACAAACATTCATGGAGGCAGAAAGAATCAATGGATCACTGAAATTTAAAGAGGAAATTTAAAAAAAAACACCTAGAGACAAATGACAACAAAAACATAATCCAAAACCGATGGATGCAACAAAAGCAGTTCTAAGAAGGAAGTTTATAGCAATGCAATCTTACCTCAGGAAACAAGAAAAATCTCAAATAAACAACCTAACCTTACACCCTAGAGCAACCAGAGAAAAAAGAACTAACAAAGTCCCAAGTCAGTAGAAAGAAAGAAGTCTTAAAGATCAGAGCAGAAATAAATGAAATAGAGATGAAGAAAACAATAGAAAAGACCAATGAAACTAAAACTTGGTTCTCTGAAAACACAATATCGAGAAACCTTTAGCCAGACTCATCAAGAAAAAAGGGAGAGGGCTAAAATCATAAAATTAGAATGAAAAGAGATGTTACAACTGACATCACAAAAATATAAAGATTCATAACAGACTAACACAAGCAATTATATGCCAATGCAATGGACAACCTAAAAGAAATGGACAAATTCTTAGAAAGGGCCCATCTCTCCAAAATGAACCAGGAAGAAATAGCAAATATGAACAGACCTGTCACAAGAACTGAAATTGAAACTGTGATTTAAAAAACTCAACAAAAAAAATGTAGAACCTGATGGTTTCACAGGCAAATTCTATCAAACATTCATTTAGATAAGAGTGGACACCTATCCTTCTAAAACTATTCCAAAAAATTGCAGAGGAAGGAACACTCCCAAACTCATTATATCACCCTGATACCAAAACCAAAGATACCACAAAAAGAGAAAATTACAGGCCAATATCACTGATGATCACAGATATAAATATCCTCAACAAAATACTAGCAAACTGAATTCCACAACACATTAAAAGGATCAAGCACCACGATCAAGCAGGGCTTACCCCAGGAATGCAAGGGTTTTTCAACATCCACCAATCGGTGCAATATACTGCATTAACAAATTGCTGAATAAAAATCACATGATCATCTCAACAGATGTAGAACACGCTTTTGACAAAATACAACACCCATTTATAAAAACTTTCCAGAAAGGGGGCATAGAAAGAACCTACCTCAACATAATAAAGGCCATATATAACAAACCTACAACTAACATCATTTTCAATGCTGAAAAGCTGAAAGCATTTTCTCTAAGATGAGAAACAAAACAAGAATGTCCACTCTCACCACTTTCATTCAACATAATTTTGGAAGTCCTAGCCTTGGCGATCAGAGAAGAAATAAAAGAAATCCAAATTAGAAATGAAGAAGTAAAATTGTCACTGTTTCCAGAAGATATGATATTACACATAGAAAATACTAACAATGCTACAGAAAACACCAGAGCTCATCAATGAATTAGGTAAAACTGCAGGATACAAGATTAATACATAGAATCTATTACATTTCTACATAATAACAAAAGATCAGAAAGAGAAATTGAATAAACAACCCCATGTACCATCACATAAAAAGAATAAAATACCTACAAATAAACTTACTTAAGGAAGCAAGAAACCTATACCTTGAAAGCTATAAGATGCTGATGAAAGAAATCGAAGATAACACAGATAGAAAGATACACCATGTCCTTGGATTAGAAGAATCAACACTGTCCAAATGACTATACAACCCAAGGCAATCTATAGACTCAGTGCAATACCTATCCACTTACCAATGGCATTTTTCATAGAACCAGAACAAAACAAAACAAAAAAATTAAATTTCTATGGAGACACAAAAGACACCAAATAGCCAAAGCAATCTTAAGAAAAACGGAACTGAAGGAATCAAGATCCATGACTTCAGGCTATACTACAAAGCTACAGTAATCAAAACAATATGATTACTGGTACAGAAAAAGAAATACAAACCAATGTAACAGGATAGAAAGCCCAGGGAAAAAACCATATACCAATGGTCAATGAATCTTCAACAAAGTAGGCAAGAATATACAATGGATAAAAGATAGTCTCTTCAATAAGTGATGCTGGAAAATCTGGACAGCTACAGGTAAAAAAAAACACAGAATATTCTTCAACCTCATACACAAAAATAAACTCAAAATGGATTAAAGACCTAAATGTAAGACTGGATACTAAAAATATCTTAGAGGAAAACATAGAATATTCTTTGACATAAACTGCAGCAGTCTCTTTTTGGATCCATTAGAATAATGGAAATAAAAACAGAAATAAATGGGGTCTAATCAAACCTATAAGCTTTTGCACAGCAAAGGAAATGATTAAAAAAAAAAAAGGAAAAGACAACCTATGGAATCGGAGAAAGTATCTGCAAATGATGCAACCGACAAGGGCTTAAACAAAATATACATACAGCTTTTACAACTCAGTAACAACAAAAACCAAACAACCCAACTGAAAATGGGCAGAAGGTCTTAATAGACATTTCCCCAAAGAAGACATACAGATGGTCAATAGGCACATGAAAAGATGTTCATGACTAATTATTAGGGAAATGTAAAAATCAAAACTACAGTGAGACATCACCTCAGACCGGTCAGAACAGCCATCATTAAAAAGTCTACAAATAACAAATGCTGGAGAGGGTGTGTAGAAAAGGAAAACCTCCGACAGTGTTGGTGGGAATGTAAGCTGATGCAGTCACAGTAGAGAACAGTATAGAGGTTCCTCAGAAAAACTAGGAATAGAATTACCATATGACCTAGCAATCCCACTCCTGGGCACGTACCCAGACAACACTATAACAAATAATAATTATAAACAATACAATTATAAACGAAACAATAATTATAAATATGTATGAAACATCAGAGCTTCAATACCTACAAAGAAAACACTGACAGAATTGGAAAAAAAAGCTGTTCTACAATAATAGTTGGAGACCTCAATACCGTACTTTCAATAATGGATAGAAACACCAGAGAGAAGATCAGCAAGGAAAAGCAGGAATTGGACATTATAAACCAACTAGAACTAACAGACATAGATAGAACAATAGCAGAATATACGTTTTCCTCCCAACACAACACCCAATAACAGCAGAATATGCATTTTCCTCAAGAGCAAATGGAAAACTCCCTAAGACAGATTGTATGTGACACTACACAACATGTGAGTATAAATTTAAAAGATTAAAATCACATAAACTATCTTTGTAATAATGATAAAGGAAAACCAGAAATCAGTAACAGAAGAAAAACTGGAAAATTCACAAATAAGTAGAAATTAAACAACACTCTTAAACAACCAGTGGTCAAAGAAAAAAACACAAGGGAAATTAGAAAATATTTTCAAAGAAGTGAAAGCAAAATATACCAAAACCTATGTGATGTAGAGAAAGCAATACTAAGAAAAAATATATAGCTAAAAACATTTATATTAAAAATGATCTCAAACCAACAAGCTAATTTTATATTATTAGGGACTAGAAGAAGTACGGTAACTAAACCCAAAGGTTACAGAAGGAAGGAAACAAAAATTACAGCAGAGATAAAGAACAGAAAACCAATAGAGAAAAATCATAAAACCAAAAATTAGTTCTATGACAATAACAGAACTGACAAACTTTTAGGCAGATTGATTAAGGAAAAAAGAAAATCCAAATTGCTGAAATAAAGCAGAGGCATTACTACTAGTTTTACAGAAGTAACAAAGATAACAAAAACAATACTTTATATATATTTAGGGGCTTCTCTGGTAGCTCAGTGGTAAAGAATCCACCTGCCAACATAGGAGACACGGACTCAATCCTTGATTCAGAGAGATCCCACATGCCATGCAGCAACCGAGCCCATGTACCACACCTACTGAGCTCGTGTGCTGCAACGTCCAAGCCCCGTGCTTCCTAGGGCCCGAGCGCCACAGAGAAGCCACTGCATTGAGGAGCCCGTGCACTGCAGCTCGAGAGGAGCCCCTCAGTGAAACCAGAGGAAAGCCCACGCGGCTACCGAGACCCAGCCAAGCGAAAAGCAAGTGAATAATATTTTTGAAAAAAGAGCATTATGATCAATTATATGTCAAAAAATTAGCTAGATGAAATGGGTAAAACACACAACCTTCCAAGACTGATTCCTCAAAAACAAAAAACCTAAGGAGATTTCTAACTAGTAAGAATTTGAATCAATAATGAAAAACCTCCCAACAAAGTAAATCCCAGGACCAGTGTTCTATTTAACATTTAAAGAAAAATTAACACCAATCCTTCTCAAATTCTTTAAAAAAAAAAAAGTGAAGAGGAGAGAACATTTCTTACCTCATTCTATGAGACTGACAGCAAAGCCAGACAAAGAACCTACAGGAAAAGTACAGAGCGATAGCCCTTACGGTGCAAAACTCCTCAAAAAAAAGGCTAGCAAACCGAATTCAGCAGCTCAGATTATACAAGATGACCAAGTGGGATATATTCTAGAATACAGTATGGTTCAACATATGAAAATCAATCAATGTAATGCAAACACATAATCATCTCAACTGATGCAGAAAAAGCATTTGACAAAATTCAGTATCTTTTCATGGTTTTAAAAAGCTCCACAAAGAATGGAAGGAATCATTATCAACCTAATAAAGGCCATATACGAAAACCCCACAGCTAATATACTCAATAGTGGAAGACTTAACACTTTCTCCTATGATCAGGGACAAAACATCTACCTTCACCACTTCTATTCAACATAGTATTTGAGCAATTATCCAATGAAAATAAAAGCCATCCAAATTGGAAAGAAAGCATTGAAACTGTTTGCAGGTGATATAACTATGTAGAGCATCTAAAGATCCCACAGAAACTCTCATCACTAACAAATTCAAATCAAATCAGTAGCATTGCTATACACTAACAAGGAACAATCTGCAAAAATTCCATTTATCAGAGCATCAAAAAAAAACACCTCTTAGGGATTAACTTGGGCCATGAGGCTAAAGACTTACACACTGAAAACTATAAAAGACCAGTGAATGAAATTAATGAAGACATAAATAAATGGAAAGATACCACATACTCATAAACTGGAAGACTTAATGTTGTTGAGATGGCAACACTACCCAAAGCACCTGTACACCCAACGCAGTCCTCATCAGAATCAGGGTAACACTTTTTTGCAAAAACAAAAAAGCCCTTCTTAAAATTCATGTGGAATCTCAAGAGGCCCTGAAAAATCAAAACAATCTTGAAAATGAAGAACCTCACTGGAGTAGTCACACTTAACTGATTTCAATACTTACTACAAAACTACACTAATCCAAACAGTAGAGTCCTAGCACAAAGATGGACTTTTAGATCAGTGCAGTAGAACACAGCACCCCAAAATAAACCCTTGACTAGATGGTCAAATGACTTTTGACAAGGATCCTAAGACTGTTCAATGGGGAAAGGACAGTCTTCGACCAATGATGCTGGAAAAACTGGATTTCCACATGCAAAGAAGGAAGATGAAACCTTATCTTACACCATCTACAAAAAAACTAGAAATGCAAAGAGTCTAAATGTTAAGAGCTAAAACTATAAAAACTCTTTCCTTCTTGGAAGAAAAGACAGATGGAAAAATTTATGACTTGGCTATGGCACCAAATGCACAGACAATAATAGGAAAAGAATATAGATAAATTGGACTTCATCAAAATTAAAAAATTTTCTGCACTAAAGGATACTACCAAAAGAATGAAAAATACAACTAGAGAAGAGGAGAAAATATTTGCAAATCATGTATTGATACAGGGTTAATATCCAGAAAATACAAAGAACTCTTACAGCACAACCAAACACCGATTTAAATATTAGCAAAAGGCTTAAGCAGATATTTCTCCAAATATATGCAGATGGCCAATAAGCAACTGAAAAGATGCTCAACATCACGAATCATTAGGGAAATGCAAATCAAGACCACAATGAGATATCACGTCACACCCATTAGGATGGCTATTATCAAAAAAATAGAAAATAAGTGTTTCTGAGTAAGCAGAGAAATTGGAACATTTGAGTACTGCTCAGTCAGTTCAGTTCAGTCGCTCAGTCGTGTCTGACTCTTTGCGACCCCATGAATCACAGCACACCAGGCCTGCCTGTCCATCACCAACTCCTGGAGTTCACTCAGACTCATGTCCATCAAGTCAGTGATGCCATCCAGCCATCTCATCCTCTGTCGTCCCCTTCTCCTCCTGCCCCCAATCCCTCCCAGCATCAGGATCTTTTCAAATGAGTCAACTCTTCGCATAAGGTGGCCAAAGTACTGGAGTTTCAGCTTCAACATCAGTCCTTCCAAAGAACACCCAGGACTGATCTCCTTTAGGATGGACTAGTTGGATCTCCTTGCAGTCCAAGGGACTCTCAAGAGTCTTCTAAAACACCAAAGTTCAAAAGCATCAATTCTTCGGCGCTCAGCTTTCTTCACAGTCCAACTCTCACATCCACACATGACCACAGGAAAAACCATAGCCTTGACTAGACGGACCTTTGTTGGCAAAGTAATGTCTCTGCTTTTCAATATGCTATCTAGGTTGGTCATAACTTTCCTTCCAAGGAGTAAGCGTCTTTTAATTTCATGGCTGCAGTCACCATCTGCAGTGATTTTGGAGCCCAGAAAAATAAAGTCTGACACTGTTTCCACTGTTTCCCTATCCATTTCCCATGAAGCAGTGGGACCGGATGCCATGATCTTTGTTTTCTGAATGTTGAGCTTTAAGCCAACTTTTTCACTCTCCACTTTCACTTCCATCAAGAGGCTTTTTAGTTCCTCTTCACTTTCTGCCATAAGGTTAGTGGTTACGAAAAAGTGTGCAGCCACTGTGGCAAACAATATGATAGTTCCCCAAAAAATAAACACATAATTATCATACGATCCAGTCATTCCACTTTTAGGTGTATGTTCATAAGTATTAAAAGCAGGGATTCAAACTGATATTTTACATCAATGTTTATAGCAGCATTATTAAAGATGGCCAAAAGGTAGGAACAGCCCAAATGTCCATGCATGCATGAATGGATAATATATAAAATGTAGCATATGCATACAATGGGTTATTATTCAGACTGTAAGAAGAGATATCTTCGAACGTTGAAAATACACTAAATGAAATACATCAGACATGAAAGGACAAATACTGTATGCTTCCAGTGATATTCACAGAAACACAAAGTGTTTCTGTGGGTGATTACTATGGACTGAAGAGAATTGTTTAAAGGGTACAGTTTCAGTTCAGGATGATGAAGAGGTTCTGGGTATGAACAGTGGTAATGGTTACACAACAACGTGACTGAACTAGATGCCACTGAGTTATACATTTGAAAATGGTTAACATAGTAAAATTTATGTTATGTATATTCTGCCATCATAAAAAAAAAGGCAGAAGAAAAAAAAATCAATGCTATTTTTAAAAGAAAACGTAAGTGGGCGGAAACTAACAGGAGTGTCTGTATCTAGGGTTTAGAATAGCTGTTCAGAAGAGTAGCCTACGAACCAAACAAAGTTTTGGCAGATGTCCTAGGAGGGAACGGAGCCAAATCACTTGGGAAGTTCTGGGTAATTTCCTTTTCCAAAGGGTCAGCAGACAGGAAATGTGAAGCCAATGTTAAGACTTCAATGTACTCTAAAAGACTGATGATCAAATCAAACTAGTCTGCTCTCAGTGGTTTTCAACAAGCTGCTATTGACATTTTGGTGGCTTCTCCCTCTGGGACACTTCTGCCCTGCCTGATACAGGGCACTGACATCCCTGACCTCTGAAGCCCTGGCAACAGGCACATTCCCCGACTTTGGACAAGCCAAAAGTAGCCCACTTCTGTTATGCCCATGACACCAGTTCACTCAGATGAGAACCACAGAATCCAAACTGAAACACACATGCCTCTGCGTGTCTGTCAGACAAGACAGATTACAAAGCAGCAGCAAACGACCCCACGTCTGAATGATCTAAAGCAAGAAAGCCTTCTTTCTCGTGCACAGGACATGTCGGTCCTGGGCCAGCCAGGTGGGCCACTGCACACGGTCCTCACACAGGATCCAGGCTGACAGAGTTTCCACCGTCAGGAGCATGGGTACAGGGAGCATGATGAGGTTGATGATGCGCTGGCTTTAGAGTTTGTCACCTGGACGTGACACACTAGACTTCTGCTCACATTTCATTAGCCAGAGCACATCTAAGTCTTGCCTGTTTGAGGGGCCAGGAAAATGCATTCCTCCCATTTATCGAAAGGACAAGAATATTTGTATAGAGCTCTGATGGCTACCGAACTATGACTGGAAAGCATTCCGTGAAGTAGAAGACGCTGTGTCAATGTTCATCATTAAAAGTGATTACAGAGTGTAATTGTACCACCGTGTGCTAAAGGACCCCACGAGCAATGAGTCACAGGGTAGGGTGACATGGGCGATCTACAGTCAGTGTCAGCGAGGTGCAGTAAATGCAAACAGGGAGGTCAGCCCAGGAGGGCACCTGACCCAGTCACGGCGTGATGACCGAAGAATTCCAGGGGCCACGAGGTCAGCCACGTCCACACAGTCAGCCCAGAGGACGTGCAAGAAATCCACAGGTGGACGCAGGAGTCTGGAGGACATGCGGGCAGGGGGGCACTGTCTTTTGGTAAGCCACTGTCCCTGTGCTCAAGGCAGACAAGCACTGACCAGACCTGCACACCCCTGCACACCCCACAGCCCAGCCCTGCACACTTTATAAAGGGAGCCTCTTGGCACACTTCTGCCCTGCTAGGGGAAAACACGCTGAACAATCCCTGGGATGCCGGCCTGTGCAGGCAGCTGACACCACTTGGCTCCTGGCTTTGTGCCACGGTGAATGTACACACTCCCTAAGAGTGCATCCTTTCTCAGCTCCCAATTACAGCTGGGAAAGAGGATCACTCAGTACAATAACGATCACAAGGACAATGAGATGCTCTTTTCAGTGAATTTTTGAAGCTATCCGTGCAGGAAAAGAGAACAAGGCAGTTTTATACTTTTTTTTAAAGTCAGCTAAGGAAAACCTTCTGCAAGAGGTCATGTGCATATATGAGAAAGGCTGGATGAGGCCCTACCAGCTTTTAACTATTTTAAAAAAAAAAAACTCCCCAAATAAACCGGTGTGTGTGCATGCTCAGTGTGACTCTTTGCGACCCCATGAACTGTAGCCTGTTAGGTTCCTCTGTCCATGGGGATTCTCCAGGCAAGAATACCAGAGTGGGTTGCCATGCCTTCCTCCAGGGGATCTTCCCAACACAGGGATCGGACCCTGCATTGTCGGGCGAATTCTTTACCACTGCCCCACCTGAGAAGCCCCACCCTCCCCCAACTGGGACCAACTGTTAGTAAAAAAACAGAGAATTAAGAATAAACATGATTTTTAACAGTTTGGTATTGGCACAAAAACAGAAATATGGATCAGTGGAAAAGAACAGAGAGCCCAGAAATAAATTCACACACCTATGGCCAATTAATCTTCAGCAAAGGAAGCAAGAATATACAATGAAGAAAAGAGTCTCTTCAGCAAGTGGTACTGGGAAAGGTGGACAGTCACCTGTAAGCCAGTGAAGTTAGAACACACCATCATACCATACAAGAAAATAAACTCAACGTGGCTTAAAGACTTAAATATAAGACATAAGACCATACAACTCCCAGAAGAGAAAACAGGCAAAACATTCTCTGACATAAATCACAGTGATGCTTTCTCATGTCAGTTTCCAAAACAAAAGAAATAAAAGCAAAAATAAACAAATGGGACTTAATCAAACTTAAATGCTTTTGCACAGCAAATAAGCCATAAACAAAATGAAAAGACAACTTTAAAAATGGGAGAAAATATTTGCAAATGATGTTACCAAAGGTTTAATTCCCCAAATATACAACCAACCCATATTGCTCAATAAAAAAGAAAAAAACACAATTAAAAAATGGGCAGAAGACCTAATTAGACATTTCTCCAAAGAAGGCATACAGATGGACAACAGGCACATGAAAACACGCTCAACATGGCGAATTCTTAGAGAAATGCAAATCAAAACTATACAATGAGGCTGTCACCTCACACTAGTCAGAAGAGACACCTTTAAAAGTCTACAGATAATAAATCCTGGACAAAGTGTAGAGAAAAAGGAACCCCCCATACACTGTGGGTGGGAATGTAAATTGGTGCAGATATTTGGAAAACAGTATGGAAGTTCCTGAAAAAACTAAAAATAGAGTTGCCACATGATCCAGCAATCCCACTTCTGGCCATGTATCAGGAAAAGATGAAAATGCTAATTAAAAAAAAGTAGAACATTGCACCCCAATGTTCACAGAGCACTGTTTACAACAGCCGAGACATGGAAGCACCTAAATGCCCACTGACACATGAATGGATAAAGAAGATGTGCTGTGTACACACACACAAATATTAGCCATAAATAATAATAAAGCAATGCCATTTGCAGCAACATGGATAGACCTTGAGATTATCATATTAAGTGAAGTTAGATAAATAACGACAAATACCATATGGTATCATTTATATGTGAAATTTAAAATATGATATAGATAAAAACTTATTTATAAAACAGAAACAGACTCACAGACATAGAAAACAAACTTATGGTTACCAAAGGGGAAGGAGGTGGGGGAGAGATAAATCAAGAGTTTGGGATTTGCAAATATTGTAATTTTACATATAGATAATAGAATTTATATAAAATAAACAAGGTCCTACTGCACAACACAGGGGACTACATTCAACATCCTATAATAAACCATAATGGAAAAGGATATGAAAAGGAATATACATCTGTATAACTAAATCACTCTGCTACAGCAAAGAAGAAACACAATACTGCAAATCAACTATATGCCAATAAAAAATAAAAATTAAAAAATAAATGATTTTTCAATGCACTTTTATTTTTAACTTTCTATTTTAAACCAATGTTACTGGAGAACAAAATAAACGGCACTAGGCATTTTGCATTAAAAAAATATTCTGAGAGATTTCAAAATCAATGATAGCCCCCCTTGCCCCACTGCCCTCCACTTAACCACCCTCAGAGTCATGGAGCTTTAAGTAAAAGGATGGAGTAGGTTGGGGGAGTGGGCAGTAGATATATACTTCAGGGCTTATTAAAGGTACGAGTTCTAAATTTTATACTTGGCAGTTCCGTGCTGCTTAAGCTGGGGAGCTCAGTGACAGCCAGAGGGCTTTCAGGACCACAGGAGGGAACGGGGAGGGGAAGTTTTTTTCCCCAGAAGAATAATTTAAAATAGCATTCTTGATACAAACAAATAAAAACATATCATGGAATAGGCATGACTTTTAAAGACAAAACAAGATTAATGGGAACATCTCCTGCACAGGCAGAGTGAGACTGCACACCTCCAGGCCACTGGGGCAGGCACAAACGCCTCCACCATGAATTAGCCCAACAAAAATTTCCAGAAGCTCTGCTCCAGCCTGTCATAACTCATGCCTGCACTCACCATACACTGACAATCCTAAACTAACTTTCTTTAAAAAAATTCAACAAATATTTAACAGCTATGATTTGCCAGGGGCTTCCCAGGTGGCACCAGTGTTGAAGAATCCACCTGCCAATGAAGGAGACTCAGGAGACAGGTTCGATCCCTAGGTCAGGAAGATCCCCTGGAGTGCGAAATGGCAACCTGCTCCAATATTCTTGCCTGGAAAATTCCATGGACTTAAAAGGCTGGCAGTCTGCAGTCTGTGGGGCCCCAAAGAGTCAGATGTGACTGAGCACACATATGCCAGGCCCTTCACTCATTGGGTAAGTACCATTTTGGCCTGCCACATGATTTGGGGTGATCAGCCATCACCCTGGGGTAAATCCAGGGTGATGGATTTGGGCTCTCCAAGGGGAGGAGGTGTCCACCAGCGGGCAGCCAAGGGAGGGCCAGGTCTTGTGCCAAAAAGACGCAAAGGCACTTACCAGGTACACAGGATCCTCAGAAGCAGAGCTTTAAACATGGGGGGGGGGTGCCCACAAGCCGTGCTGCGGCTATGCAGGGTTTGGGGGAACAGGAGAGGGGGTCTTTGGGGAGGGATCCCTGGACTACGCCCAGCCCTGAGGATACCAGTTCAACTGGCAGGACAACCTGCGAAAGGTGTCACCACACGCCTGACGGCCCATGTTATACCGTTTTATGTGCAACATGCAACCAGAAAATGTCCACATCTTAAGTGTACAGAGTGGTGACATTTTACAAACCGCACCATCTATTATCACCAGCACACCAAGAAAACCTTTGTTTTTTAAGCTCTCAGAAAGAGCTTTATAATGAGTGAACCTACTGTTTGATCTCTACATATCCACAACATCAAGGAAAACACATTTTCGGGAATGCCACCTAGAAGACAATTTACAGCCAAAATAAGCAAGACCAAAGAAGGCTTAGCTTGGGGGCTCTAAGTTCAGGATGAAAACAGTCATTATTCCAGGCCAGTTATCATGAGCCCTGATTCTAACTTGAGCACAAAGTGCTTTCTATCAGCTAATACAACGAAAGGAGAAATGCCTTAGGAAGACAGTATGTGAGAGGTTCTCATCTACCGGCAATCAGGCATGTTCTACCAAATAGTAAGTACATGATTAGGACAGCAATTAAGAACAGCATTGTCTTCAACACAGGGCATATAGTATGTACCACCCCAAGACGGTCACTGCAAAGTTTCTTAAATGTATTTGTTAATAAATAAACATTTTTCAACAAAAAATACATCAAACACTCATCTGAATGAAAATGAAAACCGTAAAGACCTCCAAGCTACTCAGAAAAATAGTATGGACAGTGCTAAAGAAAGCAGGATTCAAACAACAATCATACTATAAAATTCAACAGCATACGTAGAAGCTAAGCAAAAATGGTGACTGGACACAGGCAAACAGGGAAGGAAAAATAACTAGAAAATGACACCCAGGGAGAAGTGAGGTAGAGCAACAGTTCAGTTTCCTTTTCAGCTTCTGTGAACAGGGTGTTATTTGTACAACACAAAATTCATCTAAGTCAATCCTGTGTAAAAACTTTGTGGATCTTCTTCGTATTCCCAAGCCAACTTTTACAGCCAGCGCCCAAGAAATTCTGCTCAAAGCATAACTTGCCCAGTTCCTTAAAAAGAACTAGATGAGCTGCTGTTAACACCCCAGCTCTTCTCTTTAAAAGGAGGGACAAAGGTATAAGAAAACCCCACACCGCTGACACCTCCTTCTATTTACACAGTTTAAACTCCGTGTGTCCTTGATCATGTCTAGCAGCAAGAGTCAGCCCCCTGCTCTGCAGACCAAGTTGATGCAGCTCTTTCACACTAGGCTCCTCCAAGCAAATCAGTCTATTAGCCTTATCTTTAAAATGCAGATAATGCAACCTACTTCACATCACCACAGTGAGGATAAAAACTGTTAATGTTAAGTATCTAGCACAGCACGACTTTCCTTGGAGGGTGGGGAGAAAGATGACTCTTAAGGTCTTCTCCTACCCCCAAAACTGAAGGCCGCCGAGGTCTCCCAGCTCAGAGCAGGAGCCAGCTGAACTCTGTCCAAGAGCCAAGGAGCTCCCGAGTGATCTCTGACTGGGTCCTGGGAAAGAACAGCGTTTTAGGCGTCTGTTTCTTCCACTATAAGTGACGTAATGCTTAGCACCCAGTAGCCACTAAAAGAACCAAGCCAGTCAGGGGGACGTCGCTCATCAGCTGATGTTTATGATGGCAGGAAACCATCAACTACTTGAGCCAAAATTCTGGCCTCTTTCACTGTGGGACTTCACAACCTACTTCTCTGCCCTCTACACAGGGCATTTACTACAATAGAAGAAAACTATCGTGGCATGTTAACTTCAGCTATATGCCAAGTATGCCTCTGAATGGTCCTATCGAAAAACTCCTACAGACCACTGCTTTTCAAAAAGAAAAAGAAAACGATCCCACAAATATTTTATCTCTATTCCTCCCCAGGGCTTCCCTGGTGGCTTGAATGGTAAAGAATCCACCTGCAAGGTGGGAGACTTGGGTTCAATCCCTGGGCGGGGAAGATCCCCTGGAGGAGGGCATGGCAACCCACTCCAGTATTCTTGCCTGGAGAATCCCCATGGACAGAGGTGCCTGGCAGGCTACAGTCCATGGGGTTGCAAAGAGTCGGACATGACTGAGCAACTAAGCACAGCACATTCTTCCCCAAGCAGCCTGTCTCAATTCCATTTTGATGCATAAAGCTATGTCCTTCACAAATCAAAACTGTATCTTGGAGGTAAAAATTCTATACTATGGTTCACAGAGTAATAAGAGAATGCTTAAGGGCAGTTTAAAATCAGCATGCCTACATGACTCTATCTGAATGACCTTTCCTTACTTTACTGCACTGTTCCTGAACTGCTTTAAGTCACATAAGTATCTTTCGGTCTTCTGTCCCATACACCTGACCGAAGTGAAACTGCTGTGCTGAGGTTTCTCCCAACCACTGAGAATTCAGCTCTTTTGTTGGGGGGAGGTCAGCAGTACATCGAAAGGAAGAACAAGTGGCCTTTTAAACACGGGATTATTAAAATGACAGATCATTGTGCAGGCCTTCTAAGATGTCATAAAAGACCGCCCTCTGTGACCAGCTTCTGGGGCTCTGGGCACATGTTTTAAGTCAGAGGATCAGATGAGTACACTTTGTGGCTGTGAGATCACCATCAGAAAAATTCCTGTTGGGAGGGAGATGGGAGGGGACACATATGTCTATGGCCAATTCATACTGATGTATGGCAAAAACCCATTCAGATCTGATCAAATCAGTCGCTCAGTCGTGTCCAACTCTTTGCGACCCCATGAATCACAGCACACCAGGCCTCCCTGTCCATCACCAACTCCCAGCGTTCACCCAGACTCACGTCCATCGAGTCAGTGATGCCATCCAGCCGTCTCATCCTCTGTCTTCCCCTCTCCTCCTGCCCTCAATCCCTCCCAGCATCAGAGTCTTTTCCAATGAGTCAGCTCTTCGCATGAGGTGGCCAAAGTAATAGAGTTTCAGTTTTAGCATCATTCCTTCCCAAGAAATCCCAGGGCTGATCTCCATGATAGTATAATTATCCTCCTTAAAATGAATACATAAATTTTTTAAAAAGATAAATTCCTTTCCTCATCCAGACAGCATGCTCATGCAATACATGAGAACATTTAGAATTATTTCCTTCTCTAAGGATCCCACAGGCACCCCAGTGCTAGAAGAGAGCAAAAAGATCACACCAACATTCAGGACCTCCCAGTCAGTCAGTTCAGTCACTCAGTTGTGTCCGACTCTTTGCGACCCCATGGACTGCAGCATGCCAGGCTTCCCTGTCCATCACCAACTCCCAGAGACTACTCAAACTCATGACCATCGCGTCGGTGATGCCATCCAACCAATCATCCTCTGTTGTCCCCTTCTCCTCCTGCCTTCAATCTTTCCCAGCATCAGGGTCTTTTCCAATGAGTCAGTTCTTTGACTCCCAGGCTCTCTGCAAGAAAGCCGAGGCAGTCCCATCCTCCAGCTCCTGCCAGCTTCTCTGCTGAGTGCTCTCAGTAAGGGACCATCCCCTAGTCTTTATTGGGCATCATTCCCATCACTCAATACAAAAGCACAAAGACACAGTGGTCAGCCCAACAAGGACTAGAGCCCATGGGAGGTGTGATCACTGTCAAAGGACATCAAATCTGACACACTGGTGAAGCTGCAGAAAAGCAGAGGCTAGAAGGGGGTCCACAGAGTTTAAACAAATGTCTTGTCTCCTCCCTGCCTACTTCCCTTTACTCAGAACACTGGGCCTAAGCTGCTTTACTGAAGCCCCTTCCAGCTCTGCACTTTGCAAGGGATGGAAATTATCTGCTGCACGCGTGGGATTAAAACCCACTGCACACTGGGCTGAGCCTCCCTTCAGGGTGTGCTGGAGTGCTCACCTTGCTCCTCTGTGCAAGAGGTGGGAGTACAGGGAAGAGCCACATGAATTCAACACCTTGCTGGGCCTGAAATGTCCATTAAGTGCTTTTATTCGCAGTCACCTGGCCACCCGGTGGAATCATTCTCCACTCAGATAAGACTACAATATGCTCACACTTAAACTATGATGAACACTTCCACTGAAAAATATCCTAACACATCTTAATTTGCACTGCCAATTAGGAGGTCTTCTGAGATGCAGGAAAAAAAAAAAACAAACCTGATCATCTTACAAAAAGTAACTTGCCCTAATGGGTGCATAACAGCTCTGATATAATTGGTGGCTTACCTCCACCTGTACACGTGGTTAAATAGTATTAACACTATGGAAAATTAGCCTCGTTATTTGACAGTAAAGTGTTCATTTCCAAGTACACATCCTGGGACATTTAAAATTTCCTAAGCAGGAATTGTTATGTTGCACCACCAGAACAACAGGTCTTAGGAAGGATACACCAGCAAGATACATTTTCTGACGAAATTCACAAGGGGCTGGAAGCTCCTTACAGAAGGGCTTAAATCCTGGAGAAACCCAAACCTCCTAAAAGCCTAGGATACTAATTGTATAGTGAGGGCCAGTGGTAAGCATAAAAACATTAACTAAGCCTGTCCCACCCCTTCTTGAGTTAGTTTTCCTTGTTTTTAATACCTCCCTTCATTGGAGAAGTTTAAAAATACTCCTCAAAAACATTCACAACAGTAGATTTTTCTCAAGTGTCCACTTTCAGGAAGCCTTTCAGAAATCATCAAATGGCCATAGTGACCATAGGTGGCGCGACTGTGCGGCCAGACCCAGGCAGGTGGCAGCGTCAGGGCTCAGGTACCACCTTCCATGTCAGGTCTGCCAATTCTAGGAGAGGCCCAGTCCCCAGGTGGAGAAAGGAAGTGAACACCAGCCAAAGGTAAGGAGGAAGCAGTGAGAGAGGTGTTCACAAAGGCAAGAAAACCCCCAAGCCTCACACAAAGCATCTTTCGGGATCTCAGGAGCTACTTCCTTCCCTTTCTAAAACTTTTATTTTTAGTACATTTGAAAAAATTTTTGCTGCTTACCTCTGAATAAAATCTGTGTGTTCGTTACTAGAAAGTAGAGAGAAGCGTTTTTTACAAAGTCAAAAAGAAAACTGAAGCGAAGGCTACTTTCCCACCACCCATTGTAACACTTGGAACCTTGATAATGAAAATTTTAAGAAAGACCTAGTTAAAACCCCGATGGGTAACTAGGGTGATGCTGTATATATGATTTGGATCTTGGGGCTTTTTGTTTTTGAACCTGGACTAATGACGGTGCCAGTTCCCCCAAACAGTTAACAAGTTCCTTGAAAACAATTACAAAAATTCTAGAACAAATACAAAAGCCATTCCTTACAAACTCCATTATCCAAGTTGAACTGCCTAATCCTCGACTGCTTTTTTTGTTTTAGAAAATTACACTTAAACTTACTTAACTCTGTACCAATCCCAGAGAGTGGGGTGCGCGCACAGAAAAAGCTTCCCCCACCCCGTCCCACGAGCACTGCAAATGCAGTCGCTGAGTCCCTGCGGCCTCGCAGCCGGCACTGCCCTCCAGTGCGTCCACTCCGGGGGCTCCCGGCCGCAGAAGCACGGCCTGCGACCCCGGAGGTCCCACCCTAGACGGCGGTGAGCGCCCGCGTGGGGCGCACCCGGGCTCTCCTTACCCGGAGAACACCCGTCACCCACCGCACACACCTGCGGGGCACGCCCGCTCCACAACCAGGCAGCCGAGGGCCACGTTTCCAGCCCAAGGCGGGGAGCAGAGCCAGGCGCAAAGAGAAGAGAAGGCGCAAAGTGGGCGCGTCCGGACCGCGGCGGGCGGCCAGACCCTCACCTGCGAGCGAGTCGCCAACGCCATCCTTGCCCACGGGACTCCGGCCTCCTCCCAGCACGCGGCCAAGGGAACCTGGCTCTCCAGGGGCCCGGCGCACGGAGAACGCCCGCGGCCACGCTGCACGCTTGCCCCGCCCGGAGCTCCGGCGGGCCGGGGGAGGGGCGCACTCGGCGCCCGGGACAGGGGGAGCGCACGGCGCCGCTCACTCGCCCCGCCGCGCCCGCCCGCGAGCTTCCGCTTACACAACCCAAACTTCGCGACTGACGGATTTCACTTCTCAGGCGGCGCAAGAAGGGCTGCAGCCAGGCGCCACCCGAGGTGGCTGCCAATCTGGGGGCGCCGGGCTCCCCCCTGCAGCGGAGGGAGGGAGTGGAGCCGTCCGGCCGGGTTTCGCGCGGGAGAAATGAGAGGGGGCAGTCCCGGCGCAGCCTCCAGCTGGCACGCCCGACTGCGGCGCCCGCCAGATCTTTGCACGGTTTATTCCAGGTAGTACCCTGGAGCGCAGAGCCTCTGAAGCAACGAGTGTCTCAGAGCAAGGAAAGCATTTTAGGGCTGCCTCAGAACTTGTTTTGTTTCGTAGTTGTAAAGGGGCGGGGTTCCGACGCCTCTCAAAACATTGGTTTCAGGGCTCACTTTGCAAGACCGGTAACCCAGGCCCCTGAGGGTCGGCAACGGCAAACCTCCCTGGAACTTCAGACGGCCCGTTCTATACCACTGTACACGTAGGCCTTGCTGCCCCACTAGACACTTTACAGGTCAGGAAGATTGACAAATACTGCCTGAGCAGTTACTACTGTGTGTCAGGCGCTGTGTACACAAGCTGGGACAAAAAACAGGCCCCTGCTCTGTTGGAGTTTACAGGCAGGGAGCCAGCCACTGACCGTGATATAAATGTAGTAATGATGTAATTATAATTTGATTAATAATGAATCCACTTCAGTGATTATTAACCTTTACTTAATAATAATGATGATAATTTCAGTAACAGTGATGCAAATAAATGTAAATGTGTTGTTACAATAGATGCCAGAAGTGAAAGGTAAGTGGTTCTATGGTCCTGTAAAATAGGGGGACTTAATTTGGCTAAGGTCAGGGAAGACTAGAGTTGAAGTATGAAGAGTGAAGAATTAAGCTGGTAGATGTTTTGGAAGCCTTGAAACAGGTATTAGGGGAGGTGGTAGATAAATTTTCCTGAAGTCATAGCAGGTTTTGCCACAAAGCTTCTCTAAATAGTTGACTCTACAGATGTTTTGTTTTAATGCTGTATTTTTTGACCTTCCTACACTGTTGGTGGGAATGTAAACTGGTGCAGCCACTACAAACAGTGGTATGAAGGTTCCTTTGAAAACTAAAAATAGAATAACTGTATGATCCAGCAGTCCCATTCCTGGACATATATCTGGAGAAAATTCTAATTCAAAAAGAGACATGCTCCCCAGTGTTCACTGAAGCAGTATTTACAATAGTCAAGGCATGTAAGTAACCTAAATGTTCCTTGACAGATGAATGGATAATGT
Organism: Bubalus bubalis; assembly: GCF_019923935.1. Classification (NCBI taxonomy): domain Eukaryota; kingdom Metazoa; phylum Chordata; class Mammalia; order Artiodactyla; family Bovidae; genus Bubalus; species Bubalus bubalis. The sequence goes on from NC_059164.1 coordinate 30,347,989, forward strand.
GGTATTTATACACAATGGAATACTAAGCCATAAAAAGAACAAAATAATGCCATTTGCAGCAACATGGATGGACCTAGAGATTATCATACTAAGTGAAGTCAAAGACAAACATCATGTTATCATTTACATGTGGAATCTTAAAAAATGATACAAATGAACTTATGTACAAAACAAACGGATTCACAAACAGAAAAACTTACAGTTACCAGAGGGGAAAGGGGGGATAAATTAGTAGGAATTTAACAGATACCCACTCAGTTCAGTTCAGTCGCTCAGTCGTGTCCGACTCTTTGCGACCCCATGAATCGCAGCACGCCAGGCCTCCCTGTCTATCACCAACTCCCGGAGTTCACTCAGACTCACGTCCATCGAGTCAGTGATGCCATCCAGCCATCTCATCCTCTGTCGTCCCCTTCTCCTCCTGCCCCCAATCCCTCTCAGCATCAGAGTCTTTTCCAATGGGTCAACTCTTCGCATGAGGTGGCCAAAGTACTGGACTTTCAGCTTTAGCATCAGTCCTTCCAAAGAAATCTCAGGGCTGATCTTCAGAATGGACCGGTTGGATCTCCTTGCAGTCCAAGGGACTCTCAAGAGTCTTCTCCAACACCACAGTTCAAAAGCATCAATTCTTCGGCGCTCAGCCTTCTTCACAGTCCAACTCTCACATCCATACATGACCACTGGAAAAACCATAGCTTTGACTAGACAGACCTTTATTAGCAAAGCAATGTCTCTGCTTTTGAATATGCTGTCTAGGTTGGTCATAACTTTCCTTCCAAGGAGCAAGCATCTTTTAATTTCATGGCTGCAGTCACCATCTGCACTGATTTTAGAGCCCCCCAAAATAAAGTTTGACACTGTTTCCACTATTTCCCTATCTATTTCCCATGAAGTGATGGGACCGGATGCCATGATCTTTGTTTTCTGAATGTTGAGTTTAAGCCAACTTTTTCACTCTCCACTTTAACTTTCATCAAGAGGCTTTTTAGTTCCTCTTCACTTTCTGCCATAAGGGTGGTGTCATCTGCATATCTGAGGTTATTGATATTTCTCCTGGCAATGATACACACTACTACATATAAAATAGATAACTAACAAGGACCTACTGTATAGCACTGGGAACTGTATCCAATACCTTGTAATACCCTATAATGGAAAAGAATCTGAAAAGATATGAAGACAGATTTATATATAGATATACCTGAATCACTTTGCCTATACCTGAAGCTAACACATCATAAATCAACTATACTTCAATTTTTAATAAGGAAGGAAAAAATACTATATTTGGGGGGGGACCCCACAACTCCCCAGACTGTAGAAATCCCAAAGTTGTTGCTTTGGGTTTATCCTTTTTTACTTGGAATAATCAAGTTTTTATATGCTAGTGCTAAGACTGAATCACATTTGTGATAGCAGAAAATCTATGGACTTGAGGCAGCTACGGGTCTGTTGAGTCCATTAAGTTTCCAGGTGATTCTAATGAACAGGTATATTTGAGAACCATTACTCTAGTCTAGCTTGGCCTTTGCACAGTGAGGTCTTAAGATCAACAGTATCAGTATCACCTGAGCTCTGGCAAAGAAATCCAAATTAGTGGGCCTCACCTCAGACCTACTGTATTGCAAACTCTGGGGGTGGGGCCCAGCAATCTGAGTTATGCTCACGTTCAGTTGATTCTGATCCTTATTTAAAGAACCACAATGGTTATAATCTAAGCCAACTGCTGGGTGACTTTAGAACTAATCATTGAGCTTCCTTTTTTTTAATCTGTAAAATGGGGATACTGCATATCTGCCCAATCCATGCAACAGTATTTCTACAAAAATGAACACATGTAGTATCAGATGTGATTGTATTTTGAAAAGGCTAGGGTGGTGGACAGTTGTGAAGAGTATCAGTAGTGATAATCCTGCCATTTATTGAATACCATGTTCTTGGAACTATTTATGCCATATTTCACTCAGTCATCGCTACAAACATCTGATGTACATAATCCTATCCTCATTCTTCAAATGAGAAAACAGGCTTTGAGGGCTTAAAAAACCTTGCTCAAGGTGACCTAGCAGAGCCGAGTTAGAACTCGGATGAGCTTTATATGCCTCTCTTTGCCTCTATTCGGGTAGCCTGGTGCTCTGGAGAGGGTGAGTAATGGCAATAAAAGAAATTTACATTTGAATTAAGGAAATAGGAATGAGGTTTCTTACATACGATCATCCCAGTCTTCTGATTTACTGTGCCTGTGACTCTGGTTTATTCTCCCCATTTGTTTCTGAAATTTTTTTTTCATTGAAAGGTCACTTTTAGTAAGTTTTAGCAAAAATAATCAATGAGCAATTGCTAATAAGAAATGGAGTTTTATTTGAGTCAAACTGAAGACTACAGCCTGGAAGCTCGTTTCCCAGAGTACTCTGAGAAATTGCTCTGGAGAAGCAGGGGTTTTTTAGTCAGTTTTAAATTTTGTTAGAACAAAGAACAAACTTTAAGTCAGTCAGGAATACACCTCTTCAAGGTTTCAAATAAACCAGACCAGCACGTACACATACACAGCACTCGCAGGATGGCCTTGGCACCTAAGAAGGAATCTCTATCAAGTGAGTACCAGCACTGGCATCCAGGATGAGGGGCATTTAATCCTTATTTTTCACATGGGCGTTCTTTACTTCAGGTCAAGGTGTCCTTTTCTTTGATAATTTAAACAGTTACAATCTATGTTTGATAGGCCACAGACTATTTTAGTTAGCATAAAATTCAAGTTAACTCATTTATAAGCCAGAATGACTTCCCCATACCTCTACATGTGAAAATTTCTTTCATCACAAATACTCCTGCACTCTTTTCAAGACTCTTCTTCCCCTCACCCCACCCCACCCCCTTGTCTCTCTTTTCCAAAGTCCACACATGGTCAGGACTTTAATGTGGCTAAATTGTCCCATGTGGTAACTCTCAGCTGATAATCTGATCACCTTGTCTTTCATGGCTTTTGACAGTGACCTACTTGTCACATCTGGATCTTCTACAACTGTTGAGTCCAAATGAGTTCCTGACCTTGCTAACTGGAGCCCAGCCCTGGAAAATTTCTGACAGCATAAAATTCAAGGTCTCATCTTAAGACTTAAATAATGAAAACAATAACCACAAATTCCCAGTTGGGTTCAGGAGACAGACTACAGCACGACCTTTCTGACAGTTACTTCCAAAGTAAATCCCAACTGTCTATGAAATGGTCAAGAGGCCACCTACTCTGAAAGCAGGTTGAATACGGCTTGTTGCAGAATGTCATTTTGCAGGCATAGCCTTACCACACTCCTCTACTGAACAGAAGATGCGCTGTTTCCATCAGACTCTGACCAAAGAGCTAAATGTTAAATTTTGAGGCAAGTTTTTGTTCGTTTTTTAAGAAAAGCAACATACCAGCCCCCTTGTCTCTTTTCTACAATTGTTCCCCCTCCATCCCTCCTCTCCACTTTCTTCCTAAACTCTCCAAATTGTCAGGCACTTTATCTACCAGAGCTTACAGTTCTCCACAGGGCTCAAGAAAGGCTGAGAGGATTTCTTATGTAAAGAGAAATCATTTTTGCAATTCCTTAGCAAAGTTCAAAGATGTGATGGCCAGAAGCTATTATACTTGATTCTCGAAATACACTTACCCCATTGTTGGAAGAAAAGCAAAGCAATCAAACATAAACCAAGACAACAGTAATAATAAACTGTGGAGGTCTACTTTCTCAGAAACTGCTCATGTTCTATAGGCTATTAGTGCCTGAAATGTATTCATGGCCTAAAAACCATGTTCTAAGAAAAGGTAAAAAAGTGTCTATATTACAGCCAAAAAGGGAATTCAGCCACAAGGTAGAAACTGAAGAAGAAGGCAATCCAAGAAGACCATTTACTTGGTATCATAAATTTGTCTTTTGCTTTCTACTACTCCCATTAAAGGGAAAAAAGGAATCTGCTGTATGACCCAGGGCTCAAACCGGGGTTGATAACAACCTAGAGGGGTGGAATGGTGAGGGAGGTGGGAGGGATGTTCAAGCGGGAAGGAACATGGGTAAAGTTATAGGTGATTCATGTTGATAGAAACCAATGCAGTACTGTAAAGCAATTATCCTTCACTTAAAAAATCAAAAAGAAAAAAGGGCGGGGGGCAAACTAAACTACTAAAATACATTAGGCAAAAGTCATAGGCTAAAATCAGCAGTAAGTTTAACTTCTGAGTAAAACTGTAAGTGCTTGAAAGTGTTTAAGTGTCTTTAACCCTCATCAGCTCTTTTAACTAAAACCCTGGAATTGAGCCAAGTCCTTTGTGCTAATAGCCCCTGCTCCAGCATCTTGATTGCCCAACATGGCTGCTGAGCAACCCCATTCCAGATCTCAGCAGGCATCTGGTCACTGGAGATCTCTAACAACCACTCCCTCTCCCACTTAGAGCTTCAAATAAACACTGAGATTATTATAGGCTCACATTGATGGGGTTCACAACAGACCATCCCAAATATGTCACTTAGGCATATTGATTATTTTGAATTAAAGTTATTTGAGAAAAAGCCAGTCCAAGAAGAACGCGCTGACCCTCCTTTGTTCCCCTGAGAGCAGAAAACAAAACTCCCACAGGAAGGAGTCCTCCCTACTCAAAGGAGGGAAGGCATCTTACACAGAGATAGGGAAAGGGCAGAGGAAGCTGTGTAAACAAACTCTTGTTACTTCTTCATTAGTCTGCTACTATAAGCCCAAACCCTTTTGTCAAATCTTCATAACTGATTCTTCACCTAAAAAGGTATATAATAGCCTGCTTCAGTCACTTCTGATGTGCCATACCCATGAGACCTACATACATAAAAAATTAAGTTTGGGTTTTTGTTGTCCTGTTAATTTGTTTTGTGTCAATGTAATTATTATACTAGCCAAAAGAACCAAAAACAACAGAAGGGAAATTTCCCTTCCCTACAACATGCAGTTATAAGAAATAATTCAGAGAGATTCTATGTATCTATTGCCCAATTTCTCCCAACAGTAACATTTTGAGAAACTATAGTACACCATCCCATCCCGGATACAGCTCACTAATCCAGTTCCGATTTCCACAGCTTGACCTGCACCTGTGTGTGTGTGTGTGTGTGTGTTTAGACCTATACAGTTTTATCACATGTACGATTTGTGCATCCACCACCACCACAGTCAAAATACTGAACACTGCTAACACCACAAAGATCCGTCATGTGGCCCTTTTATAACCAAGTCCTCCTCACGCCCACCTATCCCCCACCCATACCCTGACTTCCTTCCCCTGATAACCACTAATCTATTCTCCATTTCTAAAATTTTATAATTTCAAAAATGTTATATAACCTTTTGGGGAACAGTATGTCAGCTTTTGCAATTAGCTTTTCAAATTCAGCACAATTCTCTGGGGATTAATCCAGATAGAAGTGGTAGCTATCAAATAGTCTGCTCCTTTTTATTTCTGAGTAGTATCATGGTATGTGCATACCACGGGTTTTAACCATTCACCTGTGGAAAGACATCTGGGCTGATTTTAGTTTGGAGGTATTGCAGATAAGGCTGCTATGAACATTTATGTGAACGCAGTTTTCATTTCTCTGAAATAAATGCCCAGGAGTACTCTCACTGGGTCCTGTGGTACTCACAAGTTTAGTTTTATATGAAACTGACAGACTTTTCCAGACCAGCTGTACCACTTCACACTCCTGCCAGGACTGGGTGAGTGATCCAGTTTCCTCTCCAGGATCCGATACCCTGTTCCAAATGCATCTTCTGCATTTGGTGTTGTCATTTTTTTTTTTTTTAACCATTCTGAGAGGTGTATAGTGATGTCTCAGTGTGGTTTTAATTTGTATTTCCCTGATGGCTAATGATATTTAACATGTTTTATGTATTTATTTGTCATCTTTATATCCTCTTTGATAAAGTATCAGTTTGTGTCTTTTGCCCATTCTCTAGACTGTTTTTCTTACTGTTGCATTGTGAGACTCATCTTATGTTTTAGATACTAGTCTTTTATCAGATACGTGGTGTGCAAATATTTTCTGCCAGTCTTTATCTTTCCATTCTCTTCACATATGATTTCACAGAGCAAAAGTTTTTTGTTTTAATGAGATTTATCACATTTTTTCTAAAACATTCATAATTCTACATTTTACATGTCAGTCTGCAATCCATTTTGCATTCATTTTTGTATAAGGTGTGGGATTTAGGTCAAGGTTCATCTTTATCCTCCTATAATACTCAATAGCTTAAGCACAATTTGATGAAAAGGCTATCCCTCTTCCATTGAATAGCTTTTGCATCTTTGTCAAAAGTCAGTTGAGCATGCGTGTGTCAATCTATTTCTGGGTCTTTATTCTATTCCATTGAGATCTCTCTACCAGTATCACACTATATACTCAAGCATATAATAAAGGCCTTAGTATCAAGAGTGATTCCTCCCATTGTATTTATCTTTGTCAAGATTGTTTTAACTATTCTAAGGTCTGTGCCTTTCCATATAAATTTTAAAATAAGCTTACCTATATCAACATAAAATGTTGCTAGAATTTTGATAGGAAATGCACTAAGCCTACAGATTCATTAGGGGAGAGTTGATATGGTAACCAAGCAGGCTGGCTTAAGAGTTAAGGATTAGGAAACGTGAAGATGTAGAAACAAAGACTAACTGTTGAGCAGGGGAAATGGCGAAAGTTTAGACTATAAACCAGGCACACAGCGGAGTCACCACACTCCCAGTTCCCTGGAAGATAACGGATAAAGATCAGATACACATTCCTAAGCTGTTTTTACAGGAATCGGGAAGCAGACTTCCACAAATGAAAACTGCTGACACATGCACAGAGACTGGTGATGCTCGAGACTTCACCTTGATGCCGGCCAATCTGAGGATTATGCATGAGGTGACTGCCTTTAAAATCTCCGTCTCCCAGTTGGCAACTTGGAGATGGTCTTGGACATAGTCCACCATCTCCCCAGGTTGCTGGCCTCCTGAATACAGCAACTTTTCCTTTTCCACCAACACTTGTCTCTTGAGTATTGGCCTTGAGCAGTGAGCAGCTGAGCTTGGCTTCATTACCAGCCTCATCCAATTACAGTATCTTCAATATGTTGGCTCTTCCTGTCCATGATCAAGTTTCATCTCTCCATTTACTTGTCTTCTTTTGATTTCTTCCATCAGCATTTTGTAATTTTCAGCATATAGATCCTGTACATATTTTTAAGTGTACACCTAAGTATTTTCTTTGTAGCAACTGTAAATAGTATTTATAAGTGGTTTTTAATTTCAGCTTCCATATGTTCACTGCTACCAATAGAAATGCAATTGATTTTTGTATGTTGCTCTGTTATTTCTGTTGTTTATTTTTTTTATATATTAATATTTTTTTTAATTTTATTTTATTTTTAAACTTTACATAATTGTATTAGTTTTGCCAAATATCAAAATGAATCCGCCACAGGTATACATGTGTTCCCCATCCTGAACCCTCCTCCATCCTCCCTCCCCATTCCATCCCTCTGGGTCGTCCCAGTGCACCAGCCCCAAGCATCCAGTATCGTGCATCGAACCTGGACTGGCAACTCGTTTCATACATGATATTTTACATGTTTCAATGCCATTCTCCCAAATCTTCCCACCCTCTCCCTCTCCCACAGAGTCCATAAGACTGTTCTATACATTAAAACTACCCAGGCTATAGTATTTCGCAATGGCAGCCTGAGCTGACTAATACTGGTATGTGCCAGGGACACTCTAGGAGGGACAGGCTTCTACTACACATGGCCAGCCCACACCACCATGAAAAATCAATGGTGGTACATCTTATTATAAGGACCAAAAAAAGAAATCAAAATAACTGTGATTTACTTTTTATATGCTCAAGATCGTACTATCAGCAGCTGGAATGATTTCCAGCCAGGATTTCCATAACACGCCATGACAAGAAAGTGAGACACTCTTCCTTGATCAGAGAATGCCACCCAATAGGAGGCAGTGTGAAGCCCAGAAGGAAAGAGGTTTACCTAGACCGTCAGGCCTGGAGATACCCAGGGTGTTAATTTTCATGTTAGTGTGCCTAAGAACCACCTGAGACACTTATTCAAAAGGCAGACGTCAGCCCTGCCCTTTAAGATTTAGATTCAGTAGGTCTGGCATTAGGCTGACCGACCACCCCCGACTTGTCCAGGACTATCCTGGTTTTAACATTAAAATCATACTATTTGGGACACCTCTCAGTTTTGGGTCTCCCTACTTGTGTAGACCAGGGATCTGCATATTTAACAAGAATTCTAGTAGCTTTAGTACAGAAAACCCACAGACTATACTTTGAGAAACTCTGACCTAATTTTTACCAGGTAGAAGATGTCGTTAAAGTGCACCCATGGCCATAAAATGATTGAAATGATGTCATCTGTAGATATTATCATATGAAGTAAAGTCAGAAAGAGAAAGACAAGTATCATATCACTTACATGTGGAATCTAAAAAACGTTACAAATGAACCTACCTACAAAACAGAAATAGACTCAGGAACATAGAAAAGAAATGTATGATAGCCAAAGGGGAAAAGGGTGGGAGGAATAAATTAGGAGTTTAGGATTAACATACACACACCATTATATATAAAACAAACAACAAGGACCTACTACATAGGACCGGAAACTATACTCAATATCTAGTAGTATCTATAATGGAAAAGAATCTTTAAAAGAATGTATATATGTGTGTGTATATAATATATGCATAACTGAATTACTTTGTTTATACAACACCTGAAATCAACACAACACTGTAAATCAACTATATTTCAATAATTCTTTTTTAAATTGTAAAAAATAAAGTGACCTGTGAAAAGAATTTCCTGGATTTTAAATACACTTTTGAGCCTGAACCGTGGAGAGTAAGATCTCAAGTTAAACATTTAAGTATAAAAAATCCAGCAGACTTTAGTCCCCGATGCCCCTCTTCCTGCAGTGTTCCATTCCTCACATTCACTGGTTACTTTCACTTCTGCCTTCTTTCCCTTCTGGAGACCACTGCCTTGCTCTCCACCCTTATTCCTACCACCATTCTTGCTGACATCAACATCCAAGTATTCTGCTCCTTCACATCCTCACATCCTGTGTCAGTCAGAGTCTGGTCAGGAAATGGGAACCATGCCAGTTATTTGACAGAGAGAATTCAATATTTAGAGTTGTTAGCTAAGTGTAGAATTTTTAACAAGGAAACTGGAAAGGAGAAAAGAGAATACTAAGGTATCACAGAGACCTCAATTGCAGGAGGCAGCTACCATCCCTAGGTCAGGGTGAAGACAAGGGAGGGGCTAGGACTGTAAGAGATTAGGCCCAAAGAGGAGGGCCTCAAAAGTTGAAGCCACATCTCTGAAGAGCAGTGTTGCTTGGCTGACGCTGGTGTCTCTGAGATGCTCTCAATAAAGCCGGCCGGTTCTGCGAGTGCCGGAAACACTCAAACTGAACTCTACTACTATCGGAAGGAACTGCTGCCTGGGTGAAGAAACACTGTTGCCATAAGAGTGATGGAAACAGGAAGAAGCAAGCCTCTTATTCCTCCCCGAGCCTTACTCACTCTCTCTAGACTCCTCTCATGGCAGAATGCTCAGTTCAGTTCAGTCACTCAGTCGTGTCTGACTCTTTTTAAGCCAATGGACCGCAGCACGCCAGGCCTCCCTGTCCATCACCAACTCCCAGAGTTTACTCAAAGTCATGTCCATTGAGTTGGTAATACCAACCAGCCATCTCATCCTCCATTGTCCCCTTCTCCTCCCACCTTCAATCTTTCCCAGCATTAGGGTCTTTTCCAGGGAGTCAATTCTTCGCATCAGGTGGCCAAAGTATTGAAGTTTCAGCTTCAGCATCAGTCCTTCCAATGAATATTCAGGACTGATCTCCTTTAGGATGGACTGGTTGGATCTCCTTGCAGTCCAAGGGACTCTCAAGAGTCTTCTCCAACACCACAGTTCAAAAGCATCAATTCTCAGCTTTCTTTATAGTCCAACTCTCACATCCATACATGACTACTGGAAAAACCATAGCCTTGACTAGATGGACCTTTGTTGGCAAAGTAATGTCTCTGCTTTTTAATATGCTGTCGAGGTTGGTCATAACTTTTCTTCTAAGAAGTGTTGTTTAATTTCATGGCTGCAGTCACCATCTGCAGTGATTTTGGAGCCCCCCAAAAATAAAGTCTGTCACTGTTTCCACTGTTTCCCCATCTATTTGCCATGAAGTGATGGGATCAGATGCCATGATCTTAGTTTTCTGAATGTTGAGCTTTAAGCCTACTTTTTCACTCTCCTCTTTCACTTTCATCAAGAGGCTCTTTAGTTCTTCTTCACTTTCTGCCTTAAGGGTGGTGTCATCTGCATATCAGAGAAGGAAATGGCAACCTACTCAAGTATACTTTCCTAGAGAATTCTGTGCACAGAGGAGCCTGGTGGGCTGCTGTCCATAGGGTTGCATAGAGTTAGACACGACTGAAGTGACTTAGCATGCATGCATGCATTGGAGAAGGAAATGGCAACTCACTCCAGTATTCCTGCCTGGAGAATCCCAGGGATGGAGGAGCCTGGTGGGGTCACACAGAGTCGGACACGACTGAAGCGACTTAGCAGCAGCATCTGCATAGCTGAGGTTATTGATATTTGTCCTGGCAATCTTGATTCCAGCTTGTGCTTTTTCCAGCCCAGCGTTTCTCATGATGTACTCTGCATATAAGTTAAATACGTAGGGTGACAATATACAGCCTTGACATACTCCTTTCCCTATTTGGAACCAGTCTGTTGTTCCATGTCCAGTTCTAACTGTTGGCAGCGTGTAACAGGGAGCTATTTGGCAAAGCAAAAAATGATTTGCAAAGTCCCAGCCCTAGCATCCCAGGGAAAGTATGTAAGGTGAGTCTGGAGCTAAGAGGCAGTGGCTTAATAACTGTGCATCTCCGTGACACTTCCTTCCACCTCACCTTGGTCACTCTTTCCCACAATCATCCACTTGAGCTTGTCATCACAAATACCGGCATCACCTCTGAAGTAATAATTCCAAGCATCTCACCCTCTGACAGTTACCTCCAACACCTAGAGCTCACCAGCTCTAATATTCCTTTCTCAGCATCACTCTGGCCTCTTTCAACCTTCACTCTATTGGCCCTGATAGGGCTGTCACATCCATCTTCCTATGTGCTAATTTTCCTCCTTAGACAGCCTGGATTCCACGACACGTTAGTCACCCCCTTACCTTTGACTTCCGGGATTTTCTCTCCCGTGTCCCACTTGCCCATCAAAGTGTCATCCCTAATAAAGTGCAAACATTACACTACTCCATGCCTGCATGAAAGTAGCTGAATATTATCTAGTTTCACTTGAATTCCACAACCATAAATTTCAAACAGGCTCTCAATATTCCTCAACCATCTGATCATATCTTCCGGGTGTGTTTACTTCCCTCCCTTCCCAAATACTAGTTCACACTTAGAACTTCTCTTTCTCCTGCAATCTCATTCACGCTATGCCCCTATCACTGTCAGCTAATGACCTTTTCTCACATTTAATGGCAAAAAATAGATAAACAATCATATGAGAGCTCCCACAAGATAGACCAGCCTAGTGTATCGGAGCCTAAAGTGTGAGACATGACCCTGATTCTATCAAAGATCAGCCCCTCTGCTTGGGCCCTGGCGTTCATCTCTTCTCTTCCTCCCCAGGACTCTATTTCTACAATTCTCCCCTTCTCATCTCCAATAATCAATTGCTGTCTAGAATCTAAGTGGACTGAAACAGCCACGTAACTGCAACAAAGAGGGAAGGGAGGGAAAGACAGAAGGAAGGGAAGGAGGGGAAAAGAGAGAGGGAGAAAGGATGGATATAGGGAGGGAGGGAGAGAGAGAAAAAGGAAGGAAGGATGGCAGGCAGGCAGGAAAACCTTCCGTGAGCCCACAGTCCCCTACCAGACCCTATTCGTCCTTGACAACAAAACCTTCAGTCAGGGTTGCCTGGAGTAGCTAGACCTAGTCCTGCTCAGTCAGGAACCCAGACTAACTGGGCTTCAGTCAACATTAACAAGGTTATCCATATTGTCAATAACATGATCATTTCTTGTCTTTATCATTCACGGCCTCTCAAAAGCAATGGGCTCAACTGGCCACATCTCCTCTCTCTTTTCTGAAATTCCCTCTTCTCTGGTTCTTTATCTACTTGGCAACTCCTGCTCAGTCTCCTTTGCTGTCTCTGCTTTTCCTGTTTGACCTCTAAACCCTGGAATGCCCACAGTTGAACCCTGGGACCACTTTCCTGACTGATTTAATCTCTTTCTCTAATCAACCTTGTCCACTGGCTCCTAATTTATGTATTCAATCATCTGGTTTTTCATCTCCCCTTGGATTTTTTTCAAATTTCATTTCCCAATTGTCTCTTGCTAGTTATACAGAAGTGCAAATGATTTTTGTATATTGACTCTACCCTGAAATCTTGTTAAACACACTAGTTGTAGGAATTTTTGTAAAATGTTGTTAGCTTTTCTATCTATATAATCATGGCATCTATAGATGACCACACATTTGTTCTTTCTTACTAATCTTTATGATATACCTGATACGTAATAACCAAATGGAAGCTGCTGCTGCTAAGTTGCTTCAGTCGTGTCTGACTCTGTGCGACCCCATGGACAACAGCCCACCAGGCTCCTCTGTCCACAGGATTCTCCAGGCAAGAATACTGGAGTGGGTTGCCATTTCCTTCTCCAATGGAAGCTAATATAGCATTATTATAAAGGATAAAAAGCACTGCATTAATTTGTGTCCACAACAAAATACCATAGACTGGGTGACAAACAGCAGAAAGTCATTTCCTCACAGTTCTGGAGGCTAAAAGTCCATGACTAAGCTGTCCAAGGAAAAGGCACCCCACTCCAGTACTCTTGCCTGGAAAATCCCATGGACGGAGAAGCCTGCTAGGCTACAGTCCATAGGGTCGCAAAGATTCCGACACGACTGAGCGACTTCACTTTCACGTTTCAAGCTGTCCACAGGCTGGGATTCTCCTGAGACCTCTCACTCAGATTTGCAGATGACTGCCTGCTCGCTACATTTCACACGGTCTTCCTCTGTGCACGGACATGTCTGCCTCCAAAACTCCTCGTTTTATAAGGGTACCAGTCCTGGCAGATTAGGACCCACCCATATAACCACATTTTACCTCAATTAACTTTTTAAAGGCCCTACCTCCAGACGGTTATATTTTGAGGTACTGTGGATTCAGATTTCAATAGATGGGCACAATTCAGTGCATAACAAGTACTGCAGGGATTAAGAGAGATTGTATAATAAACAGAATAGTCCCTTGAGAATTTATAATACTCATGTGCTTTTGTGTATCTGTCAAAATAATCTTAAATATATATAAAAATGTTAAGAATTACAAAGATAAATTAACAAATCCTTACTGACACTGATAGGCAATAATGAAACGAGGTATTTGCAGGGTCAAAATCACATCTATCATCTTCTCTAATCTCAATGCAAAAACAAAGTAGAAATCAACAATAGAAAGATAAAGAAACCAAAAATAGAAAGAAAAAATGTATTTTGAACTTGTGAGTTCAAAAGAAAGAGAATACAAAATATGAAATACCAATAAAAATATCCAGAGCACCATCAATCACAACTCGGGGGATGCAACTAAAGACAAATTTGGTGAATATGTACAGCCTAAAAATGCATTAGAATTCAAGACATATTGAACACAGATGAGCTAAGAATTCAAGTTTCAAAAAAGGAAAACAAGAGAGTGAATCCAAGAATTCAAATAGAAGGAAGGAAATAATAAAATAATGAATAAAGTGAACAACAAAGGCAATATAGAAACATCAAGCTGATTCCTGGAAAAGATACATAACTTATACAAGACTCCACAAGACTGAGGCCAACAAGAGAGAAAAGGCACTAATGAACACTGCATACAAAAAAGAAATGGATTTTCCTGAGCGGACATTTTAAAGTATTTCCTTAAATAGAAGCAGCAAACTGTGAATTTGAGCACGTTTTTCCTGAAGAGTACTGTGGAAAGGTCAGCAGAGAGGCACCAGATCAGACTTCTCAGTTGCCCTGGACCGTCATCAGTGTCTCTCATCCTCCACAAATTCTTCCAGGAGTTCCAGGATTAGGGGAAGCTGCTCTAAGATTGACTGTATCTGCTCTTGTCCTATCTGACCACTTTCTTTTGGCTAGGATTTTGGAATTAAATTGATAATTTACTCTCTCCGTGTGTCTTTGTGTATGGTGTGTGTCTATGTGTATATGATGTGCGTCTGTGTGTACAGTGTGTCTCTGTGTATATGGTGGGGGTGTCTGTGTATACAGTGTGTGTGTATGGTATGTCTGTGTGTACTGTGTGTGTGTCTGTGTGTATGGCATGGGTCTGTGTGTGTGGTGTGTGTGTGTATGGCGTGTGTGTGTGTATGGCGTGTGTGTCTGTGTGTGTGTGCAGTGTGTGTGCAGTGTGTATTGTGCGTGTCTGTGTGTGTGGTGTGTGTCTGTGTGTATGGTGTGCATGTCTGTGTGTATGGTGTGTGTGTGCTGTGTGTGTCTGTGTGTACGGTGTGTGTTGGTGTGTGTGATGTGTGTGTGTGTGTGTGCGGTGTGTGTCTATGGTGTGCGTGCAGTGTGTGTGTAAGGTGTGTGTGCGGTGTGTGTCTATGGTGTGTGTGCAGTGTGTGTGTAAGGTGTGTGTGCCGTGTGTGTCAGTGTGTACGGTATGTGTGTCTGTGTGTATGGTGAGTGTGTGTACAGTGTGTGTCTGTGTGAAGGGTGTGTGTGTGAAGGGTGTGTGTGTTTGTGTATATGGTGTGTGTGTGCAGTGTGTGTCTATGGTGTGTGTGTCTGTGTGTATGGTGTGTCTGTGTGTGTGGTGTGTGTGTGTGTGCAGTGTGTCTTGGTATGTATGGTGTGTGTGTCTGTGTATGCTGAGTGTGTATACAGTGTGTGTCTGTGTGAAGGGTGTGTGTCTGTGTTTTGGGTGTATGTTTCCCCTTGGTCTGCAGTTCAGGAAATCCGGTGTCATGCCTGGGACTGGTCTCACTCCCATCCCTCACTTCACCTCGGTTACATTTAGAACCAAAGCAGAGAATGCTGAGGACTCTTCAGAGTCAGAACAGCCTTGGTGCCCACAGGGAGTGTTGTGTTAATGTTTTCCCCTAACTCCCAACTGTTTCTGCCCGGTGATTAAAGAGATCTGAGCTGAGGCAAGGTGACCTCAGACGTGGTTCCCTGGTTTCTCAGAAACACACAGCTGAGGCGGTCTGGGTAACCAAGATCTCTGAAGTCAGTGAAGGACTAAAGTTTGGGCCGTGGACCAGTGGTCTTGACCAGTGTCCGACACCCGAAGTCAAACCAGAAAGAAAAACTGAGGGACCAAGGGCTCCTCAAGCCCCACCAGACTTCTGATTGGAGACGGCCAGGCAGATGTTGGATCATGCGTGATAGGTTTTTACAAGGAGAAAGCGAAAGTGAAGTCGCTCAGTCATGTCCCGACTCTTTGTGACCCCGTGGACCACAGCCTACCAGGCTCCTCTATCCAAGGGATTCTCCAGGCAAGAGTACTGGAGTGGGTTGCCATTTCCTTCTCCAGGGGATCTTCCCGACCCAGGGATGAACCCTGGTCTCCCACATTGCAGGCAGACGCTTTAACCTCTGAGCCACCAGGGAAGCCCTACCTTTTACAAGGTAGGGGGTGCAAATGTATCTGAGAGATGTTTTAATGGATGTGACTCTACATACATAATCAATTTTAAATAACAGGAGTAGATTACAAAGAAAGAATAAAATTTTTTGACTACTGTATTTTTCCTTAAAAAATTAATCACATATATAATACACAAATACACTCTCCTGAAATACTCAAACTATACAGACATAAAGAGAGTCAAACCTTAATGTTCCTCTTCAGTCCTGTTACCCCAGCACATATCAACTCCCAAAGGGGATCTTGAGCCAGTGGTGTGTGTCTGCCTCGTTCTTTTTAGTGCATTTACATATGTGGTCCATGATTACTTTTAGGTAGAGTTCCTGTTTTAATGTTTGTGCCTCAACCTCCTGTCCTTTTCAGATTAGAACCTCTGTGCATGTGTGTTAGTTGCTCAGTCATTTCCAGCTCTTTGCTACCCCCAGGACTGAACTCACCTGGCTCCTCTGTCCATGGGATTCGCCAGGGAAGAATACTAGAGTGGGTTGGCATTCCCTTCTCCAGGAGATCTTCCCAACTCAGGGATTAAACTCAGGTCTTCAGCCCTGCAGACAGATTCTTGACCGTCTGAGCCACCAGGGAAGTGCCCAACCACCAGGGAAGATCCTAGCCATCTGTCCTCTTCAGATTAGAGCCGCTAGCTTCAGAAAAAAGGGTAGCACCCTTGGAACTGTGTGACTTGGTGAAGCTGCTGCTGTTGTTCAGTTGCTAAGTTGTGTCTGACTCTGCGACCCCATGAATTGCAGCATGCCAGGCTTGCCTCTCCTTCGCTGTCTCCCAGAGCTTGCTCAAACTCAAGTCTACTGAGTCGGTGATGCCATCCAACCATCTCATCCTTTGTTGCCCCCTTCTCATCCTGCTCTCAATTTTTCCCAGCATCAGGGTTTTTTCCAATGAGTCTGCTCTTCCTTCGGGATGGACTGGTTGGATCTGCTTGCAGTCCAAGGGACTCTCAAGAGTCTTCTCCAGCGCCACAGTTTGAAAGCATCAATTCTTCGGTGCTCAGCCTTTTTTATGGTCCAACTCTCACATCTGTACGTGACTACTTGAAAAACTATAGCTCTGACTCGACGGACCTTTGTTGGCAAAGTAACATCTCTGCTTTTTAATATGTTGTCCAGGTTTGTCATAGCTTTTCTTCCAAGTTGTGTCTTTTAATTTCATGGCTACAGTGATTTTGGAGCCCAAGAAAAGAAAATCTGTCACTGTTTCCACTTTTTTCCCATCTATTTGCCATGAAGAGATAGGTCTGGATGCCATGATGGTGAAGCTGATTGAGGCTTATAAACAGACCTCAAGGGGACAAAGTTTCAGCAGCACTTCTCTATTTGGAAGAGGTGCCTGCTTTCTCAGGGGAAGATTAAAAATTCAGTACTGTTTTGGCAACTTTCTGTGAGTCTTTACTTCAAATCATGAAAAATAATACTACTTTTTAAAAGCCAGCATGTGGTTCAACATATTTCCTTTTCCCTGGCTCTGCAATCATGGAAGTGCATGTGAAGATGGAATTCCATCAGCCTTGTAACTGTGATGAACAGAACTCTGTGCCCACCCACAAGAGATGTGTAGCATACGTGAAAAATATGACTCGCTGGGGTAAGCAGAACACAACAAACGCAACAACAAACAAACACAGAGACCGTGGCTTCCCTCACAGCCTCTCTCTTCTGGATCACTCACTCTGAGGGGAGCTTCCTCACTTTCTGAGGACACTCAGGCAGCTTATGAAGAGGCACTGTGGTGAAGTGTGTGGCCAGCAGCCTCCGTGGGACAGAGACCCGCCAGCAGCCACAAGGGTGAGCCAGGAGCAGCTTCCTGGAGCTAAGCCTCCAGGTCACGGCAGCCTTAGCAGAGCGCTGGGGCCACAGCAACCTGCCAGCTGAGCCACTCCCAGCTTCCTGACCCTCAGAAACGGCATGAGGGAATACATGTTTGCTAAAGACACAGAAGTGGGAGTGACTTGTTATGCAGCAAAACATAACTGACACAATAAAGCTCTTGGAGGAAAACACAGGCAGAACACTCTTGGACATAAATAACAGAAAGACCCTTTCTGACCCACCTCCTAGAGTAATGAAAATCAAAACAAAAATATACAAATGGAATCTAACTAAACCTAGAAGCTTTTGCACAGCAAAGGAAACCATGAACAAGACAAGCCCTCGCATGGGAGAAAATATTTGCAAACAAAGCAACCGATAGGGGGTTTAATCTCCAAAATATACAGGCAGCTCAATATATAAAAAAAAGTCCAATCAAAAAAATAAATGGGCATAAGAGCTAAATAGACATTTCTCCAAAGAAGACATACAGATGGCCAAACACACACATGAAAAGAGGCTCAACATCATTACCTCAAACCCTCTTGCACTACTGATGGAAATGGAGATCTATACAGCCGCTACCGAGAAGAGTATGGAGAATCCTAAAAAACCAGAAACAACTAGCACATGACTCAGCAATATATTGTGCATATACCACTGCTGTGCATATACCCTGAGAAAACCACAATTCAACAAGATACACCCATCCCAACGTATGTTGCAGTAATATTTTCAATAGCCAGGACATGGAAGCAACCTAAAGTGTCTATGGACAGATGAATGGATAAAGAATTGGTACCTATACACAATGGAGTATTACCCGGCCATAAAAAGGAATGAAACTGGGGCATTTACAGTGATGTGGATGAATCTAGAGTCTGTCATACAGAGTGAAGCAAGTCAGAAAGAGAAAAACAAATGTAATATATTAACATATATATGGATATATATGGAATCTAGAATAATGGTACAGATGAACCTATCTGCAGGGCAGGAATAGAGACACAGACATAGAGAAGGGACATGTGGGCTCTGGGAGAGGAGAGGAGAGGGTGGGATGAGTCGGGAGGGTACCGCTGACATACACACTGCCATGTGTAAACAGCTAGTGGGAAGCTGCTGTAGAGCATGGGAGCTCAGCTCGGGGCTCTGTGATGACCTGGAGGGACGGGAAGGGGGTCGGGAGGGGCTCAAGAGGGAGGAGATATACGTATATGTATAGCTGATTCACTTTGCTGTACAGAGAAACTAACAACACTGTAAAGCAATTATACTCTAATTTACAAAAAAGTTTAACAACAAATCCAACCCCGCTGCCCAAAAAGCATAATACACACAAGCCCCTAACTAATACACACTAGGGCCCCTATGACTTTTTTAAATTAAAATTGTAATCTTTTTTAAGTTAATATTTATTGGTGTATAGCTGCTTTACAATGTTGTGCTAGTTTCTGTTGTACAGCAAACTGAATCACCTCTATGTATATTATAAGTCCCTTCTTTTTTGGATTTCCATCCCATTTAGGGGGGCCCCTATGACTTTGGACATAATGGTACTTTTGCTTTTTGAGGGGCCTGTCTCCGAATATTAAGAATTCTATTTGTGACTCAGTTCAGTTCAGTTCAGTCGCTCAGTCGTGTCCGACTCTTTGCGACCCCATGAATCACAGCACGCCAGGCCTCCCTGTCCATCACCAACTCCCGGAGTTCACTCAGACTGACGTCCATCGAGTAAGTGATGCCATCCAGCCATCTCATCCTCTGTCGTCCCCTTCTCCTCCTGCCCCCAATCCCTCCAAGCATCAGAGTCTTTTCCAATGAGTCAACTCTTCGCATGAGGTGGCCAAAGTACTGGAGTTTCAGCTTCAGCATCATTCCTTCCAAAGAAATCCCAGGGCTGATCTCCTTTAGAATGGACTGGTTGGATCTCCTTGCAGTCCAAGGGACTCTCAAGAGTCTTCTCCAACACCACAGTTCAAAAGCATCAATTCTTCGGCGCTCAGCCTTCTTCACAGTCCAACTCTCACATCCATACATGACCACAGGAAAAACCATAGCCTTGACTAGACGGACCTTTGTTGGCAATGTAATGTCTCTGCTTTTGAATATGCTATCTAGGTTGGTCATCTTTCCTTCCAAGGAGTAAGCGTCTTTTAATTTCATGGCTGCAGTCACCATCTGCAGTGATTTTGGAGCCCAGAGAAATAAAGTCTAACACTGTTTCCACTGTTTCCCCATCTATTTCCCATGAAGTGATGGGACCGGATGCCATGATCTTCATTTTCTGAATGTTGAACTTTAAGCCAACTTTTTCACTCTCCACTTTCACTTTCATCAAGAGGCTTTTGAGTTCCTCTTCACTTTCTGCCATAAGGGTGGTGTCATCTGACTACATTACTATAAATACAAATATAATTCAGACCGTATTATTATTATATTCATTTTACTTTCTGATTTTAAAACATTTGTGTAGGCCCTGAAGTATCACAAGCCTGGGCGCTGTACCTTCTGCATCAAATGGTGTCAGTCCTGCTTGAGGGAACTGCCCAGGAGGGGAATGGTTGCTGAAGAAAACCAAACACCAGAAGATAAGCTACTGGCCCAGCCAGTCCTCAACTCCAATTTCAGTTCAGTTCAGTCGCTCAGTCGTGCCTGACTCTTTGTGACCCCATGAATCGTAGCACACCAGGCCTCCCTGTCCATCACCAACTCCCAGAGTTCACCCAAACCCATGTCCACTGAGTCAATGATGGCATCCAACCATCTCATCCTGTCATCCCCTTCTCCTCCTGCCCTCAATTTTTCCCAGCATCAGGGTCTTTTCAAATGAGTCAGCTCTTCACATCATGTGGCCAAAGGATTGGAGTTTCAGCCTCAGAATCAGTCCTTCCAATGAATATTCAGGACTGATTTCCTTTAGGATGGACTGGTTGGATCTCCTTGTAGTCCAAGGGACTCTCAAGAGTCTTCTCCAACACCACAGTTCAAAAGCATCAATTCTTTGGCACTCAGCTTTCTTCACAGTCCAACTCTCACATCCATACATGACCACTGGAAAAACCATAGCCTTGACTAGACAGACCTTTGTTGATAAAGTAATGTCTCTGCTTTTTAATATGCTGTCTAGGTTGGTCATAACTTTCCTTCCAAGGAGTCAGCGTCTTTTAATTTCATGGCTGCAATCGCGATCTGCAGTGATTCTAGAGCCCAGAAAAATAAAGTCAGCCACTGTTTCCCCATCTATTTACCATGAAGTGATGGGACCAGATGCCATGATCTTAGTTGATCAAGTAAGGAGGCCAATACCTGGTGGAACTATTCAGATTTGGGCAAAATCCTATACCACGTGTGTAGATCACATTAGATTCTACATCTCAGGAAACAAGGAAGATGACCCACTGACTGAATGGGGCACAAGCTGCTCTAAGTTACTCTGAAAAGGCAATGACAGGAGCTGTGTGGTGGAGTCCAAACCACACAGGACCCCATGAAATTTGACAGGTCTACTGTGATCACTCAGGCTAACAGTGGGCTGTGTGACACTGGGTTCTGGACCCAATGTCTTTCTTAAACTGTCTGATACTCACTATTTGAATTAAATCTGGAGGCACTAAAGTGCTTTGATTTACAAACACAGGTGCCAGCTGGCTAGAGTTTGAATCCTATCTTTGCTACTTTCTGGCTGTGTTACTTTTGGAAAGTTTTTTAACCTCTCTGTGTCTCAATTTTATGACCTGTATAGTGAGAACAGTGAAAAAACCTACCTCATAGGGTAGTTTCTGAGGATTATGTGATTTAACACATATAAAGCACATAATAGTACCTGGCATATAACGAATAAGCCATCAATATTATTATTATTATTATTGTCACTATTATTATTGTTATTATTGAACTTCACTTGAGCTCACCTTAACTACCATGGCATTTTATTACTCTCCTCTAAGAGTCTGCAGTTATGTCTTAGGCATGCAAGAGCAATCTTTCCATAAAGCAGCTGCCCAAAAGTGTCCTTCGTTAAGAGAAGGCAGTAGTCAGGGATGTGTCAAATGGGAGGCCCAGGTGGAGAGAACCAGGTTCTTGAATAAGACCAGCAGAGCACCAAGATAACTCTACTGCCCTCTGATGAACAATCTCCTCTGTGGCTCCATGAGCTCTACTTCTGAGATCCTCCCCCAAATAGTGACACGGCACAGCTTGGTTTACCAAAAGTATAAGACAATGGTTACTGGTAAACTGCCATTCTGTGGCCTAAGCTTCAAATAAGTAAGTGGGAAGAACAAAAAACAATCAGTCTATTATGTCAAAGTTTGGCAGGCCATGACTGCTGAATATCTGGCATATGTTCAGACCAGTTCCTAGATAACTGCCAAAAGTCCAATAAGGCCAAGTACCATGGACAGCTGGATTGTGTAAGACAGTCCAAGTTTGGGCTCAACAGTTGCTGAAAAAAAATTGGACCTACCAAGGTCAAGTTTGAGTGTTACATACTAAAAAGAGCTTTATTAAATGATCTATAGAACATCAGGGGGTACCCAGGTGGCACTAGTGGTAAGCAATCGGCCTGCCAACGCAAAAACATATGAGACACGGGTTCGATCCTTGAGTTGGGAAGATCCCCTAGAGGAGGGCATGGCAACCTACTCCAATATTCTTGCCTGGAGAATCTCATGGACAGAGGAACCTGGAGGGCTACGTCCATGGGGCCACAAAGAGTCAGACAAGACTACTTACCACACATGCATAGAACAAGTGGGCTCGCAGGGTGTAAGGGTATGGTAGGCTGCAGTGGGTCTTACTGAGGTGGGCCTCTGTGTATACCAAAATGTTGTTGCAGAACGGAGACAAAGTGAATTCACCCAGGTACAATCTTGAGTGCACACACACTACCTGCTGTGGGCGGAGGGACCACACAGGGCAAGAGGGGCCTGCTGTACACCGAAAGAAGCTGACACCATTTGTATTTGGAATCTGTGTTCCTTACCCCAGAGACTTTGGCAGCTAGCACCATACCAAGGCAAAAACTTCACCAATTAGGACATTAAGCCTGAAGCTCCTCTGTCCAGGGTATACATTCTAGCAGTCAACCATATAAAACATGGCTCAACAGAATGGCAACCCATGATATCACACAGGCTACCTTCAAAGTCAAGAGTGTTATCAGAAAGTTGGAATGGGTGATGAGACTGTTCCATCTGGTGAAACAATTACAAATATATGATGTCTATCACTGGGAAGGAGAAAATTCTATCACTGAGAGATACAAAACAAGGTCTGAATAAAGGACCAAATATATTGTGTTGTTGCATAAAAACACCCTTCTCTATAATGTAATATATAAATTAGTCATTATTAGAAGGTTAACAGAATTTTTGAACAATTGAGACACTTCAGCTTCTGAAATTGATATGTAAGAAGAGGCATCAAGAATAGTAAAGACAAAGTGCAGCCAATACAAGAAACAGCATGGTGGTTCCTTAAAAAAACTAAAACTAAGAGTTGCCATGTGATCCAACAGTCCCATTCCTGGGCATATATCTGGGAAAAGAAACGATAATTCAAAACCTATGAACCCCTATATTCACAGAAGCACTATTCACAACGGAAAAAACATGGAAACAACCCAAGTGCCCATCGATAAACAGTTGGCTTAAGAAGATGTGGAGATACATGCATATAAAATAAATATACACATACATACAATGGAATATTACTCAGCCACAAATACAGAATGAAATAATGCCATTGATAGCAACATGGGTGGACCTAGAGATTTTCACACTAAGTGAGGTAAGTCAGACAGACAAATATCATATGATATCACAAATATGTGGGATCCAAAAAAATAATACAAATCAATCTATATACAAAACAGAAACGGACTCACAGACATAGAAAACAAATTTACAGTCTCCAAACGTGAAAGGGGGTGGGGGAGCAATTTAGGGGTTTGAGATTAATAAATATAAATTACTATACATAAAATAGAGAAATAATACAGATTTATTGTACAACATAGGGAACTATACTTAATATTTTGCAATAACCTGAAAAAAATAATCTGAAAAAATATATATCACTGAATCACTTTGCTGTACACCTGAAACTAACATAATACTATAAATCGATACCTCACTTTAAAAAAAAGAACAGTAAAGATAATTTTGTAAAAGAAGAAAGTAGGAGACATGCCTTACCAAATATCAAAACATATTGTGAAGTTACAATAATTACTGTGGTATTAGTACAGAAAAATAAAATTGAAGAGGAGATCCCTGTACTTACAGGACTTCAGTGTATGACAAAATCAATACTTAAAAATAACGTGGAAAGGAAAGACTATCTGTAAATATTATTGGGATAATTGGTGAATCTTTAGAAGAAACTTTTTATATTTATATTAAACTGATAAGTTTAACGGAGAAGGCAATGGCACCCCACTCCAGTACTCTTGCCTGGAAAATCCCATGGACGGAGGAGCCTGGTGGGCTGCAGTCCATGGGGTTGCTAAGAGTCGGACACGACTGAGCGACTTCACTTTCCCTTTTCACTTTCATGCATTGGAGAAGGCAATGGCACCCCACTCCAGTGTTCTTGCCTGGAGAACCCCAGGGACGGGGGAGCCTGGTGGGCTGCCGTCTATGGGGTCGCACAGAGTCGGACACGACTGAAGCGACTTAGCAGCAGCAGCAGATAAGTTTAACTGCATCAAAAGTTTTTAAAGCTAGGTAATCATCATAGAAAGCTAGAAGATCAGCAACCTTTCAGTTAAAGATGCAACATTTTGACCTTTTTCAATCTTTTTTAATCTCTCCTCCTTCTCAAGATTCCACTAAAATATGTGAGGAGCCACCATCAAATCTCATAAACTCACACGAGCACAGAGACTAGAACAGGAGATCAATGGACGAAAGATTTCTATCCACTTTGGGAAGATGCACAGCAAATGGAGGACAGGTAACTGATTTTAGAGATTCAGAGGAATTTGACACCAAGATCCATAGGAGACCAGGGAAGAAAAGGGATCCAGCTTGCCTCAACAAACTGGGGAGGTTTATAATTCGGAGGGGCTAGTACTCCAGTACTCCAGTGGCTGAGGGCAAGGTGAGGTGTGACTCTGAAAACATGGAGACTGGTTCAGAGAATGCATGCAGTGTGGTTGGGTGGACCCCCACTTCTTCCCTTCCTCCTTGCACAACCTGGAATCCAAACTGCAGGTAAAAAATCAGCAGTTTCTTCAGAGAGACTGGGAACCCCAAGGCAAACGCCGCATACTGACACCATAGGGTCCCCAAGCGAACATTCCCTGCTCTGCTCTACTGTCCTGAAGCGAAGCCCACTGGCTGCCAAGTCAGGTCCCTGCTACCAGAGCTTCCAGTCAGCATTGTTTGAGCTCCTCTTGGATGTAAACCATAAAACAAGAAATGCCAGACATTTCAGGAAATGCATCAACATAAAAGAAATTCAAATAAGCCAACAGGGAAAATCAACCTGCCAAAAAAAAAAGATAAATCATACTTTAGAGAAATTATTTTTAAATCTTTTTTTTTGTATCCTCTAAGAATACTAGAAAATATTATACTGATATACAACAACAGGATGCTGAGAGAGAGATCAAGAAATGTAGTGTTTATCGAGACTGAAAGGATTCACTGAGTATCTAACATAAGAAGTGCTGAGATAGCTGCATCTTCACGAAATTCCAAACCATCATGAAATTTCAGAACACCAGGTATAAAAAGATCCTCAAAGTTTATATAAAGAACAGAACACAGAACAACATCAAACTTCTTTGGCATTCTGGATCTAGAAGAAGATGGAGAAACATTTCCAAAATACAGAGAGAACAGGGCTTTAAGCTACAGTCCCTGGTGGCTCAGAGGGTAAAGCGTCTGCCTGCAATGCAGGAGACCCGGGTTCGATCCCTGGGTCAGGAAGATCCCCTGGAGAAGGAAATGGCAACCCACTTCAGTACTCTTGCCTGGAAAATCCCATGGACAGAGAAACCTGGTAGACTACAGTCCATGGGATCGCAAAGAGTCGGACACGACTGAGCGACTTCACTTTCTTAAACACCCAGTGAAGACGAGGCTTCCCTGGTGGCTCAGATGTCTGCCTGCAATGCGGGAGACCGGATTCGATCCCTGAGTCGGGAAGATCTCCTGGAGAAGGAAATGGCAACCCACTCCAGTACTCTCGCCTGGAAAATCCCATGGACAGAGGAGCCTGGTAGGGTCCATGGGGTCGCAAAGAGTCAGACACAACTGAGCAACTTCACTTACTTACTCACTTACTTAAACACCCAGCAAAAGTAGCAATTCTGTGCAAGCATAAAATAACACCATTATTTTATTATTAGTATACATTATCATACAAGCAAAGCACACTTCTCAGATACTAGAGGATGAACTCTGAAACCAGAGAGAAAAATTAGAGAGGGACGGGGGGAAATAGATCCAAGCAGGAGAGGGAAGTGCTGATCAATAACTGTACAGCAGGCTAAGAAATTAAAAATACGATCATCAGAGTAAAACATTCAATGAAAGGCTTTGAAGATAAGATCCAGAAAATTTCCCTAAGGGTAAAGAAAAAAGAAAAAGAGATGGAAAGTATCAGAGAGAAGCTAAGAGACACACAGAATTAATGCAAGAGTTCTAACATTTGATAAAGGTGAGCTACAGAATGAAAGCGAAAACACAGCATAAAATATTAATGAGACAGAAGGAGAGGGAGAGATTGGACCAGAGCAGAGAAAGCTAAAGGAAAAGAGCACCAGGAAAAAGAGGAAATGGAAAAAAAATGATCAGATGGAGCATTTGGGGAAAATAGAGAATACACATCATACAGGGAAGAGGCAATTTGAATTTCAACAAGAAACAAAGCTGTCCTGTAAAGAAATTATAATTATGGTACATGTCTTGGCCCTGAAATATATGATATTTGTGGAATTATGACATAAATACTGGCTATTTTTCTAAAAATAGTGATAAAAGTGCACTAATAAGGTAAAAGAAAAATAGTAAACCTAAAGAGGAGTACATTTTTATTTGTCAAGGTAGAAACCATAAGATAATATCTAAAATTGAATAAAGCAAGTAGTACTTTAAGTATATTATTTAGGAATATGAAAATTCCTAATAGAATCACAGTTGGAAAAAAAGCAAAGTATAATGACTCTGAGGATCGGGAAGAAAGGAAAACTAACAAAAGGAACTTCTTGTTTTTATCACAAGTTTTAAAAAATATTGCCAGGGCAGATCTAAGTTGTGTGGCACTTGAAGTTCATATAATATGGTGGGAGTAGCCCCTTAAAACAAAAAAGTAAAATTTACAAATAAAAATTAGTCACAAAAGTGAATACATGCTTAAAATTTCAAAAAAACACAAAAATTACAAATTTAAGAAAAAATGAAAATACTGAAGACATCATAAAATATACAAAATAAATCATATTTTCATTAAACATTGCTGGATATAGCTCTTTAATAAACTTCCTGATATTTTGGGGTACTTCTTCATTTGAATATGAGACTAATATAATGACGCTTCCTGTAGAGGGAGCAAAAGACAGTCTTTCTTCAGCATTGGTGATTGAAATTGCTCTTTATTATTGACAGTTTAGAAAATTTTCTTTAAGCTTCATGACTTGATATTAATAATGTCATTTAAATTACTAGAACTTATGGTAAGTTTAGGAAAAACTCTATTCACTCTCTTTCATATATGAGCAGTAAAGTGCCAAGGCATTTAAAATTTTCCTGTGCGCTAACTAATCTTAAATACTTGAAAAAGTCGAAGATAGTCACAAACCAATTTGTCATCAATTCTTTTGATCACATCAATTCAATTGTTACTACAGTTCTTATACTGGTATGTTATATACTGATGTAGTGGTTTACTATGGTAAATAAGAAATTCCAGGCATGACTGAGAATCTGACCCTCTGTTTATAATTTGTAGATCTGATCACCAGAAGGATTTCCCACAGACTAGTTTCTGACTCTGTAAACTTCAAACCTTGTTTCTCCTCTCTCACATGTTTCCATTACTGGGAAAATCTTCAACAGTATGTGAACTGAGGAACTTCCAGATGCACAAGTGGGATTTAGAAAAGGCAGAGGAACCAGAGATCAAATCGCCAACATCTACTGGATCATACAAAAAGCTATAGAATTCCAGAAAAACATCTATTTCTGCTTCATTAACTATGCTAAAGCCTTTGACAGTGCAGATCACAACAAACTGTGGAAAATTCTTAACGAGATAGGAATACCAGACCACCTTACCTGCCTCCTGAGAAACCTGTATGCAGGTCAAGAAGCAACCGTTAGAAATGGACATGGAACAATGAACTGGTTCAAAATTGGGAAAGGAGTATGACAAGGAGTACTGTCACCCTGCTTATTTAACTTATGTGCAGAGTATATCATGCAAAATGCTAGATGAAGCATGAAGCACAAGCTGGAATCAAGATCTTGGGCAGAAATATCAATAACCTCATATATGCAGATGACACCACCCTTATGACAGAAAACGAAACGGAATTAAAGAGCCTCTTGATGAAGGTGAAAGAGGAGAATAAAAAAGCTGGCTTAAAACTCAACATTCAAAAAACTAAGATCATGATATCCAGTCCCATCACTTCATGGCAAATAGATGGGGAAACAAAGGAGACAGTGACAGACTTTATCAGGCTTCAGAATCACTGTGGATGGTGACTGCAGCCATGAAATTAAAAGATGCGTGTCCCTTGGCAGAAAAGCAATGACAAACCTAGACAGCATATTGAAAAGCAGAGACATTACTTTGCCTACAAAGTCTGTGTAGTCAAAGCTGTGGTTTTTCCAGTAGTCATGTATGGATGTGAGAGCTGGGACAATAAAAAAGGCTGAGAATTGATGCCTTCAAACTGTGGTGCTGGAGAAGACTCTTCAGAGTCCTTTGGACAGCGAGATGATCATACCAGTCAATCCTAAAGGAAATCAACCCTGAATATTCATTGGAAGGACTGATGCTGAAGCTCAAATACTGTGGCCACTGGATGTGAAGAGCATCATGAAACATGTTACATAACAGAGGATATTTGGATCATACATAACAACATTGGAAAAGACCCTGATGCTGGGAAAGACTGAAGATAGGAGGAGAAGGGGACGGCAGAAGATGAGATGGTTGGATGGCATCACCAACTCAATGGACATGAGTTTGAGCAGGCTCTGCGAGATGGTGAAGGACAAGGAAGCCTGGCATGCTCCAGTCCACAGGGTTGCAAAGAGTTGGACACAATTGAGCGACTGAGCGACTGAATAATAATATTACAGTACGACCTCCAGCCCCAACCTTCATGTCATGATACTCGGTGAACTGGCCAACAAAGGTATTCCTAAAAGCAACTCCCATACCTTGACAGCCAACAATAACGTCACTGTGAAAGTGACTGCAAATCACATGAATATATCCCACTAAATAAAAAATGTCCACTTGGTAAGTTGCCAATAATTCCAGCATCCCCCAACACGAATGAAAATAGAAGAGGCAGTGGTCTCAGCAGATTGTCATTAACTTACATAGCTTTGGTAAATTTTATGAAAATACGTGACTGTGAGGACCCTGCTAGCACATTTCCCAGGACTGTAGAACATGCAAGTGAAGGCCCTGAACTTAAGGCTTCATTCATTTCAAGAGAAATCCGCTTCTGGATATGAATTTAATATTTTTTAACTCTTTGCAATATTATCTTGATAAAAACACAGAGTGGGAAGAAAAAAATATTACATAACAGAGAATATTTAGATCATACAAAACAACTAAAAGATTACTATCCAGAATATATTTTTAAAAGCTCTTGGCCATTAGAAAAAGACAGAGAAGCCAACAGAAAAACGGTAGACGTTACAACACGTGTGTCACAATAAAAAGGGATATAAGAAGAGATACACAAATGGCTAGAAAACGAAAGAAAAGAACGGTTTTAGTAACCAGGGAAATGCTAATTCACAAGAAACAGTAGTCCAGTAGGTGTTATCACACATTATGGGATCTTCTACAATATGAACAAGAGGCCTAAGATTGCAAAGGCATAACATTAAAAATTAAGTCTCAAGAGTAATATGCTTTTAAAAATGTAACTAAAATAAAACAAACTGACCCAGTAAA
The DNA here is from genome assembly GCF_019923935.1 of Bubalus bubalis. Classification (NCBI taxonomy): domain Eukaryota; kingdom Metazoa; phylum Chordata; class Mammalia; order Artiodactyla; family Bovidae; genus Bubalus; species Bubalus bubalis. Next base: position 30,377,723 of record NC_059164.1, read on the forward strand.
AATGTTACCACAGTCTTAAATATCTTAAATTCCTAATGTGCAAGTGGAAACGTAGGCCTTTGCCCAGATAAGAGAAGTGAAGTTTGCTCGGTCGAAGTGGATATGGTAGGATGTAGCTTCTACTAGAAACAATGGAGAAAAGATGTTTGAAGACAAACGTTGTGACACCAGAGGTAGACAGCTCAGTGTCCTCCTGATTTTCTTTCTTCCAATCTGGATTAAAAGAGAAATCTGCATTTGTTGCTGTTTTCAATTTCCTTTTTTCACAAAGCAGCAGCTTCTCTGGCTCCAAACAGGACCAGATTTCAGGAATTCCTGGCCTGCTGCACTGGGTATCAGTAGTCCTTATTTTTAATCCGCTGAAAAGTGTTTTCAACCCCACTTGAAGCAGGTGAAAACCGTGTATGTTACACTGCTTTTTTTGCTAGGTTTGCAGCCTTGTCTCTGAAGGTAAAATGCACGTTCCTTTAGGCCTGCTGCTCTTGTCATATCACATTCATTTTCCATCATTTCTTTCAAACACTATTATTTCAAGACCCTCCTGTATAATTCTGGCTTTCTTTTTTTATCATGTGGATTCTTAAAACCCGTAGGCTTATTCATGTTTGAGATTCTTTATTAAACACTTTTTAACTCTTAATTTCAAAATAATTATAGACTAACAAGACACTGCAAAAATAGTAGGCGTACCTTCCCTCAGCTTCCCCCCATGATAACATCTCACTCAACTATAGTACATTACCAAAAGCAGAAAATTGATATTGGACCATTCATTAAACATTTTCATCAAGAAAATTATTCAAACTTAGGACCACAGTTTGATATAGTCACAGAGAAAGTGTAAGGGTACGAGAAAGATGCGGGGGTAGGGGGTGTCTGTCTGTGCTTGCGTGTGCTGTATATTCCTCAAGTCACTATTTTCAGTTAGATGTTGTTTTCTGTGTCATCTGGTGACACGAGCAAGCAGCACAGTCATTTTCTTATCGCTTCTTGTTTAAGGCACAAACAACAAAGCAAGCTCATTTCTAGGAGACATGGGAATCCACCCGCAGGTGACACTGGCTGGAGGGCTCCCTGGTGCCATCACCAAAGCTTCCTAGGAACTGTACTGTGGTCCAAGACACTCCCGTCCACACATCTGCCCTTCTCTCCTGCACTTGGGGTTCACCCTGCATCAGGGTCTGATGATTGTCCCAGCCTCTCCTTGCTCCCTCCCCATTTCCTCCTACAGATGTTCTTCCTAATACATTTCTTGCATGTACCATCCTCTTGGCCTCTCCTCGGGGCATTACTACTAACACACACATCTTGGCAGTTTAGTCTCCTACTTATCTACCATTTATGAACAAATTAAAAATTGCAGTCACTCCCTATAAGAGAACAGATGGTCCTTTTTGCATCCTCCTCAGAATTTTTGTAAACTCAGACCTTATTTCTCCCTATTTTCCTCTATCTCATAAATTAAGCCCTTATGGGCCATCTTGGTTCAGCCTTGAGCTGACAGGCATGCCCCACTGCCAGATCCTGTAGGAAACTCAACTACACGACAAATAGCATGAGTTTGGGGATCTTTCTGAATACTCGTGGGTCACAGGGCATGAAGTCAGATCACAGGGTGGCCGTCTCAGCCATTTCAGTAGTTTCAAGTCCATGGCCTCTTTCCCTGCGTAGGTCTCCTTAGTTCTTGGCAGGGGACCTCCACACACAGACTCTTGGGAAGTCTAGCCTATTCTTATCCTTTCATCCTCATCCTGTCCCAGCCTAATGGCCTTCTCTAAAAAATGCCAAAACCAAACACATGAATAAATAGATAAGTGAATGTTGTACAGGAGCAGCCGGTCTAGAAAAAGGAATGCCAGAAGTATTATAGGAATAATAGGATGCCTGGTTACCATGGCAACGTGTAACCCTGTCAGTCCCCCACCTCTCCATCCCATCTCCTCTACATCAAGGCATCATGTCACTGATGGTATCTGCCAGAACTTGGAGAAGGAGAAGCGAGCTAGTATTGCTAGATGCCTCATTTATACACTAGCGAGTTTTGATTGTTAGCTACTTTAAACTCCATTTAACAGAGGAGGAAATGGCAACCCACTCCAGTATTCTTGCCTGGAGAATCCCATGGACAGAGGAGCCTGGGGGGCTACAGTCCACGGGGTCGCAAAGAGTCGGACACAACTGAACGACTTCACTCACTCACTCACTCAACAGAGGAGGAACTGGGGTTTAGAAAGGGGAAGCAACTTGCCCAAGATCACACAACTCATAAGAGGTAGGGGCATGATTCGAACCCATGTTTACTGCACCTCAAAACCTTTATTCTTTGCACTGTATCACCACACTCCTTTCAGCATCAAATTTAACAGATGATGGCAAAGAGGAACCTAGAAATAGAGGGGTGAAGAAGAGGGTGTGGAGGGCTATGTCAGATATCAGCCCTCACCCGTGATCTTTTCTGTTCCACCCCAAGCTCATTACTAGAGTTTCTCTATGACCCGGCAGCATCTTGTCTTTCTCAGCCAGGGGCACACTCAGGCTCTGGGAGAGCTTGGCTAGCATGTGGGAGGGCTGAACTGCTGGGCAGTTCAGATCCTAGGAACAGATTTTTTTTTTTTTTTTTTTTGCTAAATACACACCTCCCTCCCTGTCTCTTCAAGTGGGACGATCCTGAGTCATGGTCCACGTGATTCTCCCAAGTGCCCAGGGGACTGAGGCCCAGGTACCCACAGCAGTAACCCGCTCACTGCACACCCTTCAGTGACCTTCCTCCCTTCTGCTATCACTTCCCATTCCCTCAGTGCTTCCTGGACCACCTCCCAAATAAACCAGTTGCATTTAAGTCCTCCCTCAGAGCCTTCCTGGAAGGGAATCCAAACAAAAGCAACCCAAATTACAGCTCTGAATGTCTTTTTTGTGGCAACATTAGCACAGCTCCCATTCTTTGGTGGCTCACCCCGGCTTACTGGGTACCCTCCAGGTTACTTAGCCTGGTACTCGGGCTAATGTAACCACAACCCCCCTTCTCACCACACCTAAGTCCAGAATCCTCCAGGGAACCTGCCCTCCAGCTACAGCAGGTTACTCTATTTTCAAACATAATGTGGCCATTCATTTGCTCAAGTGGCTCTGTAACCAAGTGGGGAGTTTCCAAGGTGGCTCAGTGGTAAATCATCTGCCTGCCAGGCAGAAGACCCGGGTTCAAACCCTGGGTTGGTAAGATCCCCTAGAGGAGGAAATGGCAACCCACTTCCAGTATTCTTACTTGGAGAATTTAACGGACACAGGGACCTGGTGGGCTACAGTCCATAGGGTCCGAGTCAGACATGACTGAAGTGGCTAACACAACCAAGCAGAACCCAATGGGGCCTTTCTAGAACAGACATACCTCCAAGCCCAGCCATGTCCTCTGCCTGCCCCTCATTTGTAGAAAAACTTTAGCCTCCTAGGCCTTCCCTGAGTGCCAAAGAATAAATTTGATCAGAGGCATGCAGAAAGAAAGGGAACCATTCAAGAAAAACAAAATAATAATAGTTTAGCCATTAAACAAAGTCAAGGACCTTTAGTTCCTTCTCAAGGACTACAGATACTATTCTGAGCCACATCCTTTGAGCTGTTTTGCAGATACTGAAGTGGCTTTCCTGATAGTTCAGTTGGTAAAGGATCCGCCTGCAATGCAGGAGACCTTGGTTCGATTCCGGGGTCAGGAAGATCCACTAGGGAAGGGATAGGCTACCCACTCCAGTATTCTTGGGCTTCCCTTGTGGCTCAGTTGGTAAAGAATCCACGTGCAATGTGGGAGGCCTGGGTTCGATCCCTGGGTTGGGAAGATCCTCTGGAGAAGGGAAAGGCTACCCACTCCAGTATACTGATACTGAAACCCCCACCAGATGGAAGAAGTTAACAGGTGCCCACAAACACGTAGACCGAGTGGTCAGAACCAGAAGGTTAATGATGCTGACTCATCATTACCTCACCCCCAGCCAATCAGAAGACTGTCCAAAGGCTGATCACACATCCCACAAGTCCCTCTCCCTCACCCTGTCTTTAAAAACCTTTCCCTGAAAGCTTGCAGCAAGTTTGTGTCTTTTGAACACTAACTGCTTAGACTCCTTGCTTGATGCCCTGTGATCAACACTGCACTTCCCTTCATCACAGCCTGGTAGCGGTAGAGTGGCTTTACTGTACATGAGTGAGCGGACCCAAGCTGGGTTCTATCCCCCAGCAGTTCCCTTCTCAGATCTAAATACTGCTGGACATTCACACCTCCACTCTGTGCCAGAAGCTGCTAACTGTTTGACATGTTTTATTAGTTAGTGAATTATACTCACTAGCTGCTGTAACCGGTAAACCCCAAGTCTCAGTGGCTTACCACAACAGAAGTTTATTTCTCCTAAGAAGTTTGAAGAGTGTTTGAAAAGGTTTCTTCTGTTAATATCTTGTGGGCCTATCAACTCCTAGTTCTTTGGAGAATCATATGGGAGGTCTTTATGAGCCAGGTTCAGCACAAGTCCCTTTTTCTCTGTACACTATGGACCAGGACACCCATTAACATAGTCTTAAAATGCTGCAAGGGATACTGGGAAATGTAGTCTAGCTTTGGTTCCCAGGAAAAGGAGCAAATCCATACTGGTGAGCACATAATGTATTCATTATTTTCTGCCACAATATATTAATTCACTTATTTACCACAACAACTTTTAGGGTAGGCATGATTATTTATCCTGTTTTATAGACAGGTAAGCTGAGCACAGAACACTTGAGCAATTTGCCCCGAATTATACCATAATTATGTGTCAGCCAGGATCTAAAGCTAGGTTGTCTGGCTGCATCTTTAAATATCTGTATTAATGTTGCCTCTTTAAACACCCTTCCTCCAGTAACTGATGGCTTGAATGCATTAATAAACTAATCAACCAAAGCATTCCCTCTTTTTCAGAAGCAGCTTGTCCTAGCTTTCAAAACCAACTGAGAATCACATAGCTTCACTTGGAAAAGACACCTTTGAAACGAACTGCCCTACCTATCAACTTAGGATAAGGAAACTGAGAGAACTGCCTTGTCCCGCAGCCCCAGGACTGGGAACACGTTCTCCTGATTTCTATTCTAGTGCTTTCCCCAACACATCCTGCTTCCTCCCAAAGCCCAGTTTGTGTTGTCATCATTTTCGGCACCAGTGGACAAGGTCATAGCCAGTTAAGCACTAAAGCAGTGAGCTCTGTCCTTTTCTCTCTTGCTACTACCAGCCAGAGAATTTTCCTGTCACTTTCCAAATCCCTCCTAAATGCCACATACTTCAGTTTTGACAGCTCATGCACCTGGTGGCCACAAATATTTCTTATTTGTGGTGAAGTAAGTTCATAAAGTGAAGGAGGTATTTCACTCCAGGCTCAGAAGTATTTCTGCATCAGCAAATTGCCAGTTTTTTCTGAAATTGGTAACAATTATTTTTATTTTGGGGTCCAGCTTTCTCATGTCTGACTTTCTAGATTCTAGTCCCTGAACCAGGGGTCATTTGGTTTCCGGTGTCTCTGAGTTGATCTACCAAGCTCAACGACCAGGCTTGCAAAATCTAATGGTTTTCTTTTGCATAACAAAAGGCTGACTGTAGGAAAAACAATGAAAAACAAATTAAGGACACTTTTTTTGACCTTAAAATCTTGACCTTTCTCTAGATGGCAGACTTCACAGAGACAATAGTTCCAGGGAGTCTCCTTTTATTTGATCACATTCTTTCTAGTTATTCTATAGAGTCTATTTTGAAAGCCTTTTCTCTTTCCATTATTTGCTGTTTGAAAATCTTAAATGGCAATAAATCCATTTCACCTACAAAATAATTTTTTTCCCCAAAAGAACTTAGATTTGAGAAAATGTGGGGAGCACTCATAGGGAAGCAGAGAAGTATAGATTTTCTCCTTGAATGTCAACATTTCAGCTCTATTTCTCACTGGCTCATATTTTCTAAGATCTGATCCAGAATTAAAGGTATCTTAAAGAAACTTACAAGACACAGCTTTCCATGGGATTTAATGAATCTAAAAATGAAAAATATTTTCTCTAATCTCACTATTTGGATAATTACCCAAGCCATGCTGAGTACTGCGAAATTCATGTTTTCTCACTCCTGGTCTGGGCAGAAGTCTCTGGCAGATGCTGTCGGAGTCTTGCCTGCAGCCCTCCGACCTTGCAGTGAGCCCTTGCTCACTTCCAGTTGTTGATATCTGTCTGCCTCTCTGTGTCTGAGGATTACTTTTCCAGAACTGCAGAAGACACCCTGCCCGCTGCCATGGCCAGCCAGGGCACCAGGGAACTCCTCAACCAGTGACGCTTGGATAACTGGTATAAATGCCCTGGTTTGCTTGCCCCTTGGGTAGCAATAATTCTGTGTGAGTTTTGTACCATTTTCTGTAAGGTTAGGCTCCAGTTCCCACTATGGCAGGAGACTTAACAATGGAACCTTTAATGCCCACCACCTTCCCATCTCTGTATTCCCTGCTTCCCTCTGAGTGCTCCCCTCACTTTCTCAAATAAACTTGCATAGAATTCTTTGTCTCAGGATCTGCTTCTGGGAAAACCATGAAGTTGAGTCAGAAGAGGGTAAACTAAGCAGTTTTAGACAATCATGTGAAGGACTATACTTCTTTATGTCTCGACATACACAGTCTAAAAAAGAACTGAATCTGCTGTTGCTTCCATATTTGGTAGGAGCATCTTCATACATTTCCCTCCGAGTGTGTGTATCTTGAATGCTGGGACTCATTTAAGGAGCTTTTCCCAAGACAACTGCACTCATTTGTTTACTTCATGCAACAGCCAGAAGTGTAGATGCTGACTTCTCATCTTAGCTCTGCTGTAAACCATCTGGGAGATTTGGGGTTTTGCTCATTTGAAAAATGATGTGGTTAGACTGGATGCTCTACGTTTCAAAAGCTCTAAGCATTTGATTCTACGGTTTTCCAAGATTTAAATTTTTTCGCTATTGAGGCTTCCCCATATTACATAAGTAAGACAAGAAATAACTCAAATGTCCACCAACAGAAAAATGGATAAACTGTGGTATAACCATACACCGGAACATTATTCACCATAAAAAGGAATGACGTACTGATATGTGCTACAACATAGGTGAACCCTGAAAATATGCTATGTGAAAGAAGTCAGACACAAAAGGTCGATACTCTATGGTTCCATTTACTTATAATAACCAGAACAGGTAAGTCAATAGAAATATTATAAAATGCAGGTTGGTGGTTGCCAGAGGCTTAATGGGTACAGGCTTTCCTTTTGGGGTAATGAAGATGTTCTGGAGCTAGAGCTGATAGCTGTACAATATTTTGAATGTAGTATGTGCTACTGAATTTTACTTTTAAAATGGGTGATTTTACATTGCATGAATTTCACTTCAAAAGAATTTTCATAAACTATAGAATGCTATATGAACTATTTTCTTCAGAAAAGTTAGAGATCTTTATCATCAACATTAGTACAGTTAATGCAATGATGCTTCTGAATGTGAGTCACAATTTATCAGACTTCTACTTTGTGCCTTGTGCTTTATCTTCATTGGTTTTAATTCTCACAGTAGCACTTATCTCTACTGCACAGATAAGGACATTAGGACTCAGAAATATTAAGTTAATTACCCAAGATCGAGAAGGTAGGAACTGATAAAATTTATAACACTTAAGGCTGTGTCCGTCTGGAAATGTATCAGGACCGTAGAGTTAAATCCTACCATATCAATATCCATTAAACGTAAATGGACTAAATACTCCAAGTAAAAGCAGAAAATGTCAAGTTTATTAAGAACAAAACAAAACAAGACTCTATGCTATTCATAATAGACACACCTTAGATACATAGGCAAAGAAAAACTGAATGGAAAAGAATGGAAAACAATATGCCATGTGAGCAGTAAGTCTAAGAAACCTGGCATAGGAAAAAAAATAAATAAATCTGATACAGTTATATTAATACCAAAGACAACCTCAAGACAAGGAGTATTATCAGAGATAAAGAGGGTTACTTCAGAATGATAAAATGAATATAATTTACATATTTGAAATTATTTACTCTCATCACAACTTTTAAAATCACTGACATCTTTGGTCACCACTCCTAATGTAAGCCCCTACCACGACCTGACTTCTCCCCATCCCTATTTTGCTCTTGGTTTGTTCACCCCTGATCCATACTTTCAAAGCTCTGCACTATTTCCTCTGGAACCCTGGATTATGGGAGTAAATTCCTTTCAGTCTAAATTTCCTTATTGATCTTAGACCAACAGGCCACATTTGTGAAATACTGTGTCACTGGGTTGAGAATCATTCCCTCCATCACCCCTTTCAAGTCGTCTATCCTCCTTGGAGATATCAGTGGCCTTGTAGACCTTCGTTCTTCTCAACACAGTGAATTTTCCTACATAACACATCTTCTACTCATCCTCATAGCCAAATATCTATCCTTGCCATCACCTAGCAATACTACACTCTGGGTTCTTAAATTCAGACAATTTATTCTCTGGCCATTAACTCTTCTCATTTCATTCATTTATTCCACAAATGCTTACTGACTGTCTACTATGTTCCAGGCACTATTGTAGGTATTGGGAATATATCAGTTAATAAAACAGGTACAATCCCTATATTTTTCAAAACAGTATCTCAGTTATCTTCCAATGTTCTCTTCTTCCATTATCACATCTCTTATTCCACCTCATTAAAAAGAATGGGTTGTTTTGTACCAGCCCCCTCTTTCTTCATTACACTTCCTAGTCAGTCCAAACTCCATACCCATGGTTGCCTTCAATCATCTTGCCTCCTTCTTGCTTTGAAACATTCACTCTGTAATGCCCTCATACTAAATTTCTACTTTCAGACTAGATTGAGGTACAGAGGCCATATTTATTCTTCCATCCTAAGCAACTAAAAAAAATCAGACAAAACACAAGAAAAAGACAGTTTTTAAACACTGCCTACCAGGCAGTACCAGAGAGTGGTCCCTGAGAGAAGGGGTAATGATGAAGTGACCCCTATGACTGTCCCAGCTCACTGCCTGGCAGTTACAATTCAATAAAGGAAAACTTGGGCAGAACCTGGAAGTCTTTCGGAACTGAGGAGATGAGGTTGGATGTCTGAGAGCCAACCTCTAGAGTCTGTAGGGCAGAGAGGACAGAGCTTCCCCAGAAATCTGCAGGGAGGAGTGCCCCTTTTCAGCTGAGTACTGATCAGTGCAGGGACTGTGGCCTGCAGGCTCCTCTGATCATGGAATTATCCCGGCAAGAGTACTGGAGTGGGTTGCCATTTCCTCCTCCAGGGGATCTTCCCGACCCAAGGGTCGAACCTGCGTCTCTTGCATCTCCTGCACCAGCAGGTGGACTCTTTACCACACACAGTGCAGTACCAATCCGTGCACGCACGTGACGACAAAGCCAAAGGCAGGAAAAGAACCAACCAAAATACGCAGGCAGAAGAGTCCTCATAACTCACATAGAGCCAAGAATAATTTATAATACCACCAGTGGAAGCAGAAAAGCTTTTTAATATCTGGGCATTAGATAGAGTACTCTGATCGTTCGTTTGTCAATTGTGGTAAAAATTAGCCTTAAACTAAAGACTGCTATGATCCCACCTAAAAAAGTTTAAAATCAAGTCTCAGAAAAATTAAAGTGCTACCATGTAACTTAATTGCATCCAGAACAAGGAAGGTTTAACATTTTTCAAAAATACCTAGAACTTAATGAAGTAAAATTCGTCATGTCTGGGATCAAATATAAAATTGCCAGGCATGCTAAGAATCAGGAAAACACAGACCATAAGAGGAGGAAAAAAAACAGTTAACATAAACTGACCCAAATATGATGCTTACAGAAGAACCAGCAGACAAGGACACTCAAACATGTCAAGAAAGTAGACAAAAGTATGTGTATATTAAGCAGAGACATGACAGATATTTTAGAAAAGGTCAAACTGAACTTCTGAAAAACAAAAATAATACAGCACTTGAGATGAAAACTCTCACATGAATTCAATCCAACAGCTGACTTCAGTCTCTGTGAGAGACTGTATGATAAATTCACGTGGTTGGTACCAGCCCAAGTTCAGACCCATGGTCTAAACGTGCTTTGCAGCTCTTCTAGTGTCTCCTCAGACATCTCCGTCTCCCATCCCCTCAGCAGTTTCTCCAAGCCTGCCAGTCTCCACCTCCCCTTTCCTTACTCTCATTAAATGATGTGAGGGCTGCGTCACAGAGAAAACGGAAGCCATCTGACAGGACATCTTGCATCCCTTCTTTTTTATTGCCTCTGGATACCACTTGCCCAACAAAGCACACCTTTATGATGTCTGAGACCCTGATCCACCCATCATCCCCTTTCTTCTATGTTTAAAGCTCTATCTCAATTCCAGCATTTTCCTCTTAGCTTATAAACATGATACTTCTTGTTTATCTCAAAAGAGTCCTACCTTAGCTTCAGATTCTTCCTCCTTAAAGAACAGTGTATATGAAACTATAAGACTCTTACAAGACACCATGGGGGAAAACATCATTACATTGGATGCAACAAGGATTTTCTGGTTAGGACAGCCAAAGCATAACAAATGTAAAAATAAACAAATCGGACTATGTCTAAACTGAAAAATTCTGTGCTCAAAGGACACATTCAACCTGGAATAAGAGAAAATATTTACAAATCATACATCTGTTAAGGAGTTAATATCTAGAATGAATAAAGAACTTTTACAACTTGACAACAAGAAAATAACCTGATTAAAAACGCATTCATTAAAAGAATGAAATGCCATTTGAAGCAACATAGATGGACTTAGAGAGTGTCATACTAAGTGAAGTTAGAGAAGGAGAAATATCGTATGACATCTCTTATATGTGGAATCTAAAAAGAAATGATACAAATGAACTTACGTAAAAAACAGCAAGAGACTCACAGACTTAGAAAATGAACTTATGGTTGCCGGTGGGAAAGGGACAGTTAGGGGCTTTGGGAAAGTCATGTACACACTGCTGTAAAATGGATAACCAACAAGGGCCGATTGCAGAGCACATGAACTCTGCTCAGTGTCATGGCCAGCCTGGATGGGAGCGGGATGGAGAGAATGGGTTCGTGTGTATGTACGGCTGAGCCCCTTGCAGTTCACGTGAAACCATCACAACACTGTGAGCAGGCGATACCCCCATACAAAATAAACAGTTTAAAGCTTGGGGAAAAGAGAGAGCATAGGCATTATTAGTTCTATATTGATTTAAGAACTAAAATCTTCAGTATTCACTGATGAAAAAAGGAAAAAAAATTGATTCAAACAGTTCTCCAAAGATGATATACAAATGGCCAACAAGCATGTGAAAGGATGCTCAGTACTAGCCGTTAGAAAAATGTAAATGAAAATCAAATGACATATCACTTCATATACATTAGGATGGTAACTATAAAAATGTTTCATCAAGAACATGGAGATACTATTTATTTCTAATTTCTGTTACACTGCTGATGTGAGTATATAGTGGTGGACCCACCATTGAGCATAGCATGATGATTCCTCGAAATATTAAACTAGAACCATATGACCCAGACAAGAAAGCCTTCCTCAGTGATCAATGCAAAGAAATAGAGGAAAACAACATAATGGGAAAGACTAGAGATCTCTTCAAGAAAATTAGATATACCAAGGAAATATTTTATGCAATAAAAGACAGAAATGATATGGATCTAACATAAGCAGAAGATACTGAGAAAGGTGTAAGAAAACACAGAAGAACTATACAAAAAAGATCTTCATGACCCAGACAACCACAATGATGTGATCACTCACCTAGAGCCAGAAATCCTGGAATGCGAAGTCAAGTGGGCCTTAGGAAGCATCACTACAAACAAAGCTAGTAGACGTGATGGAATTCCAGTTGAGCTATTTCATATCCTAAGAGATGATGCTGTAAAAGTGCTGCCCTCAATATGCCAGCAAATTTGGAAAATTCAGCAATGACCACAGGACTGGAAAAGATCAGTTTTCACTCCAATCCCAAAGAAAGGTGATGCCAAAAAATGTTAAAACTACTGCACAACTGCACTCATCTCCCACGTTAGCAAAGTAATGCTCAAAATTCTCCAAGCCAGGCTTCAACAGTATGTCAACAGTGAACTTCCAGATTTTCAAGCTGGATTTAGAAAAGGCAGAGGAACCAGAGATCAAATTGTCAATATTCGCTGGATCACAGAAAAAGCAAGAAAGTTCCAGAAGAACATCTACTTTTGCTTTACTGACTACACCAAAGCCTTTGTGTGGATCACAACAAACAGTGGAAAATTCTGAAAGAGATGGGAATACCAGACCACCTGACCTACCCTCCTGAGAAATCTGTATGCAGGTCAAGAAGCAACAGTTAGAACCAGACATGGAACAATGTACTGGTTCCAAACTGGGAAAGGAGTATGTCAAGGCTGCATATTGTCACCCTGCTTATTTAACTTATATGCAGAGTACATCATGAGAAATACTGGGCTGAATGAAGCATAAGCTAGAATCAAGATTGCCGGGACAAATATCAGTAACCTCAGATACACAGATGACACCACCCTTATGGCAGAAAGTGAAGAAGAAGAGCCTCTTGATCAAAGTGAAAGAGGAGAATGAAAAAGTTGGCTTAAAGCTCAACATTAAAAAAAACTAAGATCATGTCATCTGGTCCCATCACTTCATGTCAAATAGATGGGGAAACAATGGAAACAGTGACAGACTTTATTTTGGGGGGCTCCAAAATCACTGAAGATGGTGACTGCAGCCATGAAATTAAAAGATGCTTGCTTCTTTGAAGAAAAGTTATGACCAGCCTAGACAGCATATTAAAAAGCAGAGACATCACTTTGCCAACAAAGGTCCTTCTAGTCAAAGCTATGGTTTTTGCAGTAGTCATGTATGGATGTGAGAGTTAGACCATAAAGAAAGCTGAGCACTGAAGAATTGATGCTTTTGAACTGTGGTGTTGGAGAAGACTCTTGAAAGTCCCTTGGACTGCAAGGAGATCCAACCAGTCCATCCTAAAGGAAATCAGTCCTGAATATCCATTGGAAGGACTGATGCTGGAGTTGAAACTCCAATACTTTGGCCACCTGATACAAAGAACTGACTCATTGGAAAAGACCCTGATGCTGAGAAAGATTAAAGGCAGGAGGAGAAGGGAACCACACAGGATGAGATTTTTGGATGGCATCACCAACTTGATGGACATAAGTTTGAGCAAGCTCCGCCAGTTGGTGATAGACAAGAAAGCCTGGAATTCTGCAGCCCATGGGGTTGCAAAGAGTTGGACACATTTGAGCGACTGAACTGAACTGACTGATATGACCCAGCACCCCCACTCTGGGTATTTATGCAAAAGAATTGAAAGCAGGGTCTCTAAGTGATGACTGCACATCAGTATCAGAGCATCACTATTCACAACAGCCCAAAAGTAGAAGCAACACAATTATCTATGGAGGGATGAATCGATAAGCAAAATGTTGTATAATGTACACACACAGTGGACTATTACTCAGCTTTAAAAAGGGAAGAAATTATGATACATATTAATACAATACAGATGAACCTTGAGGACTGTGTCAATTTTTTAGAGCTGCCATAATGAAATATCACAGTCTAAGTGGCTTAAATGACAGAAATTGGTTTTTTGACAGTTCTGGAGACTGCAAGTTCAAGGTCAAGGTGCTGGTAGGTTTGGTTTCTCCTGCGGCCTCCATCATTGACTGGCAGATGGTTGCTTTTGTGTTTGTGCTTTTCTCTGTGTCAGAATGTCCCTTTCTTAAAAGGACACCAGTCAGACTGGATTATGGCCTATCCTAATGGCCCCATTTTAATATAATCGCCTCTTTTTAAGCCCCGTCTCTAAACAGAGTCACATTCACAGGTGCTAGGGATTAGGGCTTCAACATGTGAATGTGAACATATGAACTGGGTGGCTGCTGCTGCTGCTAAGTCGCTTCAGTCGTGTCCAACTCTGTGCGACCCCATAGACAGCAGCCCACTAGGCTTCTCTGTCCCTGGGATTCTCCAGGCAAGAACACTGGAGTGGGTTGCCATTTCCTTCTCCAATGCATGAAAGTGAAAAGGTAAAGTGAAGTCGCTCAGTCGTGTCTGACTCTTAGCGATCCCATGGACTGCAGCCTACCAGGCTCCTCCATTCATGGGATTTTCCAGGCAAGAGTCCTGGAGTGGGGTGCAACTGCCTTCTCCAATGAACTGGGTGGGGAGAGACACAATTCAGCACATAAAGAACATTATGCTGAGCTAAACAAGCCAGTCACAAAAGACAAACGCTGTAGGACTCCACCTGCATGAAGCATCCAGAGCAGTCACATGCAGACAGAAGGAAGCAGAAAGGAGAATGGCAGTTGCTGGGATCAGGGAGCGGGTGGATGGGGAGCTGTTGTTTAATGGGTCAAGTGCTTCAGTTTTGTGAGATGAAAAAGTTCTGGAGTCTGGTTGCAGAACGGTGTGAATACATAACACAACTGAGCTGTGCACCTGGAAATGGCTAAGATAACAAATTTTCTGTTACACATTTTTTGCCACAGTGAAAAATAAGAATTAAAGAAAAAAGAATAATGTGACTGCTCCATGAATCTCCCTTTCGTGGGGCTGGCATTCACCATTCTATCACCTTCATTATTATCATACAAGGGATCCAATTACCTCCAGGATATCTCCTTTGAAAGTGTAGGAAGTGATGCTCAACACGCATGATAATACTTGCCTAGTTTTCCCAAATCTACTTCTTCTTCTACTCAGCATGTCTTAGTGACATTTTTATCACTCCCTTCCTACGGGTTCAAGCAAAAAACCTCACAGTCATCCTAACCCCCTCTGTCCTGCCCCCTCGCTACCCTTCACGTCCTTTAACAAGCCACTTCTCCAGCATCTCTGGGTTCTGACCCATCTCTGCTGCCACTCTCATGGTCTCACCCTGTCCTTGCCTGGACAACTCAGCACTTGTCTCTCCACCACCAGTTTTCTGCCCTGTGCCCCGACTTCCCTAATCCACTGTCTCACTCCATTCACGCTGCTCTTGTCCCTTGGACTGCAAGGAAATCAAACCAGTCAGTCCTAAAGGAAATCAGTCCTAAATATTCATTGAAAGGACTGATGGGGAAGCTCCAATACTTTGGCCACTTGATGTGAAGAACTAACTCATTGGAAAAGACCCTGATGCTGGGAAAGACTGAAGGCAGAGGAGATGGGGCCGACAGAGGATGAGATGGTTGGATGGCATCACCGACTCGATAGACATGAGTTTGAGCAAGCTCCAGGAGTTGGTGATGGACAGGGAAGCCGGGTGTGCTGCAGTCCATTGGTTCACAAAGAGTTGGACACGACTAAGCAACTGAACTGAACAGATATCCACTCACTGGGTGGCTCATGAGCAGAAGTTTACTTCTGACAGTTCTGGAGGTTGTGAAGCCCATAATCAGGGTGCTAGCAGATCTGGTGTCTGCTATCCCCACTTTCTGGTTCCTAGATGATCATCTTTTTGCTGTAACCTCACATGAGGGCAAGGGGTCTCTCTGGGTCTCTTTCATAAGAACACAATCCTTACGGCTCCCAAAGCCACCCTCCTAATACCATCCCACTGGGCATGAATACACATTCTGGGGGAACACAAACATTTAGCTCAGCCCCCTTTGGAACCGCTGACAGCTCCAAATCTGATCATTCAGCCCCTATTTAAATGACTTCAAATCTTCCCCGGGACAAATCAAAAGTTTGCTTCTGAAGTCTGTGAATCTATGTTTTTGCTATTTGCAGCAACACTGATGCACCTAGAGATCGTCTTACTAAGTGAAATAATTGAGAGAAAGACAAGTATCATATGACATCACTTATATGCCAAACCTAAAAAGGTGATACAAATGAACTTATTTACAAAAAACAGCCTCACAGACTTCAAAAGCAAACTTACGATTACCAAAGGGGAAATATGGGAAATAAATTAGAGGAGATTAACATATACACACAACTACATAAAAACAGATAATCAATAAAGACCTACTGCACAGCACAGGGAACTCTACTTGATATTCTGTAATAACCTATATGAGAAAAGAATCTGAAAAGAAGGGAATGGATAAATGTATATGTATAACCAAACTGTTTTGCTGTAAACCTGAAGCTAACACAACACTGTAAAATAATTATACAATATAAAAATTTAAAAATAATAAAAGTAGACGTCTCAGTTGTCTACACTTTTCCTCAGAGGTTGAGCCCCTTGAGAGCAAACATTATGCCCTTCCTTCTTGCTGTGCAGATTTACTGAGCTGGTATTTGTCGTACATCCCCATGCTAGACCTTTCTGCCTTCATCACCAGTGTCTAGAAGAGTATCAGGCACGCAGTAGAAACCTGAGAAACGTTTGCTGAATTAGATGTCAATTCTTTTCAGTTTAATCAGCATTAATTAATTAACAAGCTTCAGAGTGCCTGTGGAGTATGAGACAAGATGCCACTGCTCATGGGGGACTGTAACCTAATGAGGAGAAAAGATAAAGTCAACCATTCAGGTTTCCCAGTAATGCCCCAGGGGAAGGAGACTAACTGAGCAGTGGTCTTGGAGAAAGGGAAGCAGGAGTCAAAAAGCCCGGCCCGTAGTTAACCCAGCAAAACTTGCTCATTCTTGCTACATGTCTGCCTGGCACAAGTCAGCCAGTTTGCTGACGATTGCTCACAGTAATCACCAAGGACTCGGGATGATGGGAGACCTCTCAACAGTCACCTCCTTAATTATCGAAGCAGGGACAAGGGAGTATGATAAGTTATATGCTGTCTCTTAAAGGATAGTCTTGGACGTGTCACATCATTTCTGCCCAAATTCCACTGGCCAAAGCATGTCACTTATCCATGTCTAATTTAAAGGGACAAAAAAATACAAAATACAATCTTATCATGTGCCTGGAAGGAAAAATGTTCATCAACAGCCTAATGACACTCACACTCATACAGTGTGAGTGCTAACACAGCAAGTGCTCTTATCACTGTGTGCATAGTAGGCATCCAACAAATTTTTAGGAAGCAAACAAGATGTCACAAACATTGAGATCAGAGGTCCTCAACGTTAACTGGACATGAGACTTGCTTGAGAAGCTTTTTAAAAATCCAGAAAGTGAGACTGAACTCCAGACTATTTAAATTGCCATATCTGGACATACCACAGGGGCCACGGGATTTTTATTAAGTTCCCAGGTGGTTTCAATGTTCAGCCAGGGCTGACAACCATTAGTTTAGACTCTACACCAAACATCACTCCACAGACCAGCCTGGCCGCACAGGAGTGCTCAGGCTTGGCTTCTTTACTAAACATGATGTTTTGATTCCTGAGTGAAAATGGTCAGTGAGAGGAGGAATCTTAAGCTCCCCAAACTAGTTACATTTCTAGCAAGATAACTGTGTCCCACACTAGAATACTTTGGCGTTTGATTTTATTCTCTGTTTCTCATTGCTTCATGTTCATTCAAGAGCTGCTTTCCCAACCGGACAGGAAGGTTCCTGAGGGCAGTGACCACACACCACGCACTTGTGGCTGCTCAGAGGGACGCTGAGCAGACCCCAGGGCAGGACACTCAGTGCTTGCCAGACTTACTGGCGGATATCCAGGGCACTGCCCCATAGTTTTCCTGATATAGTTCTCTCTGCCAAGCAGCTTCACTCTGGAGAAAGATCCTAGGTTGTCAGGGTAGAATGTTTGCTTCTCTGTTTATATTTTGCCTTCTCCCAGAAAGGATTTGAGGCAGTATTTGTGGCTCACAGGCTCTACAGAGTGTGCTCAGTCGTTGTGGTGCGTGGGATTGGTTGCTCCGCGGCATGTGGAATCTTCCCCGACCAGGGATCGGACCTGTGACCCCTGCATTGGCAGGTGGATTCTTATCCACTGTACCACCAGGAAAGTCCAAGGGACAGCTTTATCAGTAGTACCAGTGGGTCATTACCTACTGATTCATCTTAATATGTGTCCACGATCCCTGTCCCCTCTGATTTTTCAAGCAGCTTGTTCAAATCTGAGAACCTTCAAAGATATATGTATACTTAATACCCAATAACTTACTTTTCCAAGAATATTCTTGAATAACCATTTCTAAGCCTTATTTCAAAAGCAGAGACATTACTTTGCCAACAAAGGTTTGTCTAGTCAAGGCTATGGTTTTTCCCGTGGTTATGTATGGATGTGAGAGTTGGACTGTGAAGAAGGCTGAGCGCCGAAGAATTGATGCTTTTGAACTGTGGTGTTGGAGAAGACTCTGAGAGTCCCTTGGACTGCAAGGAGATCCAACCAGTCCATTCTGAAGGAGATCAGCCATGGGTGTTCTTTGGAAGCAATGATGCTAAAGCTGAAACTCCAGTACTTCGGCCACCTCGTGCGAAGAGTTGACTCACTGGAAAAGACTCTGATGCTGGGAGGGATTGGGGGCAGGAGGAGAAGGGGACGACAGAGGATGAGATGGCTGGATGGCATCACTGACTCGATGGATGTGAGTCTGAGTGAACTCTGGGAGTTGGTGATGGACAGGGAGGCCTGGCATGCTGGATTCATGGGGTTGCAAAGAGTCGGACACGACTGAGCAACTGATCTGATCTCTGAAGCCTTATTCTCTCTCCCTGGGAACTTCTGCCATGACTTTGGTTTATCTATCATCTAATTACATGATCAATATTATCTAATAACAGATAATGTAAAGAATACTCTGGTTCAAAGGGTCCACACATTCAAATTTCCTAGTTTAAAAAGTGCCAGGACTTTTTGATGAATACACAAGGCACTCAGAGACAGAAATGCACAAGGGCTCACACATCTATGGTAAAGTGTGTGCTCACAAGTCTCCCAAATGCCATTTTGTGGAATTCCTCTTTTCCCTTTGATCTCAATTGCTTTCTCCTGATATCTATTATACTTTTCTTGGCCTTATTTTCATTAAGCTTTAACAAGTCTGACTTACAGGAGAGCATAATTTATCAAGAGTAACAGTGTATGATCAAGTTTTTACCCACATACCTTACTGAGAGTACAACTTAGTTGAATTCATCTTTGTTTCTCCCTTCAATCCTTTCAGTGACATCTTACCCATAGCAAGTACTCAATAAATGTTGAAGAAATGAATGAATGCATAATACATGAGTTGAAGCTCCTGGTACTTTCCAGCCAATTAGGTTTTTAATTACTCTTTGAAACATCAAGAGGAAGCAGCATTATTCACAATAACCAAAACGTAGAAGCAACCCAGGTGTATACTGACAGATGAGTGGATACATAAAATGTGGTTTACACATATAACAGGCTATTATTCAGCCTTAAAAAACAAAGAATTTCTAACACATGCTACAACATAGATGAACCTCGAGAACATTATGGTAAGTGAAACAAGCCAGTCATGAAAATACAAATACTACATGATTGTATCTATGTGAGATATATAGAGTAGTCAAATATATAGAACAAGAAAGTGAAATGGTGGTTGTCAGGGGTTGGGAGGGGGAAAATGGGAGTTATTATTTAATGGGTTACAGAGCTTTGCAAGATGAAAACATTTTGGAGACTGATTACACAACAATATGAATAGGAACTTAATATGAACTCTATACTTTAAAATGATTATGAAGGTAAATTATGTTATGTTTATTTTACCACAATTAAGTTTTTTAAAAATGAAAATCCATCTAAGCCCCAAACCACACATTATTTGAACTGTTGGCCAAACAAACAAAAACACTTAATTCAGTTTCTACTTTGTTTGCAGGAGCACATGGGATGGTACCAGCCACGCTAAGAAGAATATACAGTCCAAATAGACTATAATCAGAGCAAGTGTAACTGGGTAAGCACCAGGGCATAGAGGAATTGTGAAAGGAACCGAAGATAGCTAATCTAGAGAGAGATGTGGTTTGGAGTTACCCAAGTGCAGGTGACAGAATTCCAGCTGAGCTATTTTAAATCCTAAAAGATGATGCTGTGAAAGTGCTGCGCTCATTATGCCAGCAAATTTGGAAAACTCAGCAGTGGCCACAGAACTGGAAAAGGTCAGTTTTCATTCCAATCCCAAAGAAGGCCAATGGCAAAGAATGTTCAAACTACCATAAAACTGCATTCATTTCACATGCTAGCAAGGTAAATTCAAGCTAGGCTTCACCAGTACATGAACTGAGAACTTCCAGATGTACAAGCAGGATTTAGAAAAGGCAGAGGAACCAGAGATCAAATTGCTAATGTCCGCTGGATCATAGAAAAGCAAGGGAATTCCAAAAAGAACATCTACTTCTGCTTCATTGACTATACTAAAGCCTTTGACTGTGTGAATCACAAGAAATTGTGGAAAATTCTTAAAGAGATGGGAATACCAGACCGCCTTAACTGTTTTTTGAGAAACCTGTGTGCAGGTCAAGAAGTAACAGTTAGAACTGGACATGGAACAACAGACTGGTTTCAAATTGGGTAAGGAGTACATCAACGCTGTATATCGTCACCCTGCTTATTTAACTTATATGCAGAGTACATCATGCGAAATGCTGGGCTGGATGAAGCACAAGCTGGAATCAAGACTGCTGGGACAAACATCAACAACCTCAAATATGTAGATGACACCACTCTAATGGCAGAAAGTGAAGAGGAATTAAAGAGCCTCTTGATGAGGGTGAAATAGGAGAGTGAAAAAGCTGGCTTAAAACTCAACATTCAAATAAAGATCATGCCATCTGGTCCCATCACTTTATGGCAAACAGATGGGGGAAAACTGGAAACAGTAACATATTTTATTTTCTTGGGCTCCAAAATCACTGTGGATGGTGACTGCAGCCAGAAAATAAAAAATGCTTGCTCCTTGGCAGAAAAGCTATGTCAAACCTAGACAACATATTAAAAAGCAGAGACATCACTTTGCCAACAAAAGTCCACAGTGTCAAAGCTATAGTTTTTCCAGGAGTCACATACAGATGTGAGAGTTGTACCATAAAGAAGGCTAAGCACCCAAGAATTGATGCTTTTGAACTGTGGTGCTGGAGAAGACTCTTGAGAGTCCCTTTGACAGCAAGGAGATCAAACCAATCAATCCTAAGGAAATCAACCCTGAATATTCATTGGACTGACTGATGCTGAAGTTGAACCTCCAAATCTTTGGCTAAGAACCAACTCATTGGAAAGGACCCTGATGCTAGGAAAGATTGAGGGCAGGAGGAGGAGGAGGTGACAGAGGATGAGATGGTTGGATGACATGACTGACTCAATAGACATGAGTATGAGCAAACTCCAGGCGAGTGGAGGACAGAGAAGCCTGGTGCGCTCCAGTCATGGAGTTGCAAAGAGTCAGACGCAACTTGGCGTTTGAACAACAGCAACAACAATTTTCTCATATTTGAAGAGCTAAGCCATGTGAAGGACAGTTATTCGATCTGGACTAGTTTCCTCCAGAAAAGAGAATTTGAGCGAGGTGGAAGCTCTAGAGATACAGATTTCAATGCAAACTTCCTATAAATATGCTGCTTCAATGTGGCATGAACTGTCCCAAAGGGAAGTTTCATTTCAAAACACCAAAACTACACCGAGATATTACCTCACACCAATCAGACTGCCCAACATCAAAAAATCTACAAACAATAATGCTGGAGAGGGTGTGAAGAAATGGAACTCTCCTACACTCTCGGTGGGAATATAAATTGGTAACAGCCAGTATGGAGAACAGTATGGAGGTTGCTTAAAAAAAGAAAAATACAGCTAGCATATGATCCAGCAATCCCACTAATGGGTATATATCCAGAGAAAAACATGGCTGAGAAGGATACATGCACCCCAGTGTTCACTGCGGCGCTGTTACAATAGCGAAGACATGGAAGCAACCTAAATACCCATCAACAGATGAATGGGTAAAGAAGATGCGATACAAATATACAATGGAATACTACTCAGCCATGAAAAGAATGAAATAATGCCCTTTGCAGCAACACAAATGGACCTGGAGATTATTATACTAAGTGAAGTCAATCAGAGAAAGACACATATATTATGATATTGCTTATACTCAGAATCTTTAAAAATGAGGGTTTCCCTGGTGGCTCAGTGGCAGAGTCCGCCTGCCAGTGCAGGAGACATGGGTTCAATCGCTAGCCTGGGAGGATCCCACATGCCTTGCTGGAACTAGGCCCCTGCACCACAGCTACCGAGTCTACGCTCTACAGCTTGTGCTCTGCAACAAGAGAAGCCACTGCAAGGAGAAGCTTGCACAGAACAACTAAAGAATAGCCTACAAAGAAAATGTTTTCTTTTAAAAATTATACAAATGAATTTATTTATGATATAGACTCACAAACTTAGAGAATGAACTTATGGTTGCCAAGGGGGATAGATGGTGGGAGTTTGGGATTGATACACACACACTGCTATATTAAAATAGATAACTAATAAGAATATACTGTAAAAAATAATAAAATTTCAGCTCCAAAAAAAGGACTAATCTGCAAAATTAAAATAAGTGGGACCTAATTAAACATAAATGCTTTTGCAGGAGCAAAGAAAACAATGAATAAAACAAAGGACAATCTGCTAAATGGGAGAAAATATTTGCAAATCATATGACTGGTAAGGGGTTGATATCCAACATATATAAACAGCTCTTACAACTCAACATTAAAAATCAAACAGCCAGATTAAAAAATGGACAGAAGACCTGAATACACGTTTCTCCAAAGAGGAGAAATGTGCCTATCGGCCATCCACATGTCCAATAGGCAATGAAAAGACGCTCAATATCACTAATCATCAGAGAAATGCAACTCAAAACCACAATAAGATATTACCTCAAACCTGTCATAATGGGTATATAGGCCAGATGGCCAATAGGCACATGAAAAGATGCTCAGTATCACTAATCGTCAGAGAAATGCAACTCAAAACCACAATAAGATATTACCTAACACCTGTCATAATGGCTATAAGCAAAGAACACAAATAACAAATTTAGAGAAAAGGGGACCATCGTACATTGGTGATAGAAATGTTAATTGGTGCAGCCACTGTGGAAAACAGTATGGAGTTTTCTCAAAAAACTAAAAATAGAACTACCATATAATCCAGCAGTTCCATGGATTGCTGGGGTCTATATCTGAAAACAACAACAACAACAACACTAATTTTGAAAAGATACATGCAGCCCTATGTTTATAGCAACATTATTAACTGCTAAGAAATGAAAGTAATCTAAGTGTCCATTAACAGGCAAATGAATAAATAAGCAGTGTATATACATACAATGGAATACAAATCAACCATAAAAAAGAAAATCTTGTCATTTGCAACAACATGGATGAACTTGGAGGCTATTATGCTAAGTGAAATAAGTCAGACAGAGAAAGACATATACTATATGATATTACTTATATATGTGGACTCTAAAAAATACAACCAACTAGTGATTAACTAAAGAGAAACAGGCTCACAGGTATAGAGAACAAATTAGTGGTTACCAGTGGGGAAAGGGAACGGAGAGCAGCAAATAGGGGTAGAAAATCAAGAGATACAAACCATTATGTATAAAATAAGCTACAAGGATACACGATACAACATGGAATATAATCAACATTTTATAATACTTATAAATACAGTATCACCTTTAAAAATTGTGAATCATCACATTATACACCTGTAGGTTATATAATATTGTATATCAACTATACTTCAATTAAAAAAAAGAATAGTCTGCAAATTCATTTATCTGGATGTTACCAAAGGAAATCTTCAGAAAAGAACTTACTTCCATATACAAGCAAATGTAACTTGCTTTCCCAATCCCTTTTTTCTTTTCTTTGAGGTGTTTCATATTAATGAAGTTTCTCCCCAAAGCTGTCACCTAAATAGAACATCTCTGTGCTCTGTCCCTACAGGTGATCTAGGGACTCGGTGCTGAGCCCAACTCCTAGTCTTGTAGTGCAGACTCGACCATTGGTAACACGGCAAAGATTGGATTTATTTGGAATCTGAGTGCCCCATTTCTGGTGGCTGCTTCTCTAGGTTTTATGGTCTAAGCATTTGGTGATCCCTGCAAATGCAGTGATGGTTCCTAGAGACCTTATGTCCGTTGAGTGAAAGATGAGACACAGTCTGACTGGTTAGTCTCCCTTCCTGGTTTGTCTGTTTGTCTGGTTTGAGCTCACATCACGTAAGAAGTCATATCCACTAGGAAGAGAACAGTTCTTTGATACGGTTTAGTGAATTTTGTAATTCTGTCTTTACATTTTACTCATGGCTGAAATTTTAGGATTGAAGCCAGAAGCTCTGTGTGTCTGTATGTTTTTATGTAACTCAGAAAGGTCTTTACCTCTCATTGGTTCAATATAATATTTTCTCTGAATGTTTTTACCAAATTAGATTACAAAATCCTGGCCCCTCCATTCTCTTTAAGATCTTCTTAATCTGTATTCTTTCTATTGTAACAGTCTGACTAAAAGCATCTTTTCAATGCCTGGTATATTTTGTGTTTTACAGGTGAGATGATCCTTAAGTATTGAATCACCTATTTTACCACTCAGGAACTTTTGAGTATGAAAAACAATATTACAAAACAAACATATAGGTTTAAAGAATATTTACTTACTGATCAAGAAACTTTTGATTAAATTGGTGGATATGCATAATATTTTAATTCAAATTTTATTTACATATAAAATTATTTCTAAAAATAAAATAGCATATATGTATGTATATTGAAATAAGAAATCTTTTTATACTGTTTATCAAAATAATCCTCCAGGTTGTACCCAGAATGATATTAAAAATAGCATAAGCATTAAAAAATCATTCTGGGGGAAGTAAAGAATCATTCTGGATACACATTCTTTTAATTCATTTCTTAACTGTATTAGTCTCCAGACAGTCGTTAGTATCTTTCCAAAGAGTGTATGTGGTCCTATTTTTTAACTTTTTCTTCAAAGTGTTATCAATATTCTTCACATTTACATTTTATTGTTGATGTATTTGAAACCGACCTTTCTCTGTAAGTCATAATATTTTTCATTGAGAAAATATTTTCTCTACAAGTGTTGACATACCTGGTAAGGTCAGAGCAAGTGCTGATAAATGAAAGCTATCTGCAATTCTAATTTTTTATATTAAATTGTGAAACTATCTCAGCTCAAAGAGCCTCATGGGTCCACTTGCATCTCTGCTCATAATACCTTTCTTAAACAAATATTTTTACAAGACATTTATCAAATAACTTGTCTCTATTTATAATTCTATTGAATATTCAAATTAAGATGCTACTAAATGTTCTGTTCTAACAGAGAATATAAATTTATCCAATTGAAATTAGGAGCACCATCAAAATATTCTTTATGCATGTAGAGATAGTCCAAAAACAATTCAAAAATTTTTAAATTGTATTTGTATACCATTTGAGTGCTTATTAATCTATCAGCATTAGTTCAGGTTCTCCCTTGCTTTCTTTAAAGGAACACATTTTCATCTGCAAATGTTCCCAAGTTTTATTTTCAATAATTTAAACACGCTAAATGTTTCAAGAGCTGAAGTTTTTTGATGCTGTTTTTGTATAAACATGGTGCCTTAAAGATTTCCAATATAATCCAACTGAAATGTTTAACTTACAAAAAAGTTCTATACTGTCACTGAACATTTAGGTTGATTTACAAAGTAGTTCTTCAACGGTTAAAAGTTTCTAAAAGCTAACTGAAGGCCGGAAGGAGATTGATTACTACCATGCCGCAATTTTTTTTCCCTTTAAATCAATAGCTTCATTAAAAAAAATCTGCATTTCAGTTACTGTGTACATACAAAAAAACTATATATTTGTCTTACAAAATATATAAGCATAAACTTATGGACTTTAAGTGTAAAACAATGAAACAATACAAATTCAAGTACACTTACAAACTCTTCTCTAACCTCAGTGTAAGGAAAAGCTCTTTAAGTATGAATCAAAACAGAGAGACAAATAGGAAAATAATCAATAAATTTTACTGCATCAAAAATAAATGCATGGCAAAAGCATTACAAAGTCAAGACCATAGGCAAATGGGAAGAAAATACTTGCTATGCACACTATAGGTGAAGGACTAATAGCCTTTATGTATGTGTGTGTGTAGGTGTAAATATGTACTTTTTAATTCTAAAAATTGCACAGTAAAGGACAAAAAATTCACCAGAAAAATGAGGAAAAGATATGAAGAGACAATTCCCCCAAAAGGATGTAAAAACAGCTCTCAACTACATTAAAACATATCTAAATTCAGTAGAAGTAGAGACATGCATATTATAACAACACAAATACCATTTTTCACCGAGCAAGTCACAGGAACTGAGCAGCACGGTAACACCTATTGGCGAGGCTGTTGGGAAACAGGCACTCTCATTCGTTAACCGAGAGGACTGAAAACTGATCCAATCCTGCTGGGGGAATTTGGCAATACTTAAAAATTGCGTGTACTTATTTTTTAAAGTTTATTTGGTGATAAAATACACATGACAAAACACCACTTCAGCCATTTTTAAATGTATAGTTCAGTGCTGCAAGAACATCCTCACTGTGTAACCATCGCCAATTTTGTGTCATCCAAAATAGAAACTCTGTACCCTTTAAACATTAACTCCCCAAACCCTTTCTCTCGAGCCCCTTATAACTTTTACTATATTTCCTGTCTCTATGAATCTGACGAATACAAGTACCTTCAGTTCAGTCACACAGTCATGTCTGACTCTTTGCAACCCCATGGAGTGCAGCACGCCAGGACTCCCTGTCCATCACCAGCTCCCAGAGTTTACTCAAACTCATGCCCATTGAGTCAGTGATGCCATCCAAGTATCTCATCCTCTGTCGGCCCCTTCTCCTCCCACCTTCAATCTTTCCCAGCATCAGGGTCTTCTCAAATGAGTCAGCTCTTCACATCAGGTGGCCAAAGTATTGGAGTTTCAGCTTCAACATCAGTCCTTCCAATGAACATTCAGGACTGATCTACTTTAGGATGGACTGGTTGGATATGCTTGCAATTCAAGGGGCTCTCAAGAATCTTCTCCAACACCACAGTTTAAAAGCACCAATTCTTCAGCACTCAACTTTCTTTATAGTCCAACTCTCACATCCATACACGACTACTGGAAAAACCATAACCTTGATTAGATGGACCTTTGTAGGAAAAATAATGTCTCTGCTTTTTAATATGTCATCTAGGTTGGTCATAACTTTTCTTTCAACAAGTAAGCGTCTTTTTATTTCATGGCCGCAGTCCCCATCTGCAGTGATTTTGGAGCCGCAAAAAATAATGTCTGCCACTGTTTCTCCATCTATTTGCCATGAAGTGATGGGACCAGATGCCATGATCTTTGTTTTCTGAATGTTGAGCTTTAAGCCAACTTTTTTCACTCTCCACTTTCACTTTCATCAAGAGGCTCTTTAGTTCTTCTTCACTTTCTGCCATAAGGGTGGTGTCATCTGCATATCTGAAGTTATTGATATTTCTCCCAGCAATCTTGATTCCAGCTTGTGCTTCTTCCAGTCCAGCAATTCTCATGATGTACTCTGTATATAAGTTAAATAAGCAGGGTGACAATATACAGCCTTGAGGTACTCCTTTTCCTATTTGGAACCAGTCTGTTGTTCCATGTCCAGTTCTAACTATTGCTTCCTGACCTGCATATAGATTTCTCAAGAGGCAGGTCAGGTGGTCTGGTATTCCCATCTCTTTCAGAATTTTCCACAGTTTATTGTGATCCACCCTGTCAAAGGCTTTGGCATAGTCAATAAAGCAGAAATAGATGTTTTTCTGGAACTCTCTTGCTTTTTCCATGATCCAGCAGATGTTGGCAATTTCATCTATGGTTCCTCTGCCTTTTCTAAAACCAGCTTGAACATCAGGAAGTTCATGGTTCATGTACTGTTGAAGCCTTGCTTGGAGAATTTTGAGCATTACTTTGCTAGCATGTGAGATGAGTGCAATTGTGTGGTAGTTTGAGCATTTTTTGGCACTGCCTTTCTTTTAGTTTCATTTGGGACTGGAATGAAAACTCACCTCTTCCAGTCCTGTGGCCACTGCTGAGTTTTCCTAATTTGCTGGCATATTGAGTGCAGCACTTTCACAGCATCATCTTTCAGGATTTGAAAGAGCTCAACTGGAATTTCATCACCTCCACTAGCTTTGTTTGTAGTGATGCTTTCTAAGGCCCACTTGACTTCACATTCCAGGATGTCTGGGTCTAGGTCAGTGATCACACCATCATGATTATCTGGGTTGTGAAGATCTTTTTTTGTACAGTTCTTCTGTGTATTCTTGCCACCTCTTCTTAATACCTTCTGCTTCTGTTAGGTCCATACCATTTCTGCCCTTTATTGAGCCCATCTTTGCATGAAATGTTGCCTTGATATCTCTAATTTTCTTGAAGATATCTCTAGTCTTTCCCATTCTATTGTTTTCCTCTATCTCTTTGCACTGATCACTGAGGAAGGCCTTCTTATCTCTCCTTGCTGTTCTTCGGAACTCTGCATTCAGATGCTTATATCTTTCCTTTACTCCTTTGCTTTTCATTTCTCTTCTTTTCACAGCTATTTGTAAGCCTTCCTCAGATAGCCATTTTGCTTTTTTGCATTTCTTTTCCATGGGGATGGTCTTGATCTCTGCCTCCCATACAGTGTCACGAACCTCCATCCATAGTTCATCAGGCACTCTGTCTATCAGATCTAGTCCCTTAAATCTATTTCTCACTTCCACTGTATAATCATTAGGGATTTGATTTAGGTCATACCTGAATGGTACCTTATGGTACAAGTACCTTACTGTAAGTGAAATCATATAATATATTCCCTTTCATGTCTGGCTTATTTCAATAAGCATAATGTGTCAGGATCGTGTTCATTTTTACTGACTCCTATCCTGTTGTATGTGCAGTCCGCATTCCGTTTCTCCATTTTTCTGTTGATGAACATCTGGGTTGCTCCTCAGATCAGATCAGATCAGTCACTCAGTCATGTCCGACTCTTTGTGACCCCATGAATCGCAGCATGCCAGGCCTCCCTGTCCATCACCAACTCCTGGAGTTCACTGAGACTCACGTCCATCGAGTCAGTGATGCCATCCAGCCATCTCATCCTCTGTCGTCCCCTTCTCCTCTTGCCCCCAATCCCTCCCAGCATCAGAGTCTTTTCCAATGAGTCAACTCTTCGCACGAGGTGGCCAAAGTACTGGAGTTTCAGCTTCAGCATCATTCCTTCCAAAGAAATCCCAGGGCTGATCTCCTTCAGAATGGACTGGTTGGATCTCCTTGCAGTCCAAGGGACTCTCAAGAGTCTTCTCCAACACCACAGTTCAAAAGCATCAATTCTTCGGCGTTCAGTCTTCTTCACAGTCCAACTCTCACATCCATACATGACCACAGGAAAAACCATAGCCTTGACTAGACGGACCTTTGTTGGCAAAGTAATGTCTCTGCTTTTGAATATGCTATCTAGGTTGGTCATAACTTTCCTTCCAAAGAGTAAGCGTCTTTTAATTTCGTGGCTGCAGTCACCATCTGCAGTGATTTTGGGACCCAGAAAAATAAAGTCTGACACTGTTTCCCCATCTATTTGCCATGAAGTGATGGGACCGGATGCCATGATCTTCGTTTTCTGAATGTTGAGCTTTAAGCCAACTTTTTCACTCTCCACCTTCACTTTCATCAAGAGGCTTTTTAGTTCCTCTTCACTTTCTGCCATAAGGGTGGTGTCATCTGCATATCTGAGGTTATTGATATTTCTCCCAGCAATCTTGATTCCAGCTTGTGTTTCTTCCAGTCCAGCGTTTCTCATGATGTACTCTGCATATAAGTTAAATAAGCAGGGTGACAATATACAGCCTTGACGTACTCCTTTTCCTATTTGGAACCAGTCTGTTGTTCCATGTCCAGTTCTAACTGTTGCTTCCTGACCTGCATATCTTTTGGCTATTTTGAATAATGTTGCTACGAAAACAGGTGTGCACAAATCTGTTTGGTTTCTGCTTTGAACTCCTTTGGAGTGGACTTGATACATCTACGTCTAGGGTAGTTTCGTATTCAACTTTTCAAGCTATTTTCCACACCTCTACTGATCTTTTGACCCAGCAATTCTACTCTTAGGAATCTACCTTGAAGATTCCTAAGAGAATCTTAGGAACATCCAACACATCCAACAACACAAAAATATATGTGCACAAGGTTGTCTGCAGCATTCCTGTTTGTAATTGACAGTATGAGAAACAACTTCAGTGCTAACATGTAGGAGAATGGGTTGAATAAACCAGAGTACATTTACCCAGTGGAATAGAACAGAACTGTAAAAAAAAAAAAAAAAAAAGGAAAGAGGACAATCTCTGTGAACTGATATTGTATAACTTCCAGGATATATTAATTATAAAAAACACAGTTCAAAAGTCTACTTACTGTATGCTGCCTTTCACTTGAGAAAGAAGGATATAGAAAAATACATATGTATCTGTTTACTTGAGAAAGAGAAACATAGTTACTAATGAAATCAGAAATTAAAGTCTGTAGGTTACTGCAGAGAATGGGTGGGGATGGAATGGAAAAAAAATGGGGGAATGGAAGTGAGATAGCAGAAATACTTTTCTCTGAGTATATGTGTTTTTGGGTTGTTTTTTTTTTTTTTTTTAACAGCTCTGACTCTTAGAACCAGAGTAATATTTCACAAACCTTAGTGAAGTGAAGTCGCTCAGTCGTGTCCGACTCTTAGCGACGCCATGGACTGTAACCCACCAGGCTCCTCCGTCCATGGGATTTTCCAGGCAAGAGTGCTGCAGTGGATTGCCATTTCCTTCTCCAGGGGATCTTCCCGACCCAAGAATCGAACCTGGGTGTCCCGCATTGCAGGCAGACGCTTTACTGTCTGAGCCACCAGGGAAGCTAATTAAAAGCAATCAGAACAGGGAGGGAACCTGAAATGGAACTCAAACATAACATGAACTTAAGTATGTAACAAACCGTAAGGGGTGGGGAAAAAAGGAACTAACCTACAGAAATCTGGAAAACATGATTTAGACTTTATACTGTAAGGCTAAAAGCTAAAGATACTGTATACAGATGCCCTTGCATGTAAATTTGTTTCTAACAGGGATGTGGACTATCTGAAACTATTTTGTGTATATACTAGAACTGAACAAATAAGCACACATACAGATAAAATGAACCGGGTTTCTCATTGTCAGAAATAAAGTTATAAATAAGGAAAGGGGAAAGACAATTTCAAAAAGAATAAAACCTATGGTATTGGATTAGTGTCAAAATTATCATTATAAACTTATTTTTGTGTGTGCATGTGTGTAGACAGATAAATATAGATACATATGTATCGGATTAGTATACATACACTAAGTTCCTTGTCTGCTGGGACAGTCTAGAAACAATGATACCCTGGTAGCCATGAGTGACTTCACTTTCACTTTTCACTTTCATGCATTGGAGAAGGAAATGGCAACCCACTCCAGTTCTTGCCTGGAGAATCCCAGGGACGGGGGAGCCTGGTGGGCTGCCGTCTATAGGGTCTCACAGAGTCGGACACAACTGAAGCGACTTAGCAGCAGCAGCAGTAGCCATGGGCACATGTAGCGCTGATTCTGTTTCCTAAATTCCATTCTCCAATAAAAGAACAATGCTCCTTAGCAAAGTGGTTGATTCCAGGACCAGAGCAGGCAAAATACAAGATAAGCCTGCACATGTTGGTATGCTAGAATACAGAGACATGCTCACAAAAAGGCGGGGTTATGTCAAAAGAAGATGGGAAGGCATCCAATGGCCCAAACTGGAATAATTTTGATCAAGAAAGGAAATAGAGTTAGCACTGGATTATAACCTATAGAATAAATAAGTATCAACGAGTCTACACTGATATAAAGAAACAAGTTACTAAGTAAATAAACAGGATAGAAGAGACAACTCTACAGAAGAAATCCAATTAATAAATCTAAAAGGAATGAGGAAATAAGAAGAAACTCCACAGTAATAACAATTGTTGTAGGTATTAATGGATGTTAAAATTAGTAGGTGAAAGTTTAAGAAGAAACAAGATTTGTACATAGTCTTATAATTTCTCACCAAAGATATTTATTAATGACAAAAAGGAAAATAGTAATTTAACTGTGGAGCATGTAGTAGGTATCACCTTAGCCAGCAATTAAAATTAACATCTCCAGTAATAAAACTATAACATCACATATTCTCTGATACGATGCACAGAAAGGGCCCAATATCACTTTCACAGTATTCCTGCTAAATATGCCCAACCTTATCTAAGCATGAGAAATCATCAGACAAGCCCACATTTGTGGAATGAGGCATACTCTACAAAATAACTAGTTAGTACTCTTCAAAAGTGACAAGGTCTCAAAAGTCAAGGGAAGATTGAGAAACTGTTCTAGACTAGAGGAGATTAAAGAGATGCAATAATAACTAAATCCAACGCAGGATCCTAGACTGGTCCCAGAACTGAAACGGATGTTAGTAAAAATTCAAATAAGGTGAGTAGATTTACAGTATTGTACTAATGTTTAATTTCCTTACATGACCTACTGTGGTTATGGAAGAGGTTCACATTCTAGAGGCGGAGTGAAGGATATACAGGAATTCTCTGTATAATTCTGCAATTTTTCTACAAGTTTAAAACTATTTCAAAAGAAAAAGGGTTTTTGTATCTTTTAAAAAAGCTTTGTTGGACTTAAGCTTCCTTATCCAAAAAATAAGTGGCTTGCACTTTCCATTTTATAAGCTCTATTTTAGATGTGAAATCACGAGTCATCAATCATCACACTAAACAAACATCACCTCTCTTCCATCAACACGTGCTTGAGCCATAATGATCACCTTGCTTTACTAAAACAGTATTTTGTTTCTGATGAAGGTAGCACTCTGGTGTACACACATCACTTTGAAGTAGTTGCTGGGGTCAGTATTTCCTTAAGAAATGCACCAGGTCTCTCCTAAGGCTGGCAGTTTTCTTACCTCAGCTTAAGTCAAGGTTGGAAAATTGAGTAAGATCAGAAATTAATCACTGAGCAATGTAATCAATCGCTTACATCAAACCGCAATACCACTTTTCATATCTACAGCCACCATTTATTGAGAATCTGCCCTGTGCAGGGTACACTGCCAGGCTGCGTATAAGGGACCTCTAGTCTCTTAAAGCTGCACGGTTGGGACTTGTTAACCGCTTCCATTTCTTTCAGACAAGAAACGCGGGGCTCAGAGGGATCAAGCAAGTAGCAAATTCAGGATGTGGACTCTTTGGGGGTACAAAGCACATGATCTTTCCACTCCACTATTCCAGACATAAACAAGCTGAGGAAAAGAGCAGCAACAACCCCACAACGTGTCAACTTCTCACTCCACGTGTTTATCATGCGGAGAGAAATAATGAGAGCACAGCTCGGGTTTCTCACCTCTCGTTTTTGAAACCAAAAGAGTTTGTTAAACTTAGGCATGGAGAGAGAACGAGGAAGGAGAGAGAGGGAGGGAGGAAGCGGTAACCTTCCAAACTCAGTAGAAAACATGGATAAAATTATCAAATACATACATATTCAAATAAAGAAAACCATTTTCCCATGAGCACCATCCATATTGTACCACAGAAGGAAATAATCTCTTCATTATTCACTTTTCCCCCTGTTTGTCCATTGGAGGAGGGAGCGTTCTTTGAGAAAAAAATCTTTCTTCAGTCCCTAAGCCCTAACTGATGGGTTGTTTTTATACAACAGTGCCATCTACTGGACTGACTCAGAATTACAGGGCACTCTAGAAATTGTTTTTGCTTCACTTTTAAAACGAGCTTAAACAATTCAATTCTTCACATATAAGGGAAATGATACACATGAACTTACTTACAAAGCAGAAAGAGACTCATAGACTTAGAAAATGAACTTATGGTTGCGGAGGGGAAGAGATACTTAGGGACTTTGGGAAGTTCATGTACATACTGCTATATTTAAAATGGGTAACCAACAAGGACCTATTGCATAGCACATGGAACTCTAAATGTTATGTGCCTGCCAGGATGGAAGAGGTGTTTGAGGGGGAAATGGATACATGTATTTGCATGGCTGAGTCTCTTCTCTTCTGAAACTATCACAGCATTGTTAATCAGCTATACCCCAATACAAAATAAAAAGTTAAAAAAAGTTAAGGTCACCATTCTCCATTACTGTTACCAACGGCTTTGTTTTATTAATAAATAGGTCTGCAGGGGGCAAAGACCTAATCAAATGCTGGGTATGCACTAAAACCACACAACAGGCTACATATAAATGCTGCCCAAGGATTTCATATGGGAACAAACAGAAACAGTTGCACATCTGGGAGTCTAACTTCTGAAATTTAAAAAATAAAAATACTGCCAAGAAGTTGTCCTTTGTAGAAAGATAACATTTCCAGAGGCCAAAGAGCTACATAACTACCATGATTCTTCTAGTAAATAACAGCTCTCCTTTAGATTTATGTTTCTATTACTCACAATTGTGGAATCATGCTTTATGTTGCCTATAAATGCTTTATTGCATTAGTAATAATATTATAAATAATCATCATTGTTCCAAATATTTCATTTATATATATATATAGTCATCACTGTTTCAAAAATGTTAATCCTCATGGTCTAGGCCACTGCACATCACCATTTCATTTCAGTTCATTTGGACAACAGGGTCTCAGGACATCTTTAAGTGAGGACTATCCCATGGGTGTTTTCTGCTTAATCAGCTCTAAAACATCCTCTATCAATAAGATGGCAAAGGAACAAGAAACTAAATACTTCTCCTCTAGGGCCCCCTGGTTTCAGTCTGTACTTCACAGGGAAGAAGGGAAGTGGGGAGGTTGAATCAAAAAACAGAAAATAAATGAAAAGACGAGATTCAAAAAGTTTTTGAACCATGAGTTCTCAGGTGTCCCTTAAATATTTAGAAGCTATAAGGAGTACACTGTAATAGACTAATTCCAACCTTAAGAGGAACTCAGAAGTCACTGGGATTATCCTGACTGCCTCTGCTTTTCATAAGGAAATACATAAACCACAAGGTATTGGATGATTTCCTCCAACATTATCGTAAGTTCTAAAAAGAGTAGAATATTATCAGTTAGGGGCTATTACAGCAAGGATCCTCAGTGCCTATGGGTTCAATCTGTTAGCAGCGCCCTTTCCTCTTCACGTCTTCTTGATCTGGGTATGGAGCATATGTGCCTATTTTGTAGAACTTGGATGATTAATTTATTTTAAAAAGCATGTTATAGGTTTATGGTTGTTCTATAGCTACTTCTTTGACACATTTTGGTCCATATTACCGATTTACTTGATTCTGAGGCCTTGTTCAGGAATACAATCCCTAACTAGCACTTCATTCCTATGGGAAAATATACAACACATAGCAACGATTCATTTCTCAAAGTGGTTTCCAGGAGACCATTGTGGAAATAAAAAGCAGTTTGTCCGTAACTTGATTTTGGAGGTGCCAACTAAAAATTGGCACTTGCCATCTGTTTCTCCAAGGATGAAGTCACCAGCCACTGCAGCTGCTGACCTTCAACACCCCCTGAAAGGAGATCAGGAATGAGGCACTCCGTTCTCTGGGAGAAACTGGCAGAACAGGCCTTCAGCGAGTTAGACATTTTCAGGAGAAAATCTGATGAATCCAATTTCTTGCATCTTCTCAGACCTAGAAAAGCACTAAAATCATTAGCAGAGACATCTGTTCATGTGACTAGCAGCAGACCTCTGCCAAAACGTGTGCCTGATGGCGGGTACCCCCTTCACCAGATCACTTGCCTACTGCTCTCCTCCACTGCCTGCCTCTTCGGAGCAGTGCTCAGAGCTATCTGTGAAGCTGTCTCCAGGCTCTAGACCTCATCTGCCCCAAACAAAGCTTAACTCCCAGCCATGATGTTTTTTTCAGTCACTGAAGTCCTGTGAAGATAAACACGACTCCTCATATATTACAGAAGGGAAATGCAGTCTCCAAGTACGAGGGACTTTGTCCCATAGGAGGCAGGGCAGAGGCCTCCATCTTCGCTCACAGTGCACTGGTCTTTATACCCTGGGCCTGTCCTTCAGCAGGTAACGGTCAAGGGCAGGGACCTGGGTTTGCATCTAGGCTCTGTGCATTAGGCAAGCTGATCTCTCTACACTCAGTGTTGTTATCTGTCAGATGGGATGATGGCGATAATGGTACATAATCTCATAGAACTGTTATGATTAAATAAACTAGTATGGTATTAATATTTAGAACAGTGCCTGGCAGGTAAGAAACAATCCCTCAATAAATGTTAGCTACCATTATTTACATGATCAATAAAATCATATACTAACAGTTATTCCAAGTACTCAAAAACATCAACAAAGCTATTAACACAACTTAAATAATTAATAAATCAGCAATTTCCATTTGATGGGTTCCTACTAGATGCCAGGCAAATTACATCTATTTTCTCTTATTTGCCCTTTCATTCCCATTTTACAGATGGCAAACTGGAGTCCTGGAAAAACCAAGTAACTTTCCTAAACCACATAGAAACAGGTGACAGAGCCTGGCTTAAACTCCAGGCTCCTCCACTGCCAAGGCCTGTAGATAGTCCAGCCGTTAAGCCAGATGACAACACAGGGAACAGAAGTTAACTGAGCACTGTTTCTCTCCTACAGTAACAACATTTTGGCTCAAAGTTCACAAGATGCACTTCTGATTGTGATGAACCACAAGTTTGAAACTATCGGTCATTTTCAAACATGTCACCCTCTGAGTATTTGCATGTGAGTGGACCCAGGACCAGACCTTGTGCCCAGGCCGAGAGAATCCATGTTAAACAAGACACAAGTTCAAGCAGCTCACAGGCTTAGAGGAAGAGGGAGTCAGACCACTAATGGGAAATCATAGTTCATAATGCAAAGTGTTTCCAAGGACTGTAGACTTAAGATGCTACGGGAATATATTTCTTAGGAAAGGCAGCAGCCCAGCCTTGTGAAGTAAATGGTGGATGGGAATATCAACAATTTTTCCTGAAGGAAAGAGATGCGCAAACACCTTGCTCTTCCTATTAGGTTTAAAACAACATCAGCAAGTACATGCAAGTGACCTGATCAACATCAGGCATGCACCTAAGACCCAGTGTCTCATGTAATGCTCGGTACAATTCTCTAGAAGTAGTAGTACTATCGTTCCCATTTTGCAGATGAGAAAACTGATGCTTTGAGAAACCAAGCAAGTTGTTTAAGGTCACATAGCTTGTCCAGGCCATTAACCACTCCATCAGACTGCCTCCATGCTTACTGTTTTATCTTGTTTGGTGTAGATGAATCTGAA
Organism: Bubalus bubalis; assembly: GCF_019923935.1. Classification (NCBI taxonomy): domain Eukaryota; kingdom Metazoa; phylum Chordata; class Mammalia; order Artiodactyla; family Bovidae; genus Bubalus; species Bubalus bubalis. The sequence goes on from NC_059164.1 coordinate 30,415,065, forward strand.
TTATAACTTTGCCTTCATACATATCTGCAGTTTGCTGTTTCACTTGTTTCAACAAATACCCCACAAATGAACAACTTTTATTAAAAAAGAAAAGTTCTTACTCTTACCTGTTATGTTATTAATAAAAGGCTGAAACCATTGCACTGCCTTCTCCTAACGCATGCAGAGGTACATACTTCTCGCATAGCTTCACAAGCAGAGCAACAGGTTGGTAAACTTGGGTAAGGACCCTCCAGTTTTGAGTTGACCTGGTGATTCCAAATCCCTAGTTTTCTATTCTAGACCTTGTTTGACAGATGTGCAGCTTTTTGGTTGAAAGGTTGTATAAGGCAACACAGAGTTATGCAAAAACAGATTGACCTAACCTTGGTCTTATCCTTGAGAAATCTGCAAGAGGAGGAAAGTTACTTAAGGCCTTCATCATGTCCTGTCATATCGGCTTGAACCAAGACCAAACAGGTGAACAGCCATCCAAAAAGGAGGTCTCTAGAATATTGAGCAAGATGTATTTGGCTGGAAGGGAGAATAGGAGCAAAGCATGTTAGAACAACATTCAGTAACCAACCAACTGCTCTGGCCACATTCTCTTCTGGGGCATGACAGTATACATGGTCTGGCCCCTGACTCCCTACCTCCTGTCATCTCCTGAAACTTCCTCCCAAATCTCTCCCCTCCCTCATCTAAAAACACCACCACCACTCAAGACCTATGTACAACAAGCTTCTTGAAGCTCCCCATGCACAAATCAGGCTCTTTCTGACCTCCCATGTATTTGACCTCCTACACATGTATTTGCCTCTCACTCTTTCTGGGGCAAGTCATTTCCCACATGTCCTTGACCTCTGGCTTCTTACTCTATCTTCAAGGTTAATACCCATTCAGATCCTCTGCAGAGATGCCCTTGAGTCCTTATTTAAAGAAATCAGGAGCTTTCTCTTAGGACTTTCCACTGAGCCCTCAGCAAGCCTTTATTTCTTCTCTGACACCATTGCTCTAATTCCTTGTTGCATGTCTGCTTCCCTGATAAACCATACAGACTGGATGGCAAGAATCATGTTTTATTCATCTTGAACTCACTGCATTTTTAACAGTACTTATTACAGGTTCGGTACTAAACAATCTATATGGATAGATGGATGGATGTTATTAACCTGAACCAAGGATTCACTACACACTCTCAAATCAATTCAGCAAGAAAATTCCTCAGTAAAAACATCATCAATTATTCAAGCATTAAGGATAAGGGAATTCCCAGCTTCACGAAGAAAACGGTTAAGATAGAGTCTATAGAAGGTTCATATAGTCAAAGCTATGGCATTTGGTATTTCTAGTAGTCATGTACAGATGTGCGAGTTGGACCATAAAGAAGGCTGAGCACCCAAGAATTGGTGCTTTTGAGCTGTGGTGCTAGAGAAGACTCTTGAGAGTCTCTTGGACAGCAAGGAGATCCAATCAGTCCATCCTAAAGGAAATCAGTCCTGAATATTCATTAGAAGGACTGATGCTAAAGCTGAAACTCCAATACTGTGACCACCTAATGTGAAGAGCAGGCTGATTGGAAAAGATCTTGATGTTGGGAAAGAATGAGGGCAGGAGGTGAAGGGGATAACAGAGGATGAGACGGTTGGATGGCATCACTGACTCAATGGACATGAGTCTGAGCAAACCCTGGGAGATGGTGAAGGACAGGGAAGCCTGGCGTGCTACAGTCCATGGGGTTGCAAAGCATTGAACATGATTGAGTGGCTGAACAATAACAACAACTATATTTATAGGAACCTCTGGCTCAGTGATTTCCCCCTAGCTTAGGCTCACTGATGTAGAATAAAAATGGAAAAAAATTATGAGGAGCATTTAAATACCATGTGCAGATTTCCTAGAAGTAACAAGGCCTTAACCTTAAATAAGCTAAAACAACAACGAAACAAGAAAATGGGAGATCAAGATTAAAAATGGTGGCAGGCTCTGAGTATGGTGGGCTTCCCTAGTGGCTCAGATGGTAAAGTGTCTGCCTGCAATGCAGGAGACCTGGGTTTGATCCTTGGGTCAGGAAGATCCTCTGGAGAAGGGAATGGTAACCCACTGCAGCATTCTTGCCTGGAGAATTTCATAGACAGAGGAGTCTGGCGAGCTACAGTCCATGGGGAATGTATATGGCCAAAGAAAAACTGATCATTCTACTCTATTGTCAGTTTCTGAATTCTAATTCTTCAGAACATCCTCTCAGATGGACAAAAGCTGAGAGGCTAAAGAGGCTTCCATGCTCTACATCTGTGTTGCTGGTGAAATTCCATAAATAAGAAAAAAGAAAGAGCATTTCGCTCCCTGCTTCAGATCTTCAGCAAGCCTGCATTTAAGACTGGGGGGGAGTAAAGCCATCTATTCCTGCAACTTCCTTCCTGTTTGCACACTGTTTGTGAAGCAGTGCTCAGGCTACAGAAAAAAACCGACCAGGACAGTGTCTATCAGGTAGACGCCATGACAGCTGCCCCCACTTCTTGCAACTCTCGTTCAGGTACCAGGCTTTGTGTCTTTAAACTCTACCAGTCTCTGCTGGTGGCACCTTTACCGCTTGCCTCTGGGGAAGTGATTACTGCAAATGTGCATGATTTTATCCACAATATACAGTATCGTGTGAAGCTTGCTTTTATTGCCTTCAGTCTTTTCTTTCTTACAATTTATTTTAATACATTTGGAATTATTATCCCAAACATTAGCCAGCTGGCCCGCTGGGGTTTCCTTTGCTGGACTCCACGTCTCTCTTTTTCTAATCCTCTCCTCACGGATAATCCATTCTAATGCTTCTTGGCTGCGGAGGGGGTTCTGCTATTACTACCTGTTGATTAGAAATTCACTTTGTCCTGTGTAGGTGGCTCTAATCGTTTGGTAATGAACACCTTATTTGAGTTAGCTGAGGTCAGAGTTATATTCATAAGATTTTCTTTCTTCTTTCCAGATTTCTGGATGCTTATCTTTTTTTTTTCTCCTGAGCTACAAATCAGCTGGTCTTTGAAAAAAAAAAAAAACGGCCTCTAAGACCCCCCACTCCTCAGGGGAAAAAAAAAAAGGAATAGTAAGAAAGGAAAAGAAAACTGTATGGTACGATATGAGAAAGAGAGAGGCTTTTATTTCAGCTGTTTGGACACCATGTAGATTTTGCTTTCATCTTTCCCAACCACTGGGCCTTCAGGGTCCTTGCTGAGGGCAGCCTTGGGAGAGTATGGGGAGTCCAGGAGAACAGGCCACAATGCTTTCAATCATCAGAGGCCACCAGGATGCAAAGAGTCAGGAGAACCAAGCAGGGTCCTGATGCCTTGCTGAACCCGCTTGAGTCCCTGCCGTGGGCTCAGTCAAGTTGGGCGTGTGATGTGGGGAAAGCCCCAAAGCTAAGCGTTCTGGTGGGGGTCACCCACCCCTGCTGAGGCTTTGGTGCAGGGGACTTTCTCCAGGATCCTCTGGGAAGAGGCCAAAATGAATTGTGCTTCCCAACGCCCATCTTGGGAAGAGGTGCCAGGACCTCTAGTCAGGGCATTTCTGTATTGAAGAATCTATACTCTGCATTTGTCCTAAGGTGTCTGAAGTCACAGTAAGATAACCACTGGCTACATTTCACTTGAAACCCTAAGGAGGTTTTTAAAATAAGTATGTTTTGGAATGGACTTTGCTGGTGGCTCAGTGGTAAAGAATCTGCCGGCAATGCAGGAGATTTGAGTTTGATCCCTGGGTCAGGAAGATCCCCTGGAGGAGGACATGCAACCCACTCTAATATTCTTGCCTGGAGAATTCGATGGACAGAGGAGTCTGGTGGGCTACAGTCCATAGGATTGCAAAGAGTTGGACACGACTGAAGCGACTTAGCACACACACACAAATGTTTCAGAATAACACTCTCTGACGTCATTCTTGATCACCCTACCTTTCAACCTGTCTATAGCTACATTTCAAAAGTTTTAAGGCTTGAGTGGATAGTTCCTCAAGGGACTCATATTTACATCTGGCTATTAGCTGAATCTGGCATAGTGCTTGGCACTTTTTAATTAATAAAAAGAAGAAAGATGTGAAGGAAAGAGGAAGGAGGAGTAGGAGGGGAAGGAGAAGACAGAGAAGGGGAAGAGAGAGAGAGGGAGGGAGGGAATAACATGTGGCCATTAGAGACTCAGAAAATGTAAAAAAAAAAAAAACCCCACAAAGATCAATACAACTCCTCAAGATCCCATTGAGAAGCATCCTCTGTTAGTAGTTTGTTCTCTTTACTCTTTCAGCCACTTTCTGCATTTACTTTTTTGCTTCATTTACAAAGTTCAGATTACACTGCCATGTATTCAACTTTGTATCCTACCATTTCAATTCACACTCTACTGCCAGTCTTTTCACAAGTTCAAACTGTTGAAAGTAATATTTTTAATGACTAGACAATATTTTACTCTTTGAATATACCATTACCTCTTGAACCATTTTCCTACTGTAAGTTCCTGGCTGTTTTCCTATATCTGTTTGAAATATATATTCTTCCCTTCTGAGGTATTACTCTTTCAGTGATTCTTTCAAAAAGTGGTAATACATATGGAACATATTTATTATTTTTGAACATTCAATATTCTATTGGTTATTGATCATTTGGTGCCACATCTTTTGTTCTGCTGTCTCACGTATGATACTTGTGACTATGACTATAACTTTGATAGAACTTATCAAAATTTGTGTACTGTATATTGCCCATAAATAATTATCCTAAATAATTTCAAATCCTAAAAGGTGATGCTGTTAAAGTGTTGCACTCAATATGCCAGCAAATTTGGAAAACTCCTCAGTGGCCACAAGACTGGGAAAAGGTCAATTTTCATTCTAATCTCAAAGAAAGGTAATGCTAAAGAATGCTCAAACTACTGCACAATTGCACTCATTTCACACACTAGTAAAGTAATGCTCAAAATTCTCCAAGCAATTAAAAAATATGTGAAAAATTCAACAATACATGAATTGTGAACTTCTAGATGTTCAAGCTGGTTTTAGAAAAGGCAGAGGAACCAGAGATCCAATTGCCAACATCTGCTGGATCATAGAAAAAGCAAGAGAATTCCAGAAAAGCATCTACTCCTGCTTTATTAACTATGCCAAAGCCTTTGACTGTGCAGATCACAATAAACTGTGGAAAATCCTGAAAGAGATGGAAATATCAGACCACCTGACCTGCTTCCTGAGAAATCTGTATGCAGGTCAGGAAGCAACAGTTAGAACTGAACATGGAACAACAGACTGGTTCCAAATCGGGAAAGGAGTACATCAAGACTGTATATTGTCACCCTGCTTATTTAACTTATACATAGAGTACATCATGCAAAATGCCAGGTTGGATGAATCACAAGCTGGAATCAAGATTGCTGGGGGAAATATCAACAACCTCAGACATGCAGATGACACCACCCTTATGGCAGAAAGTGAAGAGGAATTAAAGAGCCTCCTGATGAAGGTGAAAGAGGAGAGTTTAAAAAGCTGGCTTATAACTCAACATTCAAAAAACTAAGATCATGGCATCTGGTCCCATCACTTCATGTCAAATAGATGGGGAAACAATGCAAACAGTGACAGACTATTTTCTTGGGCTCCAAAATTACTGTGGACAGTGACTGCAGCTATGAAATTAAAAGACCCTTGCTCCTTGGAAGAAAAGCTAAGACAAACCAAGACAGCATATTAAAAAGCAGAGACGTTACTTCATCTACAAATGTCCATACAGTCAAAGCTATGGTTTTTCTAGTAATTGTGTACGGATGTGAGATCTGGACAATAAAAAAGGTTGAGCACCCAAGAATTGCTATCTTCAAATTGTGGTGCTGGAAAAGACTCTTGGGAGTCCCTTGGACAGCAAGAAGATCAAACCAGTCAATCCTAAAGGAAATCAACACTGAATACTCATTGGACTGACTGATGCTGAAGCTCCAATACTTTGGCCACCTGATGCAAAGGGCCGACTCATTGGAAAAGATTCTGATGCTGGGAAAGATTGAAGGCAGGAAGAGAAGGGGATAACAGACAATGAGATGGTTGGATGGCATCACCAACTCAATGGACATGAGTTTGAGATGAAGGACAGGGAAGCCTGTCATGCCGCAATCCACAGGGTTGCAAAGATTTGGACACGACTGAGTGACTGACCAACAACAATAAATAATTATATTGCCAGAAATCTTTACTGATGCTATGACTCTCCAAATACAGATCTCTTATCTTTATTACTTCAATTCTTTTTGGTGGTTTGGCCATGTAACTGCTTTAGCAAACTTTCTACATTTAGAAAGTTAAAACTTAAAATCATTTTGAAAACATTTTATTCAATATTGATTTTGTAGAGTTGCCTCCTCTTTCTTAATGAGGCTTTTAACAATGACTAGAAGGCAATGGCACCCCACTCCAATACTCTTGCCTGGAAAATCCCATGGATGGAAGAGCCTGGAAGGCTGCAGTCCATGGGGTCGCTGAGGGTCAGACACGACTGAGTGACTTCACCTTCACTTTTCACTTTCATGCATTGGAGAAGGAAATGGCAAGCCACTCCAGTGTTCTTGCCTGGAGAATCCCAGGGACGGGCAAGCCTGGTGGGCTGCCGTCTATGGGGTCGCATGGAGTTGGACATGACTGAAGTGACTTAGCAGCAGCAAATATCATGTAGACATATTTAATAAAGATCAGCAACACAATACTCAAAGCTAGTTCTGAAACTGTATACAAGGCCCTGTGTCCTTGTCTTTTGAAGTAAAATTCTGACTCAAGAGTTAACGGTTGGGAAATGTGAAGATGCAGAAACAAAAAATAGCTGTTGGGTGGGGGAACTGGTAACAATTTAGATTGTAAATCTGCTACAGAACAGAATCACTGAATTCACAGTTCTCTGAAAGATACAGATAAAGGCCTGACACACATTCCTAAATTGTTTTTACATGAAGCAGATGCCCTCCCCCCAGATGAAAATTACTGACCACAAGAATATAGACCCTCAGTTCAGTTCAGGCGCTAGACTGGTTGAAACCAGAAGGTTGATGATGCTTGAAATTTCATCTTCATGCCAACCAATCCACCAACTGTCCACAGTTGATCATGCCCTGCTCCCTGAACGCTGCAAGACACCTCTCTACTCCTCCAGGAGGGCAGGAGAGGGACACACACACACACACACACACACCCCTGCTGTGGCCCCTTTGCCTGGCCAGCAATAAAGCTATTCTTTTCTACTTCACCCAAAGCTCTGTCTCTGCATTTCTGTTCAGCATCAGGGAACAGAGGCCGAGTTTCAACAAAAGTCCTAAAATTAAATAAGCAAATTATCTTTTCTAAAAACTACCAAGGTAACTGAGCTTTGAAGATTTTTTCTTAGGAAACTGAGTAAGTTCATCTCTTCTATAAGGATAAGCCAACAACAGTTCAGAATAAAGAGAGAATGACCAAGGAGCCTACATTTAAATTTTAAATTTCTTGGCACAAATATGCATTGTTATGATGTGTCTGATGCTTTTGAACTGGGTGTTGGAGAAGACTCTTGAGAGTCCGTTGGATTGCAAGGAGACCAAATCAGTCAATCTAAAGGAAATCAGTCCTGAATATTCATTGGAAGGACTGATGTGAAGCTGAAGCTCCAATACTTTGGCCACCTGAAGAACTGACTCCTTAGAAAAGACCCTGATGCTGGGAAAGATTGAAGGCAGGAGAAGGGGACAACAGAGGATGAGATGGTTGGATGGCATCACCGACTAGATGGACATGAGTTTGAGTAGGCTCCATGAGTTGGTGATGGACAGGGAAGCCTGCTATGCTGCAGTCCATGGGGTCGCAAAGAGTCGGACACGACTGAGTGACTGAACTGAACTGATTGATGTGTTTGATAAGGAACATTGACTTGCAGTTGGCTCTCTCTCCAAGAGTTCTCTCCTGAGAGACCGGTGGGAATGGAACAGAGAACAGTTGGATAAGGGGAGGAGGAGAGAAGATGGCACTGCCCTGAAGACCCCATTCCTCTGGGGAAGACCAAGAAGAGCTCCTGAGTGTGGTTGCTCTTTACCTCCATGACTCTGCCGCTCACATTTTACTGTGATTCTCTATTGACAGGAATGAGTGTTTACCACTCTAATGAACCCCTCTGGGTTAAGACTCTGCTGTTTTCACCCCTTTGTCCCTAAAGCCTAGCAGAATGCCAGGTGTGCTGAGTGCTTCATTTTAATATTTGTTCTAAGAAGCAATGAACAAAGAGGACTCTAACTCAGCATCTTAAAGTTATTTGAAAAAAATCAAAGCACTTTAAATATGGGAGTTTTTTCAGGATAATCACTAACTAAAATGATTTGGTTAAGATGTACTGGAGGCTTGTTAAAATGATCAGAGTTGATGGATGCGGTGGCTGTGATGAGATTTAATGACACAGTTGAACAAAAGCTTTCAAGCACGGGTTGCTCAAGATGCCTGAGTTTTTCCATAGGAAGTTCTAAATTGAAGCATTATTTGTGCTACAAGTTAATGATCTGATGACTTTTTTAATATTTGATGTCCTGAATAATTCCTCTTCTTCTTGTATGTAAATATTGGAAAGTCAAATAAGTGTACTTAAAAATCCTTCTGAAGTATATAATCTTAATTTCTTCCCAGTTTGCAACCATGATACCTAAGATATGAAAATTGCTGTTTTATCAATCTGACTCACTCATAGGGTTGACTTGTCCAGTATAATGTGCTGCATTCAAACAAATTAGAGTTTGAATCCTAGGTGTGCCACTTTCTAGCTCTGGTAATTTGGGCAAATTTTTAAACCACTTATGCCTTGTTTTACTTATTTGTAAATACAGAGATTATAGTACCTACCACTATTCTTTAATGCACTTGACATGTGTATGAGTTAGTTGCTCAGTCATGTCCGACTCTTTGCAACCCCATGGACTGTATAGCCCGCCAGGCTCCTCTGTCCACAGGATTCTGCAGGCAAGAATACTGGAGTGGGTAGCCATTTCCTTCTCCAGGGGATCTTCCCGACCTACGAGTTGAACATTGCACTGGATCCCGCACTGCAGGATCCCGCATTGCAAAGTGGATTCTTTACCATCTGAGACATAATGATTGTTTACTAATGATGATTACTGATCAAAAAATCTACAAACAATAAACTCTGTAGAGGGGATGGAGAAAAGGGAACCCTCCTACATTGCTGGTGGGAATGTAATTTGGTACAACCATCGTGGAGAACAGTATGGAGACTCCTTAAAAAAACTAAATATAGAACTACCATATGATCAAGTAATCCTATTCCTGGGCATATGATCTAGAGAAAACCGTAAGTTGCAAAGATACATGCACCCCAATGTTCACTGCAGCACTATCTACAATAGCCAAGACATGGAAGCAACTTACACGTCCATCGACAGAGGAATGGATAAAGATGTGGCATATGCATAAATGGAATATTACTCAGCCATAAAAGAGAATGAAACAATGCCATTTGTAACAACATGGATGGACCTAAAGATTGTCATACTGCCTGAAATCAGGCAGAGAAAGACAAACATCATGATACTGCTTATCTGTGGAATCTAAAAACAATGGTATAAATGAACTTATTTACAAAATAGAAAGTCACAGACGTAGAAAACAAACATGGTTACCAAAGTGGAAATGTTGGGGAGGGAGGGATAAATTAGGAGGTTGGGACTGATATATACACATTGCTATATATAAAATAACTAATAAGGACCTACTGTATACTACAGGGAATTCTGCTCAGTACCGTGTAATAACCTACATGAGAAAAGAATCTAAAAAAGAGTAGATAATATATAATTTCTCACTTTGCTGTACACCTGAAACTAACAACATTGGAAATCAACTATACGCCAATAAAAATTTTAAAAAGAATAATGGCAGCTGCAATCGTTTTTCCCTTTTAACTTGTCCCTGAGCATTTTTCCCCTTAGCACTTAGATATTCCATTTTCACCATTTTATTTGGATTTACAGTACTGGCTGGACTTACTGTAGATGTTTCCAGTGTAAAGTTCCCCAGTGAGATGAATGAAAGCAAATGGCCTGAAGATTTGATGACTGTCCTCCAAGAGAAACTGATTATGGTACCCAATTAGTTAAGATACAATTTCTTTTTCTGTAACAATGCCCCAACTAAATAATGATAGCTTAAACAGCATAAAAGTTAATTATTGCTATGCAGTCACTGAGATTAAAAAGTACAGGGATAAACTGACTCCATCGAGTTGGGGATCTGAGTTCCTGAATTCACCATTTTTTAGGACATTTTCATCTCATTTTAGGTGGAAAGTCCACCTTCCAGAAAGTGGGGAGGAGAAAAGGACAGCACAGGGAACATGGGCACATTCTTTCCTTTTTAAGACATGACCTAGAACTTGGATACATCACTTCTACCTATAGTTATTTCGCCAGAACTCAGCCATATAGGCACAAGGTACAGGGAAGCTGAAAATACGGTATTTTGTGAGGCCATGGAGCTAAAATTCAGGACTTCTGTTACTAACAGAAGGCAAATTCAGTTTTAGAAAAGAAATAACAAATCCCTGCCCTAGATACAGTTTGGCATCGGCTGTAAAAGTTCAGAGGACTCTGATCCTTTCTGTGTCCCGTGGCTGATCATGCTCCGCGCAGCTAACTCACATTGAAAAGCTCACGAGAGCCTGACGTGTAAGTCAGAAAGCAATAAAACAAAATCACTACAAAAATATTACTTTTAAAGAGACAGGATGGATGGGTTGTCTTAAACAATTGCTATCCTAAACAATTGTGCTGTGTACAGAAGCTGCAGGTCACTGCGGGGTCGGGTGACAGAGTTGCTTGGTGAGCAAGCACTCAGAACCTCTTAGTGCATAACGGCGTCTGGCTCTGTCCGCGTGTTCCTCCGTCCTCATGCTGGATGGGCTCCGCACACTGGCCGTTTCCAGTGGACCCTGCCAGCCGTTACCTCTTGGGCCATGTCCTCTTAGTTAACCTCCCTCCTTTCTGACCAAAAGCTTACTCCTTTAAATATGTTAATAACCCATCAGGGATAATGCCCTCATACTCAACCCCGGAGTCTTGTCTTCCTCTCCTTCTCTCTGCTCTGATCCATATGTGTTGGTTTATGGTTTTGATCCCATTTACCACTCTAATTCTATAATACTTTGAGCTCTTAATATTTTATGTACACATTTACCATTTTACATATTGATAGCTCCTTTGGGGCAAGGCCCTACCTCATACCCCTTGGCATGCACACTCGTCAATATCGTCCACCGTGGCACTCTCGCGAGCACGAGGCGTTGGCGATGGCTGTAGGACGAGTGCCTCTGCTGGCACAAGGCTCGTGGTGCGGCGTCACCTGAGCATGAGGTTTTAAAGGTACCAAAGTAAGTTGGTGCCAGCAATAAACGGTTAATGGGAATTTAGTGACACAGATAGTCTGTACATTTTAAAAATAGAAGTGGTAGCTTTCTCACTTTGCAGTTATAGAAGGAAAAATGAAAACGTACCGCATTTTTAGAAACCTTAATATGTCCTTGCTGCATGTCCTTCATATTGCATTAAGACTTCCAATCTGAGGAGGTCAGCTTCCCAGAGTGGCCATGTGTGTGTTCACACACATTCATGCTTACTCTGCTCCTGGCTTCAGTGAATGATGTGGGGATGCATGACTGGCTTGAGGAAATTGGATACTTAGCAATACTAAGGCCAGATGCCCACTAAAGAGAATGCCAAAGAAAAATGTTGGCATCTTGTTCTTTTGGAGAGGTGACTGAGACTGATGATTTTGTGATAAGCTGGTCTGAGTCTGGGTGAAGTCACAGTCCATAAGCCCTCTGAACCTAGCAGACCAGGCAGGGCTATTATATATGAAGAGTTAGAATTTGCAGACCAGCCATTTCAGTACCAAGGAGACCTGGGATATCTGGATGAGGAGGCGAGATGGGAAACTTTCCAGTGATGGGCACTGGAAGTGTTCATGGGGGAGGAAAGGGATGGCTAAAGGCCAAGAGCCTACGTGGAAGGGGTGCCCTGGGGATCAGACAAAGGGGCAACTGGGAAAACTGCACAATCAGAAGGGTGCCAGAGCATGGCCCCAGGCAGACAAGAAGAGGGTAGTGATAGTTGGACCAGAACCAATAATGAGATAATGGGACCACATAGAGAAATGCATCACAAAATATAAGAGAAACAGAAAGGCAGGTGGGAGAAGCAGTCAGATGAGGTGAAGGACTCCCCCACCCCCAATCATCCTCCTTTGGCATCCAGCGCTGTGGGATGGGGGTCTTTTAGCAACATCACGTATCCACCCAATGCCATGAGAAATGAGCCATGCTTGCAATGGAGAGGGCTGTTGGGGCTGAAAGTGCTGAATATGAGAATTGGGGATAACTGGCAATTGTTAGCTTAGATCCAAGAAGCACAAGAAAAAGGATGCTTGTTATAACCAGATGGGCAATAAAGGAATGATGGAGAGACTCCAGGAAAGGGGCCTTTTCTGGGCTGAAACTTTCAGCAAAGGAAGATGTACACTCTGCTTGGGACCTGGGTAAATACACCCTTGACCACCAGTAGGGCTGGCCTATTTTGTGATACAGTGAGTTTACCTAGCTTTAAGGGGATCAACAGACTTAATGGCAAGATGACAAGGTTTTTGGTTTATTTTGTAGGCTGGTTGGCTTGCGTTGTTGCTGATGTTGCTTTGTGGTTGTTTTGCAAGTCAATTTCTTCTTAGCAACATGTTCGGAAGCTAAAAGAAAGCAGTTAGGAGAGAACAGGTGAGATGCTATGGAAGATGCAAGGTCTCCCTGGAACCAGAAAAGGATGTGATTGAGGGTGGAGCATTAAGGGAAGTCTAGGTGTGGAAAGATATATATTAGGGTAGCTTGTCTCTCCAGAGGTATCTATTAAGCGCCCAATAGGTGCTGGGTCTGTGCGTGGCAGCCATCAATTAAATATGGGCCTAGAGGTCAGGTTCAGTGAGGGGTTTAAAGAAAGATACAACATTTAAAATAGCTTCGGGGGTTAAGGCTTGACTTGGAACAATGAACCAAGGGACAGACAGATTGGTGATTACCTAGTGGAGACTGCCCTGCAGGGATTTGTGGAGGGACTTTAACGTCTGCAGAGTTAGCTGGTCCATATTAAGAAATGCAGAAAAAGAAAAAACAAAATGAAACAAACCCAGAGAAACTTTATAAAAATAGCAGAATCTTGGCAAAAGGGCAAAGCACTCAGAGAGATGAGACGTTTCACACTTTCAGGCTCCTCTTTGCTCTGGTGTTTCCCCATTGTTGTTAATAAGAACGCAGTTTCTGAATTCCCAGGAGAAGTGGAAAAGAAAAACCAAATTTGCAGTTGAGCGAAACCACAATGTACCAGTACAATACAGGGGCCTATTTCTAGCAATAAAGGCTGATGCATATTAATTCATTCAGCCAGCTCCATTGTTCATAATTCTTGCTTACATTTGCTGTCATGCACTGGAGTTAAAATTTACACCCTTTTGTGGATGCAAGAAGTTATTTTTATTTATCCTTCTTTGTTAGCTGTTTCACTTCACAATAATTAATCAAATCACCAAAGCAGCATCAAATTGGGGAGTGATGATCTATTTGCATTATTTGGCTTTTCTAACAGATATCTCAGAGGGTGAGGACTCTGCTATAATATGGCCCTCTTATTTTATGACAGGTTGCAATTTTCTTGTAATGTTAGATGTGGTTCATCTTGATAATTATGCTAAATTAAGTAGTCCTACACATTATAGAAATGTATGTGAAGATACATTAACTCACATTAAGAATTTTAATTAGGTTCTACATATCATGGGATTCATATTAAACAAGAATTCATCTAAAATTCAGGTTTTGAACATAAAACTATACAGCTCAAACAAATCATTAATGGAGAACAGGGGTACCCTCAACCTCCCAGCCTTTTCCTTGAGAGGAAATTTTGTAATTGGATATTAAGGCTGTGCCTCAAAGTGGAAAGCCAGTCCCATCAGAAATTTATCTCAATTTTCTCCTTCAGCTAGTCTGTCCCATTCCATGCCTTCTCTCTTGCTACTCAAGTATCAGCAACTTGATTAACTGGTCAAAAAAGCAACTTGACAGTGTCTACAAAATCTGAGTGTTAAATGCTAAAGGAGGAACACACAGAAGCCAAGAGCCACGGCCTGAGCCGGCAGCCGGAATCGCTCTGCCTCGACGGACAGGGCTTTGTATTCACATCAGTTCTGTGACCGCAGCTACCTCATGGGACTGGGGATCCCCATGATAGGAGAAGAGGGGCCCTGGCAGACCACAACCCGGGCCTTACCTGGAGGCCCTGGCTTGTCCAGGTGCAGGGTTGATGCTGAAGGGGCTGATGCCAAACCAGATCTGGTTCCTGCCCAGGAGTGGACTGTGGTGCTGAGTTTATAGGAGCCACAATCAAAGTGAAATGATTAGAGTCTGCAACATGTCGATCCTCTGTTCTAGTTTTTCAGTTTGGCTTGGATTTTTGCAAGCAGCTGACCTCCTGCCATGGCCATACTGTGTCCCCTCAAAACTCGCATGTTGAAGTCCTAACCCCCAATACTCAGAATGTGGCAGCGCTGGGAGAGGGGCCTTCAAGGAGGTAATTCAGGTCCATGAGGTCATATGGGTGGCCCCCACTGCAACAGGACTGACTGGTCTGTTTATACAGAGAGAGGACTAGGACACAGACACACACAGAGAAAAGCCCGTGGGCAGACGGAGAAGATGCCCATCTATCAGCCAAGGAGAGAGGCCCTACAGGAGATAGACTGCTGACACTTCGATCTTAGACTTCTAGCCTCCATAACTGTAGGGAGGTCCCTTCTCCCAGGATTCTGGGACCTCAGCTGCAGGATGGAGTTTGTGGATTTCCTCCCTCAAGACCTGAAATGAATGAGACTTGGCTTCAAACACTCTAGCTTCTAAGTGTCTCAGATGATGCCCACATTCCAAGCTCAGCTGTGGCCCACTCCTCCGCTGGTCAGTTGTGACCAAGTGGCCCAGCAAAGGCTGGTGACAGGCCCCCTCTCAGAGCTACAGTGTGTCGGAGCCTCCCAGGGGAGGGCTGCTCCCTGGAGCCGAGCACCCACCTCACTGGCATCCTCCCTGACATCGCCCTATCCTGCGCTCCACTCTCGAACTCTCCCTTGACCCCAGGACTCTCCAGAGGCAGCAACGCGTGATCCAAGATCAAGAGCAGGGGGAGGCCAGCCCAGATTGCTTCTTCTACGTCTCTTCCTCCCAACCTGTGCTCTCACTGATTCGAAGATACATTTAGAGCTACTTGTCCTGGGTCTAAAACTGTTGCTATGGCATTACCATCATTGTCATGGAAATGAACATCTCTCTGTCTCTGACAGCTACGCTTGACCACAGAGTCTTTGCCGCTTTGTCTTTGAAAATCTTTATTAGGGTTGGGGGAGGGATGGATTGAGAGTTTGGGATTAGCAGATGCAAATGATTATATATAGAATGGATAAACAAGGTACTCAATATCCCGAGATAAATCATAATGGAAAACAGTATGGAAAAAAATGTGTGTGTTTATCTCTCTCTCTCTCTCTCTGAATCACTTTGCTGTACAGTAGAAATCAACACAACATTGTAATTCAACTATACTTGAATAAAATTTAAAAAAAATTTTTTAAAAACCAAATGAATTTAAACAAAATCAGTATGAGTGTTTTACTACTTTTCTCCCCTCCTTTAGTGGTTTCCTACTGCCTTCAGAAAAAAATCCATACTTCTTCACAATGCTTATAAGCACTTAATTGTCTGACCATTTCCTTTGTATTAGGTCTTGCCTCTTGCCATAGGCCCACCTAACACTGAGCTTCTCATCATTTCCCAAATTTGACTGCTCTTTTACACCTCTCTGTGTTCACATGATTTCCTCTGCCTGGTATTCTGTCTTTCCCCTTCCACCCAGGTAAACACTGGGTTTGCATTTGCAAGGTTTGATATAAGAGTAGTCTCTGGGGGAAAACTTCCTTGACTTTCCCTTGATCCTCATCAACAATTTATTACTTCCTTCTCTCTACAAGCAGCAGCATCAATGCCAGCCAGCAATGTGAAGCTAAGAGAGCACATTACAGATCAGAGATGGTGTAGACACAACCTTTGCCCTTGGGGAGCCCATAGTCTCAAAGGGGAGATGGATTTTGAAAATATCTATTCAGTGGTTGAACTGCTTATAGTCACTAAGTTTTGTCTGATTCTTTTGTGACCCCGTGGACTGTGGCATGCTAAGCTCTTCTGTTCATGGGATTTCTCAGGCAAGAATACTGGAGTGAGTTGCCATTTCCTTCTCCAGGAGATCTTCCTGACCCAGGGATCAAACCCATGTTTCCTGTATCAGCAGACGGATCCATTACCACTGAGACACCTAGGAAGCCCAACCACTGGATATTTTCAAAATCCATCTCCCCTTTGAGACTATGGGCTCCCCAAGGGCAGTGGTTGTGTCTGTACCATCTCTAATCTGTAATGTGCTCACTTAGGTTCACATTGCTGGCTAGGCATTGATGATGCTGCAGGCTACACAAAGCAGCTCCTGTCTGCCTACCATGCTTGGCAGGACTGGTCTTCCCCAAATGAGCTCATCTCCACAAACTCCATGTACACCATCATGTGAGAGGCTCCCAAACCAACAAAAGGCAACACTCTGTGGTTCTGTTACGTCTCAAGGCAGCACAGACTATGTATGTGAAAGTGAAAGTTTCTCAGTCATGTCTGACTCTTTGCGACCCCATGAACTTATACAGCCCATGGAATTCTCCAGGGCAGGATACTGGAGTGGGTAGCCTTTCCCTTCTCCAGGGGATCTTCCCAATCCAGGGATTGAACCCAGGTCTCCCGCACGGCAGGCAGATTTTTCACCAGCTGAGCCACAAGGGAAGCCCTAGACTATGTATGTGTAGTGTGGTTCAGTAGCTAAGTTGTGTCCGACTCTTACAACCCCATGGACTGCAACCTGCCAGGCTCCTATGTCCATGGGATTCTCCGAGCAAGAATATTGGAGTGGGTTGCCACTTCCTTCTCCAGGGGATCTTCCTGACCAAGGGATTGCACCTGGGTCTCCTGTGCTGCAGGCAGGTTCTTTACCAACTGAGCTAGGATACATAGCTATTAATAGCATGACTCTTGATCCATAGAGTCACATGCACAAGCGTATCACCTTCTGTGTCTCATCTAAGCTGCCTTGATTTCTAAACTTCATCATCAGTCCAGCCAGCTGGGGAATGCAACCTCCTCCTCCTGCTCCTCTGAGGCCATTTATTATGTGCAGCACAGTGGGAAAGATATATAAAATTGAAAGCTATCTTGATATAGATATGATTTCACACTTACAGCATCATATTCCATAGGATTTGAAACAGCACCAAGTTGAATCAGAGAAGGCTCTCTTTCATATACATAAGAAATATGACGTGATATATTTAATTGCAGAAAACTATGCCCTCTATCATTTGTGATAAGACATGATAGCTTAGGAGGAAAGTCTGTTTTAAGAAACTTCCAAGAAACAAAACTACAGGCTCTTTATGAATTGCTTATTTTGTTAATAAAGGTCCATACGGTCAAAGGTATGTTTTTTCCAGTAGTCATGTACAGATGTCAGAGTTGGACCATAAAGAAGGCCGAGTGCCCAAGAATTCATGCTTTCGAACTGTATTGCTGGAGAAGACTCTTGAGAATCCCTTGGACAGCAAGGAGATCAAACCTAAAGGAAATCAACCCTGAATATTCATTGGAAGGACTGGTGCTGTAGGTGAAGTTCCAATACTTTGGCTACCTGATGTGAAGAGCTGACTCATTGGAAGCAACCCTGATGCTGGGAGAGACTGACGGCAAGAGGAAAACAGGGGCGATAGACGATGAGATGGTTGGATGGCATCATCACTGACTCAGTGGACATGAGTTTGAACAAACTCCAGGAAATAGTGAAGACCAGGGAAGCCTGGTGTGCTGCAGTCCATGGAGCTGCAAAGATAGGACACTATTTAGTGACTGAACAACTTCTAAAGAAATTTGTTGTTAAATTTTTGGAATTTTTTTATTTTTCTGCTTAACAAGGGGTAGTCCTTTCTCACTCTTCTAACCCCATTCCTCCTGGTTCACTCTGACCCACACAGAAGAGCCCAAAACATAGATCCAGAAATTATGCAGCTTTTAAATTGACTCTCTTTCTCTCTTATTTTTAGATATAATTTAGAACTTATTAAATTAATAAACAAACTATTAACTTGACTCTTTTTTTTTTCTCCTATGAGACTCACTTGGGCTTACAAACATATTTTGGCTGAATCTTAAGAAGAGATATTATCAGACTAAGTCACCTTGCAGCAAGTTTAAAATGCCTTTATCTTTTTGCCAATAGTTTTAGAATTATCATATTGCCTTTTGTTTCTGATTAACTATCTAAAGTTCAAAACAATTTTTACAAGGAAGGAGGGAAAAAAATGATCTCTATCACTGTCCTAAGTATCATTTTAACCAAAGTAGTCGTTTATTACACAAATGGAAAAATAATAACACAATATATTAGGAGAATTAAGAATGAGTTTTCCAGGACAGAGCTGATCAGTAAGTCTTTTTTTGTTGTTTGTTTAACTCAATGGTTTTCAACCAGAAGTGATTTTTGCCCTGTGGATTTCTGGGGAATCTGACAATGTCTGGAGACTTACGTGTTATGACTAAGAATGTTGCTCCTGGCATCTGGGTGGGTGTTGCCAAACACTCTACAACGCATGAGACAGCCTCCACAACAGAGAAGCGTCCTGCCACCGGCGTCAACAGTCTGGGGTTGAGAAATGCTGGTTTAACTCCACAAAACCTTCCTCTATGGTTAAAGGTCTCCCTCATGATTTTATTCTTAAAAACACCCCGAGGAGGCATCACAAAGGACAGTCATCACAGCCCACGAAGGTGGGCTCACGGTTGACTCGGGCACACCCCCTTCTCAGTTTGCTGAAAGAGAACTGAGAGACAAATCACTTTCTGTAAGTCAATTCTTACAAAATGAATTGATAGAAAATCATTTATTCAGCCCATCAGGTAAACTGCTTGCGTTTTAATTGAAGTATAGCTGATTTATAGTATTTCAGCTGTAGAGCAAAGTGACTCAGTTATATACATACATATATATACACACACACACACTTTTTTCAGATTCTTTTCCATTATATTGAGATTACAAGACACTGAGTAAAGTTCTCTGTGTTATACAATAATAGGTCCTTGTGGTTTATCTATTTTATCTATGGTAATCTGTATCTGTTCATTTCAAACTCCTAATTTATTCCTGGCTTGCTATTTTTCATTGAAAATATTGCTGTTCCTTTAGTGATGTAAAAGTGCCTGATATAAAATAACTAATGAGAACCTATTGTATATAGCACAGGGAACTCTATTCAATGCTCTGTGGTGACCTAAATGGAAAGGAAATTCAAAAAGGAGAGTATATATGTAGATGTATAGCTGATTCATTTCACTGCATGTAGAAACTAACACAACACTGATTAGCAACTATACTTCAATAACAAAAAATTAAAGGGTATTTTGGGGCTTCTTTGGTGACTCAGATGGTAAAGACTCTGCCTGCAATGCAGGAGACCCAGGTTCAATCCCTGTGTCAGGAAAATCCCCTGGAGAAGGGAATGGCCACCCACTCCAGGATTCTTGCCTGGAGAATTCCACGGACAGAGGAGCCTGGCGGGCTACAGTCCACTGGGTCACAGCGAGTTGGACACAACTGAGCAACTAACACTTTGACTTTCAAAGGGTATTTAGGGGAGATAAGTTTTTTTACTGTTGAGGTCAGAAGATGGTAACCATACCTCTTCAGGAGTGCCCCTGGAGAAGGTAGGAATTTAGATGTTCCTGCTGGTTCAGTTAAGTCTCTGCTAAGACAGCAGAGCATTCTGTGCCTACTTAGTGCTGGCAGTAGAAGCAGATAGAGAAACCAGAAAGAGAAGAGGCAGATGGAGGGTGGGCTGCATCCACCCCACAGGAGCAGAATGAATGACTTCTCATTTTCTCCTTTATGTGTTTCATAACTTAGAAAAGTTGCTTTAGATTAGACTTTAGTTTGCAAAAAAAATATTCAAGGTATATTTAAAGGGATGATAAATTATAAGCCATGCTTTGGGTATGGTTGTGTACTGAATGTTATCCTCCCAAAATTCAAATGTAGGAGTCCCCAGTACCTTTGAATATGATCTTATTAGGAAATAAGTTTATTGCAGATATAATTAGTTATGGTAGGATGAGGCACTGGAGTAGGGCAGGCTCCTAGCCTAATATGGCTGGTGTCCGTATAAAAAGGAGAAATTTGGACACAGACACTCACAGGAAAAACACATATGAACATGAATATGGCCACAGACAAGTCAAGGAATGGGGCCTGGAAGAGACCCCACCCTTGCAGGTCTCAGAAAGAAAGAACCCTAGCACTTCCTTGATTTGTTATTTTCTAGCCTCCAGAACTGTGAGACAATGCATTTCTGTTGTTTAAATCACCCAGTTTGTGGTACTTTGTTGTAACAGCAAACTAAACACCCATGTATTCTGAGCCAGTCCTTGGTGAATATTCTACGAAGTCTCTGACTTTTGGATTAACTAGAGTCTTGTTCTCAAATGTCAATGTTCAGTGTTCAACATGAGTCACCCTGGGATCTTGCTGAAACACAATGCTGACCGAGGGGGCCTGGGTGAGACCCAAGATTCTGCATCTCCACCTAGATCCTAGTGAGGCTGACGCTGCTGGTCCATGGGCCTCACTCTGAGTAGCAAGACGGCAGCCTTCTTGAGCAGTGAAGAGTAGCTGCCTCTCAATTCTCGCTTCACGCAAGAATCACTGGGGATAATTTTGCAAAGTGAATGTGACAATCTTTTTTGGGTGGGGCCTGAGCATTGATGTTTTTTTAAAGCGCTCCAGTGATTCCAATCTCCAGCCAGGTTTGAGAACCACTGAGCTGTGATAAACTGGAGGTTTACACTCCATCATTAGGCTACTGACTTGATGAAATTAGAAATGTGGAACAGCGGAGGCTAGTCCTGTGTTAAACTTCTGGGAGAAAATATTTTAAATGGTGACTCTTTATGTCTTTGTCTAAAGCAGCTCAATGTGATCAACAGTTCTGTTCTCATCATCAGAAGAAACCAGGAAACCTCTATTTTCTAGGGCCTAAAGGACCGGGAGGCCTGGCATGCTGTAGCCCATGGGTGGCACAGAGTCGAACACGACTGACTGGGCAACTGAAAAACAACAAAATTAAATACAGCCCCCCACCCTCAGGTGGCCTTTGGACTCTTCTTCTTCCTTGGGAAGCCTGCCTGCAGAACACACCTCTCTCTCCACCTTGGTCTCCCCTTTAGTCCCCTGGTGCTTCATATGGCCCCCTCTTCTTGGGCTCTGCCCACTGACCTACTCCCTGCAGCGAAGGCCTCCACAGCCCAAGTCCTGCCTCAGCTTAGCTCCAGAGAGCTCAGCCCAAGCAGAGCCCTGGGTCTCCAGGAACAAGGGAGAGTCAGAACAGATAATTCTACCCACCATCTAACTCCCTGCTCATCTACTCATCCATCCCATCACCCATATACTCATTCATCCTTCCATCCACTCATTTTTCTATCCATCTACCCATTCACATATCCAGGCATCCAACAAAAACACCCACTGTGTTGAGTATTTGGGAATAAAATGGCAGACACAACAGCCACCATCCCTTCTTCATCATCAAATCCATAGTACGACAGCACAAGTGAACCATTCTGCTGCACACCTGAAACTAACACAGCACTGCGGGGCTTCCTTGGTGGCCAAGCGGATAGGAATCCACCTGCCAATTCAGGGGACACAGGTTGGATTTCTGGTTCAGGAAGATTCCATGTGCCTCAGAGCAACTAATTCCATGTGCCTCAACTACTGAGCCACACTCTAGAGCTCACGAACCTCAACTACTAAAGTCTGTGTGCCTAGAGCCTGTGCTCTGCGACAAGAGAAGTCAATGCACTGAGAAGCCCACTTACAGCAGCAAAGAGTAGCTGCTACTTCCCACAACTAAGACCCAGCGCAGCCAAAAATAAATAAATACAATTATTTTTAAAATCCCACAACATTGTAAATCAACTATTCAGTTCAGATCAGTCGCTCAGTCGTGTCCAACTCTTTGTGACCCCATGAATCGCAGCACGCCAGGCCTCCCTGTCTATCACCAACTCCTGGAGTTCACTCAGACTCACATCCATCGAGTCAGTGAGGCCATCCAGCCATCTCATCCTCTGTCGTCCCCTTCTCCTCTTGCCCCCAATCCCTCCCAGCATCAGAGTCTTTTCCAATGAGTCAACTCTTCACATGAGGTGGCCAAAGTACTGGAGTTTCAGCTTTGGCATCACTCCTTCCAAAGAAATCCCAGGGCTGATCTCCTTCAGAATGGACTGGTTGGATCTCCTTGCAGTCCAAGGGACTCTCAAGAGTCTTTTCCAACACCACAGTTCAAAAGCATCAATACTTCAGCGCTCAGCCTTCTTCACAGTCCAACTTTCATATCCACACATGACCACAGGAAAAACCATAGCCTTGACTAGATGGGCCTTTGTTGGCAAAGTAATGTCTCTGCTTTTGAATATGCTATCTAGGTTGGACATAACTTTCCTTCCAAGGAGTAAGCGTCTTTTAATTTCATGGCTGCAGTCACCATCTGCAGTGACTTTAGAGCCCAGAAAAATAAAGTCTGACACTGTTTTCACTGTTTCCCCATCTATTTGCCATGAAGTGATGGGACCAGATGCCATGATCTTCGTTTTTTGAATGTTGAGCTTTAAGCCAACTTTTTCACTCTTCTCTTTCCCTTTCATCAAGAGGCTTTTTAGTCTCTCTTCACTTTCTGCCATAAGGGTGGTGTCATCTTGATATCTGAGGTTATTGATATTTCTCCCGGCAATCTTGATTCCAGCTTGTGCTTCATCCAGCGTTTCTCATGATGTACTCTGCATATAAGTTAAATAAGCAGGGTGACAATATACAGCCTTGATGTACTCCTTTTCCTATTTGGAACCAGTCTGTTGTTCCATGTCCAGTTCTAACTGTTGCTTCCTGACCTGCATTCAGATTTCTCAAGAGGCAGGTCAGGTGGTCTGGTATTCCCATCTCTTTCAGAATTTTCCACAGTTTATTGTGACCCACACAGTCAAAGGCTTTGGCATAGTCAATAAAGCAGAAATATATGTTTTTCTGGAACTCTCTTGCTTTTTCCATGATCCAGCGGATGCTGGCAATTTGATCTCTGGTTCCTCTTCCTTTTCTAAAACCAGCTTGAACATCAGGAATTTCACGGTTCACATATTGCTGAAGCCTGGCTTGGAGAATTTGGAGCATTACTTTACTAGCATGTGAGATGAGTGCAATTGTGCGGTAGTTTGAGCATTCTTTGGCATTGCCTTTCTTTGGGATTGGAATGAAAACTGACCTTTTCCACTCCTGTGGCCACTGCTGAGTTTTCCAAATTTGCTGGCATATTGAGGGCAGCACTTTCACAGCATCATCTTTCAGGATTTGGAATAGCTCAACTGGAATTCCATCACCTCCACTAGCTTTGTTCGTAGTGATGCTTTCTAAGGCCCACTTGACTTCACATTCCAGGATGTCTGGCTGTAGGTGAGTGATCATACCATCATGATTATCTGGAATGTGAAGATCTTTTTCGTACAGTTCTTCTGTGTATTCTTGCCACCTCTTCTTGATATCTTCTGCTTCTGTTAAGTCCATACATTTTCTGTCCTTTATCGAGCCCATCTTTGCATGAAATGTTCCCTTGGTATCTCCGATTTTCTTGAAGAGATCTCTCGTCTTTCCCATTCTGTTTTTTTTCCTCTATTTCTTTGCATTGATCACTGAAGAAGGCTTTCTTATCTCTTCTTGCTATTCTTTGGAACTCTGCATTCAGATGCTTATATCTTTTCTTTTCGCTTCTCTTCTTTTCACAGCTATTTGCAAGGCCTCCCCAGACAGCCATTTTGCTTTTTTGCATTTCTCTTCCATGGGGATGGTCTTGACCCTGTCTCCTGTACAATGTCATGAAATCAACTATAGCTCAATATAAAATTAAAATTTTTTTAAAGTACATCAATAAGAACAGTTGTTGAACAGTACGTATGTTCTGTTCTGAGATGAGGATGACAAAGGAGGAAAGTGGATGGCTCTGGGAAAATATAAAAGAATGTAACCCCTCCCTGAGAAAGCAACGAAGGCTTCCAGAGAAGAGAAATTTCAAGCTGAGACACGAAGAATACTTGCAAGTTGTTTGTCAGTTAGTGTGACAAAGATAAAATGCATGAGGGAAGAAAAGATGTAGTATCAGGAAAGCACATGATAATTTTTGGAAAAAAGCTCAGCGTGATGAGAACAGAAAGCAGAGGCGGAAAGAGTGGGAAAGGGGGTTCTGCTGATGCTGGCAGAAGCCTGTGGGGCATACCCTGCAGCTGGTTCTAAACCCCAAATATCCAGGATGCCCTAGTGCCCTGAGTCCTCAGCTTCTTCAGGATCTCACTTCCCTTGGCTACATTCAAGGAGTGTTTTCTGCACAGCCCCACTATGTCACACTCAGCATGGCACTAGAAGCTGTGGGGCCAGGGAAGTGAGGCAAGAGCGAGGAAAGGTCTGCAGTCGGCCTTTGGGGAGCTTGTGATCACACAGAGACGGCAGTGTCTACTGAGGGTGTTGGAACCAAGAGCGTGCCCAGGGGGGCAAGACCATGGGGGAAGGGCAGAAAAGGAGGGCTCTGACATAAATCAATACTCACCCATCCATCCACTCATATGTGCTGTTTAGATTATGTTAACATAATTCATACAAATAAAGAGCGCTTGGCTGTGAAAAGCATCCCTAAATAGAAGCCAGGCATTTTGCGAAGTCTGGGGCTCTGATCTGGGGAGAAGCATTGGTCCTGCCTCGAGAGCTGAGCAGGGGTCCTGTGCCCCTTTGCTCCTGGACACTCTCACTCTCTGCTTCAAACCACTCAGGGTAGAAGAGCAACTCTTCAACTCTTGAGTGGTCAGTTTTGACAGCGTTTTAAAAAAAAAAAAAACACACAGATGACAGTTCCTGAAGAAAAAGGAAATAATGGTACACGAAAGAAAGTTTAGCATCCAGGTCCTTCCATCAGCGATGAAGGGATTGCTAGGGCTAAGTTACAGTGAAGGCCTACATTTTGCTTTTTATTTATTGTTCCTGCCAGGCCCTATATAGTAAAAAAAAAAAAAAAAAAAAAATTGTTTTTAGTCCTTAAAATGTTAGTGTACAAATTTAGGTAGCTCTATAGGGGTGCAGACACAGTGCTGAGGGGGGTTAATGCAACGCAGTCTGGCTGAGCAGCAAGAAGTGAGAGGTGGGTTCTTGAACTCTATTTCCGGCGAGGCATTCTCCTTACTGGGATGACTCAGGCCCACGGAGATCCACGGGAGGGGGACCCACCTGGGACAATTACACTGAATCATGTGCCTTCCTTGAACAATTTTCTCTGTGGGGAAGTCCCCAACCTGTGCCTGCCATCCTTCACAGAAGCCTTATTTTATTTTCTTTGCCTCAGTGGGAGAGGAAATGGATGCTATCACTATTGAACCCAGAAAGAACAATATATGCTAGATGCATGCATTTTCTAAACATCTTTTAAAGCAGGATTTTTTTTTCTCTGTTGAAAGTCAGAAGACTGCTTGGAATGTGTATATTGCTATATTGCTGCCAAAAAGAAAGAAACAAACTGGGATGAAGTAACTCAATGAGAATTAAGTGAGGGCCAAGCTTTTCCTGGGGGTGGGTGTAGAAGAGAGGGGGGTAGGCAGAGGCGGGTGAGTGCTGCCTCCAAGATGAAGACTTTGATATGTAATGGATCGCTGTCTATCTTGTGACCAGAAATTAATTGATGTACATGCAACATTCATTTAATTTGCCTAATTACAATTTGTTCACACGCACACCACAGGGCTCTGTTACAAATGATTGCCCAGCCCCGTCCACTGGGGGAGGCTGGAAAGGCATGCTGCTGTGGTTTGGGGGGAAATCTGCATATACCATCTCCCCCACCAAATTATTAATTGGCTCCTGGGGAGGCACTGGTTACGGAGGCTCTGCTTAATTACTGCTCATGTCAAGGTTAAACATCTGCCCGCTGTAAGTGTGGGTACCTGCTAGCCGTCTGCTCCGGCTGCTGTCAGCATCTTCGTGTTTACATTCACAGCGAGGTAGCGCGTGTCAACACATCCTTTCCATGAAAACAACAGAGAATGCTGCCGTGACACTGTTTAGCTGATCACGGAGGGCTGTGTGAGTAGAATGTAAACAAGGGGAGGCACTGTTCTACTCAGAGCCGCCCACACTCCGTTGGAGATGCGGGGAACCCCACAGAGCCCCTTCCCTCCCAAGGGTACAATACTGGTGCCCAAGGTTGGAAAATATTCCCAACTCATCTCCAGGCGTCTCCTGAAATTCGTAAAGCACTCTGGATTTCTTGCAAATGAAATGATGCCTTCTCCCAGCCCCACCAACCTACCAGATTAAAAGATCCTGTCTGGGAACATTAAGCTCAAGTATGTTTTGTTACTTTGTGTAGCTAATTTGTTACCCAGTCCTCAATTCAAAGGCACTGACCTCATTTAAAGACCAATCTCTGAGGGCAGAATGCTGCTACTGCTAAGTCATTTCAGTCGTGTCCGACTCTGTGTGACCCCATTAGATGGCAGCCCACCAGGCCTCACCGTCCCTGGGATTCTCCAGGCAAGAACACTGGAGTGGGTTGCCATTTCCTCCTCCAGTATAATTCCTGTTAAACTGCCTGCCAGCACTGTGAGTATCTGGATGTTGGTGCTTTTGATGTAACTTTTAGGGTTTCCCTTGTGGCTCAGCTGGTAAAAAATCTGCCTGCAATGGGGGAGACCTGGGTTCGATCCGTGGGTTGGGAAGATCCCCTGGAGAAGGGAACAGCTACCCACTCTAGTATTCTGGCCTGGAGAATTCCATGGACTCTACAGTCCATGGGATCACAAAGAGTCCAACACAACTGAGCAACTTTCACTTCACTTCAGGTTCATTTCAGCTATTCCTATGTCCCTTGGGACCTCACATGTAACTTGCTTGGATGGGAAAGGTAAGCCAATTAGGCTAAGGGGTAACCCCACTTTGGGGCCTTCTCCACTTCTCTCCAAGGCTAATCAATATACATTGCACACACTAAGCTATCTTCGCAATTGGAAAACCTTTCATTTTTCATGCCTATGTTCCACGTAGCTTGCTAGTAAAAAGGAGGGGAAGATGCAGGGTTCAACTTTTGAAAGAATGATACAGCCCAAGGATAAACATAAAGTAATTAGAATCAAATGGGTCCATGCTAGCAGACAAGTCAGCTTTAACTAGACCTAGATCCTCAATCAGCAAGCTAAATGACACAACCAGAGGCACCATAACAGTTCCAAGGCAGCATCAAAAGACCAACATGTGGGCAGTGGCCCAACTCCTGGAAATCTCCACCCCTTCCCCAAAATAGCTGGAATAATCCTCCCGCTCACTGTTCATTGTTCAGTCACTCAGTCGTGCCTAACTCCTTATGACCCCGTGGACTGCAGTACACCAGGTTTCCCTGTCCTTTACCATCTCCTGGAGCTGGCTCAAACTCATGTCCTTTGAGTCGGTGAAGCCATCCAACCATGTCATCCTCTGTCATTGCCTTCTCCTGCCTTCAATCTTCCCCAGCATCAGGGTCTTTTTAATGAGTCGGCTCTTCACATCAGGTGGCCAAAGTATTGGAGCTTCAGCACCAGTCCTCCCAATGAATATTCAGGACTGATTTCCTTTGGAATTGACTAGTTTGATCTCCTTGCAGTCCAAGGGACTCTCAAGAGTCTTCTCCAACACCACAGTTCAAAAGCATCAATTCTATGGTGCTCAGCCTTCTTTATGGTCCAGCTCTCACATCCATACATGACTACTCATAGCTTTAACTATATGGACCTTTGTCAGCAAAGTGATGTCTCTGCTTTTTAATACGCTGTCTAGGTTTTTCATAGCTTTTCTTCCAAGGAGCAAATGTTTTAATTTCATGGCTTACCCAGCCCATAAAACCTAACCACGCCACATTTTCGAGGCTGCCAGACTCACCCTCTAGGATAGCCCACGCTCTGTCTGTGGGGTGTGTTTCTCTCTAAACCTGCTTATTACCTATCACTTTGTCTCTTAGTGAATTCTTTCTGTGACGAGACATCAAGAGCCTGAGCTTCATTAGGTCCTGAAACCAGGTACCATGGGTTTTGACTGGGTTTGAGTCCCATTCACGTGGGTTCAAGTCCCAAGCAGGGTTTTTTGCCAGGTTACAGTCCCGGACACATGCGTTAGAGTCATAAACTAAGTCCTAATCTAAGGTAAACAGTTTCACTAGGAAGATGCCAATTTTAACAGCCAGAAGAGGCAGAAAGAAAGAAATTAACCTAAAAGTACAGTTTCAAAATAAATCAAGAAATGATCTAGAACAGGGGTCAGCAAAATACTGCATCCAAAGCAAACCTAGCCTGCTGTCTATTTTTGTAAATTAGGTGTTTTTTTTTGGAATATGATCACAGTCAATCATTTATACGTTGTCTGCTATGGACTGAATTGTATTTCCCCATGGTCACTCCCTCTCTCTGCAAATCACATGTTGAAGTCCTAACCGCTGGTGTGACTCTACTGGAGACAGGGCTTTGAGAAGCTAAGTAAGGTTAAATGAAGTCCTAAGGGTAGAGTCCTAATCTGATAGGATGGGTGGCTTTACAAGAAAAGGAAGAGATTTCTCTTTTCAGTACATGCACAGGGGAAGGTCATGTGAAGGCATAGCCATCTATAAGCGAGGAAGGGAGGTCACGCCAGAAGCTGACCACAGCAGCACCCCGATTTCAGATTGTTGTTGTTTACTTGGTAAGTCGTGTCCAACTCTTCTGTGACCCCATGGACTGTAGCGCACCAGGCTCCTCTGACCATGGGATTTGCCAGCAAGAATACTGGAGTGGGTTGCCATTTCCTTCTCCGGGGGATCTTCCCAACCCAGCAACTGAAACTGCATCTCTTGCGTCAGCAGGTTAGCTCTTTACCATAGAGCCACTGGGGAGGTCTAATCTCAGAATACCAGCCTCCGAACCTGTAAGAAAATAATATGGGAGGCTTGTTGGTTAAGCCTCCCAGTCTCTGCTATTTTTGTTATGACAGCCTGAGCAGACTTAGACCTTGTCTATGGCTGTTTGGGGGCTATGGCAGAATTGAGTGGTTGGATAGAAACTGTATGATGTACAAAGCCCCCAAATTTTACTGTCTGGTGCTTTACAGAAAAGGTTGCTGACACTGGAGTAGCCTGACCACCTTTCCAAACCATATTTAGAGACTAAAACCATTACATAAGTAAAGAAGAAAAGCCCTCAAGACATATTAGAAGCAGGCAGTTAAACAGGTGATTAATATAAAGTAACACATATAAAGGTTTAGATTAGAAAAAAGTTGATGCACAGCAAAATATACATAAAACTCAATTACTGACAGAGGTTAATTGAGGGAAGTGAAAGAGTACAAGGAACATGAAATTTGGCTAAGAATTTTGTATCAGTGGTTAATTTTAAATGATTACTTTTAGAGTTACAAACTGAAATGTCTATCTCAGACAGGCAGGTAGTGTGTGGGCACCAGACTCCAAAGAGCACATCCTTTGAGGAAACGGGCAGACATAGCTCAGCGCTAGCTGATTTTCAGTCCTGATTCTATTAAGAAAAGAAAAAACTCCTTCTTGTAGGAAATCTTCTAATTAAAAAAAATAAAAAGCACTCAGTCCTACAGAGCAATGTGAGTAAAATCCTTGACTGATGAGTGACTAGTTTATAATCTTTCCGTTGTAATATGTATTATATAAAAGGTATTAAAGAAGAAGCAAAAGAAAATATTTCTTTTGCTGATTTCCTTAATAATCACTGAGGGTATAGCTTCTAGAGATGCTAGCATTTCAGATAGATTCAGTGGCAATACTTTCCCTATGCTTCCAAATTTAGCCAATGGATTAACCATTGGGGTGTCACATAAGCCCCACTAATCCCTCATTTCTGGCAAATGTAATGTGGCATGATGCATGAAATGCTAACGGACATGCTTTAATTGCACATAATTGCTTTCAGTGGACAAATAGTATAGATATTTATGTGTATACACACATATACATACATGTGTGTATATATATGCACATTTTTTTAAAAAGTGAGAGCAAATAAGGTAGCAAGATCACGTTCTAGGGAATCGTTAGCTCCCAACATCAATATGCCTGCAGAAAATCCTAAATGATATGAAATGAAGACAGCCCTTATGGTCTGATTAGAGCAAGAGCTTGTTTAATTAAAGCAAAATTGTCACTGTCTCTGGCATATCAAACTTTGTAATGTAGTTGGCTTGCTTTAAAATCACCATTTTTCAAGTGAAATAATGGGTAGAGAGCAAAAAAAAAGTCTGAGCCTAAACTGATAATGAAAGACCACGCAGAGGATCCTAGGCTTTCTGAGGACTTGAGGTTCTGTTCTTTGTGGCCACCCTGTTTCTTTAGGCCCTCAAGCTATAGACAATATCTGCCAGAGGTGCCATATGTACTAGAAACCCTCTCATCAGAGGGATCAGGACTGGTACTGGTTATTTAATTTAAAAAAAAAAAAGTTGGCTAAATTGGGGAAACATTGTTTTTAAAAGATTCATACATCAAAACCGGAATATTCATTGCATTGCGAGGACTGATGCTGAAACTGTAATACTTTAGCTACCTGATGTAAAGACCCAATTCATTGGAAAAGAACCCGAAGCTGGGAAAGACTGAGGATGAGATGGTTGGACAGCATCACCAACTCAATGGACATGAGTCTGAGCAAACTCAGGGAGATGGTGAAGGACAGGGAAGCCTGGGGTGCTGCAGCGGCAAAGAGTAGGACAGGACCTAGCGACAGAATATCAACATACATAGCTTACACATTTCATTTTTAATGTAAAATTATAAATGAACATTAACTTGCCAATTCAGTTTTTTGATGGAGGGTCAAAACCTTGTCTTTGAAAATGCATCCTCTGATTAGAATTCCTCAATATCTTTCTTGCATTAATCATAGACACAATCCTTATGCAGTTTCCTGCCTGCTTTCCACAAAGTGGAGTGAAGAATTAATACACAGGCAAAGCCAGTGAACACTTGAGCACCTCCAGACTATGACTACTTCCTCTAACCTATCATACTTGTCTCATCACTAATTTTACAGCAATTCTTAAAGAGAATGTATTTTTATTAAGTCTTCTCAAAGTGTCAGCTTTTGTCCTCATAGAAACCACAACTTTCTTTATTCTCACATTGATATTTCATTGCTCTACATAAGATTTAAGTAAATTATATAATTAAAATAGCAACCATGACTGGGATATACAGGTTTGGGAACAAACAGCTAATTCTTGGTAGGGATTCAACTCAACTGGTGCGAGAGGATGTGGGAGGTTATATCTGAAAGAAACCTACTTCAGGCAGACAGAGATATTATGGTCAGTTCTAAGACACCCCGATAAAGCGAATATGGCAATAGAGTGAGTCCAATGAATTTTTTTGTTTGCCAGTGCACATAAAAGTTATGCTTACACTATACTATGGTCTATTAAGTGTTCAACAGCAGTATATCTTTTAAAAAATGTATATACCTCAGTTGAAAAATATTTTATTGCTAAAAGATGCAGACTATCATTTGAGCCTTTGGCAAGGCATAATTTTTTTTGCCATAGTAACATCAAAGATCACTGATAACAGAACACCATAACAAACATAATCATAATGAAATCCTGTGAGAATTACCAAAATGTGACACAGACATAAAGTGAACAAGTGCTGCTGGAAAAATGGGACCAACAAACTTGCTCGACAAGGCAGGGTTGTTACAAATCTCTAATTTGTAAAACAAAACAAAAACAAACAAAACCAACAACAACTTAGTATCTGCAAAGTGAAATAAACTGCAGCCTAATAAAACAAGGTGTGCCTGTACCTCGGAGTGTTCGGTTAGATCAGTGTTCATAGTTTACAAGAGAAAATACAGTTCTGCTTAACTCTGTTTATTGTTTAAAGGGAGGTGTTCACAGAAGAAAATGGTATACAGAGGGCAGAACGCCCCTTACCAGCATGTGATAGCTGAGATGGTTATATGCGA
Source organism: Bubalus bubalis (assembly GCF_019923935.1). Classification (NCBI taxonomy): domain Eukaryota; kingdom Metazoa; phylum Chordata; class Mammalia; order Artiodactyla; family Bovidae; genus Bubalus; species Bubalus bubalis. The sequence continues at coordinate 30,447,313 of NC_059164.1, forward strand.
GAATTAGAATGATTCCTGGTTGCACACAGAGTAGACACTCCGTAAATAACTGGGCACCTCTCCTTCGGGCCCTAGGCCAGCTGTTTACCCCATACCTCCAGTGGGGAAGGCACAGACTCTTCAGACTCAACCTGCTCCCAACAGCGTGTCTTCTCACCTCCCAAACCGGCTCCTCCTATTTGACACCATCCCTCACCCAGGACCTCCGCCAGCTCAGCTCGGAGGAGTCATCCTGGAGTCTCTTCTGCATCCCTGAGACTCAACAGGACATGAAGCCATGTCTGTTTTGCCTTTCACGTTTCTGATTTTGTCTTCTCCCCAGTATGATCCCTGCTCTGGCCTGTAGACTCGTTCATTGCGACCCCCTTGTCTCAGTTCTGTCCTCCACTTATCTGCCAGGTGTTCTTTCCAAAGTGCACTTCTGACCATCTCACTCCCTTTAGGAAATCCTCTGATGGCTGGCCACTGCCACCAACGTAACACTGAAACTCTTCAGCCTGGCCTTCACAACCCAGCCTTTCTGCCAACATTTTCAATGACATGTCCTAACATACACACATAACTTCATTCCAACCAGACTGAAGCAATCCCCAGACACATAAGGCTATTTCACATGCTCACTTGTTGCGCCTCCTCGGTCTGTAAGTCCCCTCCTTACCACATCCCCGGGCTAATTCCACTCATCCATTAAGACGGGGGTTATCTGAGCCCTCCTCAGTTGTGATGCTCTTTGTTGTACCCCTTAAAATGCTGTTAAACTACTTATTGAATCTAGTTATGAGTGCTGACTTTCTTGTCTGCCTTTCTATTAGACTGCTGTTTCTCAAAGACATAGAACATATTTTGTTATCCTCTGTAAGAGGACAAAGGCCAAAACACATTGAATTCAATAGTAATTTCTTCAATGAATGAATGAATGGATGGATGGATGGATGAGGGAAAAAGTCATAAGAAGAGATTATACTATGTCTTACCCACTGGAGGACTCTATTTAATAGTGAAGCCATATACAACTGAGCAATGTTATTAAACAGTAATTAATTCTAAAGTACCAGAGCTGCTAACGATTCTTAAAAGAAACACTGCTAATGTTTCTTAAAAGGTAGAGGAAAGAGAAGCATAGCTCTAGGGGATTTTACCTATATGTTAAGCAAGAGCACCTAAATTACTATTAAATTAATGATAAAATAGTGTTGTGGTTTATTATGGAGAATTTGAGGTTTATGCTTAATATATGTATGTGTAAATATATATAGTAGAGATATTAACAGATAAAGATGCTGTCAATTGGTAGCTATTGTATGGTTATTAGTATCTCTTTTAATTAGTCATAAAGATTCTGCATAGATACATATGGTATACATACATATAATTCTGTGTAATTATTATTATAAATAATTATATATATTCTGTAGTATACAGAATAATTTCATATATATAAAGAAAATTATACATAACATATATAGCTATTCAGTTCAGTTCAATCGCTCAGTCGTGTCCGACTCTTTGCGACCCCATGAATCACAGAACGCCAGGCCTCCCTGTCCATCAACAACTCCCGGAGTTCACTCAGACTCACACCCATCGAGTCAGTGATGCCATCCAGCCATCTCATCCTCTGTCGTCCCCTTCTCCTCCTGCCCCCAATCCCTCCCAGCATCAGAGTCTTTTCCAATGAGTCAACTCTTCGCATGAGGTGGCCAAAGTACTGGAGTTTCAGCTTTAGCATCATTCCTTCCAAAGAATACCCAGGACTGATCTCCTTTAGAATGGACTGGTTGGATGTCCTTGCAGTCCAAGGGACTCTCAAGAGTCTTCTCCAACACCACAGTTCAAAAGCATCAACTATTCGGCACTCAGCTTTCTTCACAGTCCAACTCTCACATCCATACATGACCACAGGAAAAACCATAGCCTTGACTAGACGGACCTTTGTTAGCAAAGTAATGTCTCTGCTTTTGAATATGCTGTGTGTGTGTGTGTATATATACACACAGACATATTCATATGTGATTGCTATTTTACAGCCATCATTATAAGGCTTCATAACCTTGAGACATAAACACCAGGTATGAAAAAAAGTTGGTTTATCTTCCTGTGGATAGTTTTGTTGAAATGACAGAATTTATATGAGAATGCTATAAGTAATCACATAACTAATAATTTCAATGCAAACTGTAATGGTTGAGAATAATTTAAGAAATGGAACAAAAGTGCCACTGTGTGTCACTAGCTGTTTTTACATCTTAATGTGCATAAGAATCAAATGAAGATCTGGTTAAAATGCAGATTCTGATTCAGGAGGGCCGGGATGGAGCCTGAGACTCTGCATTTTAACACGCAAACAGGTGATACAGATGCAGCTAGACCACAGACCACACTTGAGAAGGAACAGCATATTCCAATCATGACTAATCATAAGGACTCCCTGAGGTATTTTTTAAGATGTGGATTCCTGGAGGGTGTGGAGAAAAAGGACTCCTCTTACATTGTTGGTAGAAATGTAAATTGGTACAGTCACTATGGAGAACAATATGGAGGTTCCTCAAAAGACAAAAGAGGACTTTCCTGGTGGTACAGTGGATAGGAGTCTGCCTGCCAATGCAGGGGACACGTGTTCGGTGCCTGGTCCAGGAAGATCCCACATGCTGTGCAGTAACAGAGCCCATAGCTCTAGAGCTGGTGCTCTACAACAAGAGAAGACACTGCGATGAGAAGCCCATGCAGCGCAACTAGAGAGAGCCCACTTGCAGCAGAGAGACTCGGCACAGCCAAAAGGAAACAATTGAACTAAAAATAGTGTCATCATATGATCCAGAAATCCCACTCCTAGGCATATAACAGGCCAGAACTATAATTCAGAAAGATAGATGCACCCTCTGTGTTCATAATGGTCAAGACTTGGAAGCAACCTAAAGGTCCACTGACAGATGGATGGATAAAGAAGACGTGGCACGTGTATACAGTGGAACACTATTCAGCCATAAGAATGAAATAATGCCATTTGCAGCCTCATGGATGGACCTATGGAATATCATATTAAGTGAAATAAGTCAGAATGAGAAAAGACAAATACCATATGATATCACCTATCTGCAGAATCTAAAATATGACACAAATGAACTTACCTATGCAACAGACTCACAGCCACAGAGAACAAACTTGTGGTTGCCAAAGCGGAGGGAGGTAGGGAAGGGATGGATTGGGAGTTTGGGATTAGCAGATGCTAATAACAATATTATATACAGAATGGATAAACAGCAAGGTCCTACAGTACAGCACAGGGAACTATATAGTCTGTGATAAACCTAACAGAATAGGATATGGAAAAGAGTGTATATATAAATATACATATAATTGAATCACTTTGCTCTCAGGAGAAACTGATACAACATTGTAAATCAACTATACTTCAGTAAGATAAATTTTAAAAAATCCAAAAGCATTAAAAAATAGATTTATGTTTTAAAAAAGACATGGATTCCTGGACTCTCACCAATTATAAACAAACACATGCACACGTTCATGCAACAGAACTTTGAGGGGAGGGGACTGGGAAGGTAACTAACATGTAACATGTAAATACATATTCAACATATTTTCTATGGAAACTCACTGATATTCACTACAAATCCCTAATTTCTGAGAGTTTACTCAGAGGCATCTTAAAAACTTCAGATTTGTGAATAAAATATCCAAACCGAAGTCACTGAATAACTCCTGCTTTTCATCTTTTAGTTCTATGTATGTTTGTTAACATTGTGCCATCCCTGATTATTTGATGAAACAGAGGAGGTCTTTAAATTTTGAAGGTTTCAGATAAATTCCTGGTTAAAATTGTATTTTAGAAACATTCAAAATTTTCTTTTTTGTCCCAAACATTTAGCTTGGATATGAAGATGATACAGTATGATTATTTTGGCTTTAAAAGAATCGCTCCCCCTTTTTCAACAGTGTAGCCAATTAGTTGGATTCTTCCTTCCACCAGCAATGACGACGACAGTGATGGTGGGCGATGAAAAGAGCAAATACTTAAGCAGCATTTCCTAGATGCCAGCCACCATCTAAGTGCTCTACATCAATGAATTCTTTCCACAAGTTGGTGCATGGTCTCATCATTATCCCCATTTTATAGATGAGAAGACTGAGACACGAAGGACTTTGCCTAAAATCACAAAACTCATTAACAATGAGGACGGAATTTCATTTCAGACAGACTAACTCGGTGGTCTGAGCTTTTGAAGATTACAATTTATTGTCATCATCAATACCCAAGGCTAAGATTTCTGGTGTCTAAACTCTATTGCACTGCCATTGCAAGTGCCTACCAATATCCCAGCCCTTACTACCTTCCCTACTGTGCTCACAAACATGAAATTGGGGAGGACAACCATTTTCAACTTGTATATGTGCTTTGCGTGACTCTAGGAGACATCATTCCTATTAGCAGTCCTGATAGATCTGTGTAGTTATTACAATTTTTTAGAAGACAGCAGTAAAGTATGTTGAGCTGTTTTTTGCCTAACCTGCAGAGCGAGTAGTGGGGACTGCATTTTGGCATCTCTGATTATATAGCTGCGGGAGCCTGGGAAACATGGCTCCCAGAATACTTTACTCCAATCAAGAGAGATGGAGTCTATCTCTCCATCGCTTGAATTTGGACCATTCTGGGACTCGATTTGACCGACAGATTGTGGTAGAAGTGATGTCCAAGTTCAAGAGTGTAGGTTTCTGCTTTTGCCCTTTTGGAGTCCTTCTTTAAAAGTGGTTTAGTTCAACCTACTGGGGGATAAGAGGCCCTGTGAAGGAGAAGTGAAATGTCCCAGGTGACATCTCCAGGGAACTGGAGAGAATGGCCCTCCATCCTGTCACAGCCAGTTCCAAGCTGCCCCACCAGCTGAATGTAGCCGAATGAGTGACCTCAGAGGGCCTGGTAGAATAATTTCCCACCCAACATACAGAATCAAGGGAATTAATCAACTATGATTTCAAGCTACTAAATTTTGGGGTTGGTTGTTAGGTAGCAATACATACATTATATGATCCTTTTAAAGATAAACAAAATTTAAGGCTATATTACTATCTTTCTTAACTAATGATATTTGGAGAATTGTTCAATGTAATAGAGGTATTTTGAGGCAATAATTTTGTATAAAAGTTGACCAAATTGGAGATTCAAAGGGACACATTTACTCTTAGTGATTTCCAAAATCACATATTTTCATAACTAGCAATAACTAAGAACACAATTAACTAAGTGCATTGCTACAAATTCTGAGTTGTTATCATTGATTTTATAATCTAAGATTTACAGCCAATGGATAGAAAAATTACTTCTTACAGCAAATTTGATAGTGTGTTAAAAATAATATAAATCCTTTCTTTTAGAAAAGATAATACAATATCAGAAATATGAATCTCCACTTAAGGAATTCTACTTCTAATTAAAGGAAGCTATGAAGCAATCTCCATGGGTCTAAAAATTACTTTTTTTTTTTTTTCCAGTTACTGTGTTATAAATCCCTTCTCTGTGTTGGTAAGGAAACCTGTCAAATTGTTTTACCACAAAGCTTGTCTGTACCACCTAAATTGTAGATCTTTATATTTTTTTCGCCATCAAAAGTCTGTAAAGTACGTTTCAGATAATTGTAGAAAACCATAAAACCTGCCTGGGGTAGGAAATAGTAATAGTTCACAAATTATATTTACTGTTAATCCATTCAGACACAACTGAACTGCAAATGAACTTCCTTTTATTTTTTTTTCCTGCCTCAAACTAAACCTCATGTTATCCAACACGTTATGATTTCCCATAATGGAACCACAGGCTTTCTTTCTTCTTCTCTCTGCAGTGGTCACAAAAATAAGAGCTTCTGAGGGCTTCAAGATCTTACACACAACAGAGCACTGTTTACTAGCCGGAGAGAAGTGGTAATCTAACTCCATCTGTAAACAGACTGCTACCTGCAGGACGCCACCGAACATGACTCTACGGGACTGTCATGTTATGCCAGTTACACACTGCTAGTAGTCCCACAGAAGAGCAAGAAGACTGGTGGCAAGGGCATACGTCTCCTTTATTCTTGGGGGAAACTCTTTGGAAATTCCAAAGGTATAGAATCATTTACTGTTTTGTGTGCTGTAGGTCTCATTGCAAAGTATTAGTTGTTTGGAAGTTTTCTTGACATCACAGATTTTAAAAGTAATTGGCCCCATAAGCAATCAACAATCTTCTTCTAGCTTTTATTATTGGCCTTTACCATAAAGCATTAGCGATTATCAAAAATTAGTAAAATTTACTGGTAGCTCATTAAAATTCTTTCATTAGCTCCCAAGAGCCTGTTTATGCTAAATTTTTGGTTTGGATGCATAGGCAGTATCTTCTTTAATTACCATAATATAAATATTTTAATTAGGCTTCTAATGGGTGTATAAGATTTTGGGAGGCTTCTGTCAGATTTGTAAACTAATAGGATCCAAGCATCCACCCGTATATATAAGGATTTTCTCATGTGCTAAAAAAAAAAAAACAGTATTAAAGAATTCCAATGAGTGAGTGAGTCTCAAATATTGCCTGGAATTTTAAGGAAAACTTTTGAACCCAGCTTAATCCTTTATTTTATTATCCATAAGACTGATAATACTTCCTGCTGGTTGTTCTCTAAACTGATTATTGCTAATCTTCTGCTAGGTCTGCTATATTTTAATAGTTTATGGTAAAATAATATTATTCTTTTAATTTTAATTTAATTAAGTATTTGTAAAATTGGATTGTAAATGTTTAGGTTTACTAGGTTTTATGAATTTGTTCTTTTATAGTTCAGTTTTCTTATCCTGCATTAAAGTTGTATGTGTCAATGGAATACTGCTGCTGCTGCCAAGTCGCCTCAGTCGTGTCCGACTCTGTGCGACCCCAGAGACAGCAGCCCACCAGGCTCCCCCGTCCCTGGGATTCTCCAGGCAAGAACACTGGAGTGGGTTGCCATCGCCTTCTCCAATGCATGAAAGTGAAAAGTGAAAGGGAAGTCGCTCAGTCGTGTCCGACTCTTAGCGACCCCATGGACTGCAGCCCACCAGGCTCCTCTGCCCATGGGATTTTCCAGGCAAGAGTACTGGAGTGGGTTGCCATTGCCTTCTCTGCAATGGAATACTACTCAGCTATAAAAAGGAACATATATATAAAAGGAACATTTGAGTCAGTTCTAATGTGATAGATGAACCTAGATCCTATTATGCAGAGTGAAGTAAGTCAGAAAAAGATAAATACTGTAAATTAATGTATATATATAGAATCCAGAAGGATGGTACTGACAATCCTACATACAGCAAAGGAGACACAGATGTAAATAACAGACTTCTGGACTCAGTGGGAGATGGTGAGGGTGGGATGATTTGAGAGAGCAGCATTGAAACATGGAGCAGCATTGAAACATGTACATTGCCATATGTAGAATGGAAGACCACCACGAGTTCAGTGCCCGAAACAGAACACCGAGGGCCAGTGCCCTGTGACAACCTGGAGGGGTGGGGTGGGGGGAGAGGTGGGGGGGCTTTGGACTGGGGGGACACATGTATACCTATGGCCAATTCATGCTGATGGATAGAAAAAGCCATCACAATACTGTAAAGTTTTTATCCTCCAATTAAATAAAATTTAAAAAATAAAATTGTGTGTTTGTGTGTGTGTGTATGCTGCTGCTGCTAAGCCACTTCAGTCGTGTCCGACTCTGTGCGACCCCAGAGACGGCAGCCCACCAGGCTCCGCCGTCCCTGGGATTCTCCAGGCAAGAACACTGGAGTGGGTTGCCATTTCTTTCTCCAGTGTGTGTGTATAGTTTGTGTATTAAAGTAGGATGTACACATATTCTACTTCCAGGCTACAGTCTTATGACAGTTCAGTTACTGTGTTTTCAATTCCCTGTGTAGGCTGAGGATGAGCAGAATTAACTTTCTGTGGCAGAACAACTACTAATACCCATTCCTCATATGCATACAGCGTTTTCTCTTATTCCAATTTCCAGATTGGCTTAACAAAGAATTAATTATGTTGGAGTGAGAATTAACAGACAAGGGGAAGAGAACAGGATGACTCATACGATAATGAGTTAAAATTGAAGACATCAGTATGAACTCATGTTTAGCTTAATGCAGATACAAATGGTTATATATAGACAATATTTAAAGATATATGTTTATACCTTGCTCTGACTACCGAGAGGGCCTAGAAGCACCAACATCCCTGCATCACTGAGCATACCCAGCACCCACACCTTGGTTTATAATAACCATTAATCAGTAAAAGTAGCCCAGGTTCCGTGGAGAAATGATTGTTCTAGGACCCAGGTAGGAAGTACACAAGGTGAGTCTGGAGCACCATATAGTACGGGAAGGTAAGGAAATGCTTTTTTAAACAAGTACACAACCCAACACAATCATAGGAGCCAACTGAAAGTATTTCCAATGCCAAAACTGGAAAAATTTTAGTAACAAAATAAAGTAACATTGGATTATAACCCAAAATATAGAATATATATCTGTGAGGGCATACTGATATAAATATGTTTTGAAGAAATAAGTAGACAGTAACACACTACTTCTTACGTGGGGGCTACATACAGAGAAAGCCCTTGAGTAAAGCCTTAATATCTGGAAGAGAAATGGGGGAGGGATTTAGGGGAGAGATTTTTATTCTTCCTTCCAAAGAGGAAAGTATTTAAAAAAAAAAAAAGGAGAGGCGAGGTAACTTTACACTGGAGAAATGTGACAGACACTATCCCAGCCAGGTGATCAAGGTCAACGTTAATAGTGAGAAGTTATGTACTATTTATATGATGTGACACGCATGGCACTTCACTTCTTCCTCCAAAAACACATAATCTTAGTCTAATCATAAGACAAACATCAGACAAATCTCAATAGAGGGACGTTCTATACAATACCTGATCAATACCCTCAAAACCCTCTAAGTTACACAAAAAAAGAAAGTATGAGAAACAATCAGAGCTAAGAGGAGCCTAAGGAAATATGATGACTAATTGTAACATGGTATCCTGGATGGGATCCTAGTACAGAAAAGTGCATTAGGTAAAAACTAAGGCAATCAGCTTAAAATACTGAACCAACACTAGTTCATCAATTGTAAGTAAAGTACCACATTAATGTAAGATGTTAAACAGAAGAAACTGGGTATGTTTGGATATAGGGGAACTCTCTACTTTCTTTGCAATTTTTCTGTAAGTCAAAATTTAAATATAACTTATTCTAAAAATACATGATAAAGCATTTATGAGAGGGCAAAATGTTAAAAATCAAATTAATGCCATGTACCCCTTTCCCAGCTCAAGAAATGATGCTAACCAAGAGTTTAAGTTCACTGTGTATCCCTCCTTATTTACATTTCCAACTCCCTTCTCCCAGAGATAACCACTATCTTGCATTTGGTATTTATTATTCCCATGCATTTATCAGTCAGTCAGTCAGCTCAGTCACTCAGTCATGTCCAACTCTTTGAGACCCCATGGACTGCAGCATGCCAGGCCTCCCTGTCAATCATCAACTCCTGGAGTTTACTCAAACTCATGTCCATTGAGTCGGTGATGCCATCCAACCATCTCATCCTCTGTCATCCCATTCTCCTCCTGCCTTCCATCTTTCCCATCATCAGGGTCTTTTCCAATAAGTCAGTTCTTCACATAAGGCCAACAAAGTATTGGAGCTTCAGCATCAGTCCTTCCAATGAATATTCAGGATTGATTTCCTTTAGGATGGACTGGTTGGATCTCCATGCTGTCCAAGGGACTCTCAAGAGTCTTCTCCAACACCACAGTTCAAAAGCATCAATTCTTTGGCACTCAGCTTTCTTTATAGTCCAACTCTCACATCCATGCATGACTACTGGAAAAACCAGAGCTTTGACCAGATGGGCCTTTGTTGGCAAAGTGATGTCTCTGCTTTTTAATATGCTGTCTAGGTTGGTCGTAACTTTTCTTCCAAGGACCAAGTGTCTTTTAATTTCATGGCTGCAGTCACCATCTGCAGTGATTTTGGAGCCCAGAAAAATAAAGTCTGTCACTGTTTCCATTGTTTCCCCATCTAATTGCCACGAAGTGATGGGACTGGATGCCATGATCTTAGTCTTCTAAATGTTGAGTTTTAAGCCAACTTTTTCCACTCTCCTCTTTCACTTTCATCAAGATGCTCTTCAATTCTTCTCCTCTTTCTGCCATAAGGGTGGTGTCATCTGTGTATCTGAGGTTATTGATATTTCTCCCGGCAATCTTGATTGCAGCTTGTGCTTCATCCAGCTCAGCATTTCTCATGATGTACTCTGCATAGAAGTTAAATAAGCAGGGTGACAGCATCAGCCTCGACCTATTCCTTTCCCTATTTGAACCAGGCTGTTGTTCCATGTCTAGCTCTAACTGTTGCTTCCTGACCTGCATACAGATTTCTCAGGAGGAAGATCAGGTGGTCTGGTATTCCCATATCTTTCAGAGTTTTCCACAGTTTGTGGTGATCCACACAGTGAAAGGCTTTGGCATAGTCAATAAAGCATATTTTTTCTGGAATTCTCTTGCTTTTTCTGTGATCCAATGGATGTTGGCAGTTTGATCTCTGATTCCTCTGCCTTTTCTAAAACCAGACTGAACATCTGGAAGTCCACGGTTCATGTACTGTTGAAGCCTTGCTTGGAGAATTTTGAGCATTACTTTGCTAGCGTGTGAGATGAGTGCAATTGTGTGGTAGTTTGAGCTTTCTTTGGCATTACCTTTCTTAGGGACTGGAATGAAAACTGACCTTTTCCAGTCCTGTGGCCACTGATGAGCTTTCCAAATTTGCTGGCATATTGAGTGCAACACTTTCACAGCATCATCTTTTATGATTTAAAAAAGCTCAACCGGAATTCCATCACCTCCACTAGCTTTGTACATAGTGATGCTTCCTAAGGCCCATGCATTTATGGATATATTTAAAGGACATAATTGTTTGCAAGTTTTAAATTTTTGTATAGATTGCATCATATGACACCTGCTTTTGCAGAGGTTTCACTCAATATCAAGCTTACATGATTCATATTAACTTACGTAGCTCTAATTCATTTTTTCTGCAATGGATGCCTCCATTACATGAATATGCCCAAATATGTTGATCTCTTTGATGGGGTCTTAGGGTGTTCAATCATTCATGCTATTGAAAGCCTTTCCATTCACCTTTCATTTGACACCAGGGATTTCTCTTGGCTGATCCATTCCACATAGCACTCCACATTTCAGGCTAGCTGCCCAGCTCCTCTCTCCCTGCCTAGATGCTTCCTCATCCCCTTCCCCTCAGACCAGCCTTCTGAAGCCTCAATGTCTTTTCTCCTTATTAAGCACAGCTGAGCAATTCTGTCCCTTCTCTCAAACACAAGTCCCAACTTGACTTTGTAAAGTTACAAATCATCCAAGACCTCAGATGAACCAAAGTGTTAGGGGAAGCATACTGATTGAAACCGCCCACCCTGGCCAGGCACCATAGTAACCATTTGCATGAGTTGTTTTATGACAGGAGATCCTGATAAGGAATACAGAGTTAATAAGCCACCACCAACCGGAAGAGTCCGGGAAAGGTCGAAAGGAGACACCGCCTGTCGGTCCACTTCCCAGAATCCCTCTCGCTAGCATCCATCTTGACTGAGCAATGCGTGCACCACCAGGAAAGACTCTGAATTAGAATGATTGGCCAAAGACCACCCGGAAACTAATCCCATCACCATAAAACCCGACATTGCGAGCCACGCGGCAGAGCAGTTCTCCTGGGTTCCCTTACCCTACTGCTCTGCACTGGGGTGCCCTTTCCCAATAAAATCTCTTGCTTTGTCAGCACGTGTCTCCTTGGACAATTCATTTCTGAGTGTTAGACAAGAGCCCAGTTTCGGGCCCTGGAAGGGGTCCGCCTTCCTGCAACAAAAGGACCTGCTACTACTTCCCTAGCACCCCTGCATCCCATGTAAAACTATGAAGAAAAATCAGTTTCAAAATTCCTCTGCTCAAATGTGTTTTAAAATAATCAGCTGTCCTTTTGTAAGAACAAATCATGTGGGTGTTAGTGAAACCGCTTTACTTAAGCTTGTCCTAAGTAAAAAGAAACATATACCAATGTTTAGGTAATTTCTGTATGCTATATGTTTCTCTTCTTTCCTTTGAAAACTACACGGATAAAAGTTTTATCTTTGAAGGGATTCAGAAAGAATTAAGTGTGGACAAAAACATTTTTCAGATAAACAAAGTTGGAATTTGGAGATCCTTGAATTCTAAAGAGAGAAGTGATTTTCAAACCTATAGATAGTTCTCTTAGTTACATTCCCAAACTATAGAAAGTAATACGCTTGGTATTAAGGTACAAAAAAAATGGTCACACTTAGGTTTATATTGAGAGATAGTAGTAGAGTTACATAAAATCTATGCTGTTCTCTCAATTAGGAAACTATTTTTATCTGTTAAGGAGGCAAATTTAATGGAAATGAGGTTTTTCCACTAATTAACCTGACAACTGCAAGTCAGATACATGAGAAGGTGAAGGTGTGTGTGTACATGTTTGTGAGGAGTAGTGTTGGTGATGAGAACAGCCTCAGCTAAAACAGCACTTCAGATATAAAGCTAAATTTCTAAATTGAGATAGTGACAGCAAAATTGGAGAAAAATGGAAAAGATTTTTACAGTGATCTGACAATATCACTTGGCCAGACTGATGAGTTGATGGGGGAAAAGGTGTGACAGAAGTCCAGGTAATGACATAATCGCACGTGCAGGGCGCCGGGATGAGAGTGGCACCACTGACAGCAACAGAGAGCACGGAGCTGCACTGCGCAGGCCAGGAAGACCACCCAGAAGGAGCCAGCCCAGAAAGGCAGAGAACACCAGACCGCCAAGTGAGAGGCGAGGCTGCTCTGATAGTCAGCAGAGCACCACTGAAGGGACTGAAGAGAGAAAAGTACAGAGGTTCCTTAAGACACCTAAAAACCATCATTTGAAAAGATGTACTGCCGGGAGCCGGCATATTGCATATTGAGTGCATATTGCATATTGAGTGCAGCACTTTCCACAGCATCATCTTTCAGGATCTGGAATAGCTCAACTGGAATTCTATCACTGCCGGGAGCCAGCGTGAGGAACTCCGCCCATGACAAAGGTCATGAGGAAGGAGGCTCGGCAGACGCAAAGGCGGGATCAAGCCTCAGGAGTCCCCCTGGAAATTCTCGAGCATCTACCCCCAAAACCAGAGTGTGCCTACTTTCTGCTTTGTGCTTTCACCTACACCTCTGACTTTATGGGGGCTGTCCCCCACTACCTCTCTCTGAAAAAAGAGTTAGCTTACAGCTCCAGTTAATAATTCCTGGGTGTGACAGTGTTTCAACCTACAAGCTCCTTTGGAAATCCTCTAGCCTGCCTGAATAGGTTTTTCCGGCCACATGTGATTGTTCAGAGCCTCCCAACTGTGAGAGGCAGGAGATGTTCTAAACTGTCTAAACACAGATTCCTTTGAGTAGTTAAAAGATTGATTAGAAATTGTATTGGTGAAGGGTTTTTCACTTGTTGGGCCAATGTTTGCTGCTAAGTCTCCATACTCCTTACCTACTGTGTCCTTGGCAGTGTATTGATTGGTATAATGGGTGTATAGAAATGTAAAATGCAGCTTTGTCCAGTGCTTTTTTGGAGGCTGGTGCCTGACTTTGGAATAATCACCTTTAGAGAAAAATAAGTTTCTTAAAATGTTAACAGGCCTCCTGGCCAGAAGATGATGTAATTCACCTGAACTTTTGCATATGATAAGTTTGAAAGCCTGGCTTCGATTAGGACCAGGAACTGCTGTCCTTGCATGACTCCACCCCTTCCCCCATTATCCTCTATGCACAACTTAAGGTATAAAAACTACTTTGGAAAATAAAGTGCGGGCCTTGTTCACGGAAACTTGGTCTCCCCGTGTCGCGCTCTCTCTCAAATTCTGGCTGAGTCTCCATCTGGAGCGCGGAACCCGCCATGCTTGCTAACTATGCCTGGGCTTCTAAGATCTGACCGGGGAGGCCTCAGTGTCTCCTCTCCTTCAGGAGAACGGAAGGACGCCTGCGGCCTATGTAAGTGGTGCAAACTCCTTGTCTTGAAGTTTTATTGGTCTCCCACGTAAACCAAGCTACTCAGCCTCTTTTCTCCACTGAATTTTCCTACTGAGCTATCCTCATTCTATTACTCTTTATATCCTTAATTAACGTTATTACTCTTTATATCCTTAATTAACGTTTAATTAAGCAGTTGTTTCCTGACCCTCGCCTACGCCGTCTCTCCTTCGAATACCCTGGATCAGCTGGGGCTGGACCCCGGCAATGTACCCCAATGTTCACTATTTACAACAGCCAAAACATTAAGCAACCTAAATATCCATTGACAGAAGAATGGATAAAGAAGATGTGGCATATATGAAATGGACCACTCAGATGAGATCAGATCAGTCGCTCAGTCGTGTCCGACTCTTTGCGACCCCATGAATCACAGAACGCCAGGCCTCCCTGTCCATCACCAACTCCTGGAGTTCACCCAGACTCACATCCATCAAGTCAGTGATGCCATCCAGCCATCTCATCCTCTGTCGTCCCCTTCTCCTCCTGCCCCCAATCCCTCCCAGCATCAGAGTATTTTCCAATGAGTCAACTCTTCGCACGAGGTGGCCAAAGTACTGGAGTTTCAGCTTTAGCATCATTCCCTCCAAAGAAATCCCAGGGCCGATCTCCTTCAGAATGGACTGGTTGGATCTCCTTGCAGTCCAAGGGACTCTCAAGAGTCTTCTCCAACACCACAGTTCAAAAGCATCAATTCTTCGGCGCTCAGCTTTCTTCACAGTCCAACTCTCACATCCATACATGACCACAGGAAAAACCATAGCCTTGACTAGATGGACCTTTGTTGGCAAAGTAATGCCTCTGCTTTTGAATATGCTATCTAGGTTGGTCATAACTTTCCTTCCAAGGAGTAAGCGTCTTTTAATTTCATGGCTGCAGTCACCATCTGCAGTGATTTTGGAGCCCAGAAAAATAAAGTCTGACACTGTTTCCACTGTTTGCCCATCTATTTCCCATGAAGTGATGGGACTGGATGCCATGATCTTCGTTTTCTGAATGTTGAGCTTTAAGCCAACTTTTTCACTCTCCTCTTTCACTTTCATTAAGAGGCTTTTTAGTTCCTCTTCACTTTCTGCCATAAGGGTGGTGTCATCTGCATATCTGAGGTTATTGATATTTCTCCCGGCAATCTTGATTCCAGTTTGTGTTTCTTCCAGTCCAGCGTTTCTCATGATGTACTCTGCATATAAGTTAAATAAACAGGGTGACAATATACAGCCTTGACGTACTCCTTTTCCTATTTGGAACCAGTCTGTTGTTCCATGTCCACTTCTAACTGTTACATCCTGACCTGCATACAAATTTCTCAAGAGGCAGGTCAGGTGGTCTGGTATTCCCATCTCTTTCAGAATTTTCCACAATTTATTGTGATCCACACTGTCAAAGGCTTTGGCATAGTCAATAAAGCAGAAATAGATGTTTTTCTGGAACTCTCTTGCTTTTTCTATGATCCAGCAGATGTTGGCAATTTGATCTCTGGTTCCTCTGCCTTTTCTAAAACCAGCTTGAACATCAGGAAGTTCATGGACCACTACTCAGCCATAAAAAAGAATGAAATGATGCCACTTGCTGCAACATGGATGAACCTAGAAATTATCATACTAAGTGAAGTTAGACACAGAAAGACAAATAGCATATTATATCACATACATGGACTTTTTAAAAAATGGCACAAATGAACTCATTTACAAAACAGAAACAGATGTGCAGATATCAAAAACAAACTTATGGTTTCCAAAGAGGAAATACGGGGGGAGGGATAAATCAGAAGTTTGGGATTAATATACACACAAAGCAATATACAAGACAGATAATCAACAAAGACCTAGTGTATAGCACAGGGAACTCAATGTTCTGTGATAACCTATGTGAGAAAAGAATCTGAAGAAGAATGCATATGTGTGTGTATGTGTGTGTGTATATATATATATAACTGCTGGTTTTGCTGAAACTAACACCATTGTAAATCAACTATAGTCCAATAATTTTTTTAAAAAATGAGACCAGTGAAGAGGATGGGACAAAAAAAAAATTGAGTTTCATATTGTGGAAGCTAGAGAAAAAGAATAACTAATGGTCAAACATCGTCAAAATGGGGCTTAGAGGACGCTCTGGATCACATTACATAGAATAGTTCTCTCTGTGTTTCTATATCTCCAGCTCCTTTTCCTGCTCTACACTGTTTAATTTCTTCAGTGACTGGGCAGAATTTTCTGTTGTCCTGCCTTATTTCCCTCTGTGAAGAGGAATGTAGCAGCCTAGGGGCATAGCTTACCTAGTGAGTGAAGACAAAAAATAAAAGAGAAACAGAAAGAAGGAAACATCCTCTGACTCAGTAGGGGATCCTGAAATGAAAAGGGAAGCCTGATCCTGAAATCCCTCATTTTCAGATGCTAAAATCAGTTTTCTTCCTCTCTCTTCTAAAGAGGATGGATGGACATTTAGCTCAGCCGATTGCTTAACATCCCTGTTTCCTACTTCCATATCTATCATTTATTTCATCTATAACAAGACTACACCTGAACATTCTCTTTCATATCCCCTTGTATCAATCTTTATATTTTCATACTCCTGCAACAAAAGTTCACTTCTCACCAGAAAGATCTACCCTATCCTTTTATAAATTTAGGATTTTAATGATTGCCTCGAGTGAACTGAGTTGAGAGTATCCATTGAAAATGAGGAAGAAATAAATGGCCCTCACACCATACCCTTCATCCATTTACTCAGACACCCACGTACTGAGCACCTACAATGGGCCAATCACCAGCACAGGTCCTTGGTTTATAGATTCTAAATAAGACACAATCACTGTTGCCAGGAAATCTTCAGGGAGGGATGGTGAGTCAGCCTTTCTTAGTTTGCCCTGAAGGAAGGGTGATGAAAAGGAAGATCCCCTAGCTCATGGCCTTTTATTTTATTGCTAGTCCTAAAGGGTGTTCTTTGAAAGATACAGATTTAATAAGGGAACAGTCTGAGGGGGCGGGGGGGTGGCTGGCTGATGGTTTTATAAAAATACATTGCTATCTAGAGTCTGTTATAAATGTCACACTCAACTCAGTTTGTGGGAGTTGGTTTAAGTCTGGGTTGAGTATAAAAATAGATTCACTGTGGGATTTGGTAAATGATGAAAGACATGAAAGCTTTCACATGCATATTTAGGAAGTTGTTGCTGGACTTACTGAATATGGAGATACTATCCTTGGTCCAGATCTGTGGATTCTATTTAGAATCTGTAATTACTTAATAAAAGTTAAACAGCGACTAGAGTGGAATTCTTTTCAAATGCTCTGTTTTGCATGCCCTTTAGGAAGACCAAATAGGACCAAGAACCCTAAAATGAAAAAGGAAATAGATGCTTTATCCACTGCTTTGTTTTGCAGTGTAGAATCCTACTAAGGCAACACACTAGCTTCCTCTCTGGGCTTTTCATGAAGCTCCTTGCTGTCTGGCTTTCCCAAAGGAGGGGCCAGCCTGCCGGTGGCCCTCACCACCCTCTCTCCACACCACGGCAACCTTACTTTGTAATTCAAATCAGCCTCTCTCGAAAAACAAATGCTGCGGCAGGCAGTTAAGCAAATTTTGCATTTTATGAGCGAGGATAATCCTTTCACATTTTCAGAAATCAGTTTACAAGCCTGAGCGCCTGGTGAGCAACGGAAGCCGCGTGACAAATGGGGACAAGGAGCATCCTCCAGGCAATCTGGGTGACAGGCAGTAAATCCTCCTGCTTTGGCAGGTCTGCGAGTGTGTGGAGAAAACAAGATCAATCCCCCCTCGACCTCACAAAGGCTCCTTCACTGCTGATGGCTGTTCAACCGGGGGGAGGAGAAGCTTAATGAAGTAGATGCTGCAAGCTGACAGGAGTATTGGAAAATGTATATAGAGAAAATGAAAATATTATGCACCAAATTGGCAGAACAGGAGACTGAGTGACTATTAGTGGACATGAAAATAGAGTGTGGCTGAGTGTCTTCTCAGGCCAGCTACGAGGAAGTAGTAAGATGAAAATCCACACCTGGGATGCGGAGGGCCTGATTACCCAAGTTCTACCACAGAAAGCAGTGCAGAAATTGGAAATGTAGGCTTGCCAGCACTTCAAATAACAAACACAGCTATGGTGAAAGGGAACGCGATATCTAAGCTGGAGAGGAAGGTGAAAGCCTGAAGACAGTGTATTGAAAGATAAACACCAAACAGCATTTGAGGGTGGAAAGCCTTTTATTCCCTCTCTGGTTGTTCTTTCTCCTCTGGCTACTAATCTGATGCTTGTTTGGTTTGTGATTGCTCACCATGTTCATGCTCTCTATTTTTTTCTCTTGCATTTTCCTTCTGCTAGTTCACACAAATGTACCTGAAAAACAACATTACGATTCAAGTGGAAAATTATTACAAAATGGGGAAACATAATGTTTTACAGTTTTAACTGGTGCTGTGAGCAGGTATGCCCGTAGAAACGTCAGAGTGACAGAACAGGAAAATAAATGACTTGCAATTAATGGAGAGAAGAAAAGTGGCAAGGGGGTTCTCCTCCTGCTTTTAGGTAAAGCAGGGCTGGCTGCTGGGAAGAATAAAAAGTACATATATCATTGAAGAGTCCCTCCTTCGAGAGAATCTCCGTGCTCTATGTAGCTGAAGCAGCAGGACTACTGTTCACAGACCCCTTGTCTGTTGAACACCCCTCTGTTACCACCCTTACAAACACTGCTGATAAGACACGCTACTCCACTGGCCTGAGATCCTGGAGGAAGCGGAACATACTACCACATCTCTAAAGAAATCTCCTGAGGGGAACTCTGTTGCTCAGGAATAACTTGACTGAAATGAGTCAACTCAGAAGACACTGCTCTGACAGGAAAATAGAAAAGAATGAAACACGAAGAGCTTACACTCCTGGGATGAAATCCTGTGGGCTAGACTTATCAGTGGACATAGATTTGGGCAGCTTTATCTACCATCACCTTGACTGACATAGCAAAAGGTAACACGCATAGGATATACTATGTATTAGAGCTACCTGACCGGTGAAGAGATTGGGCATCTTCATCTATTAACAGTATCACCTTGACTGGCACGGCAAGGGATAAAAGGGCCAGAATACCCTATTTTAGATCTAGCCATTGGACCCCCATTAAATGGGAGACTAGCAGTTGCTTTATAGAACATTGGGGTTTTCTTGTCTGCCTCAAACAGCAGACTCTCGAGTGAAGCCAAAATCTTTTTATTACCCTACCAATAGAACTTGGAACTCTGGTTCCAAATGAAATTCAGTCTTTTTACGGGGAAGTATCTATCTGCTTTGGAGAGACTGCTTTCCCGGAGGTGGACAGGTTTGTATCATAGAGTTTTGGTCTTTCATTTCCCCAAAGGTGAGTCTCAGGGGCCTCAGGTTCTGAGTGGAGGAATCTAGTCCCCCCACCTTCCCTCTGTTACCCGTTTCAAAGATTATGCTGAAGAACAGAGCAGAGAAGCTAGCAGAAGGGACCCGGCGGGGGGGGGGGGGAATGGGGGGAACGAGTGAAACAAAATGGATTATGAATTTGAAAATTGCCAATTATCTTGTATCATACAGCTCAGAGCCCTGGCACAATGATCAGCCACAATCCAGATTTTTCAGCTTAAATGGCTTTACATTCAAGCAAGCAAATTAACCATAAAATAGAGGGGGGGAAAAAAAACAAAATATCCCAAGAAAGAATAAACTGCAGATAATAAGCACCAATCTGGTGTTGAATGCAGCCCAAGATACCAATTGTTTTAAGTCACGACAAAGACAGCTGAAAGCTCATCTTGTGGACGCAGAGCGAGGATGATTGCCTGCCATGAGTATCTTCTCTCACAAATAACAGTTTTTTCGCTCTTAATTTTCTGCTAAATTGGAAGCTAACTGCTTCCCACATTGTCATCGGAACACCTGCAGCTGTGCTGGATTTCTGCACACCATTTCTTTTAGGTAAAACAGCACTCCACTTCCTTCAGCGCCTCATTATGCCGAGGTCTTCCTTTCACTGCGCCGCAGCACTAATGATTCAGGCAGGCTGGTCAGTCATTAAGTGACAAGCAAATGATACCGTGTGCAACGTGTGAGTAATCGGTCTGAACAAATGAAATCACAGACTTGCCTTTCCCATCATTCATTTCACAAACAGTAGCAATGTGCCGCACAGCAGGTAGTTCAGTTAAAACCAGCCTTGTAAAACAAATTTCCTGCAGCCGTTTAAATGAGCTGCGATGGGCTGGATGCTTCAGCTAGTGGATCGCGCCCGAGGAGTTAAGAGAGGTTGGGGAGGAAGGAGGTGCTGTGAGAGAGCTTCGTACATACATTAGAGTAATTAAGGGTTTCGTATCTTATCGCTATGTTTTTCCTTTGTATGGATCTCAGAAATTACTTTTGTATGAGCAAACCCAAAACAGACAGCATCCACTTCTCTGTACCTTGTCACGAGGTAGCCTGTTAAGAGACTTAAGTTCCCAGATAAATATTCTAAATTCGGAGTCATGAAGACGTCATAGTACATCAGATGGATTGCTAGGAAGCAAGTGACGCAAATCATGGTGATTAAAAAAAACAAACAAACATGGCTTTTATTTTTGCAGTAGAACCCCTTTTGATTCATCAATTATTTTGTGAACAGTGCAACTGGCTTCTAATAGAAACCCAACTTCTGTGCTAAAGCTTAAAATGGGTTTTAGTAGCTCCCCACCACCAAAAAAGGATGTAAAATTATAGAGGATGAAAGAAAATCTGTGTAGCCCCAAACTTAGTAGCCACTGGACCGTACATCCCGCCGGCTAGGACAGGGAAAGGGGCTGTTCTCTTCATGGGACGGGGTCTCCACTCAGGTTTCACTCCCATTGTCAAGCCCACTGGCTCTCTCTGGGCCAAGGGTCTGGCAGGTAAGGAGCCAATCGTGGTGTGCTTTAAGGCGTGTTCTGAGTCTGTCGCAGGAGCACTTGGTGGGCTGAGGGAGGACAGCCTGGCATTATGAGTGCCCTTCGGTGCCCTGTGTTCTTCCCACACCATCAGGGAAAAAGCTAGCAGGGCCTCAGAGCTGGCATCTCTGTTTTTTCCTCCCTTGCATAATCTTGATTTTGGCTTCAAACTTCCTCATCATGTCCTTGTAGGCAACTGGTAAAAGTTCCTTGAAGAGGGCTTAGGCAAGTAGGCCTGACAGGAACCCCCACAGCCTGTGCACCCCAGGAAGTTGTGCAGGGAGGGGAAGACCAAGGGCTCGACTTGGGCACAGCCCCCAACCCAGGACCAGGCTTGTGTAGGCCTTCCTGGACACGGAAACAAAATTTTGTCCACAGCCTCCCTCTGGTCCTGACACACTATGGAACACCGAGTGTGCTGTAAAGAGTGAAAGGAAGAACATCCCTCAGTCAAGAAATCTGAACTCTGGGAAGTCCCTCTGGGGTTAGGTGACTGTTTTTAGTCTGAGACACCTTTGCAAATGGCTCCAACTCACTAACTAAAGTTACTGCAAGAAGTCTATATAAGAAAGCAATCTTGTAAATGGATGATAAGGCATCTTTGCAAAAAGACAGTATTAAATCCCTCAACCCCACCTCCTTCTATGCCCAGCTGTGAGTTTACCAAACCAAGACTGATTTCAGGCAGTCTTTGATTTGCAAGAAGGGTGCCCAGATTTTAAAAGTTTTCAATAGCATATCACTGATTTCATACATGCTTATTGTAGATAAGTCAAACGGCTCAGAAGACTGTATGAAGCACTCCTCTGTGTTCACCTTCCCTGGGGTATGACCCTGCTATGAGGGATGTGCATGATCCCAGACACATTCTGTGCTTACACCAACATTCACACGGACAGAATCACCCTCCACACTTTATTCTGCAACTGATGCGCAGTGAACCCCTTTCCACATCAGCGCATGTAGATATATCTCATTCCTTCTAACATCCACAGAATACTCTGGCCTGGGGGTGCATTTTCATTTATATAACCATCTGCCACTGAAGGACAGTTAGGTTGCTTCCAATACTTAATCTATTCAAAACAATGTGGCTGTGAAAATTCTTGTACGTATATCTTCATGCATTTGTGTGAGAATTTGCAGGGTGGTCCTAAAAACAAAGTCACCAAACAGAATGAACCTTGCTAGTCTGACAACTGACTGTTTTTCACAGTCTTATTTAATGGAATATGAGGTGGAGAATCATGTCACGTTTCAAGGACATTTGTAATTCTTTTTGTCTGGGGCTTGCTTACATGCTCATTTTTTAGTTAGGTTGATGGCCTTATCGATTTATAAACACACTTCTTATGCACGTGTATCTAGCATGTGTTGCTGCTGCTGCTGCTAAGTCACTTCAGTCGTGTCCGACTCTGTGCGACCCCATAGACAGCAGCCCACCAGGCTCCCCTGTCCCTGGGATTCTCCAGGCAAGAACACTGGAGTGGGTTGCCATTTCCTTCTCCAGTGCATAAAAGTGAAAGTGAAAGTGAAGTCGCTCAGTCGTGTCTGACTCTTCGAGACCCCATGGACTGCAGCCCACCAGGCTCCTCTGTCCATGGGATTTTCCAGGCAAGAGTACTGGAGTGGGGTGCCATTGCCTTCTCCCTAGCATGTGTTACAAATCCTTTTTGGGGTCACTTTTGGCTTTTTTATAATGATGTTGCCCTAAAGAAATCATTGATATTTATGCAAATATTACAGCTCTTACAACTTTGGGGATTTTTCATTATGTTTGAAAACTCCTCTCCACTCTGGCATTGTAAAAATAGTCACTCTTATTTTTTGAATGCTTATGGCTCAGTCCATCTGGGATGAGTCGCACTGGGTTGGTCAAAAGGTTTGCGTTTTTCTGTAACGTTGTATGGAAAAACCTGACTGAACTTTTTGGCCCACCCAACAATTAAGAAGAGAGTGGGGGTTAAAGCTTCATTCCATTTCCACATGGTTCGCCACTGTCCCAACACCATTTGTTTAGGGGCAATGTGATCTTTCCAGACTGTCATCTCACTGAAAAATATGGTTGAAGCCTGGCTGCTTTAATTACAGATCTAGGCACTAACATTCAAAGCTACATATTCATAAGTTCTATCCTTAAATGCCAACCATCTAAACTTAATATAAACAAGATGTTTTAAATTTGTTTTAAGATCCTGGGGCTTTTCAGTCTTGCTGGGGCTGGTTTGCCTCCTGGTTCAAGAATGGAATACTGCCCACAATCTTGCATTCAGTATGCTGAAACGCAAATAGCTCCGGAGGCCCACAGGGCTTTCGTTTGCTCGGTTTTCAATTCATAAAACCTAAACCAAGGGGCTTCCTGAGGGGCTTCCCAGGTGGCTCAGTGGTAAAGAACCCACCTGCCAATACAGGGTTCGATCCCTGGGTTGGGAAGATCCCCTGGAGAAGGAAATGGCAACCCACTCCAGTGTTCTTGCATGGGAAATCCCATGGACAGAGGAGCCTGGTGGGCTACAGTCCATGGGGTTGCAAAAGAGTCGGACACGACTTAGCAGCTAAACAACAGCAAAACCATCCTGATGTTATATATAGTCCCTAATCTCTATAGTCTGAATATCTACACCATTTGCTTCAGACCTTAATATACAGTATGCACACTACTTTACTCCTTTAAAATTGATGAGTATGAACTTCAAAAAACATAGCTGGTCCTAAGCATTTCAGAAAGGGGATTGTGGTTTCGTAAGAGTCATTTGTTGAAAAGGAAGAACAACATAGTGTAGGGAGGGTTGATGGAAAGGAGGAGGGAGAGGATGGAAACTGTGAGAAACCTGAGTTGAGAGGAGGGAATGTGTTCATGGACAATGCTTCCTAGAGTTCTAAGACCGCATATCAATCAAACTTCAAGTTCAATGACATGCAGTCTGAGATTTTATTAGGTGAATAGCAGTCAGGAAGTCATTCAGAGTCACTGCAAACAAAACAACCCTAAAAGATCTTGAGATTTTGAACACTGTCAACATAAAAAAAAAGTCACAATTAACACTATTGTGCCTGATAAACAAAGTTGTGCTTTTGCATTTCTTCAAGGATCTTGCAGAACTTCTTGGTACTCTGATATAATTTTTCTTCTCTGTCAAAGGGATAGGTCCAGGAGATAAGACACATTTTAGACTGAGCTTTTTAGAGCCAAGGCATATAAAACCAGAACTCTCTTGGCTATGACTGATCTAAAGGATCAGAAACCAAACAGGCAGTTGGCTTTTGCATAGTTGAAATCAAACAGAAGTAAATACAACTTCCCTCTGTATCTATGGGAGATCCTGTGGATATGAAAACCTGAGGAGCTCAAGTCCCTTATACAAAATGTCATAGCACAATGAATACAATTGGAAGGAAATACTAAAATTTTCAAACCTGGCTGCACATTGGAGTCACCTAGAGTTATATTTTAAAAATATGAACTGCAGAGGTATTTCCCCTCAAACCTGAATGAGATCAGAACCACTGGGAGCGCTATTAAATCACAGATCCTGGGCCCCACGTGTGTCGAGCGTGTCTGATTCAGCAGGTCTGGGACCAGGACCGGGACCCACAGTTCTGACAAGTTCCCAGGTGCTGCCAGTCCAGAGACTTCACCTTGAGCTCTTGATTGAATTAGTGTGTGGTATGACGGGAGTATGATTCATTTTTCAGAGTTCCTGCGGTAACTCAATGTGTACCCAGGCTGGAGAACCACTGAGCAGGGCAAGGAGCCTTTCCATATGTACATCTGACCAGACAGCCTGCATTCTTCTCCCACACAGAAAGGAGATGGTCCTTACTTTTTATCTAAGGGGCTAAGCTTCTCTATACAGTTCTAGAGAAAGCAGCGAAACTACTCTGTTGAAGAGAAGTATTTTCGAAGTACACAGATAACTAGGTGATCAGGATATGACTGGGAACAGATTTGGAAATGTTAGATAAAATTTACTTTAATACATCTTTTTTTTTCCCTTGAGTGAAGCTGGTCAGAGGAGAAACTTTCACATGACACCCCTTATATGCGGTATCTAAAAGCAAATTGATTCACAAAACAGACTCACAGACATACAGAATGAATTTATAGCCGCCATGGGGGAAGAATAGGGAGGAGGGATTGGGATCGACGTGCACACACTGCTATATTTAAAGTGGATAACCAACAAGTACCTACTGTATAGCACAGGGAACTCTGCCTAATGTTATGTGGTAGCCTGGGTGGCAGCAGAGTTTGGGGGAGAATGGATACATGTATATGTATGGCTGAGTCCCTTTGCTGTCCACCTGAAACTATCACAATATTGTTAAACTGTTATACTCCAATATAAAATATTAAAAAAAAAAAAAAGAAGCATAAGTAAATTGGAAACATAAGAGAAAGTTGGGTCCCTTATAATATCGATATTGATAAATCATAATGAAAAATATGAAAAAGAATGTATGTGTGTATATATAACTGAGTCAATTTGATGTACATCAGAAACTGACACACTATAAATCAACTATACTTCAATAAAGTAAATTAAAAAATAAAGCAAAACAAGTGGGAGAAGTGGCTGTAGAGAACTTACAACTGCTATTATTTAAGAGCCCATGATAATTTGGAGCACAGCCCTCATGAAAGAAAATTTTGCTTAAAGTCGCAAGAAAGGAGAAATTCCAGAGACTACACAAATGATACCCTTAGAAAGAAATTACGTAGTGATGACTGTCAGTTCATTTCTGGAAACCCAATAATCTACTCTTATGAAAAACCTTTTAATAGAATTGTAAAGATGAATGTCAAGGGTGAGTGAGGCATTTGCTTTGTTTGAAATTTCATGTTAACCCATGATTTTGTTTGTCTGTTATTCCTTAGTTGGAAGGGGCAGGAGACTTCCCCCGGCATGCTAATTCACTCCCTGGCAGGCTGTGACATTAGACGGTTTGATTCTCCCTCATCTGTTGATTTTTTAAAAAAAAATAGTCTCTGGCAACATTGCTTGGCTCTGGGATAATAGCCACTTGATGCTGCCAAAAAGAAAACTTGGAATTTTCTAATCTGCCTTCGTTTTCTAAATCGGCTTCAAGGACACGTGGAGTTGGCTCCAATGGACCATGAAGGCGAAAGTTAGAGAACAGAGACTTCACTGAACGAAACGGAACTAAAGGAAGTAAGTCTCCAGAATCCATCAGTACTGCAGGACTAGTCTACTTACTTCTGTCTAGCATCCTTATTTACATGTTCACAGCAAGCCTTACCAAGTCTGGTGCCCGATATATTTCACTGCTGGGCAGTCTACACTCAGATGAGACCACCAACCCTCATGTGTATTAGCAAGAAGACCAAAAACAACCACAAAGATTAGTGTCTGGCTTTACAAGGAAAGGCTGCACTGAACTTAAGCAGTCAGGACAGGAGTATCCCTGAATTCCTTCTCTAAGGTAGCTAATTGTGCCCTAGACCCTGGGGTTGACTCAGTTCCCTCACCTGGTTGATTTATGAGACACTGGTTCACCATCCAAGCGAAAACAGGCTTACCAAGCAGCTTTATCTCTTTGGACCTGACATAGCTAGAAACCAAGAGATGGGGGAATTTAGCATTTAATTGCTTTTCAGCCTTTCCCTACCTTCCTGGGTGATAACACGCAGGTCCATGCACGCAGGGAGGACGACAGGGCAGTCATCACCAATCCCTCGTCCAGCGGCCAGCCAGACACACACACAGGATTTCCTTTTACCTGCCGCCACCGGCTGGAGGGTTGTTTTGCCACTCATCCTACCTCTATTAACGTGGACAGGAAGGGAAAGCAAAGAAGGTAAAATGCAAATCATGTGACTTTGTAATTTGCTGGTTGGAAGTTGGAGGCGGCATAAAATAAACCGTGACTATCAGAAGTCAAGTTACAATTTGGTGGCAGATCAGAGCTCCAGTTTCCTGCCCCTCCTTCGTTTTCACACTCTGCAGTGTAGCCTGGCCCAGACTCCCTCCATCCTCACTGGCTGATCATCGTAAAGCCCTTCAGGGCTCTGATAGTGGGGAAGGGCAGCTGCCTAAGAGGATTTTCTTCTTGAATTCCTGTTG
Organism: Bubalus bubalis; assembly: GCF_019923935.1. Taxonomy (NCBI): domain Eukaryota; kingdom Metazoa; phylum Chordata; class Mammalia; order Artiodactyla; family Bovidae; genus Bubalus; species Bubalus bubalis. The sequence continues at coordinate 30,474,484 of NC_059164.1, forward strand.
ATTTCTCTCCTTGTCACCCACCCATGTTGGCATGTGGTGAACTGGGCTGCCAGTCAGCACTTAGGATGCCCCCTTTCTCTGAGTTCCATAGCCGTGAGATGGCCTCCTACCAAGGATGCACCCTCCCCATCACAGAGCCCACAGCACCCCCTACCACTTACCTTCTCGTAGAAACCGCTCTGCTTCTGCCCTCTGTCAGTTTCCAGGCTTCTCCCGGCTATATGAGCGTTGATCCCCTCTCCAACAGGTTCCTAATCTCCTGCTCTTAGGTCTTCCCAAGCTTTCTCCCCAATAACTCAGGCCCTCATCCCCAAAGGGCTGTGACTAGCTTTACTATTATATTCATCAGGACAGGTCTGCTTCTTCCTGTTGACAAAGCCTGGAGTCAACCTGGAAAAATGTGTCATTTACAATAGGTATAAGGTGATGCTTGCTGCTTACAGAATCTGAAACTTTCCACCAAGACAGTTATCTGATACATGGTAACTGCCTAAGGATGCAACTCAGACATTAAAACCCCATACAAGTTAGTTTGGAAAAGACAAAAAAATTCAGGGGAAAAAAAGGGGCAAGAGGAAAGGAATGGATTATTGAAAAAGAGATTACTTGAAGTACCAATAAACATCTGAGAGAAAACTCAACCTAACTAGTAATCAGGATAATGAAAATAAACCACTATGATAGTAACATTTTAAAAGTTTGATTATACAAAATATGAGATGGGGCAGGAGAAAATGAAAATTGTCAGGTCCTGCATTAAGCACGCATATTGTCCAGCCACTCAGGAGAGGATAGGCAGTGGTCAGGGAGGGTGACGGTGTGCTTGACATACAGCCCAACATTTTTTCCCCAAGTCTACATCCTTGAGAAAGTCTTGCAGATGTACACAAGACACTATTTACAAGGATGCTCATCAAACGTTGTTTGTAATGGTAGAAAGGCAAACATTCTAAATATTTATCAATAGGAAAAAGAGAAATAAACCACAGAATATACTCATATAATGAAAGAGTCCACAGCATTTAAATGAATGATGTACCAGTACCTGCCTCAATAAAGTTAATTCCTGAAAACATAAGGAAACACAATTTATTTTGATTTTAAAAGCACACAAATAGCACGACTATGTACACTATTTCTAAACCCATGCCTATGTAGTCAAAGTATGAAAACAGGGAAGGAAAATGTTGATGTTGACACTGTGGTCACCTCTGGAGACAGTGGGAGAGATGGTGAGGCTCAAGACTGCAGTGGAAGCTTCAACTGCATCCAAAAGACTTTACTTTCAAAAATGAAACAACATAACAAGATATTTATGTTTATTAAATATAGGTGGGCATAGATGGGTGCTTTTTGTGTATCTAAAATTTTTCTCTTTTTAAAAATCGTTATTACAAAAACTTCCATTTAAATCATTAAATTATTTCATTCCATTAAATAATTCTTCCACTTAAAGAATAAACCTTTAACCTCTTGATATGGTGAATAAAGGGCTTCCCAGGTGGTGCTAATGGTAAAGAATCTGCCTGCCAATACAGGAGACACAAGAGACTTGGGTTCCATCCCTGAGTTTGGAAGATCCCTGGAGGAGGAAATGGCAACCCACTGCAGTATTCTTTCCTGGGGAATCCCATGGACAGAGAAGCCTGGCAGGCTACAGTCCATGGGGGCACAAAGAGTCAGACACGACTGAGTGACTGAGTGCATGATGGATAAACCTAACAACTAAACTGAGTTTCTTCTTTTGATTCTTGGGCCCTTCTCCAGGGCTTTTCCATGAAGCACAGGAATAGAACCCAAAGTCATACAATGGACAAGCTGGATGCAGAGGGGACCAGCAAACTCCTGAGGCTGGGGCCACAAGTTAGTGCTGAGGAACACTTCCAGAAAGCTCTTTTTGTTTCCTTTTCCTTTAAATGCTACATAGGAAGAAACAAAAGGAGATGCCCCCCATAGCTTTAAGTCAAACCCTTAATTTTATTTGAATATAGTTTTTGTCATTTAATTACTGCCATTTTTCTTTTCTTTTTTCCTTTTTTAAGCTTCTAGATTGCTGTGTAATTTTTGTATCGACGCCGATTAGACTGAGAGTCCAGGAAGACCCAGCCACATAATTAGGGCCAGAACGGAATCTTTCACTTTACATCCATCTTCCCCAATTTAAAAAATGACATTTTCCGTTCTCTAATCACGCACTGTTGGCTTCCAGTTTTACACTGTAGACAAATATTTTCTGCTCAAGCCTGCTGTAATAAATTTGCAGCCTCTCAAGTAAACATGAATTTGCATTGACAGATCTCAAGAATTCACCAATATTTTTGCTTGGGGTCCAGTTCTAGGAAGTAACAATGGGACCACACAAGAAACTTCTCCCTCAGTCAGAGTCCTCCCTTGAGAACTTTTGTAGACCCTCAAATTAGAACTTGTCATAGATTTGGAAAGATGTCCTTGCTACACCTGGAGAAGGAAATGGCAACCCACTCCAGTATTCTTGCCTGGAAAATCCCATGGACAGAGGAGCCTAGCGGGCTATATATAGTCCAAGGGGTTGCAAAGAGTCAGAAATGATGGAGCGACTTCACTTTCTTTCTTTCTTTCATTGCTACACCTGATGCCTTCTGTTGTCTCACAGGCCTTAGAGGCTAAATTACTTTTAGAGATGTAGACACAGCAACAGTGGGTTATCAGTCAATATCTAGAAAAGAGGTGGCATACCTAAATTGGGGGAGTTTAGGAAAGTCTGATAGAGGGACTATTTACAAAGATGTCATCAAGGTAAAGGAGACCATAAGACTAGTGATCCTAGGGCTGTTACCACTCCTAGGCTTCAACACACAAGGAGGAGGGAGAGGTTATCTACAGCCAGAGAGGTGTGCAGAAAAGACACTGCACACCCGACAGGAGCTGTGACAAAGCCACCACTGCAGAAAAGAGGCCAGAAAATGATACCCCAAATCACTTCCCTCCCTCCCTCCCTCCCTCCCTGGATTCTCTCACTGGTGCTACTCATTGGCCAAATACAACTAGAACCAGAAGGTAAAGAAACTCGCTGATTCAGGTCAGCCTTCCTGAGCAGAGAGTAAGGCTAACAGCTAAAGTGGACATCCGGCACACCAGCCAATCCAGAAAAGGTCTATAAATATACCTAGGGGTCCACATGCTGAACATTCCCCCATAGGCTTAAATGCATTCACAATGATTCCAAGGATAAGGTATTCTCCATTTCGGTGGTGGGGGCAGCCAAATTCCTCGGGCAGTTTACACATCCTTTGGAGATGCTCTGATTTCCAAACTGCTCCACTAGCAGCACTCAATAACCAACCATCTCATTACTATGCTTTGAGTGTATAAAGACGATTCATCAAGGAAGGCAGAACATGTTTTGCACAGACCAACAGTGTAATAAGAACAAATGCAAATAGATACACTAAAGGCTAATTTCTGACATCAAGAAGAGTCCTTGTCTTGTACTTTTGTGTTTTGGAAAGCATTGACGGTGCCCTTCCTGTTGACAGAGAACGTGTCTCAATCAAAGAAAAAGTGTATCATGCTCTCTCTAATGCTAAGACTCAGTAAAACTTATATATGAGTTTTATGGGCTTCATGGCAACCCACTCCAGTACTCTTGCCTGGGGAATCCCATGGACGCAGGAGCATGGTAGGGTGCAGTCCGTGGGGTCGCTAAGAGTTGGACACGACTGAGCGACTTCACTTTCACTTTTATGCATTGGAGAAGGCAATGGCAACCCACTCCAGTACTCTTGCCTGGAGAATCCCATGGACGCAGGAGCCTGGTGGGCTGCCGTCTACGGGGTCGCACAGAGTCGGACACGACTGAAGCGACTTAGCAGCAGCAGCTGGTGGCTCAGACAGTAAAGAATCTGCCTGCAATCAGGAGACCTGGGTTCCATTCCTGGGTTGGGAAGATCTGGAGAAAGGAATGGCAACCCACTCCAGTATTCTTGCCTACAGAATTCCATGGACAGAGAAGCTTGACAAGCTACAGTCCATAGTGTCGCAAAGGGTCAGACACGACTGAGTGACTAACACATACACATACATACAGGTTTTTAATTAGATTTCAAATTATTAAATTTGAAAAAAAATTGACTGGCTTAAAAATATATTATTTCCATACTAGAAGTATTACTAAAATGAGGAAAGGCACAATTCCTATGAAGACAAAAACAAATGGTCCTATTCTGCTATCTAGGAAAATAATATCCTAGACACAGGTAGAAACATAACCACAGCCATATCCTACCCCCTTGCTGACCCTGTCTGAATCCTTTGCCACTTAAACCTTCTTCTTGCTACAGTTAAATAACTTAATCCATGTGTTTCGTGGTTATCAGCATTTTGGCACATAGTAAGTGCTCAATAAATGCCAGTAGCAATAGCAGTGGTAAAAGTTATTTTTTTTAATATCAATAAAATTCATACAGCATTCAGAAGAAGAAAGCTCATTTGTAGTTAGAAAATCCAAAAAATATATTAAGAAATTAAAATTTGAGATGGCTTTAAAGAATGGGTGCTGCTGCTGCTAAGTCGCTTCAGTTGTGTCCGACTCTGTGTGACCCCATAGACGGCAGCCACCAGGCTTCCCGTCCCTGGGATTCTCCAGGCAAGAACACTGGAGTGGGTTGCCATTTCCTTCTCCAATGCATGAAAGTGAAAAGTGAAAGTGAAGTCGCTCAGTCGTGTCCGACTCTTAGCGACCCCATGGACTGCAGCCTACCAGGCTCCTCCGTCCATGGGATTTTCTAGGCAAAAGTACTGGAGTGGGGTGCCATTGCCTTCTCCAAAAGAAGGGGTAGATTCTCACAAATGAAAAAGAGAGTAAGACTGCAAAGAGTATAGGGCCGTATACCTGAAAAGCATTTGCAAAGGTACTAATGTTGGTCATAAATGAGATGCAGGTACATCTGTCATAGTCTTGGGGAACAGATTTTGAACTTAATTAGGTTAAAATTGGAGAACTATTGAAGGAATTTGGAGGGGATGGCACTAATGATAATAAAACTAACACTTATTAAATAAGTACTTCCTACATATCAGACCCTAAGTCCTATACATGTGTTCATTCACTCATCTTTACAAACATTCTATGAAACAGCTGGTTTTAACCACTTCACTGGGTTAGGTGCTACAGGTGGTTTTAAGATTACAGATGATCTCCGAACTCATTTACACACTTGCTTAGAGGGGAGGGAATAGAGAGTGTTTTCATAGAATTTTAGAATGTTAGTTTAGGAATTGCCTTAAAGTTATCAGTTCACTTACTCTTTAAAAAGTCTTTATTGAATGTTACAATATCACCTCTATTTTATGTCTTGGTTTTTTGGCCCCAAGACATGTGGGATCTCAGCTCACCAACCAGGGACCAAACCCACACCCGCTGCATTGGAAGGCCAAGTCCTAACCACTAGACCACCAGGCAAGTCCCAATTCACTTACTCTTCACAATAGCCCCATGAGGTAGATCTGACTCCATCAACTTCCAGACAGAAAACTGCGGCAGAGGGCCAAGTAACTTGCCTGGATTCACACAACCAACAGTAGTACTGAAGTATTGATTTCAGGTAGATTAGCTCCAGAGTCCATACTCGTGACCCCCACTATGGTACTCTCTCACACTTAAACATCTGGTTATACTTTATATAGCTGTTAGCTATCTTTAACTGAGTTAAAAACTGGGGCTACAGAGATAGATAGGAAGTGGCTCTTGTGATCAAGGAATTTGGCATTTCATGGAAAGGAGTCATAGCCACAGACGATTACAGTGATCAGGACCAAAGCTATGGTGGAGGCCCTCACCAGGGACACAGGAACTCAGAATTGGGAGCTCAGTCTCTGGAAGGTTAAAGGAGGTCTCCCATGGGAGGTGAACAATAGCTAGGTCAGTAAGACCGTGCAATGCTCTGACAAGAATCAGAACTCATCTGGCAGAGAGGCAACATTTGCAAAGATAGGGAGACATGGGAGGACATGGGGGGAGTCAGAAAAAGGTGGGGTTGATTATGGAGACGAGGAACAGCTCAGAGAGGAGATTCAGAAGGTCTCAGAATTGGGCTGGTTGGAGAGGTGAGTGAGCAGCAGGATGGCAGGATTCTGGTCTGTTGCAGTGGGGAGGAAAGTTGGGTAAGCCAGAGGGATAAGGGTGGGAAACATAAAGGTTTGAAGAAAGAAATGGGAGGGAAGGTCGGTGAGGAGAGTTTCAGACAGGTTTATCTGAGTACACGTAGAGGAGGTGTAGGCAGTAGGCAATTGGAACTAAGGATCAAAAGGTAAGAAAACTGACACCTATTATGATTGCTGGGGTCTGTAATAGTCACCTGGAAGATATCATATAATATAATCATCATGAAAAGTAAATAGTTCCACACCTAGAAGATGGTTTGGGATGTCAAAGTGGGAGGAAAAAAAAAAAAAAAAAAGCCTCTAGTAACTCCATGATGGCATTTTCTCAGAAATAGAACAAGAATTTTCAAACTCAAGGAGGAACTTGCATTAGGGAATGGGGAAGCAAATTACTCAGGATAAAATTTTTTTTTTAAGCAACTGTACCTCTAAAGGGAAGAAAATAGTTTAATTATGGCTTGGTGCTGGCTCTGAAGACAGTTTAGAAAGACATCTCTTGTTTCCTTAAAGTGGTATTCGCTAAATAGGATTGCCAAAAGGGGGCGATGACAGGGAGGCTTAGATGGAGAAGAGAGAAAATACGTCAATGGTTTCATATCCAGGGCAATCAAATGCAAGTTTCTCTGAAAAGCAAATGATCTCAGGCCCAGGATGAGGGTGAGGCAAGAAAGGTATGAAGGACCTGTGCTCCAGATGCCTCACTCCCACCAACCTGGTCCTGACCCTGGTGGTACGGTTGAATCATCCAGAGGCCAGTGAAGCAGTCGGTAGCATTGAGTTCAGCCTGTGGGTGGGGAGGAGAGAGGGCGGGCCAAGCTGGCCCCCTCATAGGTACTCCCAAGCCCAGGGGTCACAGGACGAGGACCGCGCCGGTGGTTCTCAACACTGCCTGAACGCTGGAGAACTCATGAAGGGACCAGTGCCTGGTTGTCCCCCTCCATAGGTTCTGATTTCACCAGAGTGGGACCAGACACCGGGTATTTTTCAACTCTCCCAGAAGATTTTAATGTTCAGATAGGGTTGTGAAAGGCTTACCTAGAAACGATGACAACCACAGGCAGGGGGATAAAGGAAAACATCAGCTCCAGAAAAATGCCAAGTATATGGCTGGAACCATCCAAATCTTTAGTTACTGACAGTCATTGTAACATATTAATAACATCCCAGTAATCCCCTCATAAGGCAATAATACCTGCCTTGTCCACCAACATAACTATCCAGGATGAGGGGGCTTGGCTTAAATACAAAAGTTATGTGCATGAAAAACACAAAGCTACAAATTGCCCCTAGGAAGATAGGGAGTGCTGGATTAAATAAAACCAATTTCACAAAACTGAAGAATCTTGGTGAAGACTCTTGAAGATGCATTCTGTCAGCAGTGGCTTGGACAGGAAGGGATTACCACCACTGAAGTGTAGATAAAAGCAGATTGGAAAATGCTTATTAGGAACATGTGGGCAACCTTCAAAAAATAATCCAACTATTTCCATGAATCCAGCTCTTGGGTAAATTACAGAACATGGGAGAGAGTTCAAAAGCAGAGAATTCCTACCCAAAACAAAAAGGAGAAACCCACCCTTCCTTTACTTTCCATCTTCATGGAAAGTTTTGTTTTGTGGGGTTTTTTGCCCCATTCCTTCTCTCTGTGACTCTTGACACCCTGTAATTAGCGCTCTCATCTCTGCCTCTGGCACCCGGGCTTGCTGTAGGTGGCTGGCATGACATCGGATGCCTGCCCCTGCAGTGCGATTAGGCACCCTGCGGCGCACAAACAAAAACCCCAGAAAGCCTGACCCAACTATTTTCCTATGAATAGAACGTGCTTTCTTTATCGAGATAAAAGGTGTTTGTGTGTGTCTGTTTGTATAGAGATGTGCTACACATATAAGCATAAATATAGGGGCCTCTGTGGATGTATATTGCATGTGAGTTTCTTAATCTATTTAAAAGGTTCAAGGTCAGAAATATTTTGGTGTGTCCTCAAATAGGACTGGAAATTCCTGAAAGGCTAAACATTTGTCCTTCATGTAGGAAAAATGAAGAGAAGAGAGTCAAAGTTTCTAAGAAGCAAGCCAGAGTTGAAACTTTTTGTTAACTTATTTTTTAATTGAAAGATAATTGCTTTACAGAATTTCGTTGTTTTCTGTCAAACCTCAACATGATTCAGCCATAGGTATACATATATCCCCTCCCTTTGAAGCTCCCTCCCATCTCCCTCTCCATCCCACCCCTCTAGGTTGATACAGAGCCCCTGTTTGAGTTTCCCAAGCCAAATAGCAAATTCCCATTGGCTATCTATTTTACACATGGAAATATAAGTTTTCATGTTACTCTCAACATGCATCTCACCCTCTCCTCCCCTCTCGCCATGTCCGTAAGTCTATTCTCTATTTCTGTTTCTCCATTGCTGCCCTGTAAATAAATTATTTGGTACCATTTTTCTAGAGTCCGTATATACGTGTTAGTATACAATACTTATCCTTGTCTTTCTGACTTACTTCACCCTGTATAATAGGCTCTCAGTTTATCCACCTCATCAGAACTGACTCAAATGTGTTCCTTTTTATGGCCGAGTAATACTCCATTGTGTATTTTGTACCACAAATTTATCCCTTCATCTGCTGATGGACATCTAGGTTGCTTCTATGTTATAGCTATTGTAAATAGTGTTGCAATGAGCAATGGGATACGTGTGTCTTTTTCAATTTTGGTTTCCTCAGGATATATGCCTAGGAGTGGGGTTGCTGGGTCATTTGGTGGTTTTATTCCTACTTTTTTAAGGAATCCATACCATCTTTCATAGTGGCTGTATCCATTTACATACCCACCAACACTGCAAGAGCATTCTCTTTTCTCCACACCCTCTCCAGCATTTACTGTTTGTAGACTTTTTGATGATGGCCATTCTGACTGGTGTGAGATGATATTTCATTGTAGTTTTGATTTGCATTTCTCTAATAAAAAGTGATGTTGAGCATCTTTTCATGTGTTTTTAGCCATCTGTATGTCTTCTTTGGAGAAATGTCTGTTTAGGTCCTTTTCCCACTTTTTGATTGGGTTGTTTCTTTTTCTGGTATTGAGTTCTATGAGCTGCTCGTATATTTTGGAAGTTAATCCTTTGTCAGTTGTTTCATTTGCTATTATTTTTTCCCATTCTGAGGGCTGTCTTTTCACCTTGCTTATAGCTTCCTTGCTGTGCAAAACTTTTAAGTTTAATCAGGTCCCATTTGTTTACTTTTGTTTTTATTTCCATTACTCTAGGAGGAGGGTCATAGAGGATCTTGCTTTGATTTATGTCATCAAATGTTCTGCTTATGTTTTCCTCTAAGAGTTTTATAGTTTCAGGCCTTATATTTAGGTCTTTAATCCATTCTGAGTTTATCTTTGTGTATGGTTTTAGGAGGTGTTCTAATTTCATTCTTTTAACATGTAGCTGTCCAGTTTTCCCAGCACCATTTCTTGAAGAGGCTGTCTTTGCCCACGTTGTATATTCTTGCTTCCTTTGTCAAAAATAAGGTACCCATATGTGCATGGGTTTATTTCTGGGGTTTCTACTTTGTTCCATTGGTCTAGATTTCTGTTTTTGTGCCAGGACCATACTGTCGTGATGACTGTACCTTTGTAGTATAATCTGAAGTCAGGAAGGTTGATTCCTCCACAGCTCCATTCTTCTTTCTCAAGACTGCTTTGGTTATTTGGAATCTTTTGTGTTTCCATATGAATTGTGAAATTTTTTGTTCCAGTTCTGTGAAAAATGCCATTGGTAATTTGATAGGGATCGCATTGAATCTGTAGATTGCATTTGGTAGTATAGTATTTTCACAATATTGATTCTTTTTAGCCAGGATCATGGAATCTCTCTCCATATGTTTATGTCATTTTTTATTTCTTTCCTCAGTGTCTTATAATTTTCTGTGTACAGCTCTTTTTTCTCCTTCAGTTCAGTTCAGTCACTCAGTTGTGTCCGACTCTTTGCAACCCCATGAATTGCAGCACGCCAGGCCTCCCTGTCCATCACCAACTCCTGGAGTTTTTTTCTCCTTAGGTAAGTTTATTCCTAGATATTTATTTTTTGTTGCAATGGTAAATGGGATTGATTCCTTAATTTCTTTCTGATTTTTCATTGTTAGTATATAGAAATGCAACTTATTTCTGTGTATTGATTTTGCATCCTGCAACTTTGCTAAATTCACTGATTAGCTCTAGTAATTTTCTGATACTATCTTTAGGATTTTCTATGTACAGTATCATGTCATCTGCAAACAGTAAGAGCTTTACTTCTTTTCTGATCTAGATTCCTTTTCTTTCTTTTTCTTCTCTGATTGCTGTAGCTAGGACTTTCAAAACTATGCTGAATAACAGTGGCGAAAATGTACTTACATCCTTATCTTGTTCCTGATCTTAGGGGGAAGGCTTTCAGGTTTTCACCATTGAGAATAATGTTTGCAGTAGGCTTATCATACATGGCCTTTACTATGTTGAGGTAAGTTCCTTCTATGCCCATTTTTTGAAGAGTTTTAATCATAAATGGGTGCTGAATTTTGTTTGTCAAAGGCTTTTTCTGCATCTGTTGAGATTATCATATGGCTTGTATCTTTCAACTTGTTAATATGGTGTATCACATTGATTGATTTGCATATATTGAAGAATCCTTGCATCCCTGGAATAAACCCAACTTGATCATGGTGTATGAGCTTTCTAATGTGTTGCTGAATTCTGTTTCTTAAAATTTTGTTAAGGATTTTTGCATCTATGTTCATCAGTGATATTGGCCTAAAGTTTTCTTTTTTTGTGTTGTCTTTGTCTGGTTTTGGTATCAGGGTGATGGTGGCCTTGTAGAATGAGTTTGGAAGTGTTCCTTCCTCTGCAATTTTTTGAAAGAGTTTTAGGATAGGCATTAGCTCTCCTCTAAATTTTCCTGTGAAGCCATCTGGTCCTGGGCTTTTGTTTTTTGGGAAATTTTTGATCACAGCTTCAAGTTCAGTGCTTGTAAATGGGTTGTTCATAATTTCTATTTCTTCCTGGTTCAGTCTTGGAAGATTGAACTTTTCTAAGAATCTGCTCATTTCTTCCAGGTTATCCATTTTATTGCCATATAGTTGTTCATAACAGTCTCTTATAATCCTTTGTATTTCTGCACTGTCTGTTGTAACTGCTCCTTTTTCATTTCTAATTTTGTTGATTTGATTCTTCTTTTTCTTGATGAGTCTGGCTAAAGGTTTGTCAACTTTGTTTATCTTCTCAAAGAACCAACTGTTAGTTTTATTCATCTTTACTATTGGTTCTTTCATTTCTTTTTCATTTATTTCTGCTTGGATATTAATGATTTCTTTCCTTCTGCTAATTTTGGGCTTTTTTGTTTTCTTTTTCCAGTTATTTTAGGTATAAAGTTAGGTTGTCCATTCTATGTTTTTCTTATTTCTTGAGGTAGGATTGTATTGCTGTAAAATTCCCTCTTAGAACCGCTTTTGCTGCATCCCATAGGTTTTGAGTTGTTGTGTTTTACACTGTCATTTGTTTCTGGAAACTTTTTTTATTTCCCTTTTGGTTTCTTAGTAACCTGTTGGTTATTTAGAAACGTGTTGTTTAATCTCCATGTGTTTGTGTTTCTTACAGTTTGTTTCTTGTCATTGATATCTAGTCTCATAGCATTGTGGTCAGAAAAGACGCTTGATACGATTTCAATTTTTTTAAACTTACTGAGGTTTGATTTGTAACCCAAGATGTGGTCGATCCTGGAGAATGTTTCATGTGCACTTGAGAAGAAGGTGTATTCTTCTGCATTTGGATGGAATGTCCTGAAGATATCAAGGAGATCCATCTCATCTAATGTATCATTTAAAACTTATGTTTCCTTATGATTTTCTGTTTTGATGCTCTATCCATTGGTATGAGTGGGGTGTTCAAGTCTCCTACTATTATTGTGTTACTGTCAATTTCTCCTTTTATGTCTGTTAGTGTTTGTCTTATGTAATGAGGTGCTCCTATGTTGGGTGCACACATGTTTACAATTGCTAAGTCTTCCTCTTGGATTGATCCCTTGATCATTATGTAGTGTCCTTCTTTATCTCTTGTAATAACATTCATTTCTTTATTTAATGTCTATATACTCTTTTCTACTGGTCAAGTACTCCTGTCCACGCTCAGCTGGTGTTCTGCATGCACTCGTGTGTCTGAAGGTGAATTCTTGATGTATCTGTGGAGAGAGATGTACTTCACGTCCACCTACTCCTCTACCATCTTGTTCTCCAGTAAGTGAAACTTTCTTGATCGTGAGATTAAAGAAGGTCCCAAGAAATAGTTAACTCTCAACCTCTCCCAACTTCTTTAATAACATCTTAAGATGGAACAACCTCCTCTGCCTTGGGAGACAGAAATCTGTGTCCCTACACTCCAGTCCTCTCCCACCTGCAGTGTAAGATGGAGAGAAATAATTTTCTACAGCTAGGTATTCAATTAGTATTTATCAAGTGATCACCAAGGGCTGAACATTCTGCTGCTTTGATCAAAGTGCACTTGAGGTCTCCCTGAGGTTTATCTTCCAGAGAGCTGTAAGACTGCTCCACCGTGAGTTGTGACACTGAAAGCTGATGGCAGATGGTATCATCATGCTGAAAGTAGTGCTCCAGAGGACGATCAGCAAGGGCACAGCCTTCACTGCAGGTGGTGACATATTTTGGAAATTTCCAAGACTAATGCTAAAGGAATAGTGTGAGGGCCAGGGTAGTCAAAACATGGTGACTAGTTAGACCACTCCACTTTCTCAGCTTTAATGATGGGCACACTCGGCTACAGTCCTTACTGATGACCCAAACCTGGAGGTAGGTTGTCCCCGTATGCCCAGGGTCTGTCAGGCACTAGAGCTGGGAACTCTTTCATAAGGGCACTAATTTCTATCATGACAGCTCCACGTCCATGAACCAGTCACCTCCCAAAGGCCCCACCTCCTAATACCACCACCTTTCAGTTCAGTTCAGTCACTCAGTCGTGTCCGACTCTCTGCGACCCCATGAATCGCAGCATGCCAGGCCTCCCTGTGCATCACCAACTCCCGGAGTTCACCCAGACTCATGTCCATCGAGTCAGTGATGCCATCCAGCCATCTCATCCTCTGTTGTCCTTTTCTCCTGACCCCAATCCCTCCCAGCATCAGAGTCTTTTCCAATGAGTCAACTCTTCGCACGAGGTGGCCAAAGTACTGGAGCTTCAGCTTCAGCATTATTTCTTCCAAAGAACACCCAGGACTGATCTCCTTTAGAATGGACTGGTTGGATCTCCTTGCAGTCCAAGGGACTCTCAAGAGTCTTCTCCAACACCACAGTTCAAAAGCATCAATTCTTCGGCCCTCAGCTTTCTTCACAGTCCAACTCTCACATCCATACATGACCACTGGAAAAACCATAGCCTTGACTAGATGGACCTTTGTTGGCAAAGTAATGTCTCTGCTTTTGAATATGCTATCTAGGTTGGTCATAACTTTCCTTCCAAGGAGTAAGCGTCTTTTAATTTCATGGCTGCAGTCACCATCTGCAGTGATTTTGGAGCCCAGAAAAATAAAGTCAGATACTGTTTCCACTGTTTCCCCATCTATTTCCCATGAAGTGATGGGACTGGATGCCATGATCTTCGTTTTCTGAATGTTGAGCTTTAAACCAACTTTTTCACTCTCCTCTTTCACTTTCATCAAGAGGCTTTTTAGTTCCTCTTCACTTTCTGCCATAAGGGTGGTGTCATCTGCATATCTGAGGTTATTGATATTTCTCCCAGCAATCTTGATTCCAGCTTGTGCTTCTTCCAGTCCAGCATTTCTCATGATGTACTCTGCATATAAGTTAAATAAGCAGGGTGACAATATACAGCCTTGATGTACTCCTTTTCCTATTTGGAACCAGTCTGTTGTTCCATGTCCACTTCTAACTGTTGCTTCCTGACCTGCATTCAGATTTCTCAAGAGGCAGGTCAGGTGGTCTGGTATTCCCATCTCTTTCAGAATTTTCCACAGTTTATTGTGATCCACACAGTCAAAGGCTTTGGCATAGTCAATAAAGCAGAAATAGATGTTTTTCTGGAACTCTCTTGCTTTTTCCATGATCCAGCAGATGTTGGCAATTTGATCTCTGGTTCCTCTGCCTTTTCTAAAACCAGCTTGAACATCAGGAAGTTCATGGTTCACGTATTGCTGAAGCCTGGCTTGGAGAATTTTGAGCATTACTTTACTAGCATGTGAGATGAGTGAAATTGTGCAGTAGTTTGAGCATTCTTTGGCATTGCCTTTCTTTGGGATTGGAATGAAAACCACCACCTTTAGGGTTAGGATTTCAACAAATGAATTTTGGGGGCACACAAACATTCAGACGGAGAAGGCAATGGCACCCCACTCCAGTACTCCTGCCTGGAAAACCCCATGGACGGAGGAGCCTGGTAGGCTGCAGTCCATGGGGTCACTGAGGGTCAGACACGACTGAGCGACTTCACTTTCACTTTTCACTTTCATGCATTGGAGAAGGAAATGGCAACCCACTCCAGTGTTCTTGCCTGGAGAGTCCCAGGGATGGGGGAGCCTGGTGGGCTGCCGTCTATGGAGTCACACAGAGTCGGACATGACGGAAGTGACTTAGCAGTAGCAGCAAACATTCAGACTATAGCAGAAGGTATCAGCTCTAGTGCCTGGAGCAGAGAAGAGTAGTCAATTAATAAATGCTGAGCAAGTAAATGAGTGGGTGTATCAACTACCCTAAGTGTGTTGCGAGTTCAGAGGAGGGGAAATTGACAAGAAATAGAATGGAATAAATTGCTTTAAGGAGGATATGGAAACCTTCATGGAAGAATGAGTTGGACTGACTAGACAGGATTTACAGGGTGGGGCTGGGGAGAAGCATTCCATTTGAAAAGGACACTATGAGCGTAGTAGTCCAGACAGTGCAACAAGCTGACAGTTGTAAGGAATAAGAGCTTACTAAAAAACAGATGCACAGACTCATTTCCCCTGTAACCACCATATACAATTTTGCCAACAGAAAAAAGACCAACTTTACTTTCCAATGTAAGGGAATGGAGTGGCACCGTGAGTTTTAGGAACATCTCAGCTATTGTTAGCCATGTAAGCCGCTGCCATTTTGAACGCATAATCTCATGTGAGCTGACTTCCCACGAAAGGCCTGACATTTTAGATAGAGTTCTGAACACATACAAAGCATCCGAATTCTTTCAGGTAAGAGAAGAGAGTTTATTCGGACAATTCTAGATGAATAGGAGGTACCAATGCCAAGCACAGACATGCTAAAAGCCGGGGCACACAAACTCCAATGCCTTCTGGGGCCAGGCAGGTAAGGTGTGAGTGCAGCTGATGAAGTGGGAACAGTAAGAAATGGTGCAGGCATGTGTCCTTTGGAGGGTACACAGCTTTTAAAGTACTCAAACTAACTTAAAAAAAAATCCACTTAGCTAACCTCAGAAATCATCTGTGAGCTGAACAGAACCTCTGGTTACCAGTTTGCAACTCACAGACCAACAAAATACCTATATGGTATTGATACATCCAAACAGCC
This sequence comes from Bubalus bubalis, assembly GCF_019923935.1. Lineage (NCBI taxonomy): Eukaryota > Metazoa > Chordata > Mammalia > Artiodactyla > Bovidae > Bubalus > Bubalus bubalis. The sequence goes on from NC_059164.1 coordinate 30,490,173, forward strand.
TAGCATGCTTGGAAGTTTAACAGAATAAAAAGATCTGTGAGACAAGGGATCTCTGTTCCCTGATGTATCCCAACTGCCTGGACCAGATGCTGGTATATGACAGATATTGAATAAATGTTTGTTGAGTGAATGATGAGTCAATGTCCCAGAGACATTTCATGTCTATCAACAGAAAATCATTCAGTGATCATTAAGTTAGGTGCCTGGATAGATAAAAGGAATGTTGTTTCGTTTTTCTCATGCTTCAGATTTAGCTGGGGCATTTTTGGTTGAGAACCTTAGAAACTTTGGTTATTAAACAGATTCCAGGCTTCTGTTTCAGTGGGGAGAAACTGCCCAGGACTTGTACATTTGGACAGCCTCCCTTTGAGCTATGCTCATAGTGTGTGTGTACACTAAGTTGCTTCAGTTGTGGCCAACTCTGTGACTTAATGACTGTAGTCAGCAAGGCTCCTCTGTCAATGGGATTCTCCAGGCAAGAATACTGCAGTGGATTGCCATGCGCTTCTCCAGTGGATCTTCCTGACACAGGGATCAAAGCTGTGTCTCGTACGTTTCCTGAATTGGCAGACGGGTTCTTTACCACTAGTGCCATCTGGGAAGTGGTGTCTGACTCTTTGTGACCCCATGGACTATTCAGTCCATGGAATTCTCTAGGCCAGAATACCAGAGTAGGTGGCCTTTCCCTTCTCCAGGGTATCTTCCCAACCCAGGGATTGAACCCAGGACTCCTGCATTGCAGGTGGATTCTTTACCAGCTGAGCCACAAGGGAAGGCCACATTCATAGCAGATGTTCTCAAAACAAATCAGACTATGCAGGGAGATATAAAGAGCCTTTAAAACCACACCAACTCAAAAATCCATGCTTTTATAACCCAAAAGGTGAGATCAAACACTTAAAACCAAGGCTTACTAAACCTTTTAAATATAATTTCTACAGAAGAATTATTGTGGTTCAGGAAACTGAAATGGCAATCATTTCCATATATTCTTAAACGCACTGACATCACAGTAAGAATGGTGGGTAGCAGCTATATCCCAGACCTAAGTCACGTTGTTTGCATGTGATTAAAAGACTGAACAATCAACTACGGATTCTAATCCTAGGTCCACTACCAATTCTATGTCCAAACCTTGAGCAAATTGGGTTATCTTCAAAAAAGGTAAACACCACACCCTCAGACTGGTCTCCGAAACACAGCTTACATACATATAAGAATGAATCAATTTGCAAATTACTCCACCTTAGATGTAAAAAATGCTCAGACTTCTAACAATAGAAATCAGTACAGTTACACTGTTTCATTAATGAAATGAACAAGGAAAAACATGTATATTGAGGCATTTACTGGGAATACTATCAACATCATAAAAAGAATCTGTAAGACTTTGCATGAAAAGATCAACTACTAGCTCCCCTATCAAAACTGCATTCCACTCCACTCTTCTGTGTTTTAACAATGTCCTTTCTATCATTTTCAGTGTTACTTCTAGGCTATGCATTTGATAATTTTTTAGTCTAACGCAACTCAACTTTATGGACCTCATCAAAAGAAAGAAAATGAAGTAAAGAAAGTGAGGTGTGCTCTAATAAAAATTATTTATTTACTAAAAGAAACATTCTCCTGAAGCTAAAAAGTTCTCAATAAATGTGTGTGTAGTTCAGGATAATACAGGGAAGCACCAAGCCCTGTACCTGGAATATGAAAGTAATCCCGTGGTAGCCATGGGACACCATCATGTTAGAAAAAAAGCATTGTGTATGGCTTCGTTTCTTTTCAAGACAGGTCAAATATAATGCACCGGACAGTTATCAAATGCAACAAGGTATGAAAAGGATCTGGTGAGCATGTTTAAAATACAGATCCTCACGTATCCCCACTAAGTCAGATTATCTGGGGGAACTACAACCCCTGAATCTATATTTTTTAAAAGCCTTTCCAGGTTATTCTCAGAGATGGTCCATGGACTCCCACAAGGGAAGCGCTGCTCTAGATTCTTACTAAAGATTTGAAATTTTAAGAATCCATTACATTTTATCAGAAAGAAAAAATATATATAGTATAAGTATATATAGATACGTATACCTGTGCGTATTTGTGTATAGATACATATGTGTGTGTATTAACAAAAATGCTTTTGCTTGACCAAACTTTAGTCAGGCTCCTGAATCTCCTAGGCTCATCTATGAACTTTCTTATAAAATCCAATTCCAGGAAAAACTAAGTCAGTTCAATGAGTCTTTCCTCCTCCATATCTGAGCAGATTCCTCAGCTCCCACCCTCTCCCAGGTAACATCTGATCCTCCTGGCCTGTCTTCAGCAAGAATCTTGTTTGGCCAAAAATCCCCATTCCCTTGATATTTTCTCTTAGTAATTTCCATCCACTGACCCCCATCCTGCTCCTTGGCTATAAATCTCCACTTGCCCACACTATACTTGAATTGAGCCTTGGTTCTATACTGAGATCTCTTTCCTCCTCTTGCAATAGCCCTGAATAAAATCTGTTTTTTTCCTCTTCAACTACTGTCCAGCTTGGTTTTTCTTTGCCATCTACTTGTGTATGTATGTGTTTATGCATGTATGTACCCATAGAGCCACACTTAATTTCTAATGACTGTTTCTCAGGGAAAAAGACTTTTGCCTTATGAGTGTTTAAAAATCACCATCCTGAACTAAAATGAGTGACGGAAGCCAATAAACCTCTCAAAAAATTTAGCAGGAATCATCTAAACATGGAAAATTTTAATCTCAACACTTAAATGCATTCACTGACTTCTGTTATGAAAAATATCTGATATAATTCATTTTTGAAAAACTGATCTGAAAATGCCCCTTTGTGCTTAAAGAGAGAGAGAAAAAAACTTAGAAAATATTACTGAAAAGTGAGAAAGTTTTTGAAATTTCCCAGGATGAATCACAAAGTCTTTATATGCCTTCTACTTCCTTCCTTTGGAGCCTTCCCCACTGGGAACATAGTAGGCACTCAGAGCTTGACTGTATACAAATGCTTAGACCATTTCATTAAGGGCTGGAGAGAGGCCTGGGCACAAAGAAAAACAGGGAGATCCCCTCTGTGGCTGGGGAGGCCACATGAGTCAGTGGGAAGTCAACTGACTTTTGACTGAGGCTGGGGGTACTTGCTACATCATGGGAGAGACATTTCTATTGATGCTGCAGTTTGATCTGTACAACTATTCTTAAATAATTGTGAGGAAAAATACTTCTCTTTCATTCTCTCCTGAGTCCCTATCTGCAGGGATGTTCTAATAGGAAAGCTGATCCCTCAAAACCTCAGAGACTTTTGGTGCTGAGGAGATGCTGAAACAATTCCAGTCCATGTGAGCAAGGATAAAAATGGTGACATTCATTCATTCTCTCTCTCTTTCAACCATAAAAAGAGATGAACCAGCTGGGCCTGCTAACATTTTCCTGGACTCATAGCTTTAAAGGACAAGCACCAAAGTCTATTCCTAAGTTTATGACAGAATCGAGGGATACTTGCTTCTTTTTAAAATCTGATAGGTGAAGGCAATGGTAATTGTCAGAATTCATGGTTGTCTTCCACCACTGATGAGCTACATAAGGATGATTGTAGTTTTATTTTAAGTAGCAAATGGACAGCGATTCTCATGTGACTTAGAGAATAACATGATTGTTAGTTAACAATCCACATCAGAAGACAACTGAACGTAATTTTACAGACAAGATGGGTAAAGAAAACATATCTTGGAGGAGTTCTGTGACAAGTGAAGCAAGCAGATATAAAATTGGGTAAGACTATCCTGTTCCAAGAAAGTGCCTGCCCCAGCATGGTGGCCCGGCATATAGGTGCCATAAAAATTGACCAAACAAATGATGTGAGCAACAGAAAATGCACTGGGGGAAAAAAATACTGCAAGGAAAGTGCCTGTGTGTTAACAGTGTTTTCCTATCTCTTTTGACTTTTCTGTATTCTTTGTACAATTTTTTTACACTAAGCATGGATTACTTTTATAATTGGAAAAAACAAATGCAAAAACAAACAAGGTTTTTTTGTTCACTAATTCCTCAGTTTATCCCATTTGAAAGCTCTGTTGGGAATTACTTTTTTATTGATCCCAAAAAGGAATACTTTTTCCAATATTGAAAATACAATTCTAGGGGAGAAAAGATGCCCTTTTGCTAGGAAAGCTTAAGACCAACTAAGCAAATTAAGATAGAACATAACAGAAAACTACAACTGGGCTTGATAACAACCTAATAGGAAGAAGTAACCCAGGAAAAATCTATCCACAGGGTAGGACATGATAATATTTCATCAGGTTAGTGCACTCCTCTGCTATTTACTTCATTAGCATTGCAGATTAAAAGCTGAGAGAACTGATGAAAACTTTACAGGCTGGCTGAGGTTTTCTGAGCGCTACCTCCATCACTCATGTTATTGCCACATGCTTGTCAATCACAGTGCCTCTGTATGAGCTGGTTGAGGTTCAGGTCAATCTTGTGCCAAATAGAAGACCCCTGATGTTCTTTCATTGTTAAAAGACTTTGCAAATTTGACTTTTACTTATGTGAAAGAATCTACTCAATGACATAACCTAAGGCATTCAACACCAGGGCTCAGGATGAGCTGAAATGCCTGTGGGGAGACCACAGATTCAGTGGGGTCTGGGGACAGAGACCCCAGCAATGAGAGGTGCTGGGGGAGAGAATCTTTCATTTGTAGAATATGCTCTATTTACATTTGTACAGAACATTTCAAAACCCTTTCTCAGCACTAACCACAATCTCTGTAACTACCCTTTCGAGTAAACACAGCAGCGCACTCTCCTTTCACTGGCAGGTGGGTTGAGGATCCCAGGGAGGGAGTCGCTTAAGACTGTTTGCTGGGAGGCTAGAAGCAGGCCTGGAACTGGGTTCAACTCCCCTTCAACACGCCTCACTGCCTTTATGTGCCCTGCAGGAACTGGAAGAGTGGAAATGCTCACACCTATGGCACTGAGATACTCTTAATGTCATTGGCATCAGGCGAATAGTCTCCAGTAACCGATCCAATTTGATGTGTACATGCGCAAGTAATTTTCTGTTAGACATCATCATCATTAGCATTCAACAATTAAAATTCTCATCCCTTTAGCCTAGAAAAGCCGGCAGAGAAGCTGTTCAGGTAGTTCTGATCCAAATTTCCCAGGTCCAAGAGGCTTGGTTTTCCCCCATCTCAGGTTCAGTAAAGCATGCAAGTAATTGGCTGTGGAGTCGCACTGAATGGCTGACCCTTTTGAGGCTTGCCGGCCACAGAGTTGCTCTGTTCTGACTGTCATCTGGCGGCCGCAGCTTTCAAGCAATTACCCGTGGCCACTTAGTGACAGTATTAGGAAAGTTAAGTTGGGACTGTTCCCAGCTCCTAATTTACCACTCGGTAAAAATGGAAAGTTAAAAAGAAAACGAGCTTGGCTGCAGCCTCTAAGTGTTTCTGAAAGACCTAGCTGGGGCAGAGGGTTGTGAAGGCAGGCAACTGACAGAGAACTTGGCTTAGCTGGAGATGCTGGGGGAGGACTTGGAGAGTCCCAGGAGCTTTTTTCAGGGGGCAAAGGAGCTGGGAGTTTTGGGAGGAGGAAGTGGACAATTTGTGCTCATCTGGCAGGTGCTTTTCTTTTATGGATGCTCAGACAAGACCCTATCTCTGCCCTTTTCAAGCCTGTTTTCTTTCCTCTTCTTTGAAAGTGCATCTTAGACTGCTGCCATCGATGTAAACATGTAGGACTCTAGTCTGTAATGTCAAGGATTCTTACTGTTATATATAACCATTTCAGACCCCTAACTATAAGAAAGTCAACTTTATCTTAATTTTGAATCCTGTAAGTTTCTTATTTGTTTGAAAAATTATCTTCTGATTCCAAGAACTATAATTAAAAGGAAGTAGGGGGAGAAACCACCCAGCGGGCTACCACCCTACTTTTCCTCTAATACATTTATTTCAGGGAATTTTTTAAAAGAAGTTTCCCACTAAAGATGCTGCACATCTCATGGGGCCTGGGCTTCAGCACCATCACGGGGATAAAGTGCGGGCTTTGGGAGGGTGACTATCATTTTAAACAGAGGTGAATCCCAGGAGGATCCTGGAAGTCCTCAGCTGGCACACGTGTAGCCACGTCCCCACCCGACAGCACTGTATGTTCTTCCATCTCCCATGGCTCTGTTCCAAGAATTCTTGACATTGGAAATTAGCTTAGCTCCTTATAATTTAAGCAAGACTTAAACAAATGGTTCAGTTACCATCTGGGAAAGGCCTGGCAGAGAGCTGGGAAAAAAAACTTGTAAAATGTTTAGTCTCCTTTACTCTACATTCTCCTAATATTTTGCTTTATGTATCTCTTTCTAGTTAGCAGCTATTACTGGGTCTTCATCTTTCTCCTTCCCACTTTCACCTGTTTGGCTTGAATTTCTATGCATCTTCCTTCTCTCTCCAGTTTAGCCTGTTTTGATTCTGTTCTTCCCTCGCTTTCTGATGGGTGGCGAGTGGAGCACACAGCAGCGGCACATCCTCACAAGCTTATTTAGAAAGATTCCTGCAGGACGTGTTGCTTCTGTTTTTGTCTATCCTGGGCAGCAGCATCCTAACTGGTAGGCAGGAGAGGGACAAAAGCGATGGCTTTGGTTGTGATTTCATTTCCTGTCCTATTTCTAATTTTTAAAAGCTGACAGACACCAAAAGCAATGGTAAAAGCAGCAAAAATAAACAACTGAGAGTACTACAAACTACAAAGCTCTGCACGACAAAGAAAATCATCAACAAAATGAAAAGGCAACCTACCATGTGGGAGAAAATACTTGGAAATCATACATCTGATAAGGGGTTAATAGTCAAAATATATGAATAACTCATACAACTCAACAGCCAAAAAAACCACACGATTTGATTAAAAAAACCGGCAGAGGATGTGAATAGACATTTTTCCAGAGAAGACATGCAGATGGCCCGTAGGTATATGAAAAGGCACTCACCACCACTCACCTCCAGTGACGTGCAAATGTAAACCATAATGAGGTGTCACTTCACATCTGTCAGAATGGCTTTCATTAAAGAGACAGAAACAGTAAATGTTGGGGAGAATATAGAGAAAAGAGAACCCTTGTGTTCTGTTGGTGGGAACATAAATTGGTACAGCCACTAAGGAAAAGCATAAAGAGGTTCCTCAAAAAATTAAAAATAAAACTATTCTAGGATCCAGCAATCCCACTTCTGGGTATTTTTTTTAAAGAAAATAAAAAAACTAACTGAAAAAGATATCTGCGTTCACACGTTCACTGCAGCATTATTGACAAGAGCCAAGACAGAGAAACAAGCTATGTGTCCACTGATGGATGAATGGATAAACAGATGCATACAATGGAATACTATTCAGCCATAAAAAGGGGAACTTTGCCATTTGATACATCACAGATGGACCTTGAGGGCACTAGCTAAGTGAAATAAGTCAGAGAAAAACAATACCATATGATCTCACTCAGAGCTAGAATCTAATAAAGAGTGAATTCATAGATACAAAGAAGAGATTGATGGCTGCCAGCGGAAGGGCTTGGGAATGGGTGAAATAGGTAAAGGGGGTCAAAAGGCACAAAATTCCAGTTATAATACAAATAGGTCCTGGTATGAAATGTTCAGCTGGTGACTGTAGTTAACAATACTGTATTGTTTATTTGAAAGTTGCTGAGAGAGTAGATCGTAAAAGTTCTCATCACAAGGAAATGTGTAATTATGTGTGATGATGAATGTTAACTAGGTGTGTTGAGGTGATCATCTCACTATATATACAAATATCAAATCATTATGTTATAAACTTGAAACCAATATAATGCTATTTGTCAGTTATATCTCAATAAAAAACAAAAGCTCACAAATATCACAAAATTCAGAGACATGGCATTATATAATGCTTTACATTATGTAAACAATGTAATAATTTATAATATATGGTTATAATTATAATATAAATAAATATAATGTTTATATAAATAAATATATTAAATATATATATAATAAATAACAAATATATTAGTTGACTCACCATTATTTTTTCCTACATTTCTGGTGGTGCACTTTTTACATAAAAATGATTCTTGTAGTATCAAATAGAAGCACGCAACTCACTATCCATAATGCCATAAGTTCAGGATTATTGTCAAATTTAGGGAAACTTCTATTAAGTTTTTGTCTCAGGACTAACTCGCAATTTTAAGGTAATGCTGCTGCTGCTGCTAAGTCACTTCAGTCGTGTCCGACTCTGTGCAACCCCATAGATGGCAGCCCACCAGGCTCTCCCGTCCCTGGGATTCCCCAGGCAAGAACACTGGAGTGGGTTGCCATTTCCTTCTCCAATGCATGAAAGTGAAAAGTGAAAGTGAAGTCGCTCAGTCGTGTCCGACTCTTAGTGATCCCATGGACTGCAGCCTACCAGGCTCCTCTGTCCATGGGATTCTCCAGGCAAGAGTACAGGAGTGGGGTGCCATCGCCTTCTCCGTTTAGGGTAATAACTACTTTAAATACTTTTATAAAGTGAAGTAAGTTGTGAATCAGTCTATCATAGATGTCCCTGTTGTGGCGGGCCATTATGATTTTTAATTTGTCTCTGGCGGGATGGAACCTCCACTCTGGCCCAACAGCAATAAGAACTAAACTTTCTTGTGCTCATGCTCGGTTGCTCAGTCGTGTCTGACTCTCTGTAACCCCAGGGACTGTACCCCACCAGGCTCCTCGGTCCACGGCATTCTCCAGGCAAGAATCCTGGAGTGGGTTGCCATTTCCTACTCCAGGTGATCTTCCTGATCCAGGGATCCAGCCGAAGTCTCCTGTGTCTCCTGCACTGGCAGGCATATTCTTTACCACTGCACCACCTGCAACTCCTCCTAAATCTTCTACTTACAATATTAAAGATCTGATGATTGTAAAAATTGAATACAGACTACCTTGGCTTTGTACATTTCAAACCTGTTCCTCCTCCTCTACAGCTTTTGGTGTTGGGCCCTTCTGTTTTACAATGTCAGGTGAAGAAGCATGGTAGACCATAGTGATAGTCATAAAAGCCACACTGGACAATTAACATAACTTAGCATGACTTATTTCTACAGGAAAAAATTGGAATCCCATGAAAAACTATCCCATGTATGTGCAATTCAACTCTCCCTTTGTTGGGTCTCAAAATGATGGTTGCCACCTCTAACGCCACCAGGTGCAAGAAGTCCATAGAGGGCAAGCTGAAGCGGAAACAGCGCTTTTGATGGATTTCTTCCCTGGTGGCTCAGATGCTAAAGAATCTGCCTGCAATGCAGGAGACCCAGGTTCAATCCCTGGGTTGGGAAGATCCCCTGGAGAAGGGAATGGCAACCCACTCCAGTATTCTTGCCTGACGAATTCCATGGACAAAGGAGCCTGGTGGGCCACAGTCCCTGGAGTCACAGCGAGTTGGACACAACTGAGCCACTAACACTTTCACTTTTCATGTCCACAGTTAATATACCTGATTTTCTCCAATTTTACAAGAACATGTGACATGTGAACACGTTCCTGGTCATGCCCAGGACGTTGCAAGAAGCCAGACAAAGACATAACCAAATTTGCAGCTTCACAGGCTGACCATGAATCTGCCTCTGTGACAGAAAAAGTTCAACTTAGGCTTGTTTAAAGATAGAAAGGAGCTCTAAAGACAACGGAAAACTTACTCTCTAATGAGAACTAAATTCAGCTGCTTTTATATACTGCAGCAGATAAAAATCCTAACTTTTGTACAGAGGCAGTCGGTACAGATGCAGCTACTGAGTAAAATTTCAGATCCACAGACTATGAGGCACAGGGTGACAGTGAAGGGAAGGGTGGCTTCTTGGATCAAGGAATCCATGAAGTGGAGCAGAGCAAGTGGGAGGCACTTCAGTTCAGACTCCAGGCAATTCGGGCCTTGCTCCGGAACCCCAAATTACTCAAGATGTTGAGATGATCACCGTTGCACCTTTGGCAAGCAACCTCTTTCAAAACCAAAGCAAACCACAATGAAAACATCAACCTTTCTCCCTGTTCCACCTCACCCAAAAACCTTATCCTTTCCTTGCCAAATCCTTAACCTAGCTGACAGGAGAAAGAGTTACTTTTGTTGCTGTTTGCTGGATGGGAAAGCACCTTAACTCCTGCTTTGGGACTCACTTTTGTGAGACACTTCCCTCTACAGTGGGCTCCGATGTCCATCTTCTGAGTTTCCGCACTAAGAAACCAGTGAAAACTCTTCCCCAGCAGGTTGGGGACGCTAGGCTGATCCAAGATGGATCTTCACAGATGGTATGAACAGTGGTAGAGGGGATCTGTGTTCCTTTCCTCAATGGGTATGCACTTTCCTTTTAGAAACTGTGCTCTTTGTATGTCCCTAGAGCGAAGAAGGGAGAACCTCAAAACCTAGTGATGTGGAGGAGTGAAATACAACATCACCGATCTGTTTCCCCACAGCTATCTCCCACTCTAATTTCCCTAATGAAACAACGTTCAAGAATTAAAAAACCACAATTCACCAACAAAAATTCATTCAGTTATTTGTCAAATGCCAGCACTGAGGATATAGCAGGTGACAGGGCAAAGCTGTTGTCCTCATGGTCATGACAGTCTAATGAGCGAGGCCCTAAGCTGGGAACGAGAGAAGAGATAGCTAAGGGGGGGGGGGGGGAGTGGTGTGTGTGTGTGTGTGTGTGTGTGTGTGTGTGTGTGTTGGGGGGTTGTTGCAAGATGAGGGAGAGGTACCCTGGGTCACAGCCACTGGAGCTTCAAGGGCCACAGTTAGGGCTTTGGGTTTTATTCTCATCTATTGGAAAGTTTGTGATACCATCTGGTTATTTTAAAAGGCTTACTTTGGCTGTATTGAGAACAGACTGTAGGGGTGCACTGAGGCAGGAAACTCTATATACAGGTGGTTGGAATAAATACAAGTGACCGCTGAAGAGAGCTTGGTCTAGCAAAGTCACCATGAATCTGCTTTTGTACACTGGATGAAGAACCGAAAGCTCAGTAGTACACAGCAATGACCAAATCTGGACCCAAAACCCATGCTGTATTTGCAAAGGCCTCCAGGTTAAATCTCCCACACATCTGCAGTCTGCAGAACCTGCATATCATCATATTAAGGGTCAGACTGACAGACCAAGTACCCACAGTTCCCTTATTCACTTGTACAAACTGCACAAAAGATGACAAAGCTTTTGGGACCAGACAGACCTGGGGTGGAGTCCCTACTCCATGGAAAGCAGAGCCAACTTTGGGCAAGTTCTTAACTTCAGAGCCTCCGTTTACCAGTGGGTAGAAATGGAGAGTCTCCCATCAAGTTGTGGGAGAACAAATTAGAATTATGTAAGTAACAGTTTAGCAGATCACAGGCATTTGGTAGAAATTAGATCCAAAATACAGCCACATCAGTGTGAAAACGGCCACTTTCTGCCCTTTGGAAGTAAAAGTACTTCTGCAATTTTCTAATTACCCCGTATAACATCTTTTGAAAGAGTACCCAGATTCCTGGCAAGTCTCCAGGAAATTGATTTAATCTGATTCTGTTAACTACCGTATTTCCAAGTACTAATTGTGACACCAGAGCTGCTTGCAAGAAGTGCAGATTCCAGGGCAGCATCCCATTAGCTCCCAACAAGAGCTCCAGGGTCCGGGCCAGGAGTGCACTGAAATATCAACAGGTTGTGCTGCCTTTTGAGAAGCATCCTCCTGATTCAGCTCCAGGGAGAAGGGGCCCCAGGACTAGCTTCACCAGTCAAGGAAGAGTTGGAGACAGGTCTCAGCCCTGCTTTGCAAAAAAAAAAAAAAGCCCCTCTGTCTCCTCTGTGGCGGCTGCAGGAGGCGCAGCCACTAAAGCGAACAATTTTTCATACTGAGGAACATTTCAGTCCCTTTCGGAATGGCGGTAATTTACCTCTCGTTTTAGGGTCCCCCTCCGCAACACCCCACCTCCTATCAAGCCGGGCAGCGCACAGCCTTCGCGTCTCCTGCAAGATTTCTTTCCTGACCACAGCGACACCCGCGGAGGAAACGCGGTATGTGCACGTGAGACGCGGAGATAGTGCCGCAGGCGAAGCATCCCGGTGGCCGCGCGGGGCAGGGAGACCACGCCGGGCGAGGGACGCAGGCCAGTTGCCTGGCTGAGGATCGCCCCGGCTGCTGCCCAAGAGGGCCCTGGGGGAATTTCGAGGTGGCACCCCGCTAGCCCAGGTGATCTTCTTGGAGGACCAGCTGTCTCTTGGGAAATAGAGGAACCAGCGCCCTCCAGTGGCTGCGAGGCAATTAGCACTTCTGTTAGTTATTAACGAGCCTCCCAGAAAGCAAGATATGAGCCTATGGTCCAAGAAGGAAAAAAGAAAACAAAAACGCTGGAATCCTCCTGCCAGCCAGGCCCTGAGGCCACAGTTCCTGCTACCCCTCTGCCTTGTTCATGTGTGACTCTGGGCACATCTCATCACCATTCTCCAAGCCGTAACTCCACAGGAGAACGTAAAAAATTTAGAGTAGGAAGTTTCCCAGGGAACAACTGCTGGGAGGCAGATATAACAGGGAACAGAGAGAAAAGGGAGAGAAATCAAGAGAGCTTCCCCAGAAAGATGTAATCAGACAGGAGGAAGGCAGCAGCGGTGCATGGGATTTTAGCCCAACCCCCTTTCCTCCAAACCTGCCTCAGCCACTTCATCCTTCTCTCCTTGTTCCTAAGGGGTGCCCCATGAGACTCTGTCTGCACAGGACTTGCTTTTGAAGTCTCCCTCGTTTCGGTATCTTAGCTTGGGCTGCTGTATGACAGCAGTCACTAGGTGACTGAGACACATGTGTCTCACAGTTCTGGGGGCTGAGAGGTCAGAGATGAAGGTACCCATGTGATCAAGTTCTGGTTCAGACCCTCTTCCTGGTTTGCAGACTGAGGTCTTCTCACAGGGTCCTCACATGGTAGACAGCAGAGGGAAGAAGCAAGCTCTCACTGTTTTAAGGAAGATTTTTTTTTTTTTTTTTTTTGGATGCAGACCATTTCTAAAGTCTTTCTTTAATTTGTTACAATATTGCTTCTGTTTTATGTTTTGGTTTTCTGGCCATGAGACGTGTAGGATCTCAGCACCCTCTGCACTGGAAGGCCAAGTCTTAATCACTGGACCACCAGGGAAGTCCCTCTTATCTCTTCTTATGAAGAGATCTGATCTCATTCACAGGACGTCACCCTCATGATCTAACTGCCTTCCAAAGGCCAAATACTATCACTTTGGGGATTAGGATTTCTGAAATTTGGTGGTGGGAAAAAGCAGTTCATTAAAAAGGGTCCCTGAGGACATCTTGGGGATTCGGAGACAACAAGAATTTAGTACTGTCACATTAGATATTATCAGCTTCTGCTCTTTCCATTATCAGCTCTGAGATACAGGACTTTGTAGTCCCTGTTGTACCCCTGTGCCTGGCATACGGTAGCTGCTTAATATATCCCTGTTCAGTGAAAAATTCTAAAACACTAATTTGGAATTTACTCTGTGCCAGGCAGCCTTATAAGATCTTCATCTACAGTAACCCTTTACTCCTAACTACAACTATAGGAGGTAAGGTTTTCAGATAAGGAAAGCCGGCCACTCCATAAATAATACATACAGGTTCACACATTCAGCAAGTGCAGAAGCTGGAATCAGGCCTGGGCTTCCTGGCCTTCTCACAGCTCCCCAGGGCACAACACTGCCTCTTATGAATGAATGGAGGGAAAACAATGTTGGTTCTTTGGGAAAAGATACAGGCTTTCCGGCTGCAAAACGCCTGAGTAATGAGGAAGACCCTTCTGACTGAAGGGAGAATGGAGCCCCCGGGTCTCCAGGCTCTCAGATGAATGTCTGGAACCTCACTCATAGTAACCAGCCCCTAGGGGATCTTCCCCATGCTTTCAGCTACGGCTATGGTTCTCAACCTGGGCTGTGCTTTTAGAGTCACCTGCAAGAGAATTTTTAAAAACCCAGTGTTGTTTTTTTTAAAAAACAAAACAAAACAAAACACCCTGAATTTTAAAAATTTAGGCCATCCCCCAATACTAACTGCATCAGAATCTTTAAGGGTGAGTCCCAGCCATGGATTCGGAGAAGGCAATGGCACCCCACTCCAGTACTCTTGCCTAGAAAATCCCATGGACGGAGGAGCCTGGAGGACTGCAGTCCATGGGGTCGCTAAGAGTCGGACACAACTGAGCGTCTTCACTTCCACTTTTCACTTTCATGCATTGGAGAAGGAAATGGCAACCCACTCCAGTGTTCTTGCCTGGAGAACCCCAGGGACGGGGGAGCCTGGTGGAGTGCCGTCTATGGGGTCGCACAGAGTCGGACACGACTGAAGCGACTTAACAGCAGCAGCAGCAGCCATGGATTCAGCGCTTCTGAAAGTTTCCCAGGCGACTCCAATGTGCAGGCGAAGTGGAAGGACCCTGGCAATCAATCGGGAAACACAAAGCTGGTGCTTTCTCAAGGGGTGGCCACTGAGCACCGATTCAGAGTCACTAGGGTTACTTGTCACCAGTACAGATTTCTGGGCCCCATCCAGGTTTATCCCATCAAAATCTCCTGGAGTGGGTCAAAGGAACTGCTCAGAAGAAGAAACAGACGCTCCCAGTGATGTGTATGCAAAATGGGGTCTGAGAGCCGCCGCCAGGGCAGTTGTTTTTAAAGACGGTCCCAGGCAAGCGGCGCGTCACCTGGCACCCATCAGAAACGCAAGGCAGCAGCCGCGCGAGGCCTCCCGCACCAGAGACTGCAGGGTCGGGCCCAGCAGTCTGCGCCCATTGAGGCTCCGGGTGGCCTTGGTGCCGCCAGCCTGCAAACCACTTCTCCGAATAAAGGGCTTCCAGGTCAAATCCCAGCTTGGTCATTCATTAGCCAGGTCGCCTTGAGGTGGTGGTGGCGCTTTAGTCGCTAAGTTGTGTCTGACTCCTGCAACCCCATGAACTGTAGCCCGCCAGGCTCCTCTGTCCAGGGGATTCTCCGGACAAGAATACTGGAGTGGGCTGCCGTTTCCTTCTCCATGTGACCCTGAGAAGCTTATTTAACTCCTCTATGCTTCAGTTTCTTCATTTGTCAGTTGGGTGGGAGTGGGGGTGTTATTGGTTGAATTATGTCCCTCCAAATGTATATGTTGAAGCCCTCACTCTCAATACCTCAAAATGTGACCTTTTTCAGAAAAAGGTTCATTGCCAATGGAATTAAGATGAGGTCCTACCGGGGTAGGGTGAGCCCTGATCTGATATGACTGGTCCCCTTATGAAATGAGGAAACGTGGAGACAGACAGGCCCACAGGGAGAGTGTCCTGTGGAGAATGGGTGATGCCCCACAAGTCAAGGAGCTACCAGAAGCTAGAGAGAGACGCGGAGCAAATCTTTACCTAGTGCTGTAGAGGGAGCGGGGCTCTGCCCACACCTGGACCTGGGACTCGCGGGAAACGACACACCCTGTGTGAGCTCCTGTCTGTGGTGCGGCATGATGGCAGCGCCAGCAAACCAACCCGGGGACGGTCGGTATGAGCCGTAGCGCAACACCTGCTGACGGTGGCTTCCCAATAAATGTTAGATTTTGTTATTTAAAAAGGGAGGAAAAGTGATTCTGTACACTGTCTCCTTAAGTAGGCGTTAAACCTGAGGAGGAGGAAAAGGAACCAAGCAGGAAATTCCATCCAGTGGACGGAGGCTGGGGTGGGCAGCAGCCACGGCGTGTGCCAAGCCACCCTGGCCCTGGCTGGAGGCTAAGAAACAGTGGACAGATGGTCACCATTTCTGGTCACTCCTGACCTGGAAAAGAGCCAAATGAGAGATCCAGAGGCAATGGTGTGCTCAGCTCTGATGTAGCTTTCATCTCCAAAGCTCCCTGGGGAGGGCTCAGACCTTCCATGAACTGTCCCGGCCCTTCCCGGTCAAAAGCATCCCTGCCCGGGGACCAGAACCTATAACCAGCTCCCGTTCTACTCAGACCCTCCAGAAGTGTGTGTGTGGGGAGGTGGGGGGTGGGGAGGGAGGGAGCCAGGGAGGTGGGGGGAGAGCGAGAGAGGGGTTCATTGAATCACCTGAAATGAGTATTAATAAAGCAGAATACAAGTTCCCTTCATCACCCTCAACAGCACAGTGACCTGGCTGCTCGTTAGACAGTGCCCAGCCTCTCTGTAAGGGCTTCCCAGGTGGCTCAGTGGTGAAGAATCTGCCTGCAATGCAGGAGACACAGGAGACAAGGGTTCGATCCCTGGGTCATGTAGAATCCTGGAGGAGGAAATGGCAACCCACTCCAGTATTCTTGCCTGGAAAATCCCATGGACAGAGGAACGTGGTGAGCTGCAGTCCACGGGGTCACAAAGAATCAGACACGACTGAGCGACTAACACTCATTTTTTTACCGACATCCCACCCAGTTCTGGAATATCCTCCTCTCCCCCCGCCCCAGGCAGTAAAGGAAGTAAGGGGGCACTAGTTTTGTGAGGAAAAGACTCTGCTGTGTGAGCCTGTGCAACTATGCAACCCCTCTGAATTTCAGGGGTTTGGTTTTTCTCCTTTAAAATCGAGTTATTAATATTTCTTTGGCTTTTCTCATTTGGTTGTTAAAATTCAAGGAGATTGCCTGTGTTCAACATAAAGAGTGATACAGGTGTAAGCACTGCACAGTAGGGAAACTGATCATGGCGTTGTAAACATATCCTGCTTGTCGGTGGGGTTCACTGACCTTGGTATGAGGGTTTTGCATATGTCCTTAATGAATGCAGGTGAAATTCAACAGAAAAGGAGCACACTAAGTAAGGGCAAAGTGAAGAGAACTAACATCTATGGCATTATTTCATTTAATTCATTCAAAAATCAAGTGAAAGAGCAGTTGTAACTGAGTAGAACCCTTTGGGGCCTTTCCAGGACACACACCCTCATGTCCTCCACTTGCCTCTTGTTTGTAGAAAAACTTGAGCCTCCTAGGCATTCCCCAAGTTCTAATCAGAGAACTGAGAAAATGCAGAAAGAAAAGAAATCAGTCAAGCAAAATAATAGTTTAGCCATTAAACAAAGTCAAGGACCTTTAGTTCCTCTTCAAGGGCTACAGATAATATTCTGAGCCATATCCTTTGAGCTGTTTTGCAGATACCGAAACCTCCACCAGGTGGAAGAAGTTAACTGCATGCTGCTGCCCACAAGCACATAGCGCCCAGACCGGTTGGAACTGGAAGGTTGATTAACTTCCAATTACTTCACCACGAGACAATCAGGCACTGCACAACCCTCCTCCCTCATCATGTCTTTAAAAACCTTTCCCTGAGAGCCAGTGGGGAGTTTGGGTCTTTTAAGCACTAGCTGCCTGGACTCTTTGCTTGGTGCCCTGCGATAAATCTGCACTTAACTTCACACAACCCAGTGCCAGAAGACTGGCTTCACTTCGCATGGGGTGACCGGACCTGACTGGTTTGGTTACAAAGCAATTAACCAAATGTTAAGCCAGAGGTTCCCAAACGTTCTCAGTTCAGGGTCCTCCTAGTGTGTCAGCACCCCAGGAAAGGAAATACCTAACAGGTCTACTTATTATGTAGTCAGGTTCAAACAATTTAATCCACATTGACAGCCTCAGGTTCAAACAATTTAATCCACACTGACAGTCTAACAGCTTAGCACCTGTTGGGCTCTGAACGCTTCTCAGATTTTGCATTCAGATACAACTGCCAACTCGTTTCTCATTCCCCATTGCCTTTCACACAGGTCTAGTATCTGATCACAGCTGAAGTTTTTCCTAGTCGTCCATAAGACAGCAACAGAAGGAACACAGTGATCTAAGGCGGAAAATAAACTAAAGCTAGAGGCACACGTGACGCTGGACAGAGGTGCCTGTGTTTCCCAAGATACGTGTTACATAAAGATACCCCAGAGAGCTTCCCGTGAATTCACTGTGGTGCCGCTGGGCACCTCAGTGAACAGTTTGGGAACAAAGGTAACAAACTCATGTTCGAAAGTGTGTCGTAAATTGTAGTCAGAACTTTGCAAACGCTAACCTGCACAGGGATCCCCTGGGGGGGTCTCCTTACATTGTGGGTTCTGATTCGGCAGGTCTGGAATGGGACCCCCGAGAGGCTGCTTTTTTATAAGCTCCGAGTTCGGGCTACACAGCCAGTTCACAGCGCTCGGGGCAGCGAGGCGTCAAGTGAAGCACCCAGGAGAGGTGGGGTGGCTGGTGCCCAGTCCAGGCCTCAAAGCCTCCCCGCCTCTTTCCCACAACCTTACTGCCTGCCACATCATTACAACCGTAGGAGCATATAAACAGTATTTGAGTTCGAGTTTCTAGCTCTGCCCGTAAGGAAGTTTAGAAGTTACCTCTCCCACCCACATAGAGACCAAAAGAAAGCTGAACAAACTGAAAAATCAACAACTCTCTCAGATCCATCAGAGAACTGAAGCCATAGGGCAAGCCACTGCCCCACAGACTGGAGAGACCTACCGGCAGATGCAGAGTCGCAACTCACCAGAGCAGCAACCAGTCTGTGGGAACCGGCGCCTGGGGGGGAAGAGCTGAAGTGTGACGGGCGAGGTGCGGGAGGCCAGGTGGGTTAACCTCCAGGGAGGCTCCCACACTTCTGGGAGTGCAGCCTGCTGGAGTCCTGCAGGTTCTCACAGGGAAGATGGAGAAGAAGCCCTTCCTACGTCTGTGTGGGGGAGGGGAAATGGCCTTTCTTAAACACACCCAGACATTTCCATTCTTCCTAACAAGGCCTGCCCTCAAGAGAAATTTACTAGAGCCTAACCTGCTGAGGTTTTACCAGACCCTAACCAACCTGGGGGAATGGATATACCCATCTCGACCTTCCCCAGCCTCCCTGTCTCACCAATGAGGGACAAACAAAACAAAGAAAATGGAGACGCTCTTATGAAGGTCAGCTCACTAAAAGACTGTCAATTGTAGGACCACAGACGCTTTCCCTCCACATCACCTTCCAGATCACTGGGGCTCCGGTATGACAACTGGGGAATACACCTCCGAGAACTGTGCCTCTCGGAAGATTCAAGAAGCCTCTGGGGAAATCCAAGGACCACAGGGGAGGCAAAAACAGGGACACAGAGCAAGTTTAGCCTCTAACACCTTATAGCTACAGCAAACAGAAAACACAGCCCAAGCCCGAGCCAGATAAACACAAAACCTTTCACTAATGGCCAGTTTCCCTCAGTTCCTTGTACTCTATTCCACATCTGTCTGGAAACAAAGAAGCATAAAACACTTTGAAGAGCCTCCAAATACCTGGCCCATGCTTCACTGTCCCAGCAGACTTCACTAACAAAACACAAATTCAAAACTCAAATTATTCAGAATTTCGGGACGGAAGCCACAGAGCATCACAGGCCAAGCAGACCATGCATCTGCGAAGCCAGCCTGCACATCAGCCACAGTCTGACCAGCACGCGTGACTCTGGTCATTAACAGCTGAGCTCTCTGTGCTTCAGATCCGTCCAGGAGCTAAGTTCTGGAAAGGACGGGGTTCTGAGCAGTTGGTCTTAGTCTGGCAGCTCTGTTTTCCTTCAAATCACAGTACATGCAGACCTCAGAGATACAGTGGGTTCAGTTTCAGACCACCCCACAGAGTGAATGTCATAACAAAGCAAGTCACAAATCTTCTGGTTTCCCAGTGCACATAAAAGTTATGTTTACACTACGCTGGACTGGTTCAAAATTGAGAAAGGAGTACAACAAGGCTGCATATTATCACCCTGCTTATTTAACTTAGACGCAGACTGCCTGTTTGCTAAGTTTCTTCAGTCACGTCTGACTCTTTGTGACCCAATGGACCATCACTTGCCAGGCTCCTCTGGGATTCTCCAGGCAAGAATACCAGAGTGGGTTGCCATTTCCTTCACCAGGGGATCTTCCCAATCCAGGGATCGAACCCATGTCTCTTATGTCTCCTGACTGGGAGGCAGATTCTTTACCACTAGGCCCACCTGGAAAGCCCAGGTATGTAGAGTACATCATGTGAGATGCTGGGCTGGATGGATCACAAGCTGGAATGAAGATTTCTGGGAGAAATATCAACAACCTCAGATGTGCACATGATACCACTCTAATGGCAAAAGTGAAGAGGAACTAAAGAGCCTCCTGATAAGGGTGAAAGAGAGAAGTGAAAAAGCTAGATTAAAACTCAACATTCAAAAACATTCATGGCATCCTGTCCCATCACTTCATAGCAAATAGATGGAGGAAAAGTGGAAACAGTGACAGATTTTATTTTCTTGGGCTCCAAAATCATTGCAGACAGTGACTGCAGCCATGAAATTAAAAGATGCTTGCTCCTTGGAAAGAAAGCTAAGATATACCTAGACAGCGTATTAAAAAGCAGAGACATCACTCTGCCGACAAAGGTCCGTATAGTCAAAGCTATGGTTCTTCCAGTAGTCATGTATGGATGTGAGAGCTGGACCATAAAGAAGGTTGAGCACCAAAGAATTGATGCTTTTGAATTGTGCTGTTGGAGAAGACTCTTGAGAGTCCTTTGGACTGAAAGGAGATCAAACCAGTCCATCCTAAAGGAAATCAACCCTGAATATTCATTGGAAAGATGGACGCTGGAGCTTAAGCGCCAATACTTTGGCCACCTGATGTGAAGAGCCAACTCACTGGAAAAGACCCAATGCTCAGAAAGATTGAGAGTAGGAGGAGAAGAGGGCAACAGAGGAAGAGATGTCTGGATGGTGTCATTGACACAATGGAGATGAATTTGAGAAAACTCCAGGAGATAGTGAAGGACAGGGAAGCCTGGCATGCTGCACTTCATGGGGTTGCACTCAGACAGGACTGAGTGACTGAACAAGTGGGAGGAGATGTTGGAAAAAAGGTTCATATTGATGCCATACCATTTGAGATGCCTTCACACAAATGTTCTTTCTGCAAAGGACAGTCATTTTCAAACCAGACTGCACTTTAGAATCACCTAAGGCACATGTGCCTTATCTCCAGGGATTCTGTTTTAATTAGGGTGGTCTAGACTTAGCAGCAGCAGCAGCAGAGGCTTGACATTACTATTAAAAAAAAAAATTAGCTCTATTGAGAAATAGTTTACAAATAATAAAATTACCAATTTTAAATGTACAATTTGTTGAGCTTTAAGAAATATATATATTAAAAACTCCACCATAATTATGATGTAGAATATTTCAATCTCCCCAAAATGTATCTTTTTTGTCCACTTAGGCTGCTGTAACAAAATACCACAGGTTGGGTAGCTTTTAAAGGACATATGTTAAGTCCCCCAGTTCTGGAGGCTGGCAAGCTGAAGACCATAGTGCCAGTATGGTCGCGTTCCGATGAAGCCTGTGTCCAGGTCCACAGTTGGCACCTTCCCTCTGTAAACTTGCAGAGACGAAGGGGCTAGGGATCTCTCTAGAGCCTCTTTTATAAAACATGAATCCCACTCCCAAGGGCTCTGCCCTCATGACCTAATCACCTCCCAAAGGCCCTGTCTCCTATGACCATCAACTTTGGGGGTCAGGATTCAGCCTATTCAGGATATTTTATAATGTATGTAGACACTGTAATGTGTCTATCCGTTTACCAGTTGGTAAATAGTGGGTGGTTTCAGTTATTGGCTCTTATGACTAAGTCGGTTATAAACTTTTAAGGATACGTCTTTGTCTCGACATATCTTTTTACTTCTCTTAAGTAAATATCTATGAGTGGCAGTGCTGAATTGAATGGTAAGGATCCATGACAGTTTATAGGAAACTACCAAACTGTTTTCCAAACTGGCTATATCGTGTTGAAGTCCCACCAACAATGTATGGAGTTCCAGTTACTCCACATCCTTTGCCAGCACTGGTTTTATCTTGTATCAACAGGTCCTATTTTATCAGAGTTTGATGATTCTTCATTGTAAACTTTCCCTGTTTACCTCCTGTGTGGCCTAAGCTCCAGACTGGATGCAGGCAAATTGATATAGACTTTAAACTATGAATTCAGTTGCTTCATTTGATATACAAGTACTGGGCTCCTGGTAAAGAATCCGCCCACAATGCTGAGACCCTGGTTTGATTCCTGGGTTGGGAAGATCTGCTGGAGAAGGGATAGGCTACCAACTCCAGTATTCTTGGGTTTCCCTTGTGGCTCAGCTGGTAAAGAATCTGCCTGTAATGTGGGAGACCTGGGTTTGATCCTTGGGTTGGGAAGATCCCCTGGAGAAGGGAAAGGCTACCCACTCCAGTATTCTGGCCTCGAGAATCCCGTGGACTGTAGAGTCCACAAGGTCACAAAGAGTCAGACATGACTGAGTGACTTTCATACTATTTATTATTTATTTCTTGAGTAAACTTTATGAGTTTATATCTTTAAAGATATCTGTTGGAAAGTGACATCATCAAAATGGCAAAAATAGAAGCTTTCTATAGTCTTCCCCTATAAGAATCACCAATTAGACAATCACCCACAGATCAGAGAGACTCTGTGGAAGTCCAAGAATCCAGCAGAGGTTCCAGCACGTGACTGGAGCAACAAGGACAAAAATCTGCAACTGAACGCATCAGAGAGGGTAAGAGGAACATCTGACTTTACCTACACCACGCCTCTCCTGGGTAGCTCAGCTTAAGGGACAAGAGAAACTTTCTCAGCCTGTGATGTCTCCTGTGTGGGAAGGTGAGAGTGTGAGAGGAAGTGCCTGGATTCTCCAGCTGTGTGAACACTGCCAAAGAGGCTTGTTTCTCTCTTGCCCCATCCAGAGTTCTAAGTCAGGAGCCGCACACGTGGACAAACCTTTGGCTGGCTAACTAAGGATAAAAAGAGAAGACTCAAATAAAATCAGAAACGAAAGAGGAGATATTACAGTTTGCCACAGAAATACAAAAGATCATGAGATAGTAGTGAATAATTATATGCCAACAAGTTTGATAACCTAGAAGAAATGAGTCAATTCCTAGAAATTTACAACCTACCCAGACTGAATTACGAAGCAGAAGATATGAACACACCAATAATGAGTAAGGAGACTGAATCAGTAATCAAAAACTTCCAAAAAAAGAAAAGTTTAGGACAAGGTGATTTCACTAGTGAACTCTACCAAATGTTTAAAGAAGAATGAACAGTACACAAACTCTTTCAAAAAACTGAAAAGAGGGAACATTTCCAGGTTCATTTTACAAGGCCAGTAATACTCTAGCCAGATAAGGACACTACAATTTAAGAAAATTATAGGCCAATATCCCTGATGAACATAGATGTAAATTTTTCAATAAGAGAAACCCAATAAGATATTAGCAAGCCTAATTCAAAAGCAAATTAAAAAGATCATATAGGAATTTCCCTGGAGGCTCAATGGTTAAGACTGCAGGTTTTCACTGCCATGGGCCTGGGTTCAGTCCTTGGTCAGGGAATCTAAGATACTTCAAGGAATGCAACATGGCCACGAAAAAAAAAAAAAAAAGTCTGGCCTCTTATCAAATACTGGATAACTGCCTTGCAGATACAGAAGGAATCCTAGTGGAGAAGAAAATAAGAAATACTGAGAGAACACTGCAAAACCGATTTTTTTGTGTTTTTTCAAACTTGCTTTCCTAAACTGGTGTCCACTTATACCCCCATTCAGTGTATTGCCTCAAGCCCCAAAATGCTGGAAACTACTACTGCATTAAATAACTTGTTAGATGAAAAGATTAAACTTTGGCTCTTAGCTGATTTGGGGGCTCTACTGTGCCTCTGTTGCACTCTTGAGGTTTCGTTTTGTCTGCCTGCCCATCAATCTCAAAACCCAGCATCCAGGGCTGTCTGGAGATGAGTCAAGCAGCCATAAGACAGATTGGGTGTGATCTGGGATGTGAGTCCAAGTTTTACAGATAAGCAGCTCGGCTGCCTTGCAAACATGTGAGCCGCTAGATGGCGCTCCATGCTCACACTGAACCTGCCAGAACGCCACATCCCCGGAGTCTGACAGGCTTCCAGGACCGACTGAGCCTTTGGGCACCACAAGCACGGTGCCTAAGGTGCACCATACCTTTAGAAACCCATGCGAGTATTTTACTTTCTTCTAAAGTCAAGAGAAAAATGGAATATAATATTAATACTACTTTATTATATTCCTCTCTATACAATTCATTCAGATGCTTTCATATATATACTTATTTATATATAAATATATTTTTTTATTATTATTTTTAATGGAGAAAGGGGCTCATTGAAGGCAAAGTGTCTAAGGCCCATGAAAGTCATAATACAGCTCTGACTTCCCTTGCATCACATCTGGAGTGTGGATCAAAAATGTCACTGAAATTGAATGTAGTTCCAGGGAGCACCTCTGTGTGAGGACATCTTTCAAGAGGCCTGCATGCATGCACTTATTTAACTCAACAGACCCACTCTTAGTCACATGTCCTCTTGCTTTCACCTCCTAAATCCCTCCCCAGTCTGGCATCTTCCCTGCACACCTATGCTGCCACCTGAGTGTGGGCCACTGATACCTTCTCTTGGACTCTGACAACAGTCTCCTACTGGCTTCTTTGCCTGCATGCCCTGCTTTAAGCACCCAGGGTCACTTGCTGAAAATCAAACCTGATCAGGTGAAGTTTTTTTGCTTTCATCTAAAGCCTGCCATGATTCTCCACCACCAAGAGAAGTGATCTCTCAAATGGGGTGTGTATACTTGAGGAAGCAGACAAAATAAATCACTGGAGAACAGAAAGAAAACAGAACTTCTGCTTATATTTGCCTTTCATCTGCTTCTTTAAACATTTCTGGGTTTTTTGGTATGCTTTATTTCCTTACACATGTGCATTATTTATACATAAATATACATGTATTTGGAAGGGTGTCAGTTTTCACCTTTTTTTCACCAGAAGGATGCATCATCAAAAGTGTTTGGAAACTTTCAAAATGACAGCCAAGTCTTTTAGAATCATACATAGGGCCTTTACAATATGAATCAAACCTACCTTTAGGATCTTCCCTGCTTGTTCTAACCACACAGAACACCCCTTAAGAGCCCGAAGCTGTTAAACTTTCAAGCATTTACAAATATTTCAGGCACAGACTGCATCTCCCTAATCAGGACCCTCACTTAACCCGCCTCTCCCCTACGCTAGGCTCCCGCCCTCTGCAGCCTCTCCTGGCTTCTCAGCAGTCCTTCTCTCCCATAGCTGCCTTAGCTATAGCATATTTGTTTGCTTACATTTTTTCTTTTCCCTTTATCCTGTGATGAGGTGTGTGGGTGGGGGTGTCTGGCTGTGTGGGCATATACCCAAAGAAGGGCTGTATTGACAAAGCAGCTAGCAGATGCTGGGCACTGGGCTTGAAAAGTGAAAGTGAAAGTGAAGTCGCTCAGTCGTTGTCCGACTCTTTGCGACCCCATGGACTGCAGCCTACCAGGCTCCACTGTCCATGGGATTTTCCAGGCAAGAATACTGGAGGGGGTTGCCATTCCCTTCTCCAGAAGATCTCCCCAACCCAGGGACTGAACCCAGGTCTCCCGCATTATAGGCAGATGCTTTACAGTCGGAGCCACCAGGGAAGTCCCTGGGCTTAGTCCCTATCTATGTATCATTTCAATTCATCTCTCAGATAGGTGACCAACTCCTACCAGTTTGTCTGGAACCTTCTAGGTTTTAGTTCCAAGAGTCCTGTGTCCTAAGAAACTCTTCAGTCTCAGACAAATTAGATGGTTGGTCACCCTATGAAATAACCCCATTACACTAGTAAGCAGACTAGAGCTCAGAGAAGTCATCAAAACTTAGCTGAGCTCTCACAGCTAATTAGCACTGGCACCTGGCCACGTCCCTCAGAAAATCAGCACTCTTTCCACCATGCCTGTTCATCAGTGGGGACCATGTCTTCGTCATCTTTGCATCTTCATGCTTGTCATGATCTCTACATATATTAAATAGTTGATGAACAAATGAATGAATGAATGAACTCTCCGAGAGAATCAAAACAGCTGTTATATGGTGACACAGTGAACTAACCAAGCCCTCCTCCCTCCCTGTGATTCCACATCATCTCAGAATGTCAGAGAACTGGTCTCAGTGAGGATAAATGACTTGCCCAAGGCCACAGTTCCTAGAAGAACGTGGGGCAGGCACCAGAAGTCAGGTTTTCCTGACTCACACTCCAAGGATCTTTCTACTGGAACACTGAGTGAAATAAACCAAAGGGCAAAGAAAACAGTGGGAGAAAACCCAGCTGTTCTTTAACACCTACCCAAAGATACTAAGCAACTCTGAACTGCCAGAATTTGAATCATTTTAAAAACCCTAAGATTGGGAACTTTTCGTAAAGGAAAAGTAACTCTGTCAAAAAACAGTGTTTCCAGGGACTCCCCTGGTGGTAGAGTGGATAAGAATCCACCTGCCATTGAAGGGAACATGGGTTCAATCCCTGGCCCTGAAAGATTCCACATGCCACAGAGCAACTAAGCCCGCGCACCACAACTACTGAGTCTGTGCTCTAGAGTCTGAAAAATGTAACTGCTGAAGCCTGTGTACCTGGAGCCCGTAGTCTGCAACGAGAGAAGCCACCATGAGGAGCAGTAGCCCCGGCTCCCGCAACTAGGGAGGAAGACCACGAGCAGCAACTAAGATCCAGCGCAGTCAAGATAAATAATTTTTTCAAAAAAAGATTAAATGGTAAATGCAAAGACTGCTTCCAAAAGAACATATCTATGAAACAGAAACAGACTCAGACATAGACTTGTGGGTGCCAAGGGGTGGTGGGTGGGGAAGGGATGGACTGGGAGTTGG
This sequence comes from Bubalus bubalis, assembly GCF_019923935.1. NCBI lineage: Eukaryota > Metazoa > Chordata > Mammalia > Artiodactyla > Bovidae > Bubalus > Bubalus bubalis. Next base: position 30,516,900 of record NC_059164.1, read on the forward strand.
GATTAGCAGATGCAAACTATTATATAGAGAAGGGATAGACCACAGGCCCTACTGTAGAGCATAGGGAACCATATTCAATACCCTGTGATAAACCATAATGGAAAAGAATATTAGAAAGAATGTGTATATGTTTGTGCATGTATGTGTGTGTATATATATATATAAAACACTGAAAAATCACATTGCTGTATAGCAGAAATTAACACAAGATTGTAAGTCAACTCTACTTCAGTAAAATAAACTTAAAAACAAACAAAAACAGTGTCTCCCCATGGGGAGGGCTGAGTACCAGAATATGAAACATACAAACTGCCATATTTATCATCCAGAGGCCATTTGTGATCCAATCAATCCTCCCCACTCCGACTCTAAAACAGTCAAGCCTTGGGTCCAAAACAAGCTGGCATCTCCAAAACGAAGGACTGTTTGGAGACCCAGTGGCCAGGCACGGCCAGCCAGAGAAGAGGCAGCGTCCCAGGCCCCGCCCTGTGCTGCTCTGAAATGCCTGTTTATCTCCGTCTGTATGGTGTCTTCTGGCTTCCAGGCTGAGTCTGTGCTTTGTCCCCCGCCTTTACTGACCTCTTTGATTCCGGCAGGGTAAGCTCAGCCCCGGGGCCTATGGGAATTTCAATGCATAATGTGAAACATGGGTTCCAGGAGGGCCGTTGGCTGCTCCCCACATCTTGACTCTGGACTCTCCAGAGAATCTGTGGCCCCAACCCCGTCGGTGTCAAAGAACAAAAGGAGCCCAGCTGCGACCACTGGGGCCATTGCGCGTGACTGAGGGGACCTGTCCTTCTTTTCCATCTGAATCTGCCGTCAAGGCTCTTTCATGGGAAAGAAGAGGAAGGAAGGAAAGCGAGCTTTATCCCTTCATTCCATCCCCCTCCACCCCAATTTGGGGCACCAGGCTAGTAACACCTGGGAATGTTCCAGCAGCTTATTCATGGCTGGGGCAACAAGGGTGCTCAGCCACTGTGAGAGTCAGGGAAATTCTTAGCCCTCATGGGATCTGAGAGTGGCCAAAGTTTAGCCCTGGCAGGACTGCTGGGGAGACGAGGTGGGATGGAGCGGAGGACAAGGGTTCTCCGCGTCCCTAGCAGTGAGAGGGTCGTTTCTGAGCAGGGCTCAGCTAATGCCTCCTGAGGTCTCCTCTGAACTGCGGACGGTGTTCAGGGCCTCGAGGAAGAACGTGACCGTGGTGGCCCTGGGTCACCGTGACCGTGGTGGCTCTGGACTGCTGGCACAGACCTCAGGTGTGGCCTCGCTGGTATCTGCTCTGGGAAAGGGGACTTGGATTCACCCCAGCTATATGCATTCAGGAATGTGCTGGAATCGCTTCCAGCTCCTCAGACATCACAACACTGGGAAGGCGCTGAGAGCGACCTCTCTGGTCCATAGCCCCCGGAGCTCTTCAGCCAACTCCCGTCACCCGCGGGGTCTAGCGGGCAGCGCTGGCCCCGCAAGGCTGCGAATCCCTCCGACGCTGCAGCATTGCTGGGCCGTGAACTGTGCCCTTCACCTGCGCCTGGGACACCTACCTGAGGGCTAAACCTGGGCCGGCGGGGACAGCCAGTGGGGAGGAAATCCACGCAGGCCGGAGGGTCCAGGGCCAGCCTCCCCCGCGGTGCTGAGGCTGGAGCGTCCCTTAGAGGGGCAGGGAGCAGCTGCCTGCAGCGGCCTCACCCCGGGCAGGTGCGCGCGTGCAGGGCGGATCGTGCGTCTCGTTCACGTTCACGGCCGTAGCCCCGCGAGAGCACAGCGCCACCTAGTGCCGGAGTGCCCGCTGGGTAATGGGGATGGTAGAATGGATAATCCTCTGGCTTGCGGGCTTGCCTGAAAGGTTGAGCTTGGCTGAAGTGAAGCGAACGTGTCTCTCTTGGGGAGTGCGGTGGGGTGGGGAGCAGTACCCAGAGGACAGGCTGGGGAACCAAGCAGGGCTCAGATCAGGAGGTGCTTTGTAGGCTTGTTTGGGACTTTTCACTTGATGGTCAACAGCAGGGAGTGCAGAGGAACTTGCCTGATCCATTCCAGCCTGGCTCTCACCCTCATCCCCTTGAAAGAAAGTTCGCTCAGTCATGTCCAACTCTTTGTGACCCAATGAACAGTAGCCCACCAGGCTCCTCTGTCCATGGAATTCTCCAGGCAAGAATACTGGAGCAGGTAGTCATGCCCTCCTCCAGAGGATCTTCTTGACCCAGGGATCGAGCCTGGGTCTCCTGCATTGCAAGCAGATTCTGTATCAGCTGATCCACCAGGGAAGCCTCATCCCCTTCGGAGACAGCAGATGACAGACAGTGCCTGCCTGACCCTTTTAAGTGTCAACGTTCTCCAGCTTGGCTCCTTTCTCATTCCCTTGATTTCTGTAAATTTTTTTTTAAGACTCTGCATTGTGTTGCAAAAACAAAACAAGAACCCACTGGACCGTGGCCCAGTAAAGCAGAGCAGCCAAGCCTCTCACTCACAACAGTGCCTCATTGTGTCCTTTGATTTAACCAGGACCTCAAGAACAGGAATCTACAACTGAGACCTAAATGCTGAGTAGGATCAGCACATGCCACCAGATGGCCTGAATGTCTCACATTTTGGTCCTCACAGCAGTGGAGGCCCTTAGTCCACAAACTGTCATTAAGTATCAAATGTGATTCCCAGGTGGCTCAGTAGTAAAGAATCCGCCTGCCAAGTAGGAGATGCAGGTTCGATTCCTGGGTTGGGAAGTTCTCCTGAAGAAGGAACTGGCAACCCACTCCAGTATTCTTACCTGGAGAGTTCTACGGACAGAGGAGCCTGGTGGGCTACAGTCCATGCATGGTGTTGCAAAAGAGTTGGACACGACTGAGCAACTGACACTTTCACTTCTTTTCATAAGAAACGTGGGTCCTACTAAGATGGCTTACACCATAAGGACTTCATTTTAACTTCATAACCTCTGTAAAGGGTTTAACCCTGTCTCCTAATAAAGTCACATTCTGAGATCCTGGGGGTTGGGACCGTAACACATGATTTTTGAGGGGGCCTGATTCAACTCATTACAAAGGCCTGTCCTGGCACTTTGACCCTCTCCCTGGCACTCTCCATCCCCCTTCCCTGCTTTAGCATTTTTTTCTTTAGGAACCTCATATCATAAGATGTACTACTATATATTTTCCTTATCTGTCTTGTTTATTGTCTCATCTTATTTCTCATACAACCTTGTGAGGGAGAAGGCATATGAACTTCCATTTTCTGAGGTGCAGAAATAGCAGCTAAGATGGCGGAAACTTTTGCTGGTTCTCCCAACTCTTCAATGCCTGAGTCTGATTCAAACCTGGCAGTCTAGCCTCACAGGCTAGGTTGGTCCTTTTCCTCACCCTCGAGGCAGCCCATGCAAGATGGGTGGAGAGACCATGCAGGGTGGTCCCCCAAAGAGTCGTGGGTGGGATCTGGTCTAGGAACTGAGACAGTGATAAGGGGATTCAGTGCAGGATAGGTCACCCAGGAGGATCTGGGAGTGGACAAGCCTTACTTGGGGCGGGGGTAGGTGCAGAAGGGTCCCAGGCACAGTGTGTTGGGGTGGGCAGGAGAAGAGTTCGGCCAGACTTAAGTTCTGGCTCCAGTCAGGGGGCCTGGGCAAGAAGGCAGAGTGAGGCCAGGTGGCAGCAGCCAGGAATATAATGACAACTGAAAGGACGGGGTTCACCCTCACCGTGGACCCTCCTTACCCCTGGGGAGGCAGCAGCTGGCTCTGCGCTGGAAGCAGACCTTGCTGTGTGGATTCCAGGGCTTTATTCGTCTGTTTATTGCAGGCCTTCACGTCTGCTGGGACTGTACTGTGGAGTCAGCAGGGGCGCCGGGCCGGGAAGGGTGAGGCACCCTTCCGCTCTTGGCCCACTGCCATTCCCTCCCAGCTGAGGCCCAGCCCAGGTCAACGGGACACAAAGGACCATGAACAGTTCTTATTTCCCACATCAGCCTAGTCACTTCCTGAAACAAAACAAAACCAATTCTCTAGCAATTGCAGATCTGCACCAGTTTTCTTAATAGCCTGGGGCTGAAAGTGATCTTAGAGATCTTCTCCCAGATTGCTCATCTGATGACTGAATTGCTGGCTGGTTTTAGGTCTGTTGGAACATCTCTGGTAGGGAAGAGCTCGTCTCTGATAGCGAAGGCAATTCTGCCCACCTGGGCAAATCCTGGTAGAGCCCCTGCCCCCCTCCCTCCAACCCTAGCGAGCTCTGCATCCTCAGTGTGGCTTCAAGATTCCACACCTTTGTAAGGAGCAAGTAAGTCTCACATTACTTATTTAGCAATTGTCTGGTGCATATTATTTTCATCTGGCATTCTTATTAGTAAGAATCAATGAATCTCCCCATGTAGAACAGCAGTTTAAAGGGGGGTACCAAATTATTTATCTTCCCAATCTCTTTAATCCCTGGATGGATAACTAAGAGGGCAGAATGTGAAGAACTTGTATGCTATTGAGGTTTACTTCTATAGGTTGGGAGGTGCTGCTGAAGGATTTTGAACTAGGATCTGTATTTTAGCAAAAAAAAAAAAAAAAGAAAGAAAAAGAGAGAGGAAAGAAAAAAAAAATCAATTTTGAAAGGGAATATTTACATGAAAGGGAGGAAGCCTAAATAGGTCACTGTAATGGTTGAAGTAATGGATAGTGAGGGCCTGACCTCATGCAGGGATGTGGGGACACAGCAGCTGGTGGAGAACTAGATGAGCAAGGGCTGTTGGATGTGAGCAATAAAGATAGCTCCCGTAGTTTGAACTTGGCCATCCATCCCCATACACGGTTCTCCAGGAGAAACAGACTTATCAGATATGAGACACAGAGCCATGGCTGCTGGGAAAGGCCCTGCCGTTGCCTTAATTCTCCCCGGTGTCCTAGAGACTGCATTAGTCAGCCGTGGTGAAATGCTGCCCAGGGGTCGCCCACCCCACCCCTCCATTCAGTCTCAGTAGCTTCTAATGAGGGTGTTCTCTCTCTCCCTCAAGTGACACATCCTCCACAAGCTGGAGAGTCCAGTGGATGGAGACACCTCTACCTGGGCACTGCGGGTCTCACAGCAGAAGAGACATGGCGGCCACAGGCTACCTCAAAGCTTCAGTCTCCAAGCCACACAGGTCACTCCTTGCCTTTTTCACTGCACAGAGGATGACATTTGGTCGGTACCCAATCCAACATAATCCTCCTGCAGGGAAGGATCAGCACATGCCAGAGACCAAGCTTGACACCAATGGGCAGGATGTATAGAAGGGCTAGAGAAGAGTTGGTGTGACAGTCTAATGTCTTTCCAGCCTGTGGAGCATCATTACCACCCCTCTGCATCCCACCCCGGCTCTTGTGCTGCCGCTGGCCCCGGCCTCGAGCATCCCCACAAGGGCCTGGAGCTTCCCTCCATGTCTGGGCTGGCTAGGTAGAGCACCCCATTCCACTTGAGTGGGGTGAGGTGCTGGTGAGGGTTGTCGGACTCTGCACATCCCAGAAAAGGACGTAATTTCCAACACAGCATGTTTAGGTTCTGCGATAACTGCATAAATGATTTTGGCTTCCATGGGCCACCTGAGAATCTCCTCAGCTACCTGTAGCACACTCTGGGTAAACGATTCCTGAGTTTCAATCTGAGCATAATATGGTACCAGAACACTGGCTATAGAGTCCCCAAACATCACAAAGCAAGACGTTCTGAGGCGTGAATAGTGTATCTTTAACATAATCTTATATTTGGAAAAGCAGTTTTTTAAAAAAACACTTGAAAATACAAGGTAACAGTAACTTACATAAGTTTTCACCTTATATTGCTTGGCCATTTTTACATATAAATTATTGCTTACTAGCTTTGATAAATACACAGCACAGTCATATGTACAGAAGCAGAAAGCATGAGATATGAGAAAGAAAATACTGTTAATGGCAATTCTGGTAATTCCACAAGTGTTTCATATTTACCAGCTCTTCTAATGGTGGAAAACTACGAAGTGTAGTCCCTGAGAAGTTAGGTAGGCGCCCTGATCGCAGGTTTTCTATCTTCTAACTGTTAACACAAGCTGACAAGGTCACAGCACTCAAGAGTCCTTGCTTCTGGTTGACTTCATCCCAGTCTTTAATAAACAAGTGTAATACGAATACAATAAATAGGCTATGCAAATAAATAATACTCTGCTAAAAAATGTTTAGTATATACAGCTTTGCTTTATATAGTACATTTTCATTTAACTTTTTGGCAATTTTAAAAAACATTTTTCCAGCACTGGTTCTAAGCACAATGGCTCACTGGTTAATAAGCAGGCTGAAATTTTAAGGACACGTCTTTGAAGCATTTAAAAGAAACTCTGCATTAGACCGCATTTAAAAGAAACTCCGCGTTAGACCACCACAGTGGATCTGATCTGCCGCTAGTTTCTGATTAGTTTGGATTCCCTGTGCCACCCAGCGACACTTGGGATCTGTGGTGAGTGATGCCCACAACAAAACCACAGGGTGGGGATCAGGGCAGCCGTCAAGGCCAAGCTCCAGGGATTGAAAGCCACCAACACCTTCTCTTTCACACTACTGCTTCTCCCTATGCAGAGGTGAGTACACCTCTCCCCACAAATTGAGAGGGGTGGGCTTTTACTTTGTCCTCATGCCTCAGAATTTCAGGTATGCTCTACCCAACTTGCTTGTGGATAGGGGTCTAAGACAATAAATTTATTCTGAGATATCAGAATAAAGTAAATGTAGGTGATAATAAGTATCACTACAACCATTCAGCAATTGTACAGATTGTAACAGAGTAAATTTAAAAACTGTGGTCTTTGGAGCATCTGCAAATGCGTATGAAAAAATTTAATATTTTTGGAATGGTTATGATTTTGCCTATTGGGAACTGTTGCTGGGGCTTCCCTGGTGGCTCAGATGGTAAAGAATCTGCCTGCAATGCAGGAGACCTGGGTTCAGCCCCTGGTTTAGGAAGATCCTGGAGAAGGGAATGGCGCTACACAGTCCAGTACTCTTGCCTGGAGAATCCCATGGACAGAGGAGCCTGGTGGGCTACAGTTCATGGGGTCACAAAGAGTCAGACACAACTGATCAACAAGCACACTGTCCTTTGCTAATTTCTAAAGAGGGCTGGTTTGCTGGAATGCTGACAAATCCAAAGACACACAGGACTGTCTGAAAGTTGTGCTGTAGCAAAAAGAACCCTCTTAGAAGGGCCCATGCACTCCTCGCTGGTGAAGGTTGCTGATACATGAGATGTTTCAGAGTGAACGGAGATTTTATGCAACTGTGAAAATCTAAGAGTTGGAAAGGAGCTTATACATCTTCCTGGTGAGGGAATATGACCTACCCCTATTAATAGGGACCCAGCTTAAATTCCGTGCAGCCTGCTCACTGGGACAACTCCAGACTTGTTAGAAAGAGTCTCATGTTAAGCTTGATCTGGTCCCCATGATCCTGCTTGAATCCTTCAGTTCCAGATTCAGGCCTTCTCAGTGCTTCTGAAATTTCTGAGACCTGCTGCCAGAGAAACCTCTGGAGACTGTTGTTAAATTTCAGAAGATTTGGAGATTATGACTTTCAGAAGATGGGGATGGAAAAGCACATCTAAACAGAACAAAATCCTCCTTTCCTTTTGCTGCCCTGAGAGCCATGTGAGCCCCATGACTGGGGGAGAGCCCGAGAGCCACGTGAGCCCCATGACTGGGGGAGACCTCAAGAGCCACGTGAACCCCATGACTGGGGGAGACCCCGAGAGCCATGTGTGCCCCATGACTGGGGGAGACCCCGAGAGCCACATGAGCCCCATGACTAGGGGAGAGCCCGAGAGCCACGTGCACCCCGTGACTGGGGGAAACAGAAGGCAAGCGCCCTTCTCTTCCCAGTCTGTTTCCACTCATACCACTTGGGGGTAAACTAAATGCACCCTCAGAATCTGTTCAGGCCCGATGTACATGTGGATTTGTTTGGCCATGCACATATCTGAGCTGAGGTCCAAGCAGCAGGTGCTGTGCTGAAATAGCTCTCCACTGGGGCAACTGCAGTATTTCTAGACGGAGCAGTGTAAATCTAATGCGAATAATCACCAAACTCTAAAACACAGAGATGATGTCAAAACAGCCTCACAGGATCAGAATGGCTAAATGCTACTGCCTAAGAATAGAGAAAAGACCAAAACACACGGGTGCTGTCAGCCCACACCGTCACCAGTAATCGCCAAGGGGAGCGCCTCACTGTTTGATCAGCCTCGTGAGAAATCGCTTTTCCCTGGTTCTGATGGTTCTGATCGCTTCCAGTGAGTCTCATTCCATTCCCAGCTGCCTGGGGCATTTCTCTGAGTGGACCAGCCCAGGATGGTGCCTTTCTGTCAAGCTCTGTTCATTTTCAGGACTGAAGGACGCAATGGGACAGACTCTCAAAGTCCTCCCCAAATTTGCTCCATGCGGTTCTTTCGAGTGATCTCTCCAGGTCAGCGTGGTTGCCAAGCCCAGGGAACAGCACTGCTACGAAGGTGTCGGAAAGCACTGGACACATCTCAGTGCTGACGTGCTGATGAGAGGAGGAAGCGGTTCTGCACAGGCGCCGAGGAGAGGAGCTGGCAGGGCTGGCGAGAGGGGCTCCAGGGCCACACGTGTGGAAATGAATGGACCTAATATGGGAAGCAGGAACTTTGTATTTAAGCGAAGTGACAAGGATCTGGCTGGCAGGGATGGATTTCAATATTGTTTCCCACAGGTCTTTTTTGTTCATTTGAAGGTTGAGGCAAACCATTTCGTGAGAACAGCCAGAGGTCTTATTTACCGTAGGAGCCCCAATCTCTAAAAATGGAAATAAAAAGAGATCTAAAAGACTGAGACTTTGAGAAGAAAAAAGAGGCAAATTATAGAAGGGCCCCCTGCCTTGGTTGGGAGGTGGGCTACAGGACTTCTAAGTGTCCAACATAAATCAGATATTTGGATCTCTGGGGGCTCTTTTCATCTGCTGAAAGACAGGCCATTGCCACTGTTTTATATCCCTTCTTCTTCTCCAGGGAGCACTAAGCGCTCCACTGATCAAATCCCATGTACACCCCTGTACTGGTGCTTCTCATTCCAGAGTGTAGGCACGAGGTGGCCGAAGCGTGAGAACACGAGGGGACTGCCAGGTGCAAGATGATGGACTTATGTGACTCTGTCACCCCCAGAAACAGTTACAGAGTGCCCGCGACGTGGCAGGCACTGTGCTTTTGTCAAAAATTGTACTGTATTTGAGGAGAGATGAGAGCTTGTCTGTACATGTAAAGAAAATCCCCAGAAAGTAAACAGTGAGTCAGTTTCTTAAAGATGACTATTTTTCCGTATTGGCAAAGCAACTTAGTCTAACTCACTTACAGTTGTAAATCAAGTTGTGCAGAGATGAATTTTACCCACAAGCATACAGCACTAAGTGACTGAGCTGCTAAGAAATGCATGCCTCGACGTTTCTCTTCTGGAGATTAGAGCAGGGGTGGCAGCTGCCAGTGCTCACTGCCTCCTTAGACACAAGTAGCTCTTGGTGATGTCCTAGTTTGTAACGATGGGGACCAGTCCATCTCCATAGAAACCTAGAGATGCCATCACTGTCTTTGAGTGTTCAAACGAGCTCCTACTCTGACAGCCTATACACAGCCATCTACTGCCAGGCCAAGTAAAGCTCCCCTCTGGCTCCTGTGCACTCTAACTGAGCTGTCTGGTCACCGCAGGACAAGGGGCGGCCTCCTGCCTTGACGCTGGCACGTCGCAAAGTGAACAATGGATTGGCTCAACGCGGTGATCCTAAAAAGCCAGACTTCTCATTTCGAGAAAGTTTCTGCCTCTTCTGCCGTCTTCTTTCGATAGCAGCCTCTCCCCAACTCAGGTGGCTGACATCACTTCCTGAGCACATTCTGGCTGGCTTTGCTGTGTGCATCTTATTGTGATACGCTGATAAAACTCAGCAACTTTTCTCGCAGGAACATAACACGCTTGGCGCTGCGGTTCCGGGGGAGGCGAGGCAGTGCGTGGTGGGGCTCATACCCGCGGCTCGATCCTGTGCGAGAGCTCGAACAGGGCTTGCTGGCTGTCAATGATGTACAGGTGATGCACGTACGACTTTAGCTCCGGGTGCTCTTTTGGAGATACGTCACCTCCTATGTTGGGGAAGGGGGAAAAAGTCAATCTCATGAGAGCAGTAAGCTATTTCTAAATACCAGTAAAACCCTGCATGAAGATACAGTGTAACTCCAGAAGGTTGACCCTCATTTGTCATAATCCCAGAAGAGATGTCTGTTTGCTAATCACGTAGATGCTTTCTGGGCTCAGACTAGATTCCTCAGGTGAGGTGATTAGACTGGCAAGATATGTTTTACCAACCCTGATAGAGAGAGTGATGTCTCCTCACATGATATAGTATTTAGTGGTTGTTATGATCTTCACCCCCAAACGGGAAACAGCACAGAAACGGCAGGTAAGTGGCAGAGCGGGACTGGAGCCCAGACCACAAGGCCCCCAGGTCCAGGTCTTGGCTCCCCACTAAATGGCCTTTACAGGCTCTTGCATAGGCTGGAACTGTCAGAAATCACTGCTAATCTGGTGACTACATGGACACAATAGTATTTTATTTTTTTAACTATTTCATATAATTTTTTGGTGTCCTTTTTTTTGCGGGGGGGGGGGGGGGGTGCAGGATTTAAGGGAGCAACTGAGTGAACAGACATTGCTGAAGTGAACTGACAGTCTGGTTAACAGGCAAAGCAGGTTCAGGAAGTGTGTGGATGGGCTGACATTTGCCCAGCAAAAGACAAGGCAAGGGGGTTCCTACTCCCAAACGTCCAGCAGACCAAGGGCCGCAAGAGGCTCTGGCGCACTGTGAACCCTGCCTGCCATGCTGCTGGCAGCTGTGGTAAGGAACCAGAGATGAAGTAGCCTGGACAATGGGGCAGCCCACTTGCCGTAGTCAAAAACAAGCAAACGAAAACCCCCCCCTCATGGCCTGTGGAGATGGGCTGAACTGTGAGCCTCCATGATCCATGGGGTTTCAGATGGAGAAGCAGGGGGTGAGTTCAGCTTGAGCAGAAGGAAAAGGCCCTCAGGAAGCTGAGCATTCTAATGCAGAAATTTTTTCTATTGGGGAAAACCTATTTTTCCCCTCCTCTGTGACAGATATGTTTTCTAAGGAAATAACTTAAGGTGTGCATATTATGGATGGCTTGTAGTCCTTAGCCATGATGCATGACCTTTGCAGGGAACTCTGTAATTCAAAGTGGCTTTCCAAGTGCTGACGTTGGTTAACCCTGCCTATATAAACTGTCAAAATGAATTTAGGTAATTCAGTTCCAAACTTGATTTTTAAAGATAGGTAAATACAAAACACCAAATGGCCTGACGGTCATTAAAATTTCTCCTTTGCTTTGTGCCTTGCAGACTTATTCTCTGGTGATGGGAGGTTGACTGCAAGGTCAAGGCCAGCCACACTGCGCTAACCCTCCTGCCCACATGTGCAGTGTATATAGACCAGAAGCCCTTGGCAAGTGAGACCGAGGCCCCAGAATTTGCTGAGAACCCAAAAATGCCTGGGAAGCAAAGGAGGGTGAAAGAAATACAAATCCTTTACTCATCAGCAATATTATGCTTATACCTTTGAATGAATCTCCATGACAATGTTCTTAGCAATTTCTATTGAAACTGCATTATACTTGAGTAGTTAATGGAGAATTATAAAAGCATGTATCAAATAGTATTTGCTGATGTGAACATTTAGAAGATTAGGTCCTGTATTTATAATTCTCTTTCAAGTAGAAATTTCATAATTCACTCAGAAGTTCACTCCAACTGCTTTGTTGGAGGACAATAAAGCTACTCAAGACTGGAAACGGAAAGAAAATTCTTAAGAGTATGTAACGGAAAGAAAATTCTTAAAGAATACGTACCAAAATGTTAGCAATATTTTCCTTAGGAAGGAGGACTCTGATCATTTTACTTTACAGTTCTGTATTGTTGAAAAACATTGGTTTACAATGAGTATGTATTATTTAAAATTAGGTTTTACTTAGTGGTCACTTCTGATTGATTTATAATTATGAACTCTGTCTTTAAAAAAAAAAAACAAAAAACTGCCTTTTTATCTCTAAAGTCTGTGCAAAGTGAAGGAAAGGGTACCAGCCAGGCGGTCTGAGGAACGGCCGAGTGAGTCAGCCTCTCAGAGCCGGGGTCTTCTGTTCTGTATCCACAGAGTCAGTAACCATTCACTAGCCCTGGGGTCAGGATTCCACTGCCTATGTGAAAGCTCCCTGAACTCAATACATTTCAATTTCCTTCCTTCCTGCAAAGTCTTAACATCATTTAAACATAATGTAAATTATTCCTGAGACTTAAAAGGAAACAAATATTCCTACATACATTAGTCTCAGTGGGGAATCTACAAAAGAGCTCAGAAAAACACTTTTTCAGTGAAAGGATGCTCCAGACAGGAAGTTTTCACTGGAGAAGAGAAAGGATTCTGGAAGACTACCTTGGGCACTTTTACAAACTATATTCCTATTCCAGGAAGGCTCCAGGCAGGGAGGTGAAGGACAGGGTCACCCCTGATAAGCCCACAGGTCATTCTGAGCCAGAGGACGAGCAAACAAAACGTTCAGGGGCGGGCGCTGGAGTGAGAGCTTCTGATAGTTTTAAGTCACACTGTGCAGTGAAAACCTGCTGCTGGGGCAGGATGAAGAGCTGCCATTTCTTGTCTTACTCTCTATCCCAAACATGCAGTGATGAGACGGAGAAATACAATACATGCATATGATGTGAATATTACATTTTACCACCTGTTTAAATTTTCTATCAGCAAATACTTGTGAAATGGCCACAGTCTGTACCAATGCGTGATAAATGAACATTCCGTAACCAGCTTCAACGACTCACCAAACTGGTTGGTCCTGCAGTGTCTCAGGGTTCGGACAGTGTCGGCGATCATGTGCTGAAAGGCAAGAGAGGAAGCACATGAGTGGAAGGCTCATTTCTGGTGTCGCTGAAGTAGCAGTGCTGCAGGGCTGAATGGTCTAATCCCACTGGATGTACACAGAAGAGCTGTATTTGGCGCTAGACCTGGCTTTAATTGAGTATACTGAGTTTGGATTACAAAAGAATATCCAGACCTTGTGTGCAGAAATAGTGGCTCTCAACCCCAGTTGCACAGATTCTAACCAAGACTTGTAAAAACATACTGTAAAGAACACAGCACAAAACAACCTACTTAACACAAGAAAATACCTGTAAATACTATGACTGATAAGGAGTTAATATGCAAAATATATAAAGAGCTCATATAACTCAACATCAAGAAAACAGACAACCCAATTACAAAACGAGCTGACGACCTGAATAGACATTTTTCCAAGGATGACATACAGATGGCTGACAGCGTATGAAAAGATGTTCCAACACTGTTAATCATCTGCTGCTAAGTCGCTTCAGTCATATCGTTAATCATCAGAGAAATGCAAATCAAAACCGCAAGGAGATACTACCTCACACCTGTCAGAATGGCTAACATAAAGACCACAAACGTTGCTGAGGACATGAAAAAAGGGAGCCCATGCACACTGTCGGAGGGAATGTAAACTGGGGCAGCCGCTATGGAAAACAGTATAGAGGTTCCTCAAAAAACTAAAAACAGAGCTATCATATCCAGCAATTTCACTCCTGGGTCTACATCTGAAGCAAATGAATACTAATTCAAAAGACATATGCACCCCAACATTCACAGCAGCATTATTCACAGTTGCCAAGATAAGGAAGTGACCTAAGTGTCCATCAGCTGGTGAGTGGATAACGATGCCGTGACATATATACATACATACAATGGAATACGACTCAGTAAAAAGAATGCAATTTTGCCATCTGCAACAATATGGATGGACTTGGAGGGAGAAAGACAAACACTGTATGATATCACTTATACGTGGAGTCTAAAAAATAAACTAGTGAATATAACAAAATACAACAGATTCACAGAAATAGAGAGTAAACTAGCAGTTGGTCACCAGTTGGAGGGGAAGGAGGGAGAGGCAAGATAGGGGAAGGGGATTAAGGAGTCCACATTATTACACGTAAAATAAATAAACTACAAGGATATAGTACAACATAGAGAACATGGCCAATATTTTATAACAACTATAAATGGGGTAGAACCTTTAAAAATTATGAATCACAAAGTTGTACACCTATAACTTATATACTATTGTATACCAACTATACCTCAAATAAAAGGAAAAAAAAGAATATTTAAAAGATAATATATTTTTAAAAATGCAGCATGTCCAACCTCAACCTACCTGTCCACATTTGGAAGGCAGGTTTCACTTCAGAAGTTTCACCTCCTCCCCAGGAAGTCTTTCTGAGGTCTCCCTTCTGGACTCGGAAGGCTCCATTCTCCACCTCCCCGCCACTCTGGGTACAGTGTTTACTGGGCTTGTGGTGTGATCAGGGTGGGACTTTCCTCCTCTCTAGACCAGCTACCACAAGAGGGCCTTGCGGCCCCAGCACCTACCATACAGCACATACGCAGCCTCACACACACCTGCTGAACGGATGCAGGCATTTTGTGGAATCAAGGACTCAAGAAACTCAAATGGTGATAGGAAAGGGGATGTTTATGACAGACAAACATCTTCTAAAACATCAATATCTTTACAGAGACTGTTCCCTGCTTATTGTTTACATTCCCTTTCCTAGTCTTCAGTTTTCTGCTTTAATTCCTAAAGTTCTAGAAAGTTCTTTTCATCTCCAGGGAAAGGTTTCTTACGCAGCTCCTTCCTGTTGACAAGACCCCTCGTCTCATACTCGTGTGCCTGCACTGCCTTCCAGCTCGCTCTACCATAGTCAATTTTCCATGGCAAAGGAAAGACAGCATTTAGGACAAGACCAATCTCCACTACACTTCCTCCTGTGCAGTTGGCAGAATAATCTCCAAACATCTGTCATCCTGTTCCCACGCTCTGCAAGTCTACAGTGACTCCATACGCCGTTTCATACAAAATTCAAACATCACCCTATAATTCCAGAATCAACATTATTCATAATCTGGTCCTCCAAACCTTCCTAAGTGGGTATCATCTTTTTCTTACTAATTGAAATATAGTGATTTACAGTATTACAATAGTTTCAGGTAGACAACACAGTGATTCAAAATTTTTATAGATTATACTCCATCTAAAGTTATTATAAAATATTGGCTATATTCATCTGTGTTGTACAATACATCTGTATATAGTATTTATTTTATACACAGCAGTTGGGACCTTGGGCCATCATTTTTCATGTCCTGCCCACAGGCACTGAACACAGGGTAATCTATAGGCAGCAAACCCTCAACAAATTATGGCTAACGTAATAACGTTGACACTAAAACAATTACTTAAAATGCAGCAGACCTCCAGAAACATTATTTGAATATGACCTACTTATTAGATTGTTCTCATGGGCTGCATTTCTATTGTATTTCTACTCAATAGTGAAAAAATTAAATGGGACAGTGATCACAGCAGCAGCCCGAGTTGCAACTGTAAAGGAAATGAGACCTGACTCATGTCTGTGAATGTATTGTTAAATTTCCTTCCCCCAATTTTCCCACTATTCCCAGGACCGCTCTCTCGCTGTTTTAAGGTGTGGCGTCACCTCGATCCCTATCACGGGCCATGCGCACAGCTGATGCAAGGCTGGTACTCAGGGCAGCACCGCAACCTGAGCCCAGATCTCATCTTCAGGTTTTCCGAAGTGGGAGGGAACAGCTACAATGAAGGATGATGTCTTAACATTGAGGGATAAAGAGAAATATAGAAGAATGCATTTTTTTCTTTATTATTTAATGGTTTGAGGCTGATACGTTTGGAGCCGCTAAGGCAGCGAGGGGAACAATAGAAAACTTATTACATCCAATGAAGCACTTCTGAGCCTTCTCTGTTCTCTGATCTAATGCGTTGGCTGGGATCAGCCTGATAAAGATAATACACTGAATTATCTGCTTGCTGGCTAATATATCCATCATAAGGAATTGGCTTCCCACAAGTTAATCCAGTTAGGATCTGCTGGTTCATTATTGTGAAAGATGATACTATTTTAGCTTAAGTGAAACCCTGTCTTTTGCTAAGAAACACGCTGGAACTACTGACTCTAGTAGGAAATTCAGTTTCATTCTCTGGCATCCCAGTAAAACATAGGGCTTTAAACAATGTAAAATAGAGTTTTGTCCTTCCAGAAAAAAATTCTGACTTCACCCTGAATTCTCTGTGCAAGGAGGAGGGGTCAGCATACTGCTTCTTAAGTGCCATCTGCTTTGAGGACCAGGAACTCAGTGACGCTACAAAATCTGCTCCCTTTAGAAATGATGTGCTAGCCGAGTATGTGACGGGTACGCGGTGCGACAAGGGCCTGCTGCACACATGGATAACTGCGCTTATCTTCTAGCCAGCTGTTTAGTAAGAGTTCTCTTCAACAATTTAAAATTTAAAATGAAAGATTACCTGTTTATACCTCATTATTTCACTAAGCTTTATTAAAATATTAAGGGTACATACAGTATTGACCCTAAGAGAAGTCCTATGGCCAGTCTGAAGTCTTGTCTCTGTGAAAGCAAGGCCCTAGACTATGTTGGTTGGCATCAAAAGGCTTCTACTGGAAAAAGCCAGGGAAGACCAGAGACACTGGTCAGAGTGAAATAGAGAGGGTGCAGGAAGCCTTCTACTGCTCTTTCCAATCTGTGCATTTTTCAAATTGTTCCCTCACTTGGAGAGCTCCATCTGAGAGGAAATGACACAATGAACTTGAGTCACTGGTCCCGTTTAGGAAGAGGGTCAACCACCAGTCTACCTTTCACAAGAGACAAACTCAGCGTGTACCGAGCGCCTCCTGCTCTCCTGTGTTCCCATGGGTTCCTCAGGGTGAGGGGCAGGAGACCCTCAGAGGAAACGCCCCTTGGTGTTTCACACCTTGCCCCTCCTCTTCACACACGCTCACCCAAGCTTATCTGGCGTTCTTAAGTGGAGGCGTTGGCCAAGATTTGAAATAAATATTGACCAGCAGCTTCATACTCCTGTGGTTATTTCATTAATATCAAACACTGGAGACAACCCACCATCAGGCTAGTGTGTTGCTGCCTACAGTCTAAGGCCACAAATAGGCCCTGGGATCTTCAGAACATTACTGGGTGACACAGAACAAATCTCTAAAAAATAATATTTTTAATACAAAAATAATACTTTTAATACAAGAAGACTCAATACTTTAAATATCTATTTCAAAAAATATATATATCTATCTATTTCAGGCTGCATTGGTTTGACTGAAGTATCTAAAATAACTGAGCTCAATTCCAAAGCACATAGTGTTGGGAGAGACTTGAAAAGTTATGGACGTGTCCACTTAAACACTAACTACCCAGAAAGCGATCATCCTCAAATTATTAAAACAGAGCTATGGCAAGATACCCTAAGATGTCAGTCTTCCAGATCCCAGCTGCTTGGGTTTTCAGGTTGTACAAGGGCTGCCTGCACTGACACCGTGCCATCTCCTCCCGTGTGAGTGAGTTACTCACAGTTAGAGCTGGGCGCCTAGGAGGCAAAGGTCAGAGGCTAAACCTTGTTTGGACTCATCAGCTGGTACTGTTCTTTGGTTATGGTCTATGGCCCCCCAACTCACTCAACCTTCTCTCAAATGCCTGACCTGGTCTCACAGGGAACCAGGGGCCCATTCCTGAGAGTTCACACGAATCCATTACCATTACTAAAAAGGTCACTCAAAGGTCAGGGTCTATGGACAGGGGTCACTGATATCATCTTTAATCATGCATGGCAGGCTCATCTCTGACACGAAAGTTCATCTGTCAAACAAATCCATTCTTGTAGTCAACAGGGTCTCCTTGGAGCAGTCCGATTTCACAGTTGCTCAGCCCTTACAGGCAACTCCGCCTCTGCCCTCAGCTGGTGAGAAAGGCTAGGAGGAGCCTGCTGCATGACAGAGCACCCAGGAACGGCCAGGAAGAGGCATTTCAGGAATGTGTAAGAAGGGGCTCGCTGGGGGGCCCCTTCTCACGGGCTCACTTTCTCACTTTGCATGAGGTGGTCTCACATAGTGGTATCACCTGCCCACAGGCTGATAAATGGGTGGTCCTTCCTTTCCCAGGCAGACCCGACAAATTCTACCTTCAGATCCATAAAGGACATACCTCCCCAGGAGGAGGAGCAGTGCTTGCCAAGACACAGGAGGACGCCTTTAAAGCCACAAGGCTCAACCTTACGAGTGTGAATTCCTGCTGACAGGAACCTTACCACTTTAGTTCTAGTTCAGATACATACACTCAACCACTGGTGTTAATCTAATGAAGTTCCATTTTCAAAAATAAAAAGCAGATGTTCATAATTGGCTCTCAAAACCTTGGCAGCACACTTACTTCTTTTTAATTGGGATGCATTTTATTGACAGTACATAACATGCAGCAAATAAATCACCACCAGTTCAGCAGAGAACGTCGTCTCCCAGAGCAAGGAAAGTACGCATTTCCCTTAGAGTGGGTAAAAAGAGAAACAGTGAAATTTTACCTACCAGTTTTTCAAAGTTGACAAGATTATCCAGAAATGTTTTATTTCCCTCATGAATGAACGTTACATCTGAAAATTAAAAACAAGAAGATGCATGTACCATTAGGAACAGGTCATGAGTCAGGGCTGGAGAGGTGTAGATGCAGGGCAGCTTATTAATTTTTCTTCAACATTATGGATTATTTCCCGCATTAGACCAGGCAACTTGGAGCTGACTCTGTACAGGATGCAATATGAGAGGGCATAATTTATGTGTGTGGAGGCAACATTCTAGCATTCACAGTGTGTATCTTGCTCTTACACTGTAGGCTTTGACTTCAACCCACTTAACATAAGCTAACACTATTCTACAGCTTAACTGGTCCATTATGTTTTTAGGCCAGAGCAGTGAACAGAAAAGAACTGAATACCCAACAACAAAAATTATTTTGATATTTATGTATTTGCTTTTTAACAATCCCTGGTAAAGTGAATGGGGTCTGCGTTACTTAAAACATCGAGGTTTAGTTGTGGATGTTCAAACTTAGATTTCTGGTTCTAAAAGCCAGGGCTGGTGTGGTTATCCAAAGTGAGTGAGGAAAGGGACAGGTTAGAAATGACGAGGTTTCTGGGTCTATTCAACCACTGGAAAGCCAGGGTCACTGATGAAAACAACGTAAGGGAGGGAGGAGAAGATGCATTGTCAGAGGAGGGAGTGTGACATTCGACTTGCGCCTCGCTGCATTTGAAGTGACAGGAGACATTCAAGTAAAAACCTCCCTTTGGTTGCAAAACTTACAGGAATGCTTCTTCAAAAGACGGGGACTAGCAACAGTGACAGCAGCTAAAGCTCCAAAGGGGGGTGACTTATAAAAACTCAAACCAGAGGGTGAGTGACTGAACCTTAGGGAATCCTCACAGACAAGAATCAAAGTAAGAAATATACTACAATTTAAAGTGTGCAAATAATCATGTTATATCACAGACATGCAGGGCAAACCAAATGAAAACCATTTTCAAAAATCTTCTTAAAATGACATGATATAAAAGACAGAGGTGAACAGATTAAATTCCTCTAAATAGAAAGGGAAAGTATTTGCATTTAGTCAAGACTTTGATTCTGCTGGTCCGTATGGAGGGCTTCCCTGGTGGCTTAGAGGGTAAAGCGTCTGCCTGCAATGCAGGAGACCTGGGTTCAATCCCTGGGTCAGGAAGATCCCCTGGAGAAGGAAATGGCAACCCACTCCAGTACTCTTGCCTGGAATATCCCATGGACAGAGAAGCCTGGTAGACTACACTCCATGGGATCACAGACTCACTGAGCGACTTCACTTCACTATGGGGTAATTACAAGGCAGGTGCTTGGGAAATTGGCCTGAAACACACTTAGCTGCTGAGCTTTAAACTGGCCACCAGAGGGCGAGACCAATCACACAATACACTGATACAACCCTTTTCTCAAGGCATCCTTTATACACAGTTTCCACCCCACCGGACTGCAAGGTTTTCCTAAGGTTTTTTCTTTCTTTTTTTAAACTGATGTCTGAGCAAGAAAACAATTCACCATTACACAGTCATCTGACGAGCTCTCTGGTTATTTTATTATCTTTCACTGTTTTGCTTTCAGAATAGAATTGCAAGCTTTATATCTCTGACACAATATTTAGAGAAAGAGCAGCTAACACAGCTAACTTGTATTCTTTCTGTACAGCAAGCAAAGCACTGTGTGCACACTGTTTACCTTAAACTCCACCTAGGAGCCTGGTATCTCCTCACTCCCGGAGAATTCAGGTTACAAATGCCCTGTCCGAGTTCTTGGACCACTTCCCCGGTGTTCCAAGGCTTGTCATCCCCACCCTATGTTCCCAAGATGAGGATCATAATACAGCTTATATTTATCATCAGTGTCAGACATGGCACTAACTCATTTAATACTCACAAAAGAGTATAAGGTAAAGTTAAGCAGGAAAGAATGTGAAGAAACAACAGTCCAAAGGCGGATGGAGCACAGCCGGCTCACGACCACAGCTCTGCGTCTCGGAGCTAGAACGAGAGCCTGGGCGGCCCGCTTCCTCTCACCACGGTGCCTCTCTGGTACTCGGAAGGACTTAGACATTTCTTATCTTCTATTTCAGTAAATTTGCTAAATTCACTGGATGTGGGGGCTTCTGCAAATTTTACTGTTTCCTTTGTCGCTCATTCTGTCTCTTCCCTCTCCTCTGCCTGGGCGGTCTTGCTTATCCCCAGCTCTCAAGGACTTGTCCAGGTCAGCACATGAGGAAGGAGGCTCTCCTGACGGTGGGGGCTGGCAGGCTGATGCTGACATGAGGATGAGGCAGGCAAGGTATGTCTGGCCAGGTAGGGGGAGAAGAGGGGCTGCTGCCCAGGAGAAAGGGGTCAAAATGGCTGCAGGTTTTGATGCAGGTGACTGACAAGTGTGTCATTAGGAAGTTTGAGTTCAATAGGTGGTTGAACTAAAAAACTGGAGTCTCACAACCTAAGTCATGGGTGGGCTGTGAAGCCGTTGAGGGTCCCCACCAAGTACAGTGCCTGAAATGAGTACCTGCCAGACCCCTTTATCTGGAAACACCCAGACATGTTCCTAACATTTTATATAACAGGACTGGGGATGAACTAACTCCATTTGAAGAGATGGCAGGTGAAAAAGAAGGAAAAACATGGAAGCACCTCAATCTTCCTTTTATTTACACAACTCCACAAATCTGCAATAACAATCTGCTTGAAGATACAGGTAGAACCTAAGTTTAACTTCAGACACCGGTTGACTATTCACTCTACTGGAAGGATTACCATCTCCCCAAACACCATGACATAGATTACTCAACTGCTTTTGACCTTGAGCTCAGCTGGAACCTTTCTTCAACACTTACTCAGGGTTTCCTGTTCACTACTTTCTGAAATGGACTCCACAGTAGGGGGAAAGTAAATCAGAAGTGAGAAATTCACAGGCAAATAGAAAAGCTGATAACTGGAAGCATTTTTAGGTTATGTGCTTACTTTGATAACCTGCATGTTATTAGGAACTGACTAACTCAAAAAATGAAATATGGGAGACCAAATCCTTCCTAATACCCAAGAAGTTTAATCTGGTCTCTTTCTCTAAACAAAAGCAATCCAAAGCAAGAGGCACAAGAGAAGAGGGCTGGGAAATTTTCATGAAAAAGTTGCTTGTTCTAAAGTAGTTTACTGCAAATTTTAAAATAATTTTGCAGTTACTAAAGCTAAGAATTAATGTTGCATATGTTTTTCAAAATGTCTTACCACAGATGTGATACATACATATTTAAAAGTGTCATCCTATTTTTCCTTTTGAAATTATTTCAGACAAAAATAGTAACTTTAAATGCAATAGAGTGCCAATATTATTTATTCTTATAATGACAAAAATAAAGATAAAGGAAAAACAAGTGAGCTTGTTTTTAAAATTCAAGAACTTTCAGTGAGAAAAAAAAAGGGGGGGGCAAAAGTTTAATTTGCTAGAATGAATGAGACAATGTATTTTCAGTAGAAAAAAGAGAAGTTTGTTTTGCTGCCAACAAAGAGCTCTAGATAAACTCAGTAGAGCAGAAAATTGCATCCAAGCTAAGACATAAGTGTGAGGCACCTGACTGCATTAAATATTTTGGGGGAAAACCCACTACTATATAGCAGAAGGCTCAGCTCACATTTAAATTAAAGGGACAATGCTGACCATTTTCTAATCACCTTAAAAACATCTATTGTTTCAAAGTTTTGTCTTTCTAAAATCAATTCCTTTCCCAGATCTGTCTTCCTTTCCTATTTTTCCTATTTGTGTCTACATGATTCTAAGTTTTACTTTCCACATGCCACCACTCCCACTCTCCAGCTGGTGTTTTATTTTAAATAAAAATCACAAGCCCGAATAAACTTATCTTAGAAATAAAAATGAAGAATCAAATGAACTTTTTAAAGTTGTTATTCTGGCTTTACAATCTTTCCTTGTTTCATCCATTTAGAGCTCTCAGAACGCTTTGAGCTGGAGTGAAGCAGTCCATGTGCTTCGTCGTCCTAACTGTCCTAATACGTTACTGTTTCACAGAAAGTCTTGCTTTATACTAGATGAAGACTAGATAAACTGCTGCAAGAATGCACAGCAACTCAAAAGCTCTCCAAGCTCTGGCTGTTCTCAGGAGAAGCCGAAAAGGTTTATTTTCGGCTTTATTGCCAGTGGGACTGGCGATGAAGGCAGGCAGCAGAGGACACGGCCCAGCCAACCAGTTCCCAGGTACTTCATTTTCCAGGCAATTCCACCACACTTATGAGTGTAGGCGCTGGGGCCTGACCCCGCAGAAGGTATAAGCCTCTGAATGGTGCAAGCAATATAAAAGAGTATCCTATAAAAATCCCTTGAAAAGAATCAAAATAAGACCAAGAGAAATGACCAAATCCCTTGTCCTGGAAAGCACACGGGTGGGATGTATACTAAATGTCAGAAGCATGGGCCTGATGAAAACAAACTTCCCTTTCACTAATCCCCTTGGTTTGAAAGAGACCATCAAGATCTCATTAATAAGTTTAACTAACATGTTTCATGATGACTGATCTGCTGCTCTACAGAAGGGAAGTTAGTCGACTAACTTGTAGCTATCACATTCTATCCCAACTGGATTCACTCCTGGAAAGAAGAAAGTACATTCTCTACCAAAACTTTTTACACATGACACTGCTTGTGTTGACCGAAGGTTTTTCTCACACAGCGGCAGGCCATGGGCTGAATCTCTGAAATTTAGGTTGCAAACAAAGAACATAACTGATCACCATTTGGATTCTTCATGCCAGCCTTATTCTTGGCTGAGTTAAGTGGACTGTAGACTCAAATAAGACAAGGCTTAGCAGCAGAATAAAGCAAAAACACAAACAGTTCCAGTGCCAAGTTTTGTGAGTCAAGTGAAAATACTTAGATGTCTACTTAAGAACAATTAAGCATTTCAGGTGTCTCAGAAAGAAGCAAACATGTGAAAAACAGTCACAAGCCAACAGTTAGGTTGGAAGGACAAAAATACTTTAAAGAAAGAAACTGAGATTCCTTTCCTCGCCCTCCGTAGTCAGAGTGATAAATTTCTGGAAGATGGAATTACATAGCATAAAAGACAGATAATTGTTACCTTTAAGCAATAACGGCATGAAGGGGATTTTGGGTGGCTTCATTTTCTTGAATGCGTCTCGGTAGGCTTTGTGATTCAGGGATGGATCCTGCCGAACCAAGCAGATTACAAAGAGAAAGAAAAATCAATGTGCTATAGAAACAATTCTAAATCTACTTTCGCTGTTACAATTTGAACATGATTTAGACATAGAGTGGTTCTTCCTAAGAACAAAGTAGATAAAGGTTTCCTAGGAGAATAAACTCACTAAATTAGGGCAGGAAATCTAGGCAATGAATGAAAGTCAAGTTACTGGTTGACAATAATGGGAAATGACTGCAGAAGAGAGACACCTTTTGATTGCCCTATTATTTTCCCTCCAATAGGTTCCTTAAGTACAGTTTCCTCTCCATAATTTCTATCATGAGGTAACCCCAAAGTCTTTTGTTAGGCACACTGCAAAGAAAAGCTGCCCTCATAATGCACAGATAATGCAGAGAAAACAAAAGAACATTTTTATCGTGTTCTGAAAAGAAACTGCACAATTTGTTATCTCAAAGATATAAGGAATGATAAAAAGGAGAAATGGTAAAAAGAAAGAATAATACATAAGAATTGCACAGTAAATTTAAACTAGCTAATTTCATAGGCTTTGAAATGGACTGTACTGAAAAATCTGCCTTCTGAATATCATGCCAAAAGGACCATTCTCGCTACCTTTTTCCATGAAGAGGAAGAAGCAGTAACCGTTACCCTCCTTCACTCCATTAAGAAGCAAAGCTACCTGTTCATATACAGGTGCACTAGCCTAAGCTACCTGACATGGCAGAGTGGAGATATTGACCACTGAAATCTAGGAAGAAATCTGAGGCTAACCATGAGTTTGAAGAGTAAGTCCACTATGCTCAACTACTTACTGTTAAACTTTCAAGTTCAGAGAAAAGTTTCTTAAACTTCCCAGGGATTTTCTAAAAACAAACAAACAGAAAAAGAAAAGGTCAAAAGAAGTCAGTTATTTTGAGAGGAATGTTCATTAAGTTGCACTATATACTTCACACTTCTGAACATAAATCCCTCTATCAACTGGTTCTACCCTGATTGCTTCTCATTACGCAATTTTCATCATTCCTTAATGTGATGTTCCTAAGACAGTTTAAAATGAATAGCAGCCACAGGATTCAGGAATCCAACTTAAGACAGTCCACACACTGGTGATCTTTTCATGAAAGCTTGGATTTCAGTTCTGTATCCTACTGTTGACAAATGCTCTCACCTTCTTAAATGGTCTTGTTGAGTAGGAAGTAATAATGTTGACTGATATTTTTTGTATAAATGATATAATGATGTTTCACAGCAGAGGTTTAAATAGTGAAAGGCCATGAAAATCTTCAATGATGAAGCCTGTACTTTAGTGGGTAGAATCACCAAACTGGAAAGATCACCCATGCAAACAGTGGCCTGAAGACTGACAGGGGATGGAAACATACACCGTCCTCCCAAATAAGAATTTGGGCCTAAGGAAGAAGGGCCTGGGATTTGCCATCCTGCCCTTACTATGGTGAAGTGGGAAAGCCCAGACTCTTGGTAGTCAGTCAGAGTTTGAATTCTGACTCTGCCCTCTTTCTAGCTGTGTGACTGCAGCCAGTCTCCACGTTCTCTGAATGAAATGGAGACTACTCACAGGAAACGTACAGTCAAGAGTTGGTGCTCAGCAAATTCCAGCAAGTAACACTTAGGAGTGTTCTACAAAATGTGTGGGATTTTCTGTTTCCAAAACAAATCAAAACAATGAGGTAAACCCCTACAATAACTGCACTTTTAAATATCAATTTGATAATTCTGAATATGGACTCAACAACACAGGTTATTCAACCTGTTTGGAAACCTGTGTGAAAACTACTGTTACACACACCAACACATATGTATTAATAAATGGATGATAAATTCAAAATGATAAAATGCAGACACCTGCAACTATTCTTCTGAGCTCCATACCTTAGTCTTTTGGATATCCCACAAAAATGTCTCAGTTGCGCGTCAAACTCAATGCATCTAGGGCCAAACTCATCTACTCAAGGGGTCAGCCATGGGCCAAATCTGACCCCGGGCTTTTGTAAATAAAGTTTTATTGGAGCATGGCCATGTTCATCATTTACAGACTAAACAGGGCTTGCACTTCAATAGTAGACTTGAGTCATGCCAATGGAAACCACATGCCAAAAAAAATATTCACCATCTGGCCGTTTACGCCAAATGATTGCTGACCTCTTTTCTAGTTCCTGAAACCAACTTTTCCTCTATTGCCTACTTAGGCCAGTGTGATCATTTTCCAGGCCAAGAAACACTGAAGTCATCAGCTCGAGTGGGCTTCTCTCTCTGAGAACCCAATGGCCTTGATCATGTAACAGTGACAGGCAGAACCAGGATTTGGGAGACCTGGAACATATAACATTTTGTGGGCCCTCTTTTTTTAATAAAAAAAGAATATAAAACTTTTGTAAATTTTGCAAAGATATCTGCCATCCACGTGAACATACTGCCAGGAGTATTGCAAATGAGAGGCCTGGTAGCTTAAATTCATAAGCATCTCAGCAAATCTGCCTCTGGACAAATGGAGCTTTTGAAAGGACCAACATGGAACTGTAACCGTGCCATCACGGGAGAAAAACAGAAAACTAATTCAAGTTAGGAGGCATTTTTCAATTTTTGTTTCTTTCATATATATTATAGAACCATTTTGAAGACCACTTGATCAAAATAGTTCCTAATACCTTTTAAATATAGCAGTGTGTACATGCCTATCTCAAACTCCCAAACTATCCCCCACAACCAACCATAAGCTAAAATGGATAACCAATAATGTATAGCACATAGAACTCTGCTCAATTGCGGCAGCCTGGATGGGAGGGGAGTTTGGGGGAGAATGGATACATGGATATGTATAACTGAGTCCCTTCACAGCTCACCTGAAACTATCACAGAATTGTTTGTTAATCAGCTGTACCCCAATACAATATAAAAAGTTTAAGGAAAAAAACAGTTCCTAAGGACTTGAGACACTAATTTATAACATTTGTTTCTAGTGGTACTTCTCTCATTTAAACCATTTAAATCAATTTACTTTAAATAAGGACTTTTCGGTGGAACATTTCCCATTCAGTGTTATTTGTCCTCTCCCACCCACTCCGTCCCTCCCATGGACCCCCAAGGCTCACCTCCCAGGTCTGAGACAGCCGGCTCACAGAAGCAGTGTTGAGACCCATCACGATAGCAAAGAAGGAGTTCAGGTTTCTCTGGGCTTTGCAGCTATGGATTAAAGAAAGCAGGAGGCACTGTTAGGCAACATCCTTTTGCCAGATGAGCACAAAAGATAAAGCTGCCAAGACTCTCCTAGGCCACAGGGTTCAACCTCTAGGGCGGGGCTGAACTCTGCTCCATGACCCATGTGCCCCTGAGAGAGGAGTGGTACCTGCTGAACAAAAACAAATTCAAATACTTCCGCTCATCATTGCCTTTAGGAAAAGACCTGTGCTTTTTAAAAAAATTAATTTAATTGGAGGGTAATAACAACATTGCAATGGCCTCTGCCATACATCAACATGAATGGGCCATAGGCACACATGTGTCCCCTCTCTCCTGAATCCCCCCACCCCGCCACGTCCCTCCTCACCCCATCCCTCAAGGCTGTGGCAGAGCACTGGCTTTGGGTGCCCTGCACCACACACCAAACTCCTACTGGCTGTCTATTCTATACGGTAAAGTATATGTTTCAGTGCTAATCTCTCAAATCATCTCACCCTCTCCTTCTTCCACTGTGTCCAAAAGTCTGTTCTTTATGTTTGTGTCTCCTTTGATGCCCTGCACGTAGGAGCATCAGTACTATCTTTCTAGATTTCATATATATGCATTAATGTACAATATGTCTTTCTCTTTCTGATTTACTTCACTCTGTATAATAGGCTCCAGGCTCATCCATCTCATCAGAACTGACTCAAATGTAGTCCTTTGCATAGCTGCATAATATCCCACTGTATATATGTACCACAACTTCCTTTTCCATTCGTCTGCTGATGGACACCTAGGTTGCTTCCATGTCCTAGATACTGTAACTAGTGCTGCAATAAACATCAGGGCACGTGTATCTTTTTCAATTCTGGTTTCCTCAGGGTATATGTCCAGTAGTGGGATTGCTGGATCATTTAGGGCTTCCCTCATAGCTCAGCCGGTGAAGAGTCTGCCTGCAGTGCAGGAAACGCGGGTTTGATTCCTGGGTTGGGAAGATCCCCTGGAGAAGGAAATGACAACCCATTCCAGTATTCTTGCCTGGAGAATCCCATGGACAGAGGAGCCTGGTGGGCTACAGTTTATGGGGTCGCAAGAGTCAGACATGACTGAGTGACTAAGTATGCATGGTAGTTTAATTCTTAGTTTTTTAGGGAATCTCCATACTGTTATCCATAGTGGTTGTATCAGTTTGCATTCCCACCAACAGTGTAAGAGGGTTAGCCAAAGCAATCTTGAGAAAGAAGAACAGAACTGGAGAAATCAACCTTCCTGATTTCAGACTATACTATACAGCTACAGTAATCACGAAGTATGGTACTGGCACAAAACCAAATCTAGACCAGTGGAACAAGATGTAAAGCCCGGAGATAAATCCACACACCTATGGGAACTGTATCTTTGACAAAGGGGGCAAAATATATGTAATGGAGAAAAGACAGTGTCTTCAACAAGTGGTGTTGGGAAAACTGGTCAACTATGTGTAAAAGAATGAAATTAGAACACTTCCTAATGCCATATGCAAAAATAAACTGAAAGTGGATTAAAGACTAAAAACACCAGAGCAGAAACTATAAAACTCCTAGAGGAAAACATAGGCAAAACACTCTCTGACATAAATCATAGCAAGATCCTCTATGACTCACCTCCTAGAAAAATGGAAATAAATACAAAAGTAAACAAATGGGCCCTAATTAAACTTCAAACCTTTAGTACAATGAAGAAAACTGTAAGGTGAAAAGACAACCTTCCAAATGGGAGAAAATAACAGCAAACAAGGCAACTGACAAGGAATTAATTTCCAAAATATACAAGCAGCTCAATACCAGAAAACCAAACAACACAATCAAAAAAGTGGACATAAGACCTAAACAGACATTTCCCCAAAGATGTGTGCTCTTGATACCCTCTGGACACTTCAAGATTCCTTCTTTTAAAAAATCTGTTTTGGATGCATTTACAATTTCAACTGAAAGCTCTGACGTTCCTGTTTCTTTATAGATCCCAGACTCTCATTATAACAGCTCCTGGGTCCTGTCTCTTTAATCTGTATGTTGCCTTTCTTTTTTTGGCGAGTCCCTCTTATCTCATAGGTCTAAGCTCCCCTCCTATTACATTTAGACATTATTTCCTTTTCTCTCAACAAAATAGCTACTATGTTATGCATATACTTATATATTTAAAGTATGGCATATATTATGTGGACACTGTCCCATATTTCTAATTTGAGGAAAAAAGAAATATAATGCAAAACAAGACCATGTCAAGCTCCAATAACTCTGGAAAGTTATCTGCTCTGTAGAATGTCAATCTTGCCCTTCAACTTAGTTGGTCAAAACTCCACTAATTTTCAAAGCCAGCTGAGGGGGTTTGATCCAGCAGAGGGAGGATGGGCTTCCAGGTCAGCCATCCTAAACACTCCTTAGTCTGGAATGAATTAGAAAACAACTTCTCTGAGGCAAGTTTTTAAAATTAAAAAAATTATCCTAACTAAATATGAAAAAAAATGAAAGTGCTTAGCAGCAATAAAAAGTACCTGGAATTTCTTTGGAAGGAATGATGCTAAAGCTGAAACTCCAGTACTTTGGCCACCTCATGCGAAGAGTTGACTCATTGGAAAAGGCTCTGATGCTGGGAGGGATTGGGGGCAGGAGAAGGGGATGACAGAAGATGAGATGGCTGGATGGCATCACTGACTCCATGGACATGGGTCTGGGTGAGCTCCGGGAGTTGGTGATGGACAGGGAGGCCTGGCGTGCTGCAATTCATGGGGTCGCAAAGAGTCGGACACGACTGAGTGACTGGACTGAACTGAACTGAACTGAACTGAATGTGTCCTCAGATGTCATTTCTTCCATGACATCTCCACCAATGGCTCAGATGGAATTTGCAAACAGTGTATATACAACTCCATATCCTGCTTTTTCAGGTATACACTGTTACACATTATGGGTTCTTGACTGTTATCATTAACGGCTATAGAACACTTTATCAAAAACATATTTAAATAAAATTAAAAATTTATTCTCTTATTGTTGATGTTTAAATTATTTTCAATTCAACACCATTCAATACAGAACGCTACAATAAATATCTTTTGTATATAAAACTTTTTACTGTCTGATTTTTTAAATTAAGTTATACTTCAAGTCATTACATGATTGATCAAAGCAATCATGACTTTAAGATTCTTGAACATATTTAATAACTTCTGTTTCCCAAACCTATACCGATTTCCAGTCGCACAGGTGAGTGTACGGGAGCAGGGTTCCTGAGTTCAGGACCAGGAAATGATTCTGGTCTCTGAAGTAATATATAGAGCTGGCTGCGCCCTGCCTGGTCCCGTCTAAACCTGTCTGCTCCTGGAGCCAGTTTTGTGCACTGGACACTGCCTAGGACAGCTGCGCCTGGGCAGCAAGGCAGTGGGGGTCGGCCACAGGGAGCATTTCGGAAGTTTCAGCCTCCTTGATAGGGGAACCTGGGAAGGCACCGTTGCCTATACACCTGCTGTCCAAAGCAACCGGATGAACACAGCCCTGCAAGCCCCTCACTGCTGGGTCTGCAGGGGGCACGGTCTGTCCCTTTCACAGTCTTTCTGTCCAACTTTGGACTCTGCCTGTGGTTTCCTGGTAGGCACGAGGACTTGATATTCAGTCTAATTGGCCCTTCATCTGGTTTCTGCCAATGTTCTCCCAGGTGGAGCCTGCTTGGAATTATCCATGAATAAACAAACAGGACACTTTCCTGGCCTATGGTGTAAAAGTCCACCTGTTTCTAAGAGCTAAAGGAGCCTAAAGGATTCAATACTGCAACTCTGCCTTTCTTCTGCCCTTTGTTCCCTCATTCCACCCCTCCTGTCTCATCTCACCCTGGCAAGCTCAGGCCAGCCAGGGCAGACTCGAGTCAGCTCCATCGCTTCATGTGATGATGCTGGGCGCCTCTGCTGAGGGCCCTGTGTTGAGAACAGCCCCATCCCTGTGCCAGAAGCATCTTAACTGGATGCTCTCCCTTTCTCCCCCTCTTCCCACCATAGTGCATGATGGGAGCCCCACTGGCTCTGTCATTTCCAACTAGACATTTTTATACTCTGTCCAACACTCAAATGCACAGTATACAGCAAAACTTTCAGATAGCATTTGTTGGAGTTGAAAAGAAGACCCTGGGGGCAAATCATTTTATTATTATTCACTATAAACAGTATACTATCTGCTTTTATATTAAAAAATCATTTAGCTACAAAAACATCTTTAGATGTAATTCTCATCTTCTTATCTTTTATCTCCCCATAAACAATTTTCCTGGTTCAGATTTTTCAGTCATACTTAAAATTTAAAAAATCCACAAACAATAAATATCTGAATGTAAAAAGAAAAAAAAATGAATATACGGATGACTTACTTCTCTATAAGACAAATTGATACAGCACAAATATCGGTCACCATTCCCATCTGGAGTCCTCTTTAGCCAAGGTTCATTCATTGCAAGGTAAGAACAGACTGACACTAAAACATTTCAGTTTAGCAAACACTCCTTTGTCTGAAGAAATAAAATCCACTCAATCCACAGAGGTGGGGGATGGGATTGGTAAGAAGGAAGGAAACATGAATATGCAAATAGGATGCCTTAGGCAGGGAAGACACTGCATGAGCATGGAAATTAACTGTTTTCCTGGGGCTATCTGTACCAGTGTGATTATGAAGAATTTAACTTTATGTTTCTGTTGGAATTCTGTTCTATGGGCCAGGAATAGAGGCCAGCACAGCAAATCATTCAAGAGCATAGGGCCATATGGAGAAGATGTGAATATACATACTTCACTTCCCTGAGGACAGCTATGATCTTACCCCGGGAACTAAGCTATGTGGTGTCATTTTACTCCTTGGGATATTAGTGTCCCATTTCACCAAGTAGTTGGCTTTTATAAGAACGTTCTGGACCACAAAGAGCCTCATCTTTAGGAAGTTCATAGGTATTAATAGAAAATGTACTGACTGAATTAAAAAAAAAAAAAAGAGCATAAATTTATAAAAGTAGTCTAAGATTTAGGTATATAAAGAATTCTGGTGCCTTTCAATTCAGTCCAAACTCTTCAACCTGAAATCCAATACCTTTTACAGTTTGGCCACATCTTCCCTTTAAGCTTGGTCTCCCACAGCTTCCTCATAAATACCTTCCACTCAGGCCAAACTGGATGAGGTTCCTTTTCCTGACCACATGCTCTCTACCTCTCATCAACTTCTCTGCTTCGCTCTTGTGAGTTTGAACTCCATGGAGAGTGTACTCCTGAATTTTTACCTAGAATTTAAAATGCTACTTTCTTCCCAATGTTTTTCTAATCCTCCTTTCCCATTCCCTTGGCATAGAAGCTTCCCGTCCTCTAAAGCCCCTGAAAGAATTTCATCTCATGGTAGGGAACCCTTGGGTTCTATTTTGCAATGAGCCATTGGAGTTATAGAAAGTACTCCCCTGCCCACCAGATCGCAAAGTTCTCAAAGGTAGGTATTGGTGTAGCTGCATTCTGATTCCCCCATAATACCCTGCACAGATGTGCAAACATAATGAGTGATCAATACAGATTTCCTAAATATATTACACTGACATGTACCCCAAAACTGTTTGATATAAAAACTACTTTGAAAAACAAAGGAGAAAAAAAAAATGGAAAGGCTGGAAGGTAGGAGGAACTGGGAAAGATCTGGACTCTTCTTGCCTGTTTGTGTTGGAAAGCTGTCCCAAGAGTGGTCTCAGGACATTAATCTGGTATTTTAACAGAAGCTCCCAGGAAGTTACTACAATGTCATCCAACCAACTACTGAGTCACTGCTATTTACCAACTTCAGTACCAGGTACCCCAGGTCCAATGTTTGAGTAGAAATGGTCCCTGTCCTCTGGAAGCTAACACAGCCCAGTGAAGGAATTTTACATACAAAAGTAAGTTTAATCAATGAAAGTTCATACTCTGGGCATCAAGGAGCCAGGAGTAGAACCTTGAAATGCATCTGACTTTCAACAGTTCTCACCCCCTCTCCTCCTCTCCCCCATGTTCCTAACCTACTGTAACTCACCTGGCCACTGTGTAATGTAGCTGCACATGGGGCACGTGTGCACCGCCTGCTTTTTCCTTCAGCACAGAGAGCTATGGCCTGGTATTGTGACATTTACTTTAAGATATAAATATTTCAAAGGTGAAGACAGAAATATTCAGAACAGACCTTTCCAATCATTTGGTCACTTAACTCACTATTACCCTTTTATATCCCATCTCTTCACATCCCATCCCATCCCATTACAGGGGAAAAAACAGACTCCCTCTAAAGGAGAGGAACAGAACTGCATTTTTTACCACTAGACACTCACTGAGCGGCAATTTTGATGAATTTTTTCACCAGCTGCACTCGCTTGCCCAGTGGGCTGCAGAGCAGAATCTCCGTGGCCACCCAGAGCTGGACCTCATTGCATCTCTGGAGCAGCAGGCTCAGGTTCACCGTGTGCTCCCCGCTTCCTTGTCTGCTGAATGTGAAGTAGATCAGCTCTTGCTGAAAGACAATGTATTCATGCCAGCGTTTACTGTTACAGCACAGGGTTAGGTTGATACAAAATACAATCCATTTTTTAAAATTCATTTTTAATTGGAGGATAATTGCTTTACGATATTGTATTGGGTTTCTGCCATACAACAGTGTGAATCAGCCGTAAGTATACATATGTCCCCGTCCTCTCGAACCTCCCTCCCATCCCCCAACCCCATCCCACCCCTCTAGGTGGTCACAGAGCACTGAGCTGAGCTTCCTGTGTTATGCAGCAACTGTCCATTGGCTATTTTACACACGGTATGTATATGTTTCAGTGCTACTCTCTCAACTCGCACCACCCCTCCTTCCCTCACTGTGTCCGCAAGTCTGAGAGTGTCTCTATTCCTGCACTGCAAGTAGGTTTTTAAGAACTATTTCAGATAGCCACTGTCATAATATGTTAGATATAACAAATAACAATATATTAAATTCAAGACAATTCATGTTGACTTTCAGAAATGCCTCATGAAATGATGTTCACATAAAAGACTTACATAAATCTACTTTTTTAGAATGCAAAGATGATGCTTTTCATGAAAACCTAAGACATTCTTACATCAGGGGCTGAATCAAATCCAAACTTCCCAAACTTGTTCTATAGGCAACTTCAAGCGCAAATGACATCATTTGTTCAGATGTACATTAGACCCTCACAGGTAGATTCTCTAGACAAGGGTTTTCACATTTCAGTGTCAATCTGAATCACCTGGAGGTCTGTTAAAGCACAGACTGCTGTGCCCCACTCCCCCAAATTTTCTGAGTCAGCAGGTCTGTGATCTGGCCAAAAATCTGCATTTCTACTAAATTCCTGGGTATACTGATGATGCTGGTCTGGGTACCCACTCTTTGAGAACCACTGAAATAAGACATTGTCAAATCATAGAAGGAGAGTAAGATTAGAATAAGGTACAAAACTGACAGTAACTAGTGACTAGACTGATCATATGTAAGCAATAGAAGAGATTTGTTTCTAATCAGAAAGCTGTGTGTGTGTGTGTGTGTGTGTGTGTGTGTGTGTGTGTGTTTTACACAAGAAATTCACATCCTCCTACTGCATAAGCACAGAAGCAGGGACAAATCCCACTCTACCAACACTTCCAAAGTCACAAGTCATTTAGCTTGAATGAGTTTACTACTTGCTCAAATTTAGATTGTCATATTGGAATGTTTTCCATGAGAAAATATGGAGACATTTAAAAGAGACTCCAAAATGAAAGAGAACCTTGGGGGTCCCTTAATCAGTCACGAGTTCCTTCTTCAGCAGGAAAGGCCTTTTTGTAATGAAACATTTCACTACCCAGCAAAGCAAATGCAACACAGTCTACCTCATTTTTCGTCTACTGAGTCCTGTGAGCCTTTCCACTGGCTACATTTATTCATCAATTGTCAGTAGCATTCTGCCCCTCATCTCCTGTTTTATAAATGCTTAAGCTGTCCTCAAGGGAGAGGGTGATGGACATAAAAATTTGAAATATATCTCAAAATGTCCGAGAGAGTGCTTCAAGTCCTGCAGCATAGTCTAAATGTATAGAATGTTCTTAGGAAAGTGTGTGTGTGCATGTAGGACACATATAAGTGTGATTTTTATATAAGTACTGTAAAGCCACGGAAAAATTAAAATGTCAGTATCAAAGGTATCAAACATAAAACACCTCTTCAACCCCATTCAACCTTCATATATATATACACACACACACATATATATATGAATACATGCTTTCAAACATTAAAAATATAGCATATTTATACATTACACAAATATACAATTGTATTAGGTGCAAATAAAGCATGACCATGTATTCTAATTTTCCTAGGTTTGGATCAGTCTTTCAATATATTTAAAGTCCCCAAGTATCTTTGTGGGACATGGTATCCCAAAGCATAACTATATCAACCAGAAAATAGATCGTCTTAAAACCTAATCACAGATGAATATTCTTCAAGAAGAATTCCTAGTACTAGCATTTACTTGATCATTTCCCCCTTACTTACCTCGTGAATTGAATTGAAAAGGCTCCAATCAAAATTCATTAATTCCAGAGCAAGATCCCAAGTGTTCATTCCCAAAATCCTGATCGACCTTTGCTGTGATTCCTCATTTTCTGCAAACGGATTCTAAAGCGACAGACAGAAGCAAAAGAATCCTCAGTAAATTCCCAGATGGTTGGCACTGAATTGGCGGGCCACAGAAAGGCACTAGAAGCCCGCATTAGAAAAATAATCTTGTCTGAGTGCACTTAATAGTTTCCCTGGTCTGTTCACCTTCAGTGAGTTACAGCCAATTCAGGAAGCAGCCTCAGAAGCTGCAGAAGGTGATCAATGATACTTCACTGAGCTGTCCCTCCCTCCCCACAGGCAAGCATGCACACGCACGCACGCACACACACACACACACACACGCACGCACACACACACACACACACACACACGCACAAATCTGATTATAAAACACTGCCCCGGCAGACAGCATAATGAAAGCAAAAGCCCTGAAGTCACTTTGGCTTCGGGTAAGAATTAATGTGCCAGCAGGGTTAGGAGAAAAACAAACAAAAGAAATGTCACAGTGCACATCAATAAAGACAGACATGGCTTTTACAGGAAATATGTTTAACGAGTCTCATCCCAGACATGCATTTACAAATTTTACTAAAATGCCCGTGGAAAGCAAAAAAAAAAAAAAAAAAAAAAATTAAACAGGAAATGAAAAATAAAAGTTAATTCATTTATACCCCATGGTGTATGATTATTTTAAATCATCAATTGCTTTCCCTAGACAAATGGGTATGACGAGTTTGGTAATAAAAGTATTTCTTTAAAATCTGACATAAAATTATTAAATGCCACCACAATTTTAAATCTGCCATCACTGTTAAATTATTAAAAATTTGGCATCTTTTCAAAACATCTGATATTTTTTAATTAAGGTAATAAATTCTCTCATTTGACTTGAACAGTTAATGATGTTAAAACAGTTAATGTCTTCGGAAAAAAAAAAGAAGAGGACTTTTAAAAAATAAATGCCATAGAAGAGTAAAGGGAATATTTCAGAATCCAAATATTAGTCTTTATTCTTTGAACTGCAAAATAAATTATTAGCATTTTTGAATTTTTATATTTATGAAAAGGTTTCCTAATTGAAAACATGACAAAAGATCTCCATGAGCTATTCCACAGACTCAATTCCCTTCAGAGTGGGTCTAGGCACAAACTGGCCCTGTACCTCCAGCATGGGCAGAGGGTGGAGCTCAGTAAGGGCAGAACAGATGATGTACGTGCAGACGCTGAGGTGGGGAAAGCCCAGGTTTCTCAGGGCCCTGTCTGGCTAGATGGGGACCACGCAGATGTCAGGCTACACTGCAGACATTCACAGAGCCACGAGGTGGGAAGAAACACAGATCTCTGCTTATGAATTTGGAGCTGTAAGGACATTGTCACTCGGCTTTTTATCCCTCCTACTTTCTCCCTAAATGTGCCCTTACCCCGGCCCTGTCGTCTGGTTATTCAAGGTAGTCCACCGCCGTCTCCAGGAAACATTCTATTTTTCTATTCCAATCATTCAGGGCTACGATTCCTGCTCTCCAAGAAGGCTGACCCATGCCCAAGCACAGGGGATATGAGTGGTTTCCCCTGCTAGCCTTCCCTTACAATGCTCCATTTCAACGGAGATCTTTTGGAGCCGAAATTACCAGAACTATGATTCCAATGGGGAAATTTTAGGTGGGGGAAGCATTCACATGCAGGGTGGCATCTGGCTCAACTCACAGCACTTATTTATCCCACAAGACCTGCCCCAGGCCTGCCCTCTGCTATTCCGAGGCCCTGGACTGCAGCATCAGAGCTCTGGGAACTCACATGTGAGGGAGCCACAGGAAAGTCTGTGGCTGGGGGTGGAAGGGCGGGACAGTGGGAGACCCAGTAACAGTAACCTGCATGTTAGCTCCTCCTCCTTTAAGAGGCGGGGGGTGACTAATGTTATTATGGCAATTTGAGGTCTTGTAGATAATTTTACATGATATATTTTTATTATAAGCAGTGTTGGTTAACCTACATGGTATACAGACTCGTCCATTATATACATAAAAGGAGCCAAGCTGGAAAGAGCCATTCCTGTGATGACCGTATGGCACAGACCAGGACCCTGACTCCGGATGATACGATCATGATCTGGTAGAGCCCACTTTTTATGGGTGATGGCTCTGAGGCCTGATTCTACCATCCAGAAAGCAACCACAAGACCGAGGTTTTTAGGAACAACAACAAATCATCTAGTTAAGTATAAAAGTTCTTAAACTTAAAACTGAAAATAACATATAGTGGGGGTTTCTCCATTTCTTCATATGCTTACTCTTTAGTGGCATCTGATGTTGCCCACTTACACAGGGAATGCTGATCATGTACCTTCTCTTCAAGGGAATGGCACGCTCAAAGGGCACCCAGGGGACAGAAGAACAGAACCTCTTTCCATTTAAATGAACATAGGATGAATTCCTCAGCCTGATCTCCATATATTCACCAGCAAAGAAGAAATGGAATTAAGATTCTGTTGGAGAAAGTGTCCCATCTCTCAAATCCCTTGTTCCAGAGAGGCTTAGAGAGAAACATTGCGAAGGGTTTTCAGTTCCTAAAGACAGGCCTGCCTCTGATTAGCAAACGTACTGTTGTTTGACAAGTGTACTGTTGGTTACAGAAGGAAACAGCTTGATGTACTTTTCTAACATTCATTTTAAAACACACAAATACATGTTCTCAGCCTGACATTTGTGCCCGTGTGCTTCACGCACAAGGCTAAAGGTAACTCACCAAAGTGTCGGCCAGGTCTTTCCGGTAGACATATATCCGACCAGAGGCATCAAGGGATTTGGAGATGGCCAAGTTGTTTGGCTGAAGCTCATGCTTTTCTTTATTTACAGAAAAGAATAATTAAAAACACAAGAAGAGCTAGTATGCATTCACAGTACTGCTAGAGTGAAATCTGCCAAAGAAAAATACTTAAAAGTAAATGGGATGTGAAGTAGATGTGATTCAGTTCTGTATATGCTATACAATGACACCAGATAATCAAAGCTCATTATCCATGAAGAGGTACCCTCTTAGGATTCATTCTTATAATATTTAGTCATTTTTTTTACACAGAACAGCTTGGGGAAGAAGGTAAAACTCACTCTTCACTTCATATCTGTAAATAACTACATGAAGACTTCCCTGACAGCCTAGAGGTTAAGACTCTGCTCCCACTGCAGGGCGCATCACAGGGATTCGACCCCTGGTTGGGGAACTAAGATCGCATGTGCCAGGAGGCAGGGCCAAGAAAAACAGAAAAGAGAGTAACCATACAACAGTAATACTGCTAACAGTTGGGTATATCTCTGCCCTCATATTTATGCAAATATGTATGCACACACATGTACATACAGTCACAGCCATTCATATGTATACATTAATAATCATAGATACATATATACTTGTAATAATTCCTTAGGTGGTTTTATATATTTTATTGTACTTATCCTCTTGTCAAAATAATTTAAATATGCCATGTGTAATTGGTTATATAACAGTCTATTATACCATCATTTAATCTTTCCTCTATTGCTGAACATTTAATGGTTTTCAATTTTTTTTGTCATATAAATTAGATAGCGAGATACGTGCTAAATACCAGCAAGGGGCCTGACATATAACAGGGATTTGATAAATGGGATCTATTATTACAGCAGCCATAATACATATTGCTGAAGTCAACATCCTTCTGCATAAATCTTTGGCTCCTTATAGATGATTTTTCTTAAGACAGAGTCTCAGCAGTAGACTTACTAGGTCAGAGGGAATGAATATTTGGAAAGGTTTTGATACAAGCTGCCAAACTGCTTTCCAACTCTTATGTCTACCAATACTCATCATTACTTTGAATAAGTTTATTGATTTGCTAAAATCAAAAATAGATTATTGGTATATTTTCTATTTCTTGGCAACTAGTAAAGTGAATATTTTTCATCTATTCTTCTTCTATTTTATTTACCTATTGTTCCTATCCTTTGGCCATTTTTCTACCATAGCTGGACTCATGACACAATATGCTTCTCAAAGAAAAATGTCCTCCTCTCACCTGCAAAACACAGAGGGGAACTGACCAAAGTGATATTCAAGTTTAGTCCACTGTAACACAATCAGCGTCCCCTAAGGTAGCCCTTTATTTATCCAGCAGGGTTGGAAAGTCAATACATCACATCTCTTTTTCTAGATAACATAATCAGCTCAAATGCCGCTTGATATAGAGGACGAAAATGATACTCAAATACAGTCTCTACCACCCAGCACTGCAAAGATCAGAAGCACTGTCATGTCAGGCTGCTGACATCTGCTGTACATGGTCCCACACAGCTGGGCTCTGACATTCTTCTATATCTTCCCTCCTCGTTTAAGCTACAACTTCTTGCGACCCTCTGTATATTCATAAATACCTTAGATATGAATTTATAAGAGCCATTCTGCATTTGCTATGAAATAAAATGGCATGGTTTTCTGACAGCCATTTTTCCAGTTGCTAAGAATTATTTTTCTGACTGTCAAGTTTGTCACTATGCCATAAACAAGGAAAAGTGATAGAAGTTTAGGCTCTGAGTAGGCTTCTGTTGCTACACACACATACTTCCCCTGGGCACAGAACAGCCAGAAGCCTACTAAGAGCTGTGAGAACAACAGTGCTAGTCCTTTCAGAGGAACCAACAACATGGCCAACGCGCATTTTCTTTTGAGAAAGAAAATAACAGTCGATCTCATTGTCATTTCATTTTGACACAGCATTGAAAACATTATTTATTAAAAATTATGTAACTAGAGCAAGGACTACACTAGGTTCTGTGGGCTTTTTTTTTTTCCTTCCTAAGAACATTATTGTTTGGGGGACATAAAACTGCAGGCAGAAAGGTTCTTAACAGACAAAACTACTAACTGATGAAAAATGATGGCATATTTCCAAATCTGTGAGGTAATTCAAGAGATAAGCTCGTGCTGCTAGTGATGATTAGCTATGAGTATACGCACATCAGAACTCCAAATGAATCTAATTTAATAAAGTGTAAAAATTGTATTTCACAGCCATCAAATAGATAGTGGGTAAAACGAGCCATTCATTAATTCCCAGACTCATGTGTGGCCCTGGGCCGACACTGGGTCAGCTGCCAAAGCGGGTGGGCCTCCACTGTGCCACCAGGCCCTCTCAGGGTCCTTCTTTCTCCAGCACCTTTTGTCTGCATGGGGACCCAATAATTACTTTCTGTAACAGTACTGCCTTGAGAGGTAAATGCTCATTTTGATGAAGCTCACTATTGTCTGGAATCATTTCATATCTTTGGTCACTTAAAATTAATATACAAATATCATATTATCTGGAGTATTTCCTAATATTTTTTATTAGATATTCAACTACTCTCTGAACTCCCTTAAAATTCATGTAAGTCCATATGTTTCTGAAACATTTGCTCTTTTCCTTTAGAGAATGTTTTGCTAGGAGGCATGACGCCCAGGGAGAGGAAGGAAAGAAGCACTGGGACTGGGGAGATGGGCTGTATTTGTTTGACTATGTAAACGATTAGCTTGCAGGGCCATTTTATCTGCCTCTGAGTAACAAAGCGGAAGAGACAATGTTCCCTCACATAATGCTTTAACATCAAGTACATTCTGATCTTCTCCTGACTCTAGAGTGATAACAAAAGGTAAACAGAAATGCCCTTCATCTGCTCCCCCTCCCCCCAACACATGGTTGATTAGTTTATGCTGTACTCCCATTTTTCAACTACTGAGGCTCAGTCACTTTCTTTGTGTTTTTCTCAGGGTTAATGAGATATTAAATAAAGATAGTAAGGCAAAAATGGGAGGCCAGCAACCCAGAGATCTGACAGGCTCCAATGGAAGCGCAGAGTTCTGTTCAGGTCACAAGATCAATAGGGTCAGCTTGTAATCTGCGTGATCTTATTCAAAACACACAATAAACCATTCTCAGAGGATAAGTAAGGCCCAACAGAAGACTATAACCAGAGCTCACTCCCCATGTCTACCTGAAAGAACACTGCCCGTGAGCTTTCAGCTTATTGTACAGTGTTTGTCTCCTTCAATAGGGAGTCTTTAAGTATTAACTTGTCAGCCGGTAAAATGACTAGTTCAAGGCTGTCTTTCTTTTTGCTTCCAAAAGTAATTTTATCCTTTAGCAATTTCCCAAGTTAATTTAAACATGAAAACAGAAGGCTTATCTAGAGTACAAACTACGTAAAGCTTTATAATACATTTCAAAACACTGGCACGCCTCTCTGGTTCTTGGGGAGGAAATTCAGTATCCAATGGTACCCAACTGTTGTCATGGAAACACCTCTGGTAGAAGGCTTCTCATTGTTACGGTGATCACCCAGCTGCGGACCCAGAAGGGACGCACTACACGTTTATTCCATAAAAATGTCAACTCTCTCCCTTTGGAGGCAAGCCAGTGAATGATTAAATATTCAAAGACAGAATATAACTTACCCCCAGAGAAGGCGACAGCTACCAGAGCCAGATCCTCTTCCGCATGTTGGATCTTTTCTGCCACAACCCTCAGGATCTCTTGGGCTGTACTGGAAACAGTGGCCTTCACACTGACGTATGAGTGCTCCGTTATGTACACGTGGCAGAAAACTACATGAGGTGAAAAAATTGTGAGTAAACAGAGAACTGTGGCCACAAGGTACAGACCTTTCCAAATCAAGGCACCCACACTATGCTCTTCGGTACAGGACAGACACAGCTAGATTTACACGTGCACACGGGCGCCCGAGGGCATGAGAACGGAGCCGCGTGCTTACACACACATGAGATGGAGACGTTATAAAGCAGGTGGGCAAGCTGCAGTAGTCCTTGGGCGTCCCAGAGCCTAATGAGAGACCCACGTCATGCCAAAGCTCGTTGTGTGCTCCGGGTAGGAGGCAGCCTACCCACAACACACTGCAGTCTGTGCAACATGGACTGGACTTCACAGACCCTTCCATGAGGGTTACCGAGATCTCCCAAAGCAGCCTACAAAAATGTCTAACTCACACATTTTCACTTTACACTTCTCCTCTCAACAGCCCCAGCAGCTCAGTAAAGACCACCACGCTTTGTTAATTGAATTCGCATAAGCTGGCGTGCTGCAGTCCATGGGGTTGCAGATGGGACACGACTGAGCAGCTGAACTGAACTGAAGCTTTACCTAAAAAATCTGTCGCTTGCTATGGTTTTGGCTTCAAGCATTCTTGATCTTTTAAGAAAGAATCTCCGCCCCCTGCCTGTATCAAGGTGGTATAGTGAGCTTAATTTTCAAACGGAGGTCACATTTCCAGCCTTTTTAATTTCCTTTTTCTTGACTGTGGTACTACTCATTATTACAAGGGCATTATCACTATCATGGTGAACAGGCCCAGGAAAAATATTCCTTTATGATTTGACAGCAGAAGCTGCCTTAATAGCGATGAAAATAACTGACATGTTATTTGCCTTTTATATGAGCCATTGTGAATGTATAAAACACTAGCTTCTTTAGAAAAGACAGGACAATAATATACTTAAGTATTCTTCTTTTCTAGATTGAAGAAAAGAAGTAGAATGTAGCTCCTAGAGAAGTTTAATATGCAATTTAAATGGCACCACAAAAATAAACCCAGGAATGTTTTCACAGAAATGCAAATGAAGCAAAAGACAAACTATGGGTTTACTAGTATAAACCTCAAAGTAAACACACTTTGACAGAAGCACTGACAATATTTTGTTTTAGGTTTGGTAGGGTGTGTCATTAAAACTCTAGCATCCAACAAACAGCTGTTTTATGTGTTGTCAACAGACTTGTGAGAGAGGAAAAAGCTTTTTTCCTTCCATAGAAAGATGGAGTTTTGGAGCAAGGCAAAGATGCAGTCTACAAAAT
The DNA here is from genome assembly GCF_019923935.1 of Bubalus bubalis. Taxonomy (NCBI): domain Eukaryota; kingdom Metazoa; phylum Chordata; class Mammalia; order Artiodactyla; family Bovidae; genus Bubalus; species Bubalus bubalis. Next base: position 30,560,335 of record NC_059164.1, read on the forward strand.
GTTAAATGTGAGGAAAGTTTACACTGTGCTTAGTAAAATGATGAACAAAAACAGTCTGAGGCATCTTGAAATGACCCTTTGAAACTCGGCATGGAAAATTAAACAGCTAATTGTAAGACAGATGGGAAAGGAAGGTTAGCAACTGAGAGAGGGGGAGGTGAGGTTTTCTGTTCCTCCACTTGGTGCAGATGATGTGGCCCACCAAGCGCCCTCATGAGCAGCTCGTTATACACAAAGGATGGAACGGAAGAGGCATCTGTGACATCTGGGTGCTCAGGGGTTCAAGAAGTTGAGCAAATATCCAATGTCTATACTTAGAATTTTGGCACTGCTGGGGCAGGCGAGTTTTAAAGTCTCCAGTCATAATAGCCTGAACATCTGAATGGCCGTTTCCCAGCTCTGCACTTGACTCACCCTTTACCCTAACAGGAGGAAGCCACTTCCTGTTCTGCTATGAAACGGTGAAGCAGAGAAGCACGTCAGCGCGGTCAGTGCTGCAAAGGTGCTTCCCCTGCCCTGACCCAGGGGCCCTCTTCAGATGGCGGGGGCGGGGGGTGGGATGTCACGAGCCCTTTTGGCACGAACACTGACTAAGGACGCCCTGCATGTGTGGCACTGCCTGCACGGCCTTGCCTAGGAGGGGTTTCTATCGCACATCCTTCCTTTCATTATTCCCGCCAAGATTTTCTCCTCTAAATCTCCAGGACTGACTCAGTCCAAGCCCTGAACAGTGCCTTCAGTGGACTTTCCAGTGAGTCACGGGCAACGGACCGACACAGGGGAGAAGGCAGCTAAGGGTGCCTTTCCAGTCCTCTGCACTGCTCCCCAAGAACGCAGTGGACTCTGCGTAGTCTCCTTCCCTTACTTCCCAAAGTAAAGATGTCCTGGCTCCGGGGACGGTACTCAATGATGAAGAGAACTATACCACGGCAAGAAAAGAAAAACTTTCATTGTGGATGTTAACGTGCTTGTGGTGGTGGGGGTGTGGCAGCTGGAAACAGCTACCGGCAGGCGGAGGTGTTAAAGTTGTGTTGTTGTATTAAAGTCCTCCACCTGCCCCAACCCTTGTTCAACTCATACTCACTTTCCTCACTTTCTGTCACAGTTCCTCTGTGCTGCAGCCAGTTCTCCTTCAGACTGAATTGGTGGAAAAGGGCTTTATTCTGCAAGAAGGGAGAACAAGAACAATGAACGAATGTATTGCTGCCCTTTGGAAAACCACAGCTGTTTGCAACATGTTCCAAAAGAGTGTGCCAATTTTTTTTGAATATGAAATCCATCTGTCTAATCTTAGAGGAATAAACTGGGAGTTGCCTCAATTAATACAAGTGGAGGTTGGAGAGTCTGAGCAACAGGATAGACCTTGGCCAAGGTCAGTGACAGGGACAAAGTCCCAAATTGATTCTTCACAACATGCTGGAGAATACAGGTGTGATTTTTAACCTCTGGCCACTACAAAAGTCCACAGCTGCTTCTCCTGAGAAAGATATGGTTTTCCCACCCCAACATCAACCTTACTTTTGGATAAGGCCACTCCGACATAGTTTCATACTTCTGCTGTAGAGCAGTGACTTGCTTAGGGGAAACAGGTACATAATTCATTATGATTATCTGTCACCTGACCTATCAACTCCTACAAAACTTGTGCCTGACATGTTATTTTGCATTTCCCCCCTGAAGCTGAACAGGCAACACATTCATCCCAGCTACGATCTCTCTCTCGGTTGGGTTGAAGAGTGCAAACCTTTTTCTTACAAGACTTTCTTACTCTTGTAGGCAGAAAAGTCTTGCATAGATGACTTTCTATTTTTACATCAACATTAACAATCAAGTTTATGCCATTCAGGGGACATTGCGAAAACTCCAGGATTCCAAAATGCACCACAAAAAAAATGCAGAAATGTCATAAAGTCAAGGGCACCTGGCTGCAACTGAATCCATGCCAGCACAGGGAAAACTAAGTGAGGCAGGAGCAGGGAGGCAAGCTGAAGCCCCCAGCTCCTTGCCTGACCCCACTTGGGTGGGGGCAGCGTTCATGTTAATTATGAAGAAATGCCAAGCGGGGCAAGGCAAGGTCCCTAACTCAGATCACCCAGTTTCAGAGAGAAGGGTCTGCCTCACCTTCCTTTGCGGTGAGTATTCATCTACAGTGCTGAAAGGGAAACAGCAAGAGGTCAGTCGTTGTCTCAAACCCAGGAAAATGTAGCCACTGTCAACAGACACTACTTTTCAGGCACCCTGTGGAGATTTTCGCTTTTCAGAACGGTAAAATGCACAGTATTCATTCATTTACTATGTAAAACACACTTGATGTTAGGATTTCAAGTGAACCAGGAAGAAAAGAAGCTATTTATTCAATAGGTATACTTTGCTTTCTACTCACAGAAAGTGAGCATTGAGGAAATAACTGGATTTACTCAGTCCACAGAAATTCTAAGTTTATTCACATTTCACTAAATCTTAGGTGAAATTACTGTTCTTCAGATAGCTAAATAAGCTAGCTAAGGCTGCTCTTTTCCAGGATGTTTCAATGTGTGGTAGGACTTGTGGGGCCTTCAGCAGGTCCCCAACTCAAATTGTATTCCAGCATCTAAAAGATATTTCATTATCTCATACCAAAGACACAGGAATCATGACTTAGACCATGTTCTTACTTATATCTATTATTTCCCATTTTTACGTAAGTTTTCAAGTGGAATGTATTAAATTACATTAATGCATTTAATGTATTTAAATTTGTATTAAACCAGAATTAAATTTTCCCAATTTTAAGACCTCCCTTACAGCATAGATCTATTTCCAAGTAGGGTATTATTTTGATGTAAATGTTTCTTTCTTTTTCATTTTTGCTTCATTGGCTTGTTCATATTTTCATATTTAGTCTTAGGCGATAGAAATTTTTTACAGTGTAGAATGTGATGATAAAAGAAGACCACCAAAATTCATCACATTCATTATTAACAACCTGTAGCTCATTTCTGAACTTCTAAATGTGTGATTTTCATGACTGGGACAAAGGTTTACACACGATTTGTGTACACCCTAAAATTATTTATATAGCCTTCACTGCACAGGATCTTTTTTTACTAAATACGAGTCAGGCTTTAAGTCTCTGACAACGTGAAGAGCTTGAATTAACGTTTTCTATGAGAAGTGCCATTTGTGACTGCTGAAATCTTAATGTAAGTTTGTCACAACTTGACAACAGATGTGTTTTATGTTTAAAAAGTCGAAGCTATATTGCAAATCAGAGGACAATACTTCCGTTCTGATTAACTTTGCAGGTATATCTGAAAACTGAATAATGACTTGATGTTTTCATTTACCAAAATTATGAAGAAGAGTTAGTGGTAAATCAGAGTAAAACCAGGTATTAGCAATTTTAAAGACTAATGATAGATACCTCAGTGATACCTGGACATGACAAAAGTCACAGAGTAAGTGCTTCCCTTCAATTTTTCTAAATTGATAAAGAAACCTCAGGGAATCCATAAAATGAACTTTAAACATGTGCCATGGTTTGCTGGGACTTGTTTATAAAACTTTTTTCCTATCCCATTAGAGATAGCTGTGAACTCCTGAAATGACAAGTTAAATATTTACACTTATAAAAATAAATAATAATTTATTAAATAATTGTTCTTATGCACCCAGACTGTCATGGCTCAGTTGGTTCCTATCATATTGAACAGGGTTTTTAAAAAAATAGCCAATAAGCTTGATTTAGTGTTCACTCATCTTGAGATATAAAAACAAATTACATATTTACTACTAGAAAACCTAATGAATCAAGATAAATCCCAGATCTGAAATGTTCAAAATGATCTTTCTGAGACACCTTCAATTCTGTCATACGTGGTGCTGCTTTCTCTTATTATCTGTGATGAGGAAAACGAAATACTTACTGACGACGGTGCATTCCAAGTATCTTCTGAAATTCTTTCAGCTCTTTTTCAAGTATTGGGTATTCATAGACATCATCCAGCACATTCCTGTATATGGTCTGGGGTGGGGTGGGGGGGCAGAAAATGGCAGCTGAATTGGTCTGGTGTCTATTTTGTAAGGATTAAGACTCAAACAGTGGGTAACCTGATCAGAGAGATAAGTGGAATCCAGAACAATGCAAGGGGTTAAACCAGGCACCAAAGAGCTCCTGAGTGGGGGTTCCACCTCAGACCCCTTTGCTCAACTGTGTGGCTCTCTGGGGCCACAAAGCTCTTAGGGGCTATGGGTAGGAGCTACTCAAAATTCCCAGGCCTGTTCTACAATATATTTTTAGAAATAATAGCCACATAATCATTTGGGAGGGAAAAGAAATCTATTGAATTAAACTAACCAGTTGTTTTGAAAATAACAGTAGTTTAGTCAGAGACTTGGCTTAAATCAGTTTTTAACTGGATGTCTAAAAGATATTTGAATTTTGAAATCAAAGTGATTTCTTTCTTGAAGACAAAGTCAGTTTAGACACTTGCCTATTCTGAAATAGAACTCTTCCCCACACAGATTCCACTGCACCCCTTCTCCGTATTGACCTGCACAGCTAACATGCTTTTGGTGGCCAAGAGTCCAGCTGTCTACAAACTGTCTCCAGAGAATCATCTGTGTTGAAAAGACACTGCAGCCTACTCATGATTAAAAACACATATCAGCTTGCTGCTGCTGCTGCTAAGTCGCTTCAGTCGTGTCCGACTCTGTGCGACCCCATAGATGGCAGCCCACCAGGCTCTGACGTCCCTGGGATTCTCCAGGCAAGAACACTAACTTAACATGTAAATCTAGGTTTAGCATCAATTTTATAAGTTATGATTGTCTTAATGTCTCAATATACACCAGGTCCTGATAAAGTTTCATAATGTATACATTGTCAATATAGTTCTTATATGATAAAAATAATGTTTTATCCCACTATTGTAGATATGGGACTGGTTAGTTTAAACCTATAATACATCTCAACATATTAGGCAGTATCAAATTTTAAAGTATGTTTTATTTAACCTTCCTTAATTATTTCATTTGCAATAAAAATTCTCATGACAAGTAAAATAAATAACTTTAAATGAGTGACTTTAAAACTTGCCTTCTACATTTATTGACATAGAATTATTTAAAGTTAAAAATTTCTAACTATGTATATAATATTTGGCTGCTGCTGCTAAGTCACTTCAGTCGTGTCCGACTCTGTGTGACCCCATAGACGGCAGCCCACCAGGCTCCCCCGTCCCTGGGATTCTCCAGGCAAGAACACTGGAGTGGGTTGCCATTTCCTTCTCCAATGCATGAAAGTGAAAAGTGAAAGTGAAGTCGCTCAGTCGTGTCCGACTCTTAGCGACCTCATGGACTGCAGCCCACCAGGCTCCTCTGTCCATGGGAGGAGTACTGGAGTGGGGTGCCATTGCCTTCTCCGAATATTTGGCTTAAGAAGTCAAAATAAACAAATACTTTGAATCATAACTTCAATATTACAAACAAGTTAGAGGACTGTAACATAGGAATGAGATTACTGAAATGCACAACTGAAAATAAAATCAGTCATTCAGCATCAAAGAGTAACTGAATAACTGGAAGTTTTACATTACCTTTAAAAACATTTTTGAATGTTCATCTTCATGTAACCAGTCTTTGTATAGAGCAATCCACTGGGAAACAAGATGCAAGACCTTCCGTTTCCGACAAGGAACATCTGAATTTTCTTCTTTGCCTTGATACTTCTTAGCAGAATAGGTGCAAATAGTTAAGAAAGAATACTGCATTGTTGCAAGTAAAAATAGGAAGAGATCCATTTATTTTTGTTTTCACAAAATATGCTAAAGCACATTTTTGAAAAAAATCTACAAGTATCTGTATATATAGGAAGAAAAGAACATGTGTAGGGAAAGTAACAGGTGTGCACTGAAAAAAGCAAAAGGAAACCCAGGAAAATGCTTCACATACACTTGGTGGCAGGCCATGAGGATAAGGACTGGATGATCGAACTGACAAATGTATCACACAGTTCCACAAGCAGTGCGGGTTGATGCCACTTTGAAGAGATACCAGATGGGCCATTAATCACAAGGGTGGCTTCAAGAGATCTGGCCTCACTACGTAGGTGGACACCATTTCCATCAAGATGACATCAGAAGTAGGCCACATACACTTTGATTCTCAGAAATTTATATTCTAAAGTAGTGCCAAATGAGCATGGATTTCTGGAGCATAATTTGTGGTGTGATTCAACTGTCCACCCCCAGGAATTTACATGGGAAAATAAAAAGAAATGGATTAGTGTACAAATGTAAGTAAAAAGGGCTGCTAGTTTAATTTTCTCTGAGATAAAAAATATTAAATAGGCATAACTTAAAGGCTTCAACCACTGAAGACAGTTAAATAAATTACTGCATATTCATTTAAAGGGCTCTTTTGTAGCCATAAGGCTGATGGTCCAGCACTCTATTTGCTGACACAGGGCATCCACAATATACTGTTAATTAGGAAAGCAAGTAAGAAAAGAGTATGTCAGGATCATCCATTTCTATTAACTATGTTTATTTACATGGTCATTGCCTGGAAAGATATATACTGATAGTTAACAGTGGCTTCTTAAAGTAATGAGATTTCAGAGAACATGAATTATTTTTATTATACTTACAAGCATTCCCCAATTTGTATACAACGACAATGTGTTAACTATGCTGTTACAATTAAATAAAAATAACAACCTCAAAGGCAACATGCTTAAAACCTTAGGAATAAGACAGAAGCTTGGCACTTCCCAAAACATCCTAGTGTTTCTGCCTCCCAAATTATCGTTTCTGAGTATCTAGGACACATTAAAAAATTAACTAGAAATAGAAAATGCTATGACACCAAAGACAGGTAGGCTTTAGGGTTACTGGACAGGATTCTATATTCTTTAGTGCTGATATATAATAGCAAAACAGGGATAAATTCTGTATCAGACTTTGTAACATTTTTTACAATCTGCTCATTTAAAAGAGGTATTTATTTGGGTCCTAACTGCAGCATGTAGGAACTAGTTCCCTGACCAGGGATCGAACCTGGCCCCCTGCGTTGGAAACGCAGAGTCTTAGCCACTGGATCACCAGAGAGGTCCCCTTTGTAGCCATTTTAAAACATAATTCAGCCACTGTCTCCCCAACCTACAAAAGTACATCAAGGACTGAATGGATAAAAAGATGTGGCATTTATACACAGTGGATACTATATATAAGATCATGGCATCCAGCCCCATCACTTCATGGCAAATAGATGGGGAAACAATGGAAACAGTGACAGACTTTATTTTTTTGAGCTTCAAAACCAGTGCAGATGGTGACTGCAGCCATGAAATTAAAAGATGCTTGCTTCTTGGAAGAAAAGTTATGACCAACCTAGACAGCTTATTAAAAAGCAGACATTACTTTGCCAACAAAGGTCGGTCTAGTCAAAGCTATGGTTTTTCCATTTGTCATGTATGGGAGTGAGAGTTAGACTATAAAGAAAGCTGAGCACCAAAGAATTAATGCTTTTGAACTGTGGTGTTGGAGAAGACTCTTGAGAGTCCCTTGGACTGCAAGGAGATCCAACCAGCCTATCCTAAAGGAAATCAGTCCTGAATATACTCATTGGAAGGACTGATGCTAAAGCTGAAATTCCAATACTTTGGCCATCTGATGCGAAGAACCGACTCACTGGAAAAGACACTTATGCTGGGAAAGATTGAAGGCGAGAGGAGAAGGAGACGACAGAGGATGAGATGGTTGGATAGCATCACTGACGTGATGGACATGAGTTTGAGTAGGCTCTGGGAGGTGGTGATGGACAGGGAAGCCTGGCGTGCTGCAGTCCATGGGGTCGCAAAGAGTTGGATATGACTGAGCAACTGAACTGAAAAGTATTTATATATATATATATACACACACACATATATATATACACACACACACACACAGAATAGAATTTATATTATAAATATATAGAATAGTGGAGATCCAACCAGTCCATTCTGAAGGAGATCAGCCCTGGGTGTTCTTTGGAAGGAATGATGCTAAAGCTGAAACTCCAGTACTTTGGCCACCTCATGTGAAGAGTTGACTCATTGGAAAAGACTCTGATGCTGGGAGGGATTGGGGGCAAGAGGAGAAGGGGACAACAGAAGATGAGATGGCTGGATGGCATCACTGACTCGATGGACGTGAGTCTGAGTGAACTCCGGGAGTTGGTGATGGACAGGGAGGCCTGGCGTGCTGCGATTCATGAGGTCGCAAAGAGTCGGACACGACTGAGCGACTGATCTGATCTGATCTGATATATATATATATATATATGGTACCACTTTACCGTACAGCAGAAATTAACACATTATAAATCAAATATACTTCAATAAAAAATTTAAAAATAGAGGAGAAAAGTTATAGATAACACTGAATATTTTAGAATGGATACATCTGGGGGGGAGGGAAATACTTAAAATCCTTGTTTTTTCACCATGAAATTAAAGCAACTAATTCAGAAAACTAACTCAGAAAAAAAAAAAAAGTACAGCAAGGACATCTGATTTCTTTGATGTCTACCTGTGAAACAGACTCAGGCAAACACAAAGAATTTGTTAAAGTATGCATTTCTTGTAGTTTTTCTCTTGAAAGGCATAAGGATTTATCTTGCACTATTTCTACTTATGCAAATGCTCTTTTTGTCTTTTCCTGTGACCTTCATGGCTTGACTTCTGATAAAGAAAAAAACTCTTCCTTAAACATTGTAAGGCAAGACACTCATTTGGAAACTGCATGCGTTTCCATGGCATGGCTTCCTGGCCTTTGATCTGTTGCATCTCTTCTAGTCAGTATATGCAATCCTAAAACCTCCTTAACTGGTCATTAACCCTCTAATCACATCCATCATCCTAAGACAGCCTGCCCTGACAAAGCTCTGAAATGATGACAGCTGATTGGGGGTGGGAGTGGGGGGTCAGACCTCCCAAGTGGGAAATCCTTGTCTTCCCCAGGATGCTTGCCCAGAAAAACACTATCACATGCATGCTTCCCCAACCATGTGGTCTGGCACTAACTGATTGATTGTCTTGTAAGTTCAGTTACTGCCAATCCACTCAACCTCTTGACTCTGGGGTTTACCCAGTAGGCCAAATTCATCTCTAGGTTCTAAAGCCTTGTGACACAGGGTTGAAGAAAACACACAGTGCACCCACGACACAGACTGTGAAAACAGCAGCTCTGCAGCTCTGCCCCCGCATACTCTGTCTCATTTCATCTTTCACCTCGGCTATCACGACATTAATATTTAACACAGCCACACTCTACTGAGGGCTTGAGTAAATGAAGAAAGGCCGTTAATTCCTAATGTGAGACATCTGCCTGAGAGGAAGCCGACACAGCATCCTGAAGCTAATGAAGGATATTGCCTCAACAGCGCCTGGCACAAGTCGTCAGTTGTCATGAAGACTGTGTACGTGAGAAGGAAGTCATCAAGGAGAGTCTCTGCAAAGAAAGGAAAAACACACACACGGTGAGCACATCGGACATAAGAGGGGCAAGCTGCTTGGCCAGGCTCTGGAAGAGGGTGCACAGCAGGAATATGATCAAGGGTGGTGGCAGTGGGAGGGGTAAGGCTAGGAGAATTTTAGCACAAAATACATTTATTAAAGTTACTTTTAAAAACTCTTTATATAGAATGCCTCAAGCAATGAGATTTTTTTCTATTACAAGGCTCTCTAAACATATAATTTTGTCATCTGTTTTTTCCTTCCCTAAAACCTCATCTATATTTGTGGGTACAGATGTTATGGAAAACCAACATATTAAAAAAATGTGCTTTTAAAAATAAATTTTACATTATTTCTAAAGTATGCACTCCAGACCTACAGGAAATGACACCTATAAATTCTAATCCCTGGAGGCTCAGATGGTAAAGAATCTGCCTGTAATGCAGGAGACCTAGGTTCAAACCCTAGATTGGGAAGATCCTTCAGAGAGGGCATGGCATCCCACTCCAGTATTCTTGCCTAGGGTCCTCATGGAGAGAGGAGCCTGGTGGGCTACAGTTAATGGGGTCGCAGAGTTGGACACAACTGAGCGAGTAAGCACAGCACAAAAGCCATTTACCTAAGTCTAGGATAAGAACAATGGATAATAAAAGCCAGAGGATACACAGCAATTTCCAAGGCCATTCACTTTTATCTCTTGAAAGCATCTGTAAGAAGTTGGGAAAGTGAAGAGTGATTTTCTTCTTGCTGTGAAGAGAGACAGGGCTGAGTCCAGTTAAAAATGGAGAGCAGATAAAAAGGATCGTGACATACTCCTTCCTAATTCCTTTTCTACCTCTTCAACGCAAACAGGTCCCATTTTTATTGCCTCTGGCTGAGTGCTCTTTACAAAGTCCAGCTTACATATAATATGGAACTGCTAAACAGGCAAACTCCAATAAACTTCAAAAATGATAGAAAGACTTATGTTCAGAATGCAAAGCAGACCTTTTGCCATAGTAGTTTTTATTTACTCTCCATATCTTAAAATTCATTTTACTCTATTATTTAGTTTTCATGTTGTTTACATTCTGGACACCAAAATTTTAGCTATCTGAAATAGTAATAAATTCTATGAATAGTGAGCTTGTGTACTTAATGGCATTGATGCTCTTTCATACTACAAATGTGAAAGCAGAAAGAACTGTCCAGAACAGAACTCTATAGCTCCATTTTGAAGACTGGAAAAATTCCATACTTATAGAAATAACCAGCAACACTCCTTTAAAAGTTATCGGTGCAAAACAGACTGTTTTGAAGAATATAAAATTCTGATAAAAAGAGGCTGTGAACGACACCTACAGCCCTATATCAGCTGCAGGGGTTAACTTATTTCCATGGTTTGTTTATGCTGCAAAATAGCAAGATACTCTTGATCTACATAGAGTGGTAAAGTGGTTGCAGATGGTAATGGGTTACCAAACCTTCTTGCTTTCTAGAAGCTCTTTATTAAAATGAATCAGAGGTGTTCATGAAGAGCATTAGGGACTTTTTTTTTCAAAGGTTTTTTTTTTTTTTTTTTTTTTCCAGATAAGTAACAGTGAAAAAGTGAAAAAGTTAAAATGTTAGTTGCTCAGTTGTGTCTGATTCTTGGCAACTCCATGGACTATTGCCCATCAGGCTCCTCTGTCCATGGAATTCTCCAGGTAAGAATACTGGAGAAGGTTGCCATTCCTTTCTCCAGGGGGGATCTTCCCAACCCAGGGATCAAACCCGGTCTCCTGCGCTGCAGACAGATTCTTTATTGTCTGAGCCACCAGGGAAGCCCAAGCAACAGTATTCCTCACTAAAAAAAAATAAAATTTGAAAAATGGCAGCTAAAATGTAAAATAAGCCTAACTTACACATATTGCATCACATGCAGTACGTGACGAGTCACTCTTTCTATTAGTCTGTGGAAAAAGCAAGTTCTCAAACAGCTATGCCAAGGCCTTGCTGGACTTCTATTAAGGCACGCACGGGAAAGCTGGGGGACCGGCTGGCTGCACAACTGAATGCGACTCATGCAGCCTACATTCACAGCAGAGCTAGGGGTTCTCTACTTAGGTCCTTGTTCGCAAAAGTTTCCAATCTATGCACAGAAAGGCAGAAGAAATTTTATTCTAAGGTCTATCCCCAAGCTAGTTAACCCACAGCACAAGTTAGTCACTGGCCTCCTAGTGAAAACTTTGGAATGTACATTAGAAATTTTTGCGTCTCTTTCATTACAGGATTTTAAATAGATGAAGTTAAGATCCAACAATGGTGTGACGTCTGAACCCCTAGGCTATCTGGGAAATTAACTTGCAAACTATCACTCTGGGATGCTGCTGAACAACAATGTTCACGAATTAGGACATTTCTCTGTACATTTCTCAATATGGTTGAGAATCCTCAGCTTCTCTGGTCTGATTAGAAGTTAAGTCTTTTTTTGCATTCAGTATTAGATACAGGCAGTAAGGACCTCAGAGAAGCCTAGAATTACTTTAGGCTTTCCAATGGGCCCTTACAGATTGGAGCAAATAATACACAGAAACCAGCGGGTGATGTCACTGAGTACCTCATACAAGTCAACTTACAAAGTTTTTGGTGCGACACTCAGGTTCAGACTCTCTGGAATGTTCTTATGTGTGTGCTCAGTTGCTCGACTATGTCCTTGTGATCCCAAGGACTGGAGCCCACCAGGCTCCTCTGTCCATGGAACTTTCCAGGCAAGAATACGAGAATGAGCTGCCACTTCCTCCTCCAGGGTATCCTCCCACGATCAAGGGATCAAACCTACATCTCTTGCGTCTTCTGCATTGGCAGATGGGTTCTTTAACACCAAGCCACCTAGGAAGCCCCTTGGAATGTTCTTACTCTTAGCTAATTTAATGCGGTTGGAAATATTCTCTAATCAAGTTTTACTCCATGAAAAAGTCACATTAAAAAGAACACCATACTGGAAATACCTATAAATAATATATACAGTATTCCATGCAATAAAGAACTGTATTAGTAAAATAAAAAGAACACCATTAACTTTGACATAAGCAGCCATTCCACTCCAAAACAGTCTTAGATGATGAACTGAGTGACTCTGAGAGTTTGGTTGGATGGTGGCAAAACTATTTGGCATTCAATTCCATTTACCAGCTCTACAAGATAATACTTTGTTGAGGGCTTTGACCCAAAAATGTTTATTTTCCCTGAAGCTACTACCATATTTAATATTCAACAGCATTTACCTAATTATCTCCCTGCCATAGAAATAATAATTAAAGTAAAAACAATGAGGCTATATAGAAACATCTCCAGTTAAAAAATGTAATGAAAAGAACAGCTAAAATTCCTTATGAATAGAACAGATTTCCAACACTCCTAACTCAAATCTTTATATAACTACCATTTTGTTCTGAAAATTTTCTACATTAAAAAGAGCTTTCCTTTATTCTTTTCAGTACTGGTATTTTTTTTGCCGCATATGAAAGTAATTGAGTGATTTAATCAAAAAGACACACTTCAAATAGAAGTGCATTTTAATAGCCATGCTTCAAAAAAAAAGGCTGTCCCATTGGTATTTAGACATATTTTTAGAACCACAATGGCTATATAAATGATCCCCTGAAGACTATTAGCCAACAATGGCCATTTAGAAAGACTAGCAAATCTACTGGCAACCATATTAAAACACTATAATTATATATTATATTATATACTGTTTAATTAATGGTAATTTAAGACTCTAGGTAGAAAAGCACTTTTGTGTATAAAAACATCTTTCACTTAAACACATTCATAGCTGCCATACAGACTCACATTCTGAATAAAAAAATGCATTCATTTATTTATAGCTTAATGAATACCTAGGTATTAATATACAAAAAAACTTGTCTTTGAAATTCTATCCATTAAATCAAATCACTAAATCTAATCCCAAGTTCTTGGCTCATCACTGACAAAAATACTCAACTATCCTTTTGGGCATACCCCCTCTTCCCACAAATAATATAAAATTTTGTAGTGGATTTTTAATTACAAGAATTACTTTTTGCAGTATAAAAGCAACATGCTAATAACAATCAAAACCAGAAGACAAATACTATTACAGGTTTAAGAACTATGTAACTTGAAATAAAATATATTAATATGCTGTAAAAGTCTAAAGAATAGCTCTAAAATTTATGTCTATAATTAGCCATGATGTTAATTAATACAGAACCTTTCCTGATCATCTGCTACTTTTTAAACTTAAAGGCATAAGAAAAGAATTGTCTATTTTTATTTGATTTTACTTGAATGTATTTTTCTTTTATGCATAATTTTTTTCTATCACTTTAAGTGTATAAAACACTAAAAATTTCCATTTTATTTCTACAAAGCACAAAGGTTTCTAGAACATCCCCAAGTTATGTCAAGGTGGAATGGAAATTGGCTTGGTATAGATCCTTTTTATAGAGTTCTGTTATGTAAATTTAATCAAATGAAAGGAAATGGTCTAAATGCTTCCAAAAATACTAAGCTTAATGCCTTTTTCTTTTTTCAGTTATAAAAAAAAAAAAACAAAACAAAATTCTGAAGTCTAGAAATCATAATGAGTATAGGGTGACTTAGGAGCAATTAGAAAAATCTACCTCAGTTTTACTTTCCAACACTCGCCAACAAAATGCACTGTAATAATGAAACCACTCACCTGTGAAAGTAAATTACCAAGAAAGCATATGAAAAGAATTTTGACAGACAACGCATATTGGAGCCATTTGATCTATGTAAGGTAATGTGAATATTCAACATTTCTGTACTAACTCATATTCCCTAAAGTACTGTTGGTAGTTCTGTTTCACCTGTATTTCTACGTCAGATGCAATGAAATTTAAGGTGCTCTAAAATATGCGCGACTTAACCTTTAGTCCAAGGAGCCAAGAAAAGCTTTGTACTTGAAAGGGCCTATTTCTGGCCCTGGAATGTTACAATTTACCATTATTTTTTGAGAAGCAGTGCCAAAATGTACCATGTAATCTGATTAAGCACAAACAAAATAATTTCATGTTCATGCTTGAATCATAGGCTCAAGTGCTAGGCCACTGATAGGAGCTGTGCCTCTTGCTCAGTGTATTTCACATTTCAAAAAGCAGTATTCGTGACATCAAATGCAGCTGTTTACTACAGCTTTTAAATTCAGTTGATTCCTGCAGAATTTTACAATTTCATCACAGTACTGCTTAGCCATTCTAAAACTGCCAAATCCTGAGATATAGCTTTCTTTTTAGATATCAATTACACAAGAAATGCTTATTCATTTAATGCTGTTTCTACATCAAACTTGAAAAGTCATCCCTTTAATGACTATAGATAGGGATGGCGTGACACTCTTCCAATGATATAATCCGTCTTCATGTTAACTTGGAAATTTTGGTTTTAGAACCCCACCGCATTTCTTTAGGACAGAATGACTTGAGTGCAGCAGGTTTTATGTTCTTAGCTACATTTAATTCCACACGCTGCCTTTTAAAAATGTCACAAGAAGGAGTGTGGAATATTAACAGCGGCGCTTTTATCTTCTCCGCACAGAGGAAGGGTCACGTTTGCAGGCCGCTCTGTCGTCACAGAGGGGCCGGCCCCGGGAGCTCCTGCTGTCCCAGCCCCCATCAGCTGCTGCGTTCAGGCACAATTCATGGATCTGCCATGTCTGCTGGGAGCTCAGAAAACAGTGTAGAGTGTGCAGAGGGAGTTAGAGACCCTGATTCCCACTGGGGAGCCTTGAGCAGAGCACCTCATCCCCCTGGGCCTTAGCACAATCACCTAAATCCACACCTAGCAGAGCTGTAGTTCAGTCAGATAGAACAGGATAGCTAAGGTACCTGGCAAAGAATCTGGTACACACAGATTCACAATAGATTCAAGAATCACAATAACCACAGAATCACAACAGATTCAAGCACACAATAAATCCTTTCTGGTCTTTGCATGCACGCTAAGTCGCTTTAGTCGTGTTCAACTCTCTGTGACCCCATGACCTGTAGCCAGCCAGGCTCTTCTGTCCGTGGTGCTCTCCAGGCAAGAATATTGGAGTGAGTTGCCATGTCCTCCTTCAGGGGGATCTTCCTGACCCAGGGATCGAACCCGCATCTCCTACATTACAGGTAGATTCTTTACCGCTGAGCCATGGGGGAAGCCCATCAGTTCTTTAGTTTCCTAAAATAAAATTACTTATGTCTGTCCTTACCCGTTTCTCCAAGTGCTACCAGTCAACCAACCAAAACTGTGTACTGAGGGCTGAACTATACATAAGGCACTTGTTGAGGCACTAGGGGTTGATACAGGGGAGCACAGTGGCTGGTCCATGGCATGATCTAGGTGAGGTAACACTACACCAAGCAGTGCCAACCATGGATGTCATAGGGGATGAAGAAGAGACTCCAGTATGCCAAGGAAGGTTTCACCAAACACGTGGCGTGTGAGATGACCCCTGAACTTCTGAGAAGAACTGAGGAGAAAGAAATTAACTGTGTAAGCAAAGGAGTGGGTATGGGTGTGTGTCTGTGGCTGAGTCATAGACCACTGGTCTTTGAGACTTGATTTTTCCTAAAGATGTTTTGTGCTAGATGACAATATTTAAAACTCAGAAATCTGGCAACATCAGGTCCACAGTTCAGTTGGCAACCATGGTTTAGAGCTGAGTTGCACTTTTTATGCAGCGGGTCCTCCCCAGTTTAGCACAGTTCTACTCTGGTTGGCTTCTTTTGTTCACCTGAACTGTCTGTGGACATGTGAGTTTGCAAATCTTAGTCTATGGTATAGTTATGAAACAGTAATGGAAGGGTCACACGGTGTAACAGAAAACCTAAAAAAGTACATTGGAGCCAACTCCCAGAGGGTCTTTGAGCTCTAGACTAAGGAGTCTGGGGCTCATTCTATATGAAAAGCAAAGTGAGTAGAGACTTTTGAGGTCAGAAGTGACGAAAGATACAGATTACACTTGCCGCATCCCAGAAGTAAGTGGGGATAAAGGAGGAATAAGGGGAGGGAGGATGAGTTTATTTTTAAATACACTGAACCTGGATTCCCTAGGTTACTTTAAGTGAAACTACTGAGCAATATATCAAAGACCAGAGTTTGCTAACGAAGGCTAGATGAAGATGGAAGCTACTGTATAAAGAGAGAGGTTGGGAACAACACGAATTTTCACCAACAGTCCTAAGAAGATGTAAGCAGAGGGCTAAGGGTTGAGCTGGGGTGGAAGTTCACATTTGGGTGATGGCAGAAGATGAATTTGAAAAAAAAAAAGAGGAGAAAAAAAACCTGGAGAATTGGGAGACAGAAATATAATAGAAACCAACAAGAAAGGACTGGAAAAGACAGCAGATCAAAAGTCTCAAAAGTTGCTGGAGGGAGGCCATGAGACAGAGCATTCAAAGGTCACTGGATTTGGTGGGTGATGGTCTCCGGTCTGCTTGCTTTAGAGATACGCCCCTTGATAAGTATCTAGTTAGACTGAAAGAAACTACAGGTATTCTGACAACCAGCTCTCACACCATCTAGCATACTGTTTCTCTCCAAAGACTCTCCTTGCAATTGTGTAGCTCATTGATCAGTAACAGCAGGTGCTCTCACGAATGAGCCAGGTCAGATTTCTTCATGATCAATGCAAATACTGTTTTACTTAACAGTATATATGAGAATATGGCAATTATCACGAGTATGATGCTTAAAATACCAATCTGCCAGCATCTACCAACAAAAATTAATATCAAAGATTTGCTCAGTCTAATATAATTGAGTTGCTGAATCTTGTACAATCAACACCACACAATGATTTTTTAAGATACAAACTGTGTTCCTAAGTGCCTGGCAAATGTTCTAAAATTTCATGAGACGAAAGAAAATTAATTTATACATTAAATCTTAAATCAGACGTCTCAGGTCTGGTTGCGGTTCAGTCACTAGGTCATATCTGACTCTTTGCGACCACATGGATTGCAGGCCTGGTTATGTCAAGCAGTAACTCTAATCCTTGAATAAACTTCAAACAAGGTATGACATTTTTATCTCCTAAGCACTAAGCAGAATCTCTATTATCAGCTTTCTTTCAAAACTTGAAATACATCACCATTCTGAGTATTAATTTTTCCCCTTTGGTCACCGTCAATCACTAGTGCTGGATTTCAGATAAGGAAAACTTAATTTACTAACTTACTTTAGTTTCTGGTTAAAAAAAAATTTTAGGGACACTAGAAAAGCTACTTTAAACAAAATTTAGCAATGGATGGTCAACTGCCTATATTAAAGCTAAGAATTGGCATGATAGCTAGATATATTAATGATAAAAAGATATTCTACAAACGTACTCATTTAAAGTAAACACAACTACGGCTCTTTCTAAGCAATTTGGCACAAGATCTTATGCAAACTGAACGCTTCCAATACAAGAAAACTTACTTTAACATATTGCCTTTGTTTGAAAACATTTCTAGGATAAGTATCTTAACCAGTGACTGACAGCAGACATGCCTTTGTGCCTGGTTTCCAGAATAGTCACTAGAGTTCTTTCCAACATCACATGGCTGCTTTCTTTCTTACACAGGTACAGAGAAGACTTGTGGTTTAGGGTCACAAAGAAAGGTTTGGTCACAACTGACAACCAAACTCCTATTACTTCAGGTTGAAGACAAAGTTGCAGGATAAAGTGTCAACCTTCGCAAAGATACGGAATTTGACTGGTGAGGTCATTAAAGAACTACAAAGGGCAGTCTACAAGCTCCAGACTGATGACTGTTCAGTCCATGTGAATATCGAAACAAATCTCCACACCTACCATCACTACCCAGCACACGTATTTTAGCCTCAGGTCAGTTCAGTTCAGTCACTCAGTTGTGTCCGACTCTTTGCGAACCCATGGACTGCAGCACGCCAGGCCTCCCTGTGCATCACCAACTCCCAGAGTTTACTCAAACTCATGTCCATTGAGTCAGTGATGCCATCCAACCATCTCATCCTCTGTTGTCCCCTTCTCCTCCCACCTTCAATCTTTCCCAGCATCAGGGTCTTTTCAAATGGGTCGGTTCTTCCCATCAGGTGGCCAGAGTATTGGAGTTTCAGCTTCAACATCAGTCCTTCTAATAAATATTCAAGACTGATTTCCTTTAGGATGGACTGGTCGGATCTCCCTGTAGTCCAAGGGATTCTCAAGAGTCTTCTTGAACACCAGTTCAAAAGCATCAATTCTTTGGAGCTCAGGTTTCTTTATAGTCTAACTCTCACATCCATACATGACAAATGGAAAAACCATAGCCTTGACTAGATGGACCTTTGTTGGCAAAGTAATGTCTCTGCTTTTTAATATGTTGTCTAGGTTGGTCATAACTTTTCTTCTAAGGAGTAAGTGTCTTTTAATTTCATGGCTGCAGTCACCATCTGCAGTGATTTTGGAGTCCAAAAAAATAAAGTCTGCCACTGTTTCCACTGTTTCCCCATCTATTTCCCATGAAGTGATGGGACCAGATGCCATGATCTTTGTTTTCTGAATGTTGAGCTTTAAGTCAAATTTTTCACTCTCCTCTTTCACTTTCATCAAGAGGCTCTTTAGTTCCTCTTCACTTACTGCCATAAGGGTGGTGTCATCTGCATATCTGAGGTTATTTCTCCCGGCAATCTTGATTCCAGCTTGTGCTTCACCAGCCCAGCGTTTCTCATGATGAACTCTGCATATACATTAAATAAGCAGAGTGACAATATACAGCCTTGACATACTCCTTTCCCTATTTGGAACTAGTCTGTTGTTCCATGTCCAGTTCTAACTGTTGCTTCCTGACCTGCATACGGATTTCTCAAGAGGCAGGTCAGGTGGTCTGGTAGAATTTTGAAGAATTTTCCACAAGTTGTTGTGATTCACACAAAGGTTTTGTCCTAGTTAATAAAGCAGATTATATGTTTTTTCTGGAACTCTCTTGCTTTTTCTATGATCCACCCGATGTTGGCAGTTTGATCTCTGGTTCTTCTGCCTTTTCTAAAACCAGCTTGAACATCTGGAAGTTCACGGTTCACATAATGTTGAAGCCTGACTTGGAGAATTTTGAGCATTACTTTACTAGCATGTGAGATGAGTGCAATTATGCGGTAGTTTGAGCATTCTTTGGCATTGCCTTTCTTTGGGATTGGAATGAAAACGGACCTCTTCCAGTTCTGTGGCCGCTGCTGAGGTTTCCAGATTCACCGGCATATTGAGTGAAGCACTTTCACAGCATAATCTTTTAGGATTTGAAATAGCTCAACTGGAATTCCATCACCTCCACTAGCTTTGTTCATAGTGATGCTTCCTAAGGCCCACTTGACTTTGCATTCCAGAATGTCTGGCTCTAGGTGAGTGATCACACCATCGTGATTATCTGGGTTGTAAAGATCTTTTTTGTATAGTTCTTCTGTGTATTCTTGCCACCTCTTCTTAATATCTTCTGCTTCTGTTAGGTCCATACCATTTCTGTCCTTTATTGAGCCCATCTTTGCATGAAATGTTCCCTTAGTGTCTCTAATTTTCTTGAAGAGATCTCTAGTCTTTCACATTCTGCTGTTTTCCTCTATTTCTTTGCATTGATCACTGAGGAAGGCTTTCTTATCTCTCCTTGCAGTTCTTCGGAACTGCATTCAAATGCGTTTATCTTTCCTTTTCTCCTTTGATTTTCGCTTCACTTCTTTTCACAGCTATTTGTAAGGCCTCCTCAGACATCCATTTTGCTTTTTTGCATCTTTTTCTTGGGGATGGTCTTGATCCCTGCCTTCTGTACCATGTCACGAACCATAGTTCATCAGGCACTCTGTCTATCAGATCTAATCCCCTGAATCTATTTGTCACTTACACTGTATAATCCTAAGGGATTTGATTTAGGTCATACCTGAATGGTCTAGTGGTTTTCCCTACTTTCTTCAATTTAAATCTGAATTTGGCAATAAGGAGTTCATGATCTAAGCCACAGTCAGCTCCTGGTCTTGTTTTTGCTGACCAGTCTTGTTTTTATTTTGTTTTGTTTTAGCCTCAGAGAGACTCAAATTTGCTTTGAACCACGCCTGTTCCTTACTATGCCCCAGAAAGCTAGTGGTGGTTTTGGTGGGTGATAGGGAAACACTGGAAGGGAAAAGAGTGCTAGTGTGAAAAAAAAAAAAAAACCCAGCCACTCTTTATGGACCACATACTGTGAGCTGTAGCATGAGCCTCACCCAGCTGGTCTCTGCTCCTCACAGCCACCCTAGGAGGCAGGTAGGGCTTATATCTTTGCAGGATGGTGACACCAAGACTGAGATAAGTAAGGAAAACCACCACCATGTTAATGCAAGTTAATGTCAGAAGGGGCTCAGGCCCTAAGCTGGCCCGGGCCTCAGCAATGTCTCTAACTGCGTGACGCTCTCCTGAGGGTGTCGAGTCAAACTGTCCGTGTCAGGGATAGGGGGATAGGAAATGCAGGAAGGTCACAAAATCCTGGGTTGAGATAGGGGAAAGCACCATAGATAAAGGAACCTAGTCATTTTATGGGCCTTGAATGGCCAGAGATGCCCCAGTGAAGTTGTTTTTCATCTACGTGCCAGCATGCTGGAGTTCCTTTATCCCTACTCAAACACTACTTTGTTTCTATTTCCTAGCAAGCACCTGGCAATAGCACACAGCTATGAGAGATCCACCAACTGACTTTTCCAAAGGTAGAAATGATTATCACAGAGAAGGATTAAGACAGTCCACAAATTCACAATGCTTTTAAGATATTTTAATGGCCACTACACATATTCATATTTTAAACAATTGAAATGTAAAGACATAAAGGAAAACAATTTTTTTTTAAAGGTCAAATCATAAAACTCCTTTTCTTCTACATAAACTTCTCTGTATTAGACATTATAGATACTGGAAATCATTAGTCATGTTAAATCGTGTTCACTCTTTCCTAAAGCAAAAGAACTGACTTGCATGTCAATGTCTTGGCTGTCCCTCACCTCAGTTATCACCTGTCAGTCCAACGTCTGGGTAAACAAGCCATTAAACATGTATCACCTGCCACTGGGCAAGGTATTTTTGCCTTTTGGCTGAAGGCACTCATACATATTCCTTGTCTCAAATGGTTCTAATAATAAGTCAGTTTTGTTTTGTTTTAAAGTAAATGTACTACTCACAAGCCTAAGAACATTTTTAAGTTTCTCTGTTAGCATGATTCACGGTGATTTGATCCACACATATGTAATGGGCACATATGAGTTCTGAAATATCACCAGGAATACAATAATATATAAAATGGTAAACTATAGCCTACCCTGAGAAGAATAATTTTAATTTGTGCTAGTGTTTAAAAAACTTCTTCAAAACCTTATGACATGAACTACTTCTTTGTATATGTTAAGTTTATTTATGAAAAATATTTCTCACAACTAGTAGGGAGAATTTGGGAGTAAAAGATGAAGAATTCTCAATCATGAAGTCAGTGGTTCAAATTACACAAGAGAAAGGTACTTACAGTTAAATAAGCCCTGAGAAGTAAGAATACATGAGATTATGATTAATGCATAGCAGAGGGAACTATATTCAATATACGTGATAAACTACAATGGAAAAGAATGTAAAAAAATTATGTCTTAATGTATATAACTGAATCACTTTGCTGTATAGCAGAAATTGGCACAACATTATAACTCAACTATACTTCAATTAAAAAAAGAATACATGAGATTAGTGTAAATACTCACCTATGGGGAAAAATATAAGACTTAATCTTTATAGGCTTTAAAAAAGTGTTTACATGGCACTTTAAATTACAATATGTTTATATTACTTTGAAAGGACAGAAACGTATAGGGACACTGGAGCAAAGAGCTGGAAGGAATCACACCTCTAGCTGATTTCAGATGCGCCTTACCAGCTCTGGAGTGCATTTCTTTATTTCTATTTTCACATGAGACAGAAGTATATGGATATTTATGTACATCACTGTTTGAGATTTTCTGTTATATGCAGCCATGCCTAATCACAAAAAATATATACACACAGAAAATTTTCAGGAACTCAAATACAGTATCAATAATGTGGTCTCGTTCTCAAGTTTCTCAACTATCATAAGCAGGAAAAGTACATTTAAAGAGAGATGAATTTTGTGAATTTACCCTAATCTCACTATTGTGAATTTCTAGAATGTGCTGATAAAGAAATATTTGCCTTGCATGTTTTTGATTTATTTTTAAAAGAACCAACAACCTCCCCCAGAATATGGTCAAATAGTGTAAATGGTCATAATAATTCTGAGATATGATACACTCACAATATGCCAATCAGCAATGGCAGAATTTGAGCCTAAATAAAATCTTTCTATAAAAGTCATCAGTGGTGAATGAAAATGGCTTTGCAATGCCTTCAAATTCAGACCAAACCAAACTAAGACACAGGAGGTCACATTTTACATGTTCAACTCTGGGGACAAGAGCTAAAATTAGGATGGAAATATCTCCACCCTGTTCTCTCTGTGCTTTTTTTTTTTTCCTTAGCAAAACACATGACACTGGATTTACAATATGTATAAGCCTGCTACACAAAAACAAAATACGTGCTATCAAGCAAAACAGGAAGAAAATTCTGTGTGTGTGGGGGGGGGGACTAACTTGCTCTAAATACTATGTAAATCTTTCTTCATAACAAGACTATTTAAGGCACAGAAAGCGATGTAGAAGGAAAATACCAGATGCTTTAATATTAAAACTACTATCTATCACCAGCGCTGATATAAACACCACTCACCTAAACTCCTGTTCCTTTTTAGACTGAGCATTTAAGTAGAAATGTCCTACCAGGCATGAGATGGGAAATTTTAACTTCTGCTTTTCATCTTCACACTTAGTGAAGCTCATTTATAGGATTAAAAGATTTAAAAATTAGAAGGTTCATCAAGTATCCTGTATGCTAAAAACAGACAAGAAGGATAAGTATGAAGCAGAAAAGGATATAGCATTGCTCTGAAAGTAATCTGCCACTATTTAGATTACAACAAGATATTCTGGGTGTTACAATAAGACATTTTAGTTTTCCACATTTTCTGTTCACCCATACCTACCAATTCTGTCTCATTTCATATTTATTTCTGGGATTTGGGGGAAGGACTGACAGCCAAACAGCAGCCTTAAGTACAAGGCAAAAAAGCAGCAAACAGAATGAAAAGAATGGTTTCGATTGTAGAGCAAGAAAGCCCCAAGGGCAGAAAATGAGGATAATGGGAAATGGGAGGGGAAGGTTATAATGAGAAAGACTGCAGAGAGAAATGAGGAAAAGCTCAATTATAGGTGTGTTAAAGACAGAAATTCTCTCACTTGAAGAATATACCTTTTAGACATGTGCTTGTCAATTACAACAATTCTGTGGTTTTGTACACTTTACCTAAAGCCGTAATTTGATAGAAACACGCTGTGAGAGACTTTAACATGCGGTGATTATAATCAACAGACTGCCATCCACTAGCATTCCTTCCTGACACTTATAAGACTATCTGAAATACACACTCTTGTACAGAAGAATCACTTTTTCCTCCATTTTCTGACAGGACCCTAAAAGTTTTGACTGAGGACAATGTCACAGCATTTAAAAATACAGACAAGAACATTTGATGATCTCACATTAATTCCATCAAGAGAAAAGATGACACACAAGATCTCTGAGGGAGAGAAGGGAACAGAGGGAGAGAGAAGAGAGTTGTTTTTAATCCACTGAATTGCTTTAAACACAGTCTTGAGTAATTTCATTTGCTGATGCTACATTAAAACTATGGTTCTGCTAAAATTAAACACACTTTTGAGACAGTATCACATCTCTAGAAATTTTAGAATCTGCTGCTCCAAAAATACCTGACTCATATCACACATTTAAACAAGTTTCTGGAAATACAGCTGGACCCTCACAAAATCACAAGTGTTTCTACTAAAGTACAATATTAAGTGTGCCAATATACCCCAAATTCACTGAGAAAATGTGGTCATTTTTAAAACTTTAAGATGAGAAAAGCATTTTCTTTTTAAGGAAATAAAAATTCATTTTCCTTTTAAAAAGAACTCCCCCCTCCCAAAAGTTTATTAAGAATAAAAATCAGCACAAATTAACTGAGAAACTGTGCTACAGAGATTATAGATTATAGAACTATAAATAGAAAGAAGTAGCAGCTTTTGTTTTTAAAAGATATATATTAGGGAAACAAAATATAAAGGGAAATCTAAACAAAGCTTTTCTCAAACACATCTTTATAAGAAAAACTACAAGTAATACTGGGTTTGTGTTTAAAAAGCAACCTTCACACTATGTCAAAGAGACTATACAGATTTAAGTCACTATCTTATTCACATGATTATAAAATCAAAGATATTCTACATATTTTGTGACTTATTAGAGAGGGCCTTTATGCTTTATATTTAAAAATAGATGGTAATTTTATATATTTTGATTCTTTGAAATTTGGTAATTTATGCACATATGTATGGCAACTCTCAGTGTACCAGAGTATTTTATTATTTGTAATAATTTATCCACTAGCCATTCTAGGAAATTAGAATTTACTGAACTACAAAGAAGAAACACCTAAGGTTCCCCACAGCTGTCTATCTAAAGATATGAGGACCAAATTGAGCATCTGAGGCAGAGGGAAAGCAAAGAAAATGGAAATAAGGGGAATAAGGCAAATAAAATGTGCAAAGGTGAATAAAGGAGGAACTCCATTCATTTCTAAGTCTTTTGCTCTGGCTACAGTTTACAAAGGGAGACCCTGGTGGTTTGGGGGGTTGAGGACACACCACCAGGACAGACTTCACAGAAACAAGCAGTCACATGTGTATTTCGTTTAGAACATAATGTGCCAAAGAAACTTTCAAAGATCCTCTACCTCGCTTCCTGTGTCCAGGACCTGGCCTTCACTCTAACCCATCATAAAGTTGATATTTTCCTTAAAATATTGAAGAAGTATTCAAAGAAGAAAGTCCAAAAACTCTTGTGAAGAGGCACAAGTTTTTCAAAATCCCTATAGTCAGGAGACTAAAGGTCTACTTTCTAAGGTAATTCTTGCCCCTTGCGTGCTTCATTTTCCATTTCCTATCTTCAGATCCTCCTGAAATTAATTTCCTACAGCCCTACAGTACTTTAGCTTGTTTCTATATGCTCTAGACTTATACTTGTCCTGGAAGAGATCATGTGGTACAAACATGAAAATGATGTGATTTTAAAAAATGTATTCCACTGACCCAATGTGTTCTAAACAGGAATAGCTTCCCTGAAAAGTAGGCTGTACTTCTACTTATATCCTTATCCAATAAACATCTCCTTTTCCTATCGCTCATGTTGTAATGAAAACTTCCATATTTCCATTATTAATCAGCCTACATTAATGACCTTATGCTTCAGCTCTGTCTCACTTCATTTCACCTGGCTTCATTACCAACAGGAGTATTAATTAACCCACAATCTACTGGCAGTGTAAAAGCATCAATTCCCTTGTTATTATTCATAATATCACTTGTTCAAAGGTGGTGTGAATAGGTGAGTTCAGAAGATGAACACCTCAAATGAAATTCAGTTAAAATCTGATTTTTAATCATTTCTCACGTGAGTGGTCTGATACAGCATCAGCTGATAATTAGGACCTCTTCCCTCACACCCTCTGTCCTGTGTAACCTTCTGGAAGCAGTCAGCCAATGCAGTGGCCACTTTACTCACAGCTGGAGACCAAGAAGCAAGTCTTTGTGCTGGAGAGTAGTTCTCCCTAAAGTGACTACTAAAATGCTTGATTTGAAATTTACAGCTAGAGGTGAATGGTAGATTTTTTCCTTCAATTCTGCCTTTTATCCATGATTCTAGTAACTAGACAAAAAAGATGTCTGAGATAAAGCTACGAACACAGCTGGGTTCATTTCCAGATTCAAATGATCCCTCTATCTCTGAAGCACCTTAGTTAACTACTTCTGCCTTGGTGTCTCTGTCCATTAGCTGGAGATAATCATCCCATACAAGCATCATTCTAAGGGAGCAGATGTTCGGATAAATGGAGTGGTATCAAAACCTGGCTCTCAAAATTGGAGGGGGCCTCAGACGTCATGTGATCTAAGTTCTTTGCTTTCATAAATGAGGCAACCGAGAAAGAAATTTCTACACAATTCTAATTATCTTGTCACTTGGTCAATATTAATTTATAAAGTCTTCCAATACTTCGATTGCAATCAGCAATAACAACACATTCTCCATATTAGCAATTAGGAGAGAAGCTAAGGGAACTGCCAAGAAACCAAACCAAATGCACAAAGATTACAGAGTGGAACAGAAACCAGACGCTTATATGAGCACTTTTATTCCTAGTGCTCTCTCAACGGCACTTTCGGGATTTTCACTGTCACTCTGGATTGCTGTTTCAAGCCTTCACCTTATTTGGAAAAACAAGCCTTTGCTGAACAGTGGGTCTCTCATCTGCATCTGAGGCACACCCAAGGCAGCTGGAGTCAGGGCTAATGAATTTCTTCAGTCTTTCGTTGATTTTTTTCATTAGCATGTATGCAAACAGAATTAACCTAATATTTAAAATTGACAGCTCCATAAAGCTGAAAAAGACCTCAAGTGGCAACCTAGTCCAGTTATGAGTCTCTGAGAAAGTTATCTGCACAGGTCAGGAAGGTAAACAGCTGATACCAAGCAACTACAGGGATACAAAGCCTACAACTTCTAGCTGAAGCAAGTACTATCTGGGGATACCCATGCCTACTTCAAATTCCTTTTATGTCTTGTATCTATTTATTTTTTCAACTATTTCCTTCGGTTCTGAACTTTGCTGAATAGGACCAGAAGCTTCATGTTAATTCTCTATACTACTTCAGATATGCTAAAATATAGCTTCTTTATCTTTAATGACATATAGATACAGTTCTCCCACACTAGTGCCTGTAATGAGATTGGTTATTTAGCACCCATTCATTTCACATCCACTGGTTCCTTTGTTTTTTTGGCTGACTCCCCCCATTAAAATGTAAGCCCCACAGAGGAGTTGCGGTATTCTGTTTATAGCTGTGTCCCATGGCTACAACAGTGCCTACATAATAGTAGAGGTCAGAGATAATTGTGGAAGGAAGGAATTAAAATTTTCTTTGGCATTCATCACATGTATATTGGCTTCCCTAATAGCTCAGTTGGTAAAGACTCTGACTGCAATGCAGGAGATCCCAGTTCGATTCCTGGGTTGGGAAGATCTGCTGGAGAAGGGAGAGGCTATCCACTCCAAAATTCTTGGGCTTCCCTTGTGGCTCAGCTGGTAAAGAATCTGCCTGCAATGCAGGAGACCTGGCTTTGATCCCTGGGTTGGAAAGATCCCCTGGAGAAAGGAAAGGCTACCCACTCCAGTATT
Organism: Bubalus bubalis; assembly: GCF_019923935.1. Lineage (NCBI taxonomy): Eukaryota > Metazoa > Chordata > Mammalia > Artiodactyla > Bovidae > Bubalus > Bubalus bubalis. Next base: position 30,588,196 of record NC_059164.1, read on the forward strand.
CTGGCCTAAAGAATTCCATGAACTGTATAGTCCATGGGGTTGCAAAGAGTCAGACACGACTGAGCAACTTTCACTTTCACATGTATATATAAACTGGACACTCAAAAATACACTGTTGTATTTTATTACAGGAGCAGTGTGTAAAGTTAAAAGTAGAGGAATTACAGAGGGAGTGCTAGTCTGAGAGCCAGGATGCAGTACATTTCATCACTGGGGGGAAAACCCACTGCTTTTCTCTGGCAAAAGACTGTTTCTAAATTACCCAAAATGGCCTGGTAATAAAAGTCTCTGCAAATGTATTTTACTAGTTGGTGATAAATCAAAGCTGTTCTTTGTAAACATTATAACAATTTCTGAAAGGAACTTAAGAAGTTTCCCACTGGACCAGGTTCTACACAAACACGCTTAAATCATCACCAGATAGGGCCACTGAGCCTTGAATTCCAAGTCTGTTACCCCATCAACATTCTAACTGCTCTCTGAGTGAGGCTGAAGAAATACAGCAGGAAGACAAGAGCAACAAGAGTCAGGCCAAATGACCTAAGTCCTTGCACATGCCTAAGTGATGGTGAGGTAAGCATAAAATGACCGTGAGGTTCTGGCAGGTGTCTGCATGAACACTAGGGGCTCCAAATCTAGAATTCCACGGTTCTGTGACATATTTTGAAAGGAAAGGATTGATATAAATCTCTTTGGACCAAAGCATTTTAGTGATGAAAGACACTTCAGAAATCACTTCATGTATAACTGCTCAAGGTCTCAGGCTGGTTTACTAATCGAGTCCAGAACCAGGAACCAACACTTTGAATCTCATCTGAATGCCCCTTCTATTCTGCTGTCTGCATATTCTTCCTCAAAACATCATTTCTTACAGAAGTAAACATTCTCAGCTGTAAGACTGAAGGACCACCCAGAGATCCGTGGGGCATGACAGAACCCTGGCAAAAATCCAAACGGGTTTTGCTCACTATACCATTGCCTCCTCATTCCAAGAATTGAGAGCAAAGAGCTGTGTGACCAGCTCCACTGTTTCCCTGGATTATCTCCTCTTTTCAAAACTGTTTTAGAGGCTGGACCAACAATGCAGGTTTGTGATTCTGAACTTAGGCTGCAGAGGTACTGGGGCAGGAAACAGTGGATACGAGGCCAGATATGAGCCCAGGAGAGGGAGTGGGGAGGGCAGTGGAGGAAAGTGGAAATGACCCCCGCTAGCTTCCAGGGGCAAATACATAACTATTAGACGCTTGGAATTTGTCTTTGAAGAAAGTGGGGAGACACAGTCATCATCCTAGCTCTGTGGCTCTCAGACCTGGCTACGCACAGCATCACCTGCAGAGCTTTCAAAGACCATAAGGCCTAGGTCTCAACTTAGGTCAACTGAATCAGCATCCCTGGGGTGGGACTCAGATATTGGTATTTTGAAAAATGCCCCGTGTGCAGCTAATGATGCAGCCACAGATAAGATCTATGACTGGTCTATGACGTGTCACATGATACCACAAAAATAAAAAGACAAATCCAAGATAATGTTACATGCATGTTAACTGCATAAAACCATGGGGAGCCTCCCAACCATCTAAAAGCTCTCTGCCAGCCCCCAAAAGTTCTAGTCCTCCACAGCCATGCGGGCACAGGCTTAAAAAGATCTTGTCACCTGCAAAAGAAAGCCTGGAACACAGGACCCAACAGCTTTTCAGAAATCCTAAAAGATACGGAAATTAAGGAAGAAGTTCACCTAAATTGTCTTCTGTATTTCCAATGATCAGGAAAAAAGGCATTCTTAATTTTCCTTCAAAAGAAGTATGAATCATGTATTCAGGACAGGTTTGCTGTTGGCAGGCGGAAGAAGGTAAAAAAGTCAGTGAAAAACTGTCATGCTGTTCTAGTTCCACTCAAGGTCCCATCAATGCAGTGCTCCAAAAACACTACTAAGCTGGAGATGGAGAGCAGCTGTGGCACCCCATCAATTAAGTGAGACGCTCCTGTGACATAACCCAGGTATTAACTTTCACAGAGGTGGTGGCCTCCCTACACAGGTAAGGGACTCACTTTCTCCATGATGTAAGGAGCCTTGTAGATGCCACTGAAAGTACACCCACTCGCACGGACTAAACTGTGGTCAACACACACTGAGTACACGATATCCTGAATGGCAACCTCATGAAGTAAGAACAGCCATACCTGGAAGAAAGCAGGTCAAGCCTAGTAAGCATTGGCTGAGAGGCTTTACCTGTTTCCACTATCCTAGTCTCTGTTTTTCTTGAAAACCTGTAATCACAAGCATATTTGCTTTGAAAAGATGAAAAAAACCCTAAGACACAGAAGAAACAGGGCAGCAAATAATGTCCTTTGCTCACGTTTCCCCTAAAGTAGACTCATCATAATGCAGATGTAGGAAAAAAAATCAGTAAGAAGGATTTTCTCTGTGTAATCCATCGGATACACACTGTGTCTCCCCCACCTGCCCCACTTGGAAACAGAAATCGTTATTCCTAACAGAAGCATCTTGCATCCTTTCCAGGGAGGGGAAGGGGTTAAACAGGAGCAGCCACCACTGCGGACCAGGGCAGTGGTACAGACTTAGACCTCCATCCCCCCAGCTCCTCCACACCAACAAACTGGTTTTCTTGCTTCTTGCCTTCTGTGTAATTCTCCTGGGCTAGGAATGCCCAGTGATATCTGTCCTATTTCTGGGAAGATGGAAGACAGAGCTGCTTGATTTTCCTCTAACATTCCAAATCCTTCAAGTCAGAACCTGAACCTTGAAAGAAAAGGAAATCTTTGCAAACAGCTTCAGTCTTTGCATGTTCACCAACAGATATCCAGTTACCAGACTCAAATAGTTTTTCAATTTTAAACAAGGAAGGATTATGCATTCATTCATTCCAGAGATAATCAAAGGATGGGTTTTTGTGCCTGGTACTTCCAGAGGGGAAAGGTAAGCACACAGAAGATTATGATATGAAAATAAGCATAGTGTCGTGTGGGTCAAATAATTTAGGAAAATCATTAGTAGGTTGCTTGTAAGCATCTCCAATATTTTTTGCTTTTAAAACTCAGTTTGATATGGTGATAGAATACCATATGAATTGTTGTTTTCTATTCTATTCTTAATTCAGGTAATAACAAAAATACATTATCTCATATTTCTATTCCACTCAATTAAGTAAACCTTTTTTCCTGCTTGCATCTTAACATCAATTAGCAATCACTTGAACTTTCCTTTCTGAGTATAAGTCTCTTCTATTGGGCTGTGCACCTACACTTTAACAATGAAGTGACTTTTGTGGCAAAGAGATGGGGAATAACTTGCATCTCTTGTTTGGTTAACTTCCCCAGCCTCTGGCAGGTATAGGAATGTAAGAATCAAGATCAGGCTCATCCCAACCTGAATCATTTATTTCCTCCCATGTACCTTTCTCCCTCACTGCCACTGGGGCCATGTGGACCACCACCATATGGCTCCACCCGGCTCCATATGGCTCCAGCTCCCTAAAAGGGGCGCTCAAGAACGTAAAAACACTGCTGTATACTTTTATTACAGCCCCTTCTCATTTTCCTCCATCTGTCTTCCATATGTTTACGAGACTCTATTAGACCCCTGAATACATAGGCCTTTTATAATGAGGGTTGCCAGCCTGAACAAGATAAAGAACTGAAATTCACCTCTATCAGTGACAAGGGGCCTCAGCTACTTTAAAATAAGTGATTCATTTGGTATTCAAACTAGAACAAACTCATAATCACTTTTCTTCCATTTTTACATGAAACTGATCTTATATTTATGAGATTTCTTTTAGTTTTATCAACAAAAGCCACAAACGGGTCTTTTTGTTGTATTTTCTTCAAGTGCTGTTCATGAAGTTTGGAAGAACTGTGTGTGACTTCTACTTAGGTGTCCCTATGATATTACACATCCATCTCTCTCCAAAGTTGATTTTTTCATTATCATAAAACTCTCCTTTGATCAGAGGACGTATTATTACCATTTTCCCCCTCAGGTGTCTCTGCAAACACATGTATTTGTGTCCCCTGCAAAAGCTAAGGAAATGAGTAGGAGTGAGGAGAGGCTGGCCCAGCAGGACTGAAGCCACCCCACTGAGTCCTGGTCCTCTCTGCTTTGCTCAGCACCTGACAAGAGTGACACGTGAGACCCCAGTGTTGGTATAATCTAAAACAACCTGGGACTAACAGTCACGACACACCAGCTACAACACCCTTTCCCAACAGGAGGCAACCGCTGGCATTACTAAGAGGGATCAGGGTGATTTTTCATTCCCAGTATTAAGTATGGGAGCTTGTTAGTAGGCACCAGGACTTCCCTGGAGGCTCAGTGATAAAGGATCTGTCTGCCAATCCAACAGACACAGGTTCAATCCCTGCATCAGCAAGATGCCCTGCAGGAGGAAATGCAACCCACTCCAATGTTCTTGCCTGGGAAATCCCATGGACAGCAGAGCCTAGCAGGCTACAGGCCATGGGGCTACAAGAGTTGGACACGACTGAGCGACTAAACAACAACAAGGCCATCCCTCACAAAAAACTAATGACAGTGAGAACAAAAGAAAAAAAGAAACCAGCTGGCCCAGTATTGACTTCAGTAATCTCTACTCTTATTTATACAACTTAGACATGAAGTCCTGTGCTACAGAATAGAACTGTAGTGCTATTAAGAACAAGCCACTGAATCTCCCAACCTGGTACCCATATTCAAAGGTGTCTTCATGGCAGATAACCTGTCTGTAATCAAGTCCAAACCACCTGTGTAAAGCGGTCTGGTAATCGGTACACAGAAAATTATGGCCAGTTCCATAATGACCACCTCTGATGAAGCAGAACTTGCAAACATTACTCAATTGTGCAAAATATTAATAGACAGACGAGCAAAAACCACCCAGCAAATGCCACAAGAATACATTTTTCTTTTAGCCTGTGTATAAATGACTACTGCTATTTTTTTCCCCAAATATACATAAGGCAAAGTAAAGTTTTTATTTGAATTGTGAGATCAAACAATAACACTATCAGTAGGATGAGTGATGGAGTCATTTTGCCTTTTTAAAAACTCAACTGCATATTTCACATATCTTTGTTCCTCTTAATGTCCTTCATAATGCAGCACAGATCCGTTAAGTTCAGACAAAACTGCTAGGACCCAAGGAAATTCTTGTTCTCACCTGAGCTATCCTCTCAAAATCCTTCTTGCATGGGAAAAACTTAAGGAGTTATCAGTACAAAGTATTGTACCAGCACAACCCCCAAATGCCTTTTATTGATGTAGTCCATGTATTGCAAGCCATGGTCACGACAGGTGCTATGGTGGCAGCAAAAAGTGCATTTTAGTCAGGGGATCAAGTCACAGAATTCAGGCTAAAGTCAGAGGCCTATTCATTGGGATAACTGCTCCAGGCTGAAACAAATTACAAATCCTGGTTAAAAGAATCCGGCACTGCCCTGTGTGATGAAGGAAGTTTAGCTAGATCATGCAGGGATAGCATTTCCAGAAGTGCAAGGGTGAAAAAGCTAAGCGGGTATTTTGCCTGCGGATTAAATAGAAGGACAAGGAACCTGACCAAGAAGACTTCAGTGAATTATTTCTAGTCTGAGAAGCTATGAGTCTCATATTCTGCACAGTAAGGCTTGCTTTGAGCAGTTTGTGAAACACTTGGAAAAACGCAGAAGTTGCCACTAAGCTTCTAGTTGCTGAATAGTTGCATTAATTGTTGACATTTTGGCAGGGAGGCTCCTCCGGCCAGCTCAGTGCTTCCCACGGGCGGGCTAGGTAAATGCTTGCCGGTCACCCCCATCTCCCTTGTAATCCTTCCCACTGAACACTGGCTACTGGATGCTGGCCTCTTGTTGTCAACTGCCTTTAGGTGAGATTTGGTAAAAATTGCCAGCAAAACAAGAATACGTGCCTTCCTATCATTTTCTTTGTACAGCCACTTACCAGGCGGCTGCTGGGATCTCCATGCGTCCATTTACTGGATTTAAACAAAACGGCAGGAGGCTAAGCGGGAGGCGCACAAAGGTCTGCCGGCTCAGCCGCCCCCCTCCACTCCCCCCTCCCCGCCCCCCACCCGCGCTTTGCTGCTTTGGTTAGGGAGGGAGCCTTGCCCCTCGGGAAACTGATAAGGGCGCTGCAGCCCTTATCAGTCTGGAAGAAGCGGGAGACACCCCCCTGCCTTACCTGTTTCTTTGTCCTGGACTTCTTCCAGGTGCAAGTCATTCAAAAGATGCTCCAAGATCTTCTCCGGGGTCCCGGACACGACCACGTATCTGTCAGAAAGCAGAGAGTCCACCGAGTCCTCCTCAGTGGAGGACTGTGAGCGGCTGCTCCACTCCTCGTCCTCATCCTCCTCGTCAATGTATTTGAAATAAGGCACATCGAAGGTGGGCAGGGGCAGCTCTCGGTCTGCCAGCGCGGCAGCGGCGGGATCCTTTCTTTCTAAGTGAGGGTCAAAGACCCTCAGCCGGGAGCTGCCCATTGTGCACGACCACTAACAAAGGCATCCCCTAGACGCTCAGAGATCTTGCCACCTCTGTCCTTTCGCTGGGAACCGAGTCCATCTGGCTGCTAGGAGCTCTGCAGTCAGCTAGAACGCTAGCTAGCTCGCTCGAGAGGCGGAGAAAAAAAGGGAGGGAGGGAGGGAAGAGGAGGCAGAGAGAGCGAGTGAGATGAAGCGGGAGAAGGGGAGGCAGGCAGGGAAAGGAAACAAGCGCGGGGCTCCGGTGAAAACTCTCACCTCCAATCACTCTCGGCGCTCCCCGCCTGGGGGGCTGGGCCGCAGCTCTGCACTTTCTTCAGCACCAGGACATTCTGGTCCTGCTCTTTCACCTCAACCGTCGTCACTTCATCATCCTGCTTTAATTGCCAACAGGAGTGATGGATGGAAGAAGGAAAAAGGGAGAGAAGATTAAAAGGCAAAAAAAGCTAACAAAAGCTGCAATCTCTCAAGTTGCTTTCCCACCTAATTTCTTTATAGATTCAGAACAAATTAGGAATCTGGTCAAGAATCTCCGTCTAATGGTAACGGGTCCAGGATCAAGTTCTATGGACACATAAACCATTAGAGAGACATACATACTTTAAAGGAAACTGAAAAAAACCCAGTGAGGATGGGAGTCAGAGTTCATTTTTTAAACTACTTGAATGATCTGAATAAAGAAATCCAAAGTTCAAAGTCTCAGAAACACAACACACTAATTGCATGTGTACTATTCTTTTACCTGGTTACTGCTTCCTAAACAGCCACTATGTTAAAATTGGAAAACCATACAAAACACTAAAACAATGAGCAAGCCATATTAAGTAGATGCAATGGCTATGTATTGTCATTTACATCACAGTCTTACTTTAAAAGGTGGGCAAAACACTACTCATTCTATTATTCAGTTCATCCCCCTGCCCACGCAAATTTGAGATGGCCGTCACATGTATCATGTACTTGTTTTGCCAGGATATGAACAAAAAATGGATCCTCTAGTTAGAAGCTCATCTGGGCTGAAATTCGGGTGTCATGGGTGACTGCACCGACTTTCTTCACCTCGATCACTTTTAACGCAGACAGAAGGCCAAACAATCACTCATTTCTGCACACACAGCTTCCACAGCCGGAGCCCAGCGTGGCCGCTGACGAGGCTCTGCTGGAGTCAGGCTCACTGCTGACCCAGCAGTGTGGAGCCGCCCCGACTGATGAACACTTTCAGAGTGTGGAGTGTGAAATTCTGATTGGCAGCATCCAGCCAGAGGAAATTGTGGTGGGGGAGTGGGGCAAGGGGTGTGTGAGAGACACACATGAGAAAATTTAACTTCTGTATCTCCGAGGGTCTGAGCAAAAGATTGACGCAAGAAGTTGAGAGCCAACAAGCAGCACCTTAAAAATGATGCTACTTCCTTACAAAGGGAAACAGGTCCTAGGGTTCCGGGCACGTTTCTATGTTCCTGCTCCTGGCAGAAAACCTACATAAATTAGGTATAAACACACAAAAAGAACATTTTCCCCCAAGTACATAAAAAGTACTATGTCTCCATGCCTTATTAATCAGTTTTCCACTGATTAACTGGAGATGCCAATGTATTTTATTCACCTTCCATAAGAATAGGAAGGCACTACTCTTGTAATTGCCAACCAAGTCAGTGGGAATACTAAGATTTCAACTCCCAATGTTCTCATTTCTAAGAAAATGTAGCAACCTACTCATTCGAGTCCTCCAAGATCTTCTTAAAAATAAAAACTACTAGTCATTCCAAACAGCAATATAATTTTATGATCATGCCTTTTTAATCTATTAGTAGCAAATAATTTTACTATGTAAAACTGATGTATTACATTTCAGCAAGGTCAGACACGCAGTTACTGTGGCAATTAATGCTGGATATTCATTGTTAAAGTCCCCGAGGATGGCAGCGACTCCTGTAACATGAATACCAATGTGTAATTGCTATCTTTCATTTCTCCAAGGAGGTTCTTTTGTTATCCGTGTGGCTGAAGTGAAATAAGGTGGCTGGAAAGATGAGCATAATATTGACCAAAAAAAAAAAAAGTAGGGGGGGGTAGCAAAATGGAGTCTGGGATACTGAGACACAGAAGCAGATAATTCAGTAAAGAGCAGGTCTGAAAGGACAAAAAGCTTCCTTTGGTGTTCCTCTTGTCGTAAGCCAGTACTCGTTTTATATGAGCCCGCTGTCATTTTGAAGTACATTTTACATCCTACGTGCATGTGATGTATGGCATTATTAACTTCCGCAGGCCCTGTGCATACATATGGATGGGAAGGGCTTCCCTAATGTCTGTGTAACTAATATGTATTACAGGGCTGTGCTCGGAGCAGCTACACTCTGCTGGGCAGGGGCCTAGCTGAACCATATTGATGTACTATCAATAGCATCTTATGTCACAGTGGTCGTTTCCATTTTGAAAACCTGTTAAAAAATAAAGAAGCGAAAAAGCAGAAAAATCAATGTATAAAGGGAGATGGAAGTTATCTGAAATTGCCGTGACAACATAATAACCCTATGTATTATACCTGCTCTCAAGAAGGAAGATGAAATTAATGCCTGTGTCCAACCCATGCCAAACTCCTCTTCCTGAAAAAAGCAGAAGTACCAGAGTTGAGGCTCTGGTCATGAAACTTCATTCTGGTGCTTGCTCAGCTAAGAATAAAGGTATTCAGTGAACTAATGACAAGAAATGCATTCAATGACAAATAGTTTGTGAAATGCAAGTAGAGCATTAAAATGCTTAACTTATAGACAATCATTCAACAGACAGTGGAGGGGGGTGGGTTTCCTGTGGGGAAGGTGTTGTGCCAGCCACTAAGGTGCAAGCAAAGGTGAGTAAGACTGGTGCCCTGCCCTTAGATGACAAGGTAATAGCTCCATAACGCAAGTCTAACGTGGTGAGCTCCCCAAGATGAGGCCACATGCAAGAGACAAAAGCAAAGGTAGAACTCATGGGATTTGATTGTCAAAGATGACAGATGGAATCCCAGATCTGTGGGTGACAGAGAACGGAAGTGCCATTAAATGGGGCAAAAAAACTGGTTCTGCTGAGACTGATGGATCTGGTTTCAGACAACTGATGTTTCAGGACTGACAATACATCATGCTGTAGATGTTTAGCAAGCAGTTAGAAATAAAGAACGAGGCCCCTGTACGAAGGCCAAGGACAGAGACAGATCTGTGAATTATTCCAGTTAGGGAGTGGGTGAGACTGTTAAAGGGAAGCAGGAGAGAAAGGGGATTATGAAGATGGATAAAGGAAGAGAAAACATAGGAAGTAGAGAGGAAAAGAGGGGGCTCAGAGTCACGAGGAAACCTACTAAAGAGATGATGAAGAAGTGAAACCAAGATGAGCCAGGAGTAGGTGGAGGGCGATGAAAAGCTTATCTGATGTCAAGTTTACGAAGATGAAGAGTCTACGAGAAAGTGATGACAAGACCACGGTTAAGTCCAGCGGTGGGAAGGGGAGTGTTGAAGTGTGAGTGAACGTGGAGGAAGTGCACAGACGAGGAAGATCACCTCAGAATGTCACCAGGAAGGGAAGCAGTCTGGCTGAAGACGCTGCCTGGCTGGGGAGGTGGGGGGGCAGGTGAGGGGTGATGCAGAGAAGGCGAGACAGGTCAGGAACAGGTGTGGAGGGGTGAGGCTACCACAGGACCAAGAGTTCCTCCTTTCAGAGAGTATCAGGGGAAGGAAGACAATGGAGGTTTAGGAAAAAAAAAAAAAAAAATAGAGCAGGGAAAAGAAGAAAGCTGAGGTAGAACAGATGAGGTGGTTTCCATCATCTTTGCAGAGTGTGAGTTGAGACCCTCTTCTGGGAGGAGGGGATTCACTGGTGGCCCAAACAGAAAACTGTTGGAGAAATGGCTTTAGGGGGTGCTGCTACTGCTGCTGCTAAGTCGCTTCAGTCGTGTCTGACTCTGCACGACCCCATAGACGGCAGCCCACCAGGCTCCCCCATCCCTGGGATTCTCCAGGCAAGAACACTGGAGTGGGTTGCCATTTCCTTCTCCAATGCGTGAAAAGTGAAAGTGAAGTCGCTCAGTCGTGCCCGACTCTCAGCGACCCCATGGACTGGAGCCCACCAGGCTCCTCCGTCCATGTGATCCTCCAGGCAAGAGTACTGGAGTGGGGTGCCAACGGGGAATAAACAAGTTATGGAAAAAGCAATTGCCAGACAGCTTTGTGCTGCTGAGGGTAGAAAACACATGTGTATGGTTTTAGGCCTTCCTGCCACGGTGTTCAGAAACCTGAGCGGGGAACAGTGAACGATGCCCCCCCACTCCGGGGAAGTGATCAGCAATGGAGACGGGAGGCAGGAGAGGAGCTCAGGGCCGCATCAGCACACATGCACACAGCTCATCACCACATGGCGTCTGTCTGGTGAGTGGAAGAACAGCTGATAAACCAGAGCAGCGTGGAGGGGCTGAGGACAAATCTTTACAGGAGTGAAGGGGACAGGTAGGCAGGCGAGCAGGTGGAGGCTCTGATCAAGGAGGCTGACCTCTGAAGCAGGGCAATTCAGAGCAGTGAAAACGGGAAGAAGGAGAAGCAGCCCAGATACCTGGAGCTGGCCTGGCACTCGGGCCCAACCCCGCGTTCTCCTGTTAAATGTCAAAGATTCTGCAAAAAGTCAACACTAGAGAAGGTCACTCCGTGCTGTGGTGGGACAAGACGAAAACATGGCCACTCTGAACAAGATACAGCATAAATGCTGGTCACAGAAGAAAGTAGCAGGAAGCCCAGCTAACCAGTGATGGCTGCTTCTTTCCCAGTGACAGCCTTAGCTTTGCTGCTCCTCCTAGAGATAAGACTTAAGATATCTCACAGAGTTACCCAGCTGCTTGATCAAAAACAAAGCCCCGATACTTTAAATCCTCCCCAGAGTCACCAAACACACACCGCCAAGTCCTGTAAATCCTTCTAACACCTTCTTGCACTGCGCTGTTGCACGGCTCCCCTCAGGGCAAGTGCTCCATCCCCGAGCCAAGCAGCAAACCCAACTTGCTCAACTACAACTGTGTTCCCAGTGGTCTCTGGCCAGAGGGCACTGACCGTGGACGAGGGTCATTAAGATGCTGCCCTGCCATTAGCATGGTGCAGAGTGGAGGTGATGATTATCGGAGTTAAGAATAAAATGCATTTATTTCCTTGCCAGCAGGATGAGAGAGTCACACTCAGGAATGTTCCCAAAAGTGATTACAGGCAACAGGGCTCAGAAGATGGGTGAGCTAGGAAGAATGCCTGAACAAGAGGCAGAGACCTCAGAAGAGAAAGGGCTCTGCAGGTGCAACACTGAAGAGGAGGGTGCAGTGGGGAGCAGGGTGTATTCCCAGGAGGCGTATTCCCACCCCGAGCCCTGCTTTGGCCCGTGATGCTCAGCCCTGGTTGGTACGTGCTTAGCGAGAATCCTCTCCTCTCCCTGACACACACTTTAGCTCTCAGGCTCGCAGAAACTCATTCTTTGCCCTACTCTCTTGAAGGGATGTTGGGAAGAACAAGAAACTCCAAGGACTGGGCCACATAGATTCTTCATGCTTTGCCCTTGGGATGTAGTCTGGGATGCAGTCTGGGATGAGCAGGGAGGTGGGGGAGGAGAGGAAGCGCAAAAATAAACAGGTATCCTCAGCTGAAAGTGGGAGGGGGGTGACTGCTGAGGGAAAGCTGTGTGATCACAGACTCACAGGACCTTCTCAACAGAGTCCATGAGGAATACAAAAACAATGGAGGATTTTCAGATCTTCCCTGCTCCTCATCTTTGTTCCATTCTTTGGGCAACTAGCTATGATTTCTTTTCTTTTTATGGCTACACTGCTCTTCTGCCTGTGAATTCTCAATGAATGACAGAACCTGTATCTTTGACTTACTTTAGATTAAATTCCAAGACCAAGATCAGCGTTTATACTTAAAATCCAACTCTTCTTCTTTCGTTTATTCACATGAAAGACATTTATTTTTAAGATGAAATACATATAGGGTAATAAATATATAAAGTCAAGAACTGATGTTTACAGTTTAGCCGGTCTAGGCAGTCCCAAACCAAATCTCTGACTGCATTTATATTTTCACTTATCACTGGCACTAGCAAGAAAAAGTGATTACTAAGGGATTTCTCAGGCCTGCTGAAATTGTCACAAATACTTGCTTGATTTTCTATTATCTCTGATGGGAAACGTTCTTCTCCCAAGTGCTCACAGAAAGCAGCCACTGATACTCTCCATGACATCGTGTCCCTGCTACTCTGTGAGCATAAACTTAGCTGGGGGTTCATGGATGGGTTTCAGGGACTCAGAGAACCCTCGAAAAGTATACAAGATTTTTTATATGTAGGCACAGTTTTCCAGAGTCCAGAATTCTAGGTCTCACTGGAGTCTATGAACCCCAAAAGGTACAAATCATTCCATACAATGAAACTCCTATTATCACCACATCTAAGGAAGCTTCTTTGACAAATCTCCTGCCAGTAACACTGTCTGTCCAAATGAGATGCTCAAAGAACTCTGTCATGACATCCATCACACTGACCTCTGATTATCAGCTCTTTCTGTGGTCTCTGCGATATGATGACATCTTGAGGGCAGGGACTGTGACTTCTATTTCTCTTCCTAACACACAGCTCAAGGTCTGGCAAATGATATTAACTTGATAATGGTTTACTGAGCTTGCAAGTTCATGAGCAAGGGAGACAGTGAGTGTGTGGATTACCTTTAAAACACAGATTCAATCTCAACAGTCACTCTCCTCCAAGGCTGCCTTTACCCTCTCCTCAGTCACCCTTCTATTATAACACTCATTACATGAGATAACTATGCTTTGAACTTGAGTGTTAAACTTGTTCCATCTGTCAAAATTCTATCAGACTAAGCTCCCATGCAACTGACATATAAGAGACCCCATAACTAACATGACCCAGAGAAGGCCTGCACTAAATGGTACTGTCCCCCAGTCTAGGGCACGAGGAAAATATGGTGTGGGTAGGAACAGGTCACCCTGTGGGCCCAACTGGGGAAGATGTGGATTTTGCACCCTCTAAGCTCCCCTTCTGCCCCAAGCAGGATCCTCAACACTCCTCCCGTGACGCAGGCTGGCTCCATCATCAGACCTGTGTAAAGCAGGCAGCACAGAGACTGTCACATGAAGGATGCACAGAACCATCTAGCTTGACGCCATGGCATTCAAGAAGTCATACTAGTAGTACAAGATGCAATGCTGTTTTCCCTCAAGTCTGTGAACACAGTAACTGAAGATGCTAATTGATTCATAGGAAGGCATTTGCTATGGACTAAATGAGTCCTCTCTCCAAAAATTCTATGTTGAAACCTAATCCCCAGCGTGACAGTGTCTGGAGGCAGAGCTTTTAGGTGATTAGGTCCTGAGGGTGGAGACCTCTTGAGTGGGATAAGTACCCTTATAAAAGAGGCCCCTGAGAGATCCTTTGACCCTTTGCTGCCCTGTGAGGACAGAGCAAAATGAAAGCTGTCTATGAACCAGAAAGTGGGCTCTCATCATACATTGAATCTGCTGGTGCCCTGATCTTGGATTTCTCAGCCTCCAGAACTGTGAGAAATAAATTTCTCCTGTTGATAAGCCACCCAGTTTGTGGTGTTTTATTACTCAGGCAAGAGCCAATAACTTATTATGACTCCCTTCATTCCCCACCCTTCTTGGTCAGACTTGCATTCTCCTTACAATGTACACTTCAAGAATCACATCCTCCAGGTTTTCTGCCCCCTCTACCTCCAGTCTGATGTGGCGGGCCCTTCTCTGGGACCCCATGGTGCCACATGAATCCTTCAGACTCAGTATTTCAAAAAGCACACACTCATGACCTTTTTTGTCTCCCTTCTAAAGTATAGGTTCATGCGTGGGCAGGCACTATATCTTCTTCAACACTGAACTCCCAACAAACAGGTCTTGGCACTTCATAGATATTTAAACATTAGTCAAATGAATCAGTGAATGAACAGAAAGAGGAAAGGATAAAAGTGCAATTTTGAGTGGAGGTTTACAGAATGACAGCATAAGTCTCACAGACTACATCTCAAGTAGTGGACTCTGATGGTGCTAAAGAGTGGACAGTCTGCTAAGAGGTGCTCTTCCTAAGGAAGGGTCACCCAACTACTCGGGCAGTGGATGACACTGGCCCGCCCTCTTCTGCATCTCCATCACCAGCTGGAAGTCTGGGACACTCCAACAGATACAGGTGAACTGAAAAGAAGAGGTGTATGCTTGTCACCCTGGATAGTGATATAGACAGACAAGAAGTTATGAGATCACAACTTGCTCTAATTCAGGATATGGCTCTGAGAGTCATTAATGTAAAAATCACTAAGGCAGCCCCCAGATTTGGCCCATACTTAAGAGGATGGTTGGTCAGTTGGTTTAGTTGGTAAGTCATGTCTGACTCTTGTGAGCCCATGGACTGTAGCCTGCCAGGCTCCTCTGCCCATGGGATTCTCCAGGCAAGAATACTGGAGTGGGTTGCCATTTCCTTCTCCACTTTAAGAGGATACATGGTAAATATACATAGTGAAGTATAAAGCATCATGTAATCATTAGTTAGCAGACCATTAAAGAAAGCTAACATAATTTTTATCTCACAGTGGTAGAAGTTACAGTTGGAGAACTAAGGAGACAGCATTGCCATATGCAACTAACAGATCTACTAGGAATAGGCAACAAGGGAGGGATCAAGTCAAGACCAGGCAGATAAATCGGTTACATTTATTGAGGGCTCACCATATATCAGCAAAGCTAGGAGATGAGCTTCCATTATCTTATCTAAGTGTTAGTTGCTCAGTCATGTCCAACTCTTTGTGATCCCATGGACTGTAGCCCACCAGGTTCCTCTGTCCATGGAATTCTCCAGGTAAGAATACTGGAGTGGGTTGCAATTTTCTTTTCTAGGGGATATTCCCAACCCAGAGATCGAACCCAGGTCTCCCACATTGCAGGCAGATTCTTTACCATCTAAGCCACCTTCTTATCTAACCATTACAACAATTCTGGCTTCCCTGGTGGCTCAGATGGTAAAGAATCCACCTGCAATGCGGGAGACCTGGGTTTGATCCCTGGGTTGGGAAGATCCCCTGGAGGAGGGCATGGCAACCCACTCCAGTATTCTTGCCTGGAGAATTCCATGGACAGAGGAGACTGGTGGGCTACAGTCCATGTGGTTGCAAAGAGTCAGACATGACTAAGCGACTAAGCACAGCACAGCCCACACAGGGTAAATACTATTAAATCTCTCATTTTGACAAAGTAACTTGGCCAAGCCAGATCCCAGGGTGAGGGTGTGTGTGCTAAAGCTGAGATTGAGCCCAGGAAGACCCAACAACAGAGCTCTTAACCAGAACCACAGACATCCCTGGAAGATGGTCACTAATACACGTTAGAGACTACAACTATGGCAAGGACTAGTTTACCCTGGTGCTGGCAGCCAAAGCAAGCCAATCTGCTCAGCGTGTAAGCAACAGAGGTGTCTACATCATCCTGAGTTCCAAGAGGAGAAGAGGGTTGACAAGGACTGAACGTAGTCTCAGGACAACTACACCAGCTCAGCAAGAGCAAAGTCCAAGACCCAGCAGGAGGGAAATGAAGTGCTCGCAAGAACTGAGTTAAACATGGCAGGGATCAGTTCAATCTGATGCCCACAGAACTTGGGCACCAAAAGACCTGAAGACTAAAGTTGGCAGGGCTTCCAGGGCATAAGCTGCCTTGGGCCTGATGGGCTCAAGCACTGGGCAGACATGGAACTGTACACTTTAAAATGGTTACTTTTATGCTATGTGAATCGTATCTCCAACAAAACAAAAGAGGGCTGTGAGGAGTCTGTGGGCAGAGGAGTCTGCTGATCAAAGCACATGGGACTCTGCACCAAGGAGCTACAAGAAGGTGTGGGAAACATGCCCTTTGAGGTGTGTTCAGGTAGTTGGAATGTCTAAGAAAAAAAAGATAGGGACAATGAAACCCTTGCAGGAGATTTTCACTTTCTGAGCTACGCTGCCTTGTGGAACAGGATTATTGGTGATGTTGTAGAAAAGTACCTTCCGTTAATGAATCGTGAGTTGGAGGAAGCAGATTCAAGGTCAATTTTAGGAAATACAGAGGCAAAATGACCTCTTTTTCCAACTGGAGCAGAGTCTGGCAGTAACATTATCGACAAGTGAAGGTGCTTCTTCAGTGAGTAAGGCTGGAGATGATGACCTTCACATTTTCCCAAATCCTCAGACCCTACAAAATTCGGTTGTCTTGACTTCACTTTTTCCCCAGAAGCCCGAAGTGTTGGTCCCCTACAGAGGAAAGCTGCGTGTGATTTAGTGTTTAGGGAATCTCTCCTCATCTTGCACTATGGAAATTCACACACAGCTGAGCAAAGCAAACCATCAGTGCCCGCACCTATTCTTGTAAATGTGGGTACCGCAGAACTGGAATACTTATCTGAAAAAAATATCTCCTCCGGCCAAAAACAATTTTGTCGAAGAACAACCTTCACAGAATTTGCTGACAATGTATCTCATGATTCTATTTTCTTACAGAAAAAAAAAAAAGCAAACAGAGCTTTAGAAAAAAAATAAAAAAGGATATCGCTGGCAAGATAGACCTGATTAACAGAGCAGCTAAGGGAAAGATAAAGTAAGCAGATGTGTGTCAAGGTGAGCAGTGGTTTAAATTTACCAGATTCCAAGGTTCTTGCCTAGCAAACACATCCTGTCAGAAAGAGAGTATTTGAGTTAATGATCATTAGTTCTTTTAAAAAATCCTAAGAATAATATGATTAATAATTCAAACTAAAGCCTAAATAGGACCAATAGGGCTCATCATCCCCAGACTTAGAAAATCTAGGTCAAGTCTGACTTCCATAGTGCGAAAGCAAACACAAAGTTGTTATGGAATGTGGTCAAACTCCCAGAGAAAACCGGTAAACGTGATAAGACAGAAAGTTCTGGCTGCTAGAGAAGAACCATATTTATTGAATTTTACTGCCTCTAATAATTATTATCATGTAAAGTAAGATTTCTCAGAACCCTACAATTAGGGCAAGGCTGGGAATCTGATCCAGGCCAACTTCAATCTAATTCCTGCACATTTTATTTTCCTAACACTCTTTCTGGTCTAATATCAGTTGTCTACAAGTCAGATCCTCTTCTTTGCTTCATACAAGACACTCCCCATGTGACCCTTGAGAGTTATTAAATCACACAGGTTTTTTTTTTTTTAACATAAAATCTTAAATTTTATTAAATCTTTCTCAGCAAGTGCTCTAGTTCCAATACACTAGGTCTTGGTTACTGAATAGATTGTGGGTGGGGAAGGAGAGGAGAAGGGCAAGGAGAAAGGACAGGACAAGTTCTACCCTGATATTTGTTTCAGGAGAACATGGACTTGGTCTGTCTTGTTCTCTGTGCTGCCCCTCCATCCAGAACAACACTGCCTGTAAAATGAATGAACGGCCTGGTGAGCAACAGATGAGCAGACAGAGACTCGACCACAGAGTGGCCCAAGGTCAAGGACTGAAAGATCGGCAAAGACCGGGAGGAGGAGGTTCAGCTACAAAGAGATAGTCCAGAGAGCAGGCCAGGGTAGAAAGGAGAAATTTCAGGAGTGAGTTAATGCCTAATGAGACCCTAGTTTGGGATGGCGTTGCTGATTACTTGCAAGGGAGAAGTCAACATCCTTTAGCATCAGCATGTCTCAAGTATAAACAAGATAAAACACCTGCAGCAACAAACAAGGCATGCTGTCAGCCAGGGTCACGGGCTGAGGCTGCTGCACTCCATTGCTTCTGCAGCCCCTTAGTCCCAGATATGGTGGCTATTTCATTCTGCTAAGACTTAGGAGTTACATACACTCACCCTGGTTACTGAGTCTATGGGAATGTCCAGAGGCTTGGCTGGGTTGGGAAATCACTAAGACTTATCCTTTGGCTTCAAGAAGCCTAGGTCAAAGGGCAACTGAGGGTTCTGCCTTGTGCAAACACGATCTGACAGAAGCCCATTAGAAGGTAATTCAGACGAAATGGGGATGCCTTCAAACTCTAAATTAGATCATTAAGTATCTGCTAACATGACTGAGTTCACTGGAGAAAAACTGTCTATCAATACTTTGGATATGAGTTCCATCAATCCACAGCATCCTTGGAGAGGATTTGCACAATATGTTCACAACAGACTCTTACTTTGCAAAACACTGAGATGACTTCGTGCTGGCAACAGTGCTAATCTCCACTCCTTGTTACTGGTGTATCTCGACGGCCCTCAAAATACAAAACATATGTGGCCTGAGATTTAAAACAACTAAAAAATCTGAAATCTTGTTTGCTAGGCAATTTTACAGAAATGGCAAATACAAATTGTAGAAATACGTTCTTGTTCCTAAGAATTTTCATGTCATTTTGTGTGTGTGACACACACATGCAAAGTTATTCTAAAGGGAAAATATCAATATTGACACTTTCCCCAAGCAACCTAAAGATGAGATGAAAACCTAAGGCTTCAAGTCAAGGAACTCTGTAACTCTTTCCAAATGTCTGCTGTGTGTATATAAATGTGACTTTACAAGTGTATGCCTGTGAACACGTGTGTGTGTGTGTGTGTGTATGCACATGAGTGCACGTATAACTTCAGAGAGGGCAGAGCAGTAATAAAAAGGTCAGACTCTGTCCTTATGCAAGTTATGGAGTGAAAAATTCCTAGTTACCGTAGCAACTGCAAGATCACATGGCATGGGAGCAAGGAGATACAAAGCATCTTAAGTAAACACTCTTGTTTTTTCATGTTTTGCACATTCCTTGGTGTTTTAAGAGAGACACACCTAGGTCTCAGCAACACCCATCGCAGAAACCTTATTTCACAGTGTGAAACAAGACTATGAGACAAGTAGGACTGGGTCACTCTTGGTTTATTGTGCACTCATAGAAAAAGGTGGTATTAAAACAGGTTAAGAGAATTTAAACTGCAATGAAATACTACTACAATTGTTTGAAAGATAAACAAAATTAGGAGATAAAAAGGAAGACAAGGTTAAAAGAAGAAAGAAAGAAATTTGGTTACACAGGAGTAGGTGTTTCTCCCTTTTTCTGGAGTGAAGGATGGGTGTGGAGAAAGAGAAAAATGGATTGAAAAGAAATGGAAGTACTTAAGAGATAATACAGACCAAAAAAATATCATCTATTTTCCTGAATGTTAACGTGCACTTAGTGTACCAAAGACGACTGAAACCTTCATATACAAACCCACCCGGGTGAGATCCTTGCTCCGTGAGCTGTGACCCACTGAAGCCTGAAAGTTTGTTTCTACCCTTTACCAAGGACGTGTTCTCCTAGAGACTCGTCTGCAGTTAGCAACTGATGATTGGTGAGGAACCTCCTTGTCCTTTCTGCCCGTTATTTCCAGGCTAATCCTCCCTGGTACAAAACCCTTAATTTAAAATTTTAAATCTCCAATGAACTGGAACCCTGGAGCAGGCATAACTTTGGATTTGCACAGATTTGAGTGCTTGAACTTCAGAAACATTTCAAATCACTCACATTTGCCTTCTCTACAGAAACCAGGTCCACAAATACCAATTGAAAGCCTCATGCTAGATGCTGGGGATAAAAGTTCAAATAAAACATAGAGCTTATCTTCAGAGAAGAAATATTCTTTCTGAGAGACAGGTGAGAGATAAAAATTTGCATTAAAAAAAAACAACAAACAGTGGTTTGGAGCAAGGTTGTGGATAGTGGTTAATGAACTGAGCCACTGTAAATACAGAGACTAATTTCTTCTTATTTCTAGAAGTTCAAGACAGTAGGATCTAGAAGCTTTTTTTAGTTTGTCATTATCTGAGAGTTTTATATCTCAGTCTTCCTCAGGACATTTTAAACGCAGAAAAACAATTCCAAATATTTAATGACATGGCTTGAAATGTGGCTTCAGCACCCTGATAGCAGAGCTACTTCTAGCTGGATGCTAGATCACCATCTGTCCCATACCAACTGCATTTCACAAAGAGGAGATTTTTTAGAAATTATATCCACCAGAGTATTTTTAGAACACAAAAGAACAGAACGATTTTTGGCATTGATAAGCATAGTCAATCAGAGTAAAAAATGGCAACTCAGGGCCTCCTGAGTAATCGATCGGCATCTGTTTTAAAATGGCAACATTTTCCCCCAAAGTGTTTAACACTCAAAAGTATGAATGCTGCTAAAAAAAAGTGGGGTGGGGGACGTCATCTTCAATTTAAGACAGGAATTTCAGAACCAGAAGAAATCTTACACCTCTAATCTCCTACTTTTATAGATGAGAAAACTGAAGCTCAGAGAGGTAATATTACTCACTAAGCTTATATTTGGTATATTTAATTTGGAGGAAGTCTGTTAACAGTTTCAATTTCTCAAGAATACAATGGATTTTTTTTTAATGTTGGCAACCAGTAAAAATATGAAAACATGAAAAAATCTGCATGTGATAGCTGATGGAGAAATCTTACTTTTATATTATAAAAATAAATTCCAGCTATATTAAAGACGTGAATAAGAAGTATAACTCTAGAATAGAAAAAAATAAAATTAAGTGTCTAGCCACAGAAGTGGGAAGAACTTTCTAATTTTAAAGGCAATTTTTTAAGTTAAAAAACATGAATCAACACTTTCGCTCATATGTGCATAAAAACAAAAAAGAAAAACTACATGTAACAAACACGACTAAGATTTATGTCCCTAATGTATAAAGTATTTATTCAAATTAGTAAGAAAAATCCCAATATAAAAAATGGGCAAAGGAGGTGAATAGATTAATTACAGAAGAAATATGGATGGATTGATATTAACTGCAAGTATTCAACCTCACTAGAAAAGAATGTAAATCTGAACAAGATAATACTTTTCCTTCCCATCAACCCAACAAGAAAACTTAGGTTCTCCTTCTAAGAATCATAATAATCAATATGGGTGAAAGAAAGAAAGAAAGAGAAGTCGCCCAGTCGTGTCTGACTCTTTGCAACCCCATGGACTGTAGCTGACCCGGCTCCTCCATTCATGGGATTTTCCAGACAAGAATACTGGAGTGGGTTGCCATTTCCTTCGTCAGGGGATGTTCCCGATCCAGGGATTGAACCCAGGTCTCCCGCACTACAGGCAGACTCTTTACCATCTGAGCCACCAGGGATGCTCCAATATGAGTGAGGGTGTGACAAAACAAATACTTTAACGGAGTGTTGATGTTTATGAAAACTGGAACAAGCTTTATGAAGAACAGTTGAGCATAAAACATAAAAGATTAAGGCAGTTCATACCTGTGAGTAGTAATTTACTCAGCTACGAATTTACCCTTAAGAAATATAAACTTAGATAAAGATTTTTCTAGACATGTGCATCTCAGATTATTATAACTGGAAAAATCTGAAACCCTATTTGCCCCCAAATGGGAAGCGTAGATAAGTAAAGTCTGTTATAGAAATGTAAGGAAAGCCTCATAATGCATGTGCTGATATGTTGGAGACGGTAAGGAGAAATCCTGGTTAGTTCTCACTAAATTTTTCTTTTCTTCCTTGTAGCTTTCTATTATTTCTAAATGTAAACAATAAAGTCTCTAACAGAAAGAAATGTGCTATAAATTCCAGTAAGTTGCCTGATGCCTTGTTCTTGACTGTTAAACATCCATAAATCTCAAGAATGAAGCTTGTTTTCAAAAACAAATTCAATTATTAAACAGGTCAATATCTATATACAATATACTAATTTTAAAAATATTTTGCAGCTAGAAAATGAGGAGAGAGGAAAATGGTCAATGCCATTTTCCAATAACATCTAACTCTCCTTAGATACAAGACTTAGGATGTCTGTCTTTTATGATTTGTGTTCTTACCTGGTCACAATGCCAGGAAGTAAAAGAGATGATGTTTAATTTAGCAAATGCCTCACAAGAAGGTGAAGAAACAATTTTCTAGAAACAGACATCTTATTCAAAGTACACCCCTTCTTTTCTTCGGTCTGCATATTACCCTTCTTTAACTCCCTTGTCTTTGTTTTCAATCCTCCTCCCTCATAAGTGGTGACAAGCTTGGGGGCTCAAATCCAATCTTGCTCACTTATGTCTCTGTTCTATCGTGTGTGATGCCTGGTTCATCAGTGCTTAACAAATGCTTTTCTCAATGAATATAGGCAAGAATAAATTAATCTTGGCCAAGCATTTAAAAAATTTGCTCTATATTTGAAAAGGATAAAGTTCTACTGAAATTAAAAATCATTTAGGCCCTCAACAAAGAGAACTTTATGTGTCACAGCTGAATGCCCACTGTTGGTAGCAGCAAGCTAAACAGTTATCTGGCTGTCTCCATCCTAGTAGGATTTTTCCTAATCATCTCTATGAGTTCAAACAGGGGAATCTGAAATAAGCTGCTAATGGCAGAGAAGCTAAGCATCTGACTGATGCGAGATGCTAGCATAGGTCTGAAGACCTCAAGGCCGTCAAGTAAGTGACTAAATCCCCCAGAATTGCTGGGTCATCGCATCTGGCTAAGGAACACACATTGAATTCCCTCTGGGTCTTCTGTAGGCTTGTGCTACCCAACTCTTCTTTCTAGGGTCCCCCAGACTGGGAAGTCTGCAGTCTGCCATCCTCTATCACTTGGAAGGAAAAGACAGCATTCCCAACTTTTCTTCTGGAGTGAAACAATCTTAAAACTTAGGTTTGGGCCAAAACGGGCCCAACAAAACTCTCACTGCCCTCTTCTCCGAAGGTTCTGGCATGGCCAGGTGTGGTACCTAAAAGCAGAAGTCAGAGCCAAGATGCAAAAATGGCAAAGCGCACAGGGTGGGGCCCAAGGGGATCAGCAGCCACAGATGTTGACTCTACCTAGGGCCACCTGGATCTTCATGAGGAAGGATTTTTCCAGGGTGTGGCAAACTTGTCTCAGGTCTCTGCAGATCTCCTCCATATGCCAAGATCATGAGTAATACTAAAGGACAGGAATTTGAGATTTACTGACTTCAAATAGAAGTGGGATCTACTTAAAATTAGGATACAGGTCAGACACAATTGCTAACTTACAATGGAAATGGCATTTAACAGCTCAGCAAGTCTTGAGAGGCATCTGCCCACAAGCATCTGGCATTCAAGTATATTCCTTAAAAGACAATCAGAATAAAATTGGCTCTCTGCTTTGTTCCAAAGTTTCTTCTCTCGAATTTTAAGGGTTAGTTAGAATTTGGCCTCATCTTGAGAGTCCCTTGAACTTCAAGGAGATCCAACCAGTCCATTCTAAAGGAGATCAGTCCTGGATGTTCTTTGGAAGGAATGATGCTAACGCTGAAACTCCAATACTTTGGCCACCTGATGTGAAGAGCTGAGTCATTGGAAAAGACTCTGATGCTGGGAGGGATTGGGGGCAGGAGGAGAAGGCGACAACAGAGGATGAGATGGCTGGATGGCATCACCGACTCGATGGACGTGAGTTTGAGTGAACTCGGGGAGTTGGTGATGGACAGGGAAGCCTGGCGTGCTGCAATTCATGGGGTCCCAAAGAGTCGGACACGACTGAGTGACTGAACTGAACTGAACTGAAGCTCAAAAGCTTCCCTTCTCCACCTGACTGGTATATCCCTTAACCTCAAACCTATAGGTACAACTCAGCACTAACTCAAGCCATGCATGTTTCTGTCTCTGCCACTGTATATTCCAGTCATACATACTAGGAAAGGAGACAGTATTATCTCCATGGCTTCAATTAACCTCTCAGTTCCAACAATTTTAGAGTTCTATCAAAGTATTGTTTTAATGCGGAGGTAATTTTCAGTTCTGTGTTTCCCTATGGATGTTTAATAAGCACTGAATGCCCCAGTAACTTTTTGTTGGCAAAACTGTTTGTGCCTGCTTTTAGGACTTGCTGTGTTAGTTTTCAGATGGGGTAACTGCTTCCCTGGTGGCTCAGTGGTAAAGAAACAGCCTACCAATGCAGGAGATGAGGGTTCAATCCCTGGGTCAGGAAGATTCCCTGGAGAAGGAAAGAGCAACCCACTCCAATATTTTTGCCTGGGAAATCCCATGGACAGAGGAACCTAGCAGGCTATAGCCCATGGGGTCGCAGATAACAACTGCTAACAAGCAGAGGAGAAGCAGTTCAATAGCAATGCTTACTGGAGCAAGGGTCACTTCAATCAGGCTAGCCTCTGTTAGAGCCCCACAAAATATAACTTCAGAAACACAGAGCGATAAAAGCACAAAGACTAAATTATACCTTTCTCTAACAAACCTGAAGGCTCTCCGATAATGACTGTTTTAATTAATGATCTTTTGCTTCTGATAACAGAGGCTAAAAAGGTATACATCTTACTAGGAGAAATATATCAGAATATTTCAACATCTTTTTGTGATTAATGAACTTTAGACAGAATTAATGGACTGTGAAGTACTTACTGCCCATTTTAGAGGATACTGTTTATAATCCTATTTAGCAGTTGCCAGTTTTTGAGTGAAACTTATTCTTATCCAGTCAAGATACATCATATCAAAAAAGTTCTTATCAAAGCCTATGCTTCTCAGAGGAAAACTCCAGGATACTCAGATTGATTGCAAAAAACACCACATCATCAGAATCCCCCCAACTTATAATAACAGTAAGGTCACTGAGCTGGGAGAAAGTGACAGCATCCATCAACCATAAAATTCAGTTTGGGATTTGATTAGATACTGCACCATCTGGGGATCATTAGAATTCTTTATTCACAAGAGTACCAATAGGAAGCTCGTTTTACCTCTATAAATCCTAGCCAAGGCAAGATCAAGAAAGGTTTAACAAATCATCCATATGATTTTGATTGCACAGGGTCAAAATTTTAACTGGACACCTTCTACCCCACCCCTACCTGGGAGGTCACTAAGATATGCTTCTGGGACTCACTGAGTTTTCTTGAGCTTCCTTGGAAATCCCTACCCCAGGGCCACGTCTGTCTTAATTATCTTATTATCACCATTGTTCACTCCCTGTCTGTATTTCTTGGATCTAAAGGAGCCCCTAATCCTTTACTCTGACTCAGCTCACCTCCATCATGCCCAGTCATTCCTGGAACCTGAACAAAGAGGACATTTACAAAGTTTTGTTAAAATTGTTGAGCCTTGTTCACCTAATTACAGACAAATGTACAATAAATGAAGAGACCAAGCGCCATATCTTCTTTCTCCATTTTTTTCCCCTTAATACAGGAGGGAGAGATTGAAAAAGGAAAGAAAACCCTGCAAAAACCTATTCCAGGTAGACCTAATGTGACAGCATTAACTTCAAGACATTCAAACAAGTCTTTTGTTCTTCAATAATGGAGTGGGTGATTTTTCAAAAATTAAAGACAAATTTGTATATACTGACAAACAAGAACATGGTCATGTTTTAAGTAAAATATGGGTATTTAACATGATTTATTAGAAAAATATGTACTGTACATTTGGCCACAGTCTGCTATGTTCTGTTATGATATTTTCAGCCATCTTCTATTTTTGCTCTCTTAAAACAACATTTAGGGCTGCTGTATGCCAGATGGAATTTTTCCTTTCCACCCACTTCCCACTGCAAAAGGAATAAAAAAAAAGGTTCTTTGCATCCCACATGAAAATCTTTTATAAATTTCTTTTCCTCATCTTTATCAACTGAAGTATCTGAATCACTCAGAAATCACCAAACTCTGGCTGAATCAATATGCAGCCAAATATTATGCAGCAAAGTAAGTATATTTAATGTGAACATACGTGCCTGCCGGGTGTTAATTAACAGAAAGTATTCATATTACACGCAAGTTCAAAATTCATTCTATGAAACAGGACTGAATCAAAGTCAATTTTTTTAAGAAAAATGATGAGGTGGTACATTTTAGAGTAAAGCTATTTAGTTAAGAGCTGAGCTATAATTGGACATTCTGTCTTCACAGCAAACCTTTGACGTTTATGCTGGTTACTGTTTTACGTAAAATTAAGAGAGGTCTGTGAGGGAAGGCGAGTCAGAAAGCTTTGAAAGGAGTGAGTGTGACCCATTCTCGGCTGGCAAACCCATTCCCACACTGCAGCAGAGGAATCTCAAAAATTCAAATCTAATAATCTTCCTCTCTTGTTTAAAGTGTCCACAAGGGCTCCGTATCACTCTGAGCACCCTGTCTTTGACTCAGCCTGTGGGTAAGGCCTTGCCTCCTCTGCCTCCTCGCCCTCCCCGGGCTCCAGCCGCTTGGTTCCGCCTGCAAAGCGGCAGCGTCCTCTGCACCAGCCCTTCCTGTCCTCTCGTGGGTTTCTCCTCTGCCTGCCCTGCTTCACTTCTTCTAGGAACTCTTCTGACTCTTCAGATCCTGTCTCTTCCTCGGGGACACAGGCATGTCTCCCTGGACCAGCTGAGTGTCCTGTGATAAGCTTCCATTAGCATCTTGGAGCTTAGCATGCAGGTAACTGGGAACTCAGGTCTTCCCAGGTGGCTCAGTGGTAAAGAATCCACTGCCTGCCAATGCAGGAGACACAAGAGATCCCTGGGTCAGGAAGATCCCCTGGAGTAGGGCATGGCAGCCCACGCCAATATTCTTGCCTGGAGAATCCCATGGACAGCATCTGGTGGGCTACAGTCCATGGGGTCACCAAAGAGTTGGACAGGACTTGGCAACTAGACAACAGTAACTGTGAACTCAGCCTCTAAATTTGTTGCAATGCTGCCTCCCCCCAAAGCACTGATGTATCAGGACAGTCTTTGGGGGAATCAAGACACAAAGTACATGAGTACCTGTGTCCCCATGTCTTATTTCTCCAGGCCTCAGTGGTACACAGTTGTCATGAAGTACAGTCCATCTCTCTATGAAGGGCTGTCCATCTGTCCACACATCTTTGCTCTATCTTTTTGTCTTAAACCACTCATTATAAATTCAAATGAAACCAAACCACCAAAGATTTCTAGTGTTAATTCATCAGATGACAACCTACAAAGTATCAATACGGTTATATTAATGCAGATCACGCCTTGAAAGGGTTAGAGAAAAAAAAGAATATAAGGTTGCCAGGGGTCTGGAGTGAGGTATACCACTGAGAGGACCAAAAGTTGAGAAAAATACTTTATTTTTCAGTATTTCAATGCTTCACCATATTTAGTATGATTTCTGCCCCTGGAGGAGGGCATGGCAACCCACTCCAGTATTCTTGCCTGGAGAATCCCCATGGACGGAGGAGACTGGCGGGCTACAGTCCATGGCGTCACAAAGAGTCAGACACGACTGAGCGACTATACAACACAGCAGTATGATTTCTCAAACATACTGAAGATAATATGACTATTTTAATATTACAAGTAGAATAACTTGATAACCTGGTGAGTAGCATCTGTACCATAGGGAATCCGACATCTGCTAAGAATATGAATTTGATAAACCAAACTAACTGAGCCAGGATCCAGTTTCTTAACTGGGCCTTTTAAAAAATAAATGAGTATCTTCAGAAAAATAAACGAATACAATAATGACAAGTTCCTCTCTGCTTAAACTGTTAAAAACTGAAGATAATATTTTTTAAATGTTGAGACTTGCAACAGGCTTCTTGTGAGACCTAAAAACCCCAGCTAGTGGGCAGATGGCTCTGCCAGACAGTGGGAGCTCAACCACTGAAGTCCCCTGGCTGCCTGGCTGCTGATTTTATGACGCAAAAAAAAAAAAAAAAAAAAAAAAAACAAAATAAAAGCAGGATTTAAAATGAACCAAACTTCCAAACCTGGCTTTTGAAAAAGGAAAAGACTTTCTCTATGGATTGCTGCAACTGTGAAAAAGTTTACCAGAGGTACTCCCCTCTCCCTGAACGTCTGTGAAATTATTTAAACACTTTGTTGAACACTGTTTTGAATGGTGCACTGGTTTTCCACGTGTGAATTTTATCTCCAGCCAGACTGTAAACTTCTTGGAGGCAAGACCTATCTCGTCTATCACTTTCATGATTACTCTGATTAAAATTAATCCTGATTAAAGATGAACGAAAACAACTCACTCAATGAAGCCTATTTCCTCTAAAAAGGTATGTATGTGAGTGCCAAACCAACACAAAGTTGGGATTTTTCTCATTAAGAAAAACAACATGGTTTCTGCATAGAATTTCTCAGTAGTGGGCCACTTACTATGTTATGACTTGCCTATTACATTTGAATTCTGGCTTTTGAAACCAAGCAATGATGTGATAACACTGCACTTGTCTTTAAGTAGTTCTTGGTTAAACTAAATCACCGGCAAACTTCAAATGATGCCATGATTGCTCTCTAATTTTACTCACCTTGATGTATAAAGCAAGTTTGATTTCACATAGAGCATAAGGAGGGTTTTCATTTTATATAAAGTGTTTTTTGTTTTTTTTTTTAAAGTAAGAGACTAAATGAAAGCTGGGAAAATGCAGAGACCAACTTTTAGAGTGTGAAATAAAGAGCGGCAAGAGCCAGAATACTCCAGCCCACTTCTGCCCCAGGGACGCACGGGCAGCAAGCCCTTGGAGGCCCAGTGAGCCCTTTGAAGCAAGCAGGGCTCCAGGATGAGGCTGCAGGAAACAGGGGAGAGGAAATTCCGGTTTAAGTTGAGAGATAGGGACCCCAGCCTGGCAGCAGACCCTGCCAAGATTCGCTTTCAGAATGTGTAAAACCTCCTTCCCACCCATATTTCATGAGTGAACTGGAAAAGGGGAAGGAAGTAGGGTGGGTCCCAGACTCAACAAAGGGACTAAAGAAAGCGGTGTGGGGAGGGGGAGGGACACAGACAGGGCCCCTGTGGAGAGCAAGCATCGCTAGGCACGGCTTTCACGCACGTTTTATAGGCTTTTGTTTCTGCAGAGTGGAAATTAGGAGGTCGAGTTTAGGAGCTGCGTGTTGCTACTCCTCTTCTACAAGGTAATACACTACGAAGCATAAACGACATTTCAGGAAAAGCTGAGTTTCAGTCTTCTGGTAAACAGTGTAAAGGTATGGCAGAACACAGTAGCCACGTCTAGAGTTGTTCTTCAATCCAACTGCTTCACAGAAACTACATGTGAACTGTCTATACACTTTAGAAAATTAAGTTAGAACTCAAAAGAAGCTTGTACCTAAGCATCCCTTTTCTTCCTTCCTCCCCATACTTCACCACCAGCATTCTTTCAATACAGACTCGTCCTCTTTCCCCCAGGGCTGTGGTCCAGGCGGCCGCCCTTTCTCAGGACCGTCCTGCCATCTCGGCTTCCGGTCCTCACACCAGGCGCCCTGTGGGGTTGATGGCTGAGCGAGCAGGTGGCCAGGGGCAGTCGGACTGGAGTTCCCACCTGGCCCAGCTCTGCTTGGCCACTCACCAGCCTCAGCTTTCTGACCCGTCACACTGAAATAACATCAGTTCCCTCACAGAAGGGCCCCCTCATCCTTCTTTTTTATGAAAACTAACAAAACAAGTCAATGGCTTTTCATTATTTGTAGAATGACGTGAAACATGTCAGCCCTCGAAATCCTCCACAGCCTGGCCCCGATCTCGTTCCTCACCAACTTTTCCTTCTCCTAAATCTTTGCCACCATCTCCCTCAACCCCACTCTTGGTGCTCTGGTGACACAGAGTGGTTTCAATATCAAGGAAAAAAAACACCTTGTGTATTTTCTAATGCTCTTCTCTCTGCCAGGAATGCTTTTCTTCAGTTTGGATTGTTTAATTCCAACTTCAAACCTACTTCAAGGTCCACATCAAACTCTACCTCTGCCATGAGAAAGAATCCTGTTTGCCCAGGGGAAAATTCTTGCTGTGACACCCATGTGTCTCTCTGGGGATTATTACCACTGTCTTCTCTTACCACTGTTACATGTGTCTGTATCTCCTCTCCACACGTGACTACACTCCTTCAGGGAGGAACCAGCATAGTTTTATTCTGGATCCACTACAACATTAGCTTTAATAAAGATGCACTGAATGAATAAATGACCAAGGATATTCTAGAATAACAGTATAGAAACACCTGCTGCTGCTACTGCTAAGTCGCTTCAGTTGTGTCCGACTCTGTGCGACCCCATGGACTATAGCCTACCAGGCTTCTCCGTCCATGGGATTCTCCAGGCAAGAACACTGGAGTAGGTTGCCATTTCCTTCTCCAAGGCATGAAAGTGGAAAGTGAAAGTGAAGTTGCTCAGTCGTGTCCAACTCTTAGCGACCCCATGGACTGCAGCCTACCAGGCTCCTCCATCCATGGGATTTTCCAGGCAAGAGTACTGGAGTGGGGTGCCATTGTCTTCTCCGATAGAAACCAACTCAGACTAAATGGATCAGAAGAATACCTCTAAAATCACGGTTAGTTCTGAAGGAGGTACATCACTGCAGCCGATGCCAAAGCATTGGCCAAATAATTCAGTTCATTTTGAGGTTACCAGAAAGTCTCTATGCTTAAGCTATCGTCCAAGTACCTGGGTCTCAGAAGAAGCAGTCTCCCTACTGTTAGCCAAAAAGCCATCTGACGGTTTGCTGATGAGATAAACATGGTGTGCTGTAGCATCTCAGATACCTGAAACGGCTGCAGGACAAGGCAAGGGAAACGGCTACAGAGCTTTTTGGGGAAAATGACCACCCATTCTGGTGATACAGACAACTTTCTCATGTCCATATCAGGAATTGCAGTACAAACTTCAAAACTGCTTAGTGTAAATTAGCACACACATCCTCCCATCACCAGTCATCAAATGCTGCCAAGTTTACCATCTAAATGACTCATCATCTGTGACCTTCTCATTTCCCAGAGTTGCCACCCTGGTTCAGACTTACATCTCTCACCTGACTCACAACAATATCTTTCTAAGGGTTCTCTCCAGCGTTCCCCTCTTCCTCACTCAATTTTTCCTCTAAACCAATGCCAGAGGGATCTTACAAAGACCACATCTGATTATGCCGCTTCCCTTTTTTGATGGCTTTCCTTGGCCAGAAAAGCAAGTCTACACTGCTCAGAGGGGGTTGCCAAGTCTTTCACAACTGAATTCTACCCTCCCTCACAGCCCACCCCACCCCAACTCCTTTCCCAAGAACTGCCCAGGCTCAACTCACACACCTTCCTGACGGTCTCTCTGTCTTAAATGCTCTTCCCTGCCCTGCCCTTCTATGGCCTTAGTCATCCTTTCAGGTCAAGCTCAAAAGTTCCCATTTGGTAACATATGCCCCTTCCTCTATGGATATAATCATAGAACTAAGACCAGAAAATATGATGCCTACATAAGAGGCAATTTCTTTAAAGAATTAATGACGAAATATTAAGCTCACTCTCATAATGTTTATAAGAAAGAGCCCTTTCTGTCCCCTTCTTAAAAGTTCTCACATAATTTTCAACACTTAGGAATGAGTGCTGGCTAATATTGCCTACAGCCTGTTATTACAAAATAGGAAAAGTAAGTGCTTCCTGAGAAACTTGTGGTAATTATACATTTAACTTTTTTTAAACTTCAGAAACACCCTGGCAAAAGCACAGAGTGAAGAATTTCTCTAATTGCATCCATTTTTAATCATGACATTTACCAGTTTAAGAAGATATTAGATATGCCTACTCAGAAATCTCAAAGCCCCTTCAACTTGTAACAAGATGCACCAGCAACAAAAGCCTTATTCTATCAAATTCATGTCTATCTCTGGGCAGTAGTACCTTAAAGTAGCTTTCTCTTTTGAATGCTTATGTACAAAGAGGGACATGGCTTACTGGAACTGGAGAAGCAAAGTCGTTCACTAAAAAGAATGACCGATAGGCATCTGAGATTCTAAACTCAAATTTTACCACTGTCCACTTGAATAATTTTGGCTCAAGAATGGTAGATGAGGTAGTTGAAGCATTTGAGAATCACAAAAGAAAGGAAATTTGTATGTAACTCTAGGGTTTGGTCATAATTGTTATTGTTATAAGGGTAGGAAACTGCAGAACTAGGTTTACATTAAGTAAACTGCAGTTTCCTCTGTATATTCTGTGTATTTTCATGGACAAGAACAGATGACTGACGCTGAAAAGAAAGTGAGGGCAGGAAAAACGAAAACGCTACAACCAGCTCATGGACACTGAACTCCATGGGCAAGCAAAGGGATTGCTGTTTCGAGGGCTTAAGACAAAAGAGTGAAACAATCCAGCAGATGGTTTTTATTCCTAACGAACAACTGTAAAAGGTGCAGGAAGCATCCAGTGTCAACGGTTCCATTCGGTGGCGCACCGTGGAAGCCTTAGCCTTGAGAGCTGATCAGTTCAGCTGATGTCAGCTTGAAGGAGGGAGATCACAGAATGAGAAAGATCCTTCACATTCACCTTTCCTGACTGTCAGCTTCAGCAGGAAAAGTCTAAAGAGAAAAGGCCATCATTCCACTATTTATTTATACATCATCTTTCCCCTCAGAAGGACACACTCTTCAGACCTGTTAATGCATCCTTATTACGACATTCACGCAAGAGGTAAAAAACCACAGTGTTCTTTTTTATCATCTTAAAATGAAAGTTTAAAGAGAACAGTGAGTACACAACCATAAGCAGAGTTGCAAACCTTCCACCACTAAATTTCCATCTCATGGTCAAAGTCCTTAACAGCAGCAATTGTATTTGGAGGGTATTATATTCTCATTAACTGTAACTATAATATTCTGGATTAAACTAATCAGGCAAAGGCAACACAGGTACCTTTTTATTAAGCATAAAGCTGTCTATGGCCTAAGACTGGTGATTTCTGACCTTGGGGAAGGGGTAAGGGTTACTCTATTGGTTTGATTTTAAAAGATCCCTCCCTCCCCTCAGGTTGTCACTGATCCACTGAATCGAATATACAATCCATTGTATAATGTGTGCTCAGTCACTCAGTTTCGTCTGACTCTGCAACCCTATGAACTGTCCCAGGCTCCTCTGTCCATGGGATTTCTCAGGTAAGAATACTGGAGTGGGGTGCCGTTTCCTTCTCCATTGTATAATACGTCATCCAGTACTCTTGCCTGGAAAATCCCATGGGCAGAGGAGCCTGGTAGGCTGCAGGCCATGGGGTCGCTAAGAGTCGGACACGACTGAGCGACTTCACTTTCACTTTTCACTTTCATGCATTGGAGAAGGAAATGGCAACCCACTCCAGTGTTCTTGCCTGGAGAATCCCAGGGACGGGGGAGCCTGGTGCGCTGCCGTCTATGGGATCGCACAGAGTCGGACACAACTGAAGCGACTTAGCAGTAGCAGGGAAAAGAGAGTCGGACACGACTGAAGCGGCTTAGCAGCAGCAGCAGGGAAGAGAACGGAGAAGGCAATGGCACCCCACTCCAGTACTCTTGACTAGAAAATCCCATGGACGGAGGAGCCTGGTAGGCTGCAGTCCATGGGGTCGCTAACAGTCAGACATGATGGGGCAATTTCACTTTCACTTTTCACGCATTGGAGAAGGCAATGGCAACCCACTCCAGTGTTCTTGCCTGGAGAATCCCAGGGACGGGGGAGCCTGGTGGGCTGCCGTCTATGGGGTCGCACAGAGTCGGACATGACTGAAGCGATTTAGCAGCAGCAGGGAAGAGAAATGCTCTCAATTAAACTAGGGTATGTCTTCATATCATCAACTGTTAAGACTCATCCTGATTTCAGAAATGCTATGATGTGAATGGAGGGAGGGGGTGAGTGCACCCTGAAATCGATAAAATATAGCATATGAAAATGACTGCTCTTCTAACTAAGATGAATCAAAAGGAACATTGTTTTGAGAAATTTAAGACATGCGCCGGGATATTCTATGGATGCAGAAGAGGTTAGGAGTCAGTCTTCCATATAGTTAACCTTTGGAGTGTTTTTAACAATGCAAGAAAGTTCCTTAAGTAGTACCCACTGAGGTGAAGGCTCCTGAGACGTCCACTCAAACTTAAAGCCAACAGTCACCTCTAAGATAACTGCCACTGCAGGCTCTGAAACTGCCTAATTGTTCTCCCCCTTGAGACACTGATAGCTAATGACTCAATGCCGCACTGCTATAGATGTGTTACGTGATCAAACGGAACAGCCTGCCATCCTGGGACCTCTCACCTCCTCTCCCGCTCTGTCAATCTCTGCTGTTTGTACTGATGGTCTTGGAGCAGAACGAGCATGAACCAATTCTGCTCCCTTGCAAAGGGTTGAAAATAACATTTCAGCAAAGATTAAAAGTCAGAGAAAAGACACGTTCATAAACACTGGGGAATTTTCATCTTCATGAGCAATTCTGGAGGGCTCAGCATGGAGGGTGAGGCCTTACAAACAACAACACGAAGTCAACAGACAACAGTGTGGAGCAGAAGTGAGTGGTCCCATTGTCTCCCCAGCATGACCGCAGCGTTCTTGGTTCTAAGGCTCAGTCTGAATAACCGCTTTCAGGACAACGGAGCAAAGCGTCCCTTCCCTCCAGTCTAACTGCATCTGAACAATGTAACTCTTGTTGGAACACAAACGTTCATGAAATACTGGGAAAACACCCTTCTGACTCTGCCGCTTGGTCTAAGCATCTAGAATCTGTTCCTCTGTTCTCACCTATTTCTTGAGTTAGGACTTACTTGCCTGATAACTAGATCCACCCCCTGGGCTCAACATAAAAGTACATCAGAATGTTCTTTTAGAATTCATACTCCACAGAGTTTCTGATGGGGTGAAACTCCCCAAGTCAAGCCTGGAAGCTATCAAATAGACATGCATTCATATGTGCTCCTCTGCATTCTTATATTTCTCCATGATCTACTTCTGTGAAGAGACTGCTTCTAAATCCAGCGTCATAAACCACTGGCCTAGAAAATTAGAGCAGTTGCCATTCTCTTTTACTAAGAAGCATGCTTTTGGAGGGGGGAAAAGAAAACCAAGCCCAAAGAATTTAAAATAAAATATTCTTCTCTTCAAACATACAACCAGGCAGAAACACTTCCCACCCCTTCAAACCTGCATCCCCAAGAGGAAAAGTGCTTACGTGTTCAGACTTCTCCTGTTCTTTTTTGTCGGTCTGCAAAAACTGACAGCTTTCTCTTGCCAGCTTCTGGACCAGTTCAATTCGCCCGATATCATCTCTCTCCTGAAGTTTGCACATCATGCCGGCCTTAAGAGTTGGAGAAAAAGCGAAGATATACTTAAATCCACAGTCCCAGGACATGACACCGCTCACTGAATAGTTCACCTTATAATACACTCATCTTCTCTTGTTGCCTGGATTGAATCATGGTCTTGGTAAAAATATGTTGCCTCTCCAAAACTGAAACTTAACCTAGGAATGCCGCACCGAAAGACTTAAGTTGAGATCATTTATCAGTCTACTGTAAGAGAGGGAAAGGCAGAGCACACTGAATCATTTGCTGCTAAAGGGTGCTCCTGCTATGCCACTATTTGTTCCTGACAGCCTGTTTCCTGTTACATAAGCCCAGCAAGAGGTTAAAAACTCATGGGAAAGTTAGCCAGGAACTACTCCGGCCATCAGGGTGAAGTGATAGAGAACTAAAAATAACAGTACACAACCTCCTAATTCCTTAGCTCCACCAGCTCATTCCATGTACAAACACACAGTTCACAAGAAAAGGACAAGAAATTCTTTTCTTTCAAAACTGAAAAGTTACTGTGGGGCAATATCAGTAAAATAATTCCA
The DNA here is from genome assembly GCF_019923935.1 of Bubalus bubalis. Taxonomy (NCBI): domain Eukaryota; kingdom Metazoa; phylum Chordata; class Mammalia; order Artiodactyla; family Bovidae; genus Bubalus; species Bubalus bubalis. Next base: position 30,624,257 of record NC_059164.1, read on the forward strand.
ATGTTGCATGAAATGTGGTGGAAAGTTATTAAAAATCAACTGCAAAAAGAAAGCTTCAAATTTACTCAGAGTTTAGAAATGGTCCACAAAACACCATATTTTCATTATACCCAAGTACCAAGTAATAATGATAATATGAAAAAGAATCTAGGATTTTGATAAGAAAAAAAAATGTTCATTGTTAACACACACTCTGAACAGTTTCTACTCAAATTCTTTCAAAAATGGTTCACACTGATATATGAGGAAATGATCCAAAAAGAAATCTGAAGTTATTCCTGGCAGGAACACCCAAAACTATCAAATCCTTGTTTTACCCTATACAATCTACAGGATTTGAATGGACCCAGCAATGTGACCAAATACAGAGAAATGGGCAGCAAGTGATCACAACTTTAGGGTCTTAATAGTTTGTACTGAAGACACACAATTTGTTGAGTGGGCATCAGAAGAATGGAACCGTCCATGCAAAGCAGTGACTAAGGAGTTACTCCTAAGGGCAAGGACAGCTCCTTATCTAGCATTTTCTGCAAAAAACAGGAAGGAAACAAAAAAAATCAGAAGTGGTCCAAATCAGATTCCCCTGGAACGGCAAGTGGAATTTCTCCACCAAAGTCAGGGATTTATTTTTACCATGTGCTTCACAAGTGGTCTTCCAGTTCGTCTCCAGGGTTTCCTTAGACAAGGATCTCAGTTTATCTTAAGACAGGCTGTGCAGTGCTGGAGAGCCAGAAGTACTGGAAAGCCCCTTATCATGCTAGACAAAATTCTGAAACCACTAAACTTCAATCCATGAGTACTAGCACCGCCCTTTAAAGCAACTGAAAATATGTCTACTTTTTATCCAACATGACGACCTTCTAAATATTTAAATACCAATACCTATGATGTCCTCCTTTATGCATTCCTCATGTATATTCCCCTAAAGTGAAGTCACTCAGTCGTGTCCAACTTTAGCGACCTCATGGACTGCAGCCTACCAGGCTCCTCCGTCCATGGGATTTTCCAGGCAAGAGTACTGGAGTGGGGTGCCATTGCCATTGCCCTAGTTCTCTATTTTATTCATTCATTCATTCACTCAGTCACTCATTCAACTGATTTTTGCACCAAGATCTATTACAGGTTCTAAGAACACAGTGGTGAATAACAATAAAGACCAAGTCAGTCACATGTCATGTTCAGTTCAGTTCAGTCGCTCAGTAGTATCCGACTCTCTGCGACCCCATGAATTGCAGCACTCCAGGCCTCCCTGTCCATCACCAACTCCCAGAGTTCACTCAGACTCACGTCCATCGAGTCAGTGATGCCATCCAGCCGTCTCATCCTCTGTCGTCCCCTTCTCCTCCTGCCCCCAATCCCTCCCAGCATCAGAGTCTTTTCCAATGAGTCAACTCTTCGTATGAGGTGGCCAAAGTACTGGAGTTTCAGCTTCAGCATCATTCCTTCCAAAGAAATCCCAGGGCTGATCTCCTTCAGAATGGACTGGCTGGATCTCCTTGCAGTCCAAGGGACTCTCAAGAGTCTTCTCCAACACCATGGTAAATAGGAGATGTGGATTATATTAACATACAGATACGAAATATCAGATGGTGGTATATGATAAGAAGGAAAATACAGTAGGGTAAGGGACAGAGAAGGATTTGTTGGTTGACATCTGAGAGAAGACCTAAGGGGAATGAAGGACGTTCCAGGCAGAGGAACAGAAGTTCAAGGGCCCCGAGGTCTGGGAGTGTTCAGCGTGTTCCAGGATGAGGGAAGAGCACAGCAGGGCTGCAGCAGAGCTGGTGAGGGCAGACCTATGGGACAGTTCAGAGAGGTGATGCTGGACCAGGACGTGTAGCTTCTGTACAGGACGTGTAAGAGGTTTACATTCTTTTTCTGAACAAGATGGAAAAATACTTTGACATGTTTTGAAGATAGGACTGGAATAATCCAACTTTTCTTTTAACAGGATCATTCCATCTTCTGGGTTGAGAAAACACTGTTAAGTGGGGGAAAGCAGCTGAAGCTAGAAGGCCAATTAAGACTGGTCTTCAGACAAGAACTGGTTTAGAAAAAGAAATGGCAGCAGTAGAGTTGGTCGGAAGTGGTTAGATTCTGGATCTATTTCAAAGGTAGGGCCAGTAGAAATGGTTGTCTCTAAGATATTTGACCTGAGTGACTAGAAGGGTAGGGGCTGTCAGGTCCTGAGATTGGGAGACTTGGGGAAGGGGGGTCGTCTGGTATGGGATATGCCTATTAAGACACCCATGTGGAGCTGCCGGGTTGGCTGCCTGGAGATCCAGAGAAGACTAAGCTGGGGATGGGAGTCATCATAGGGTAGATCGTATTTAAACCAGAGAAAAGACTAAGGTTACCAATGGGGTGATGCAAACAAAGCAGAGAGAAATCCATGAACTGAGTCTAATACTTAGATACTGGGAAGATGAAGAGTGAGGCCTCCCTGGTGGATCAGTGGTAAAGAATCCAGAGACTCCGTTTTGATCCCTGGGAAGATCCCCTGAGAAGGAAATGGTAACCCACTGCAGTATTCTTGCCCGGAGAATCCCACGGACAGACAAGCCTGGTGGGCTACAGTCCATGGGGCTGCAAAGAGTTGGACATGACTTAGCAACTAAACAACAAAGATGACTAATCTGGAATGGAGAATGAGGAGGGCTCTAGGAGGAGAACCTGGTGAGTAGCGAGTCTGGTGTTTTCAAGGAGGAGGGAGCGAAAAGCTGCATCCAGTACAGCTGAAACATCAAATAAAAGGAGCTCAAACAACTGACATGGAATTTAACAAAAGTAATTGGTGACTTTGAGTATAACTTTTTGGGGAGAAAAAACAGTGGTAGGGGGACAACTTTTCTTCACATGGGCTTCACAGAGAATGAGAGACAACTCTTTTGAGGAGTTTTATTTCAAGAACGAGACACTATTTAAAGAGTGACTCTGCAGTGTTCTTGCCTGGAGAATCCCAGGGACGGGGGAGCCTGGTGGGCTGCTGTCTATGGGGTCGCACAGAGTCGGACATGACCGAAGCGACTTAGCAGCAGCAGCAGGAAGCTCTGGTTGCTCATTTAAGGTGAGGGATATTCCAGCACACTTATCTTTATTAGAAATCATCCCATGTAGAGAGAAATTTGATGGTGTGGGCCAGAGAGATGGCATTTTCAGGAGACATGTGCTTGAGTAGGAAAAAAAGCATAAAGATCTACTCTCAGAAACACGCATGTGAATACTTCCCTCACTGTAACAGGAGAGGAGGATACAGGGGGTGAACTGCAGGTAGGCTGGCATATCTGGTGACGAGAACATGGAAATTCTTTTTTGAAGACCTCTATTTCAGAAACAACAATTCAGGTAATTAGCTGAGAGTAAGGACCCTGCTCCAGTACTCTTGCCTGGAAAATCCCATGGACAGCGGAGCCTGGTAGGCTGCAGTCCATGGAGTCGCTAAGAGTTGGACATGACTGAGTGACTTCACTTTCACTTTTCCCTTTCATGCATTGGAGAAGAAAATGGCGGCCCACTCCAGTGTTCTTGCCTAGAGAATCCCATGGACGGGGGAGCCTGGTGGGCTTCCGTCTATGGGGTCACACAGAGTTGGACAGGACTGAAGCGACTTAGCAGCAGCAGCAGCAGCAGCAAGGACCCTGAGAAGATGCTGGAAGCATAACAAAAGAGAGCATGTAACAGTCATTTCAGTTCCAAGGGTTAGCAAACCTTTTTCTGTAAAGGGCCGGAGTGTAAATATTCTAGGCTCAGTGGGCTGTGTGGTTCTGGTGCAAGGATTCAAAGTGAAAGAGTGAAAGTGTTAGTCGCTCAGTTGTGTCTGACTCTTTGCAGCTCCACAGACTGTAGCCCACCAGGCTGCTCTGACCATGGGATTCTCCAGGCAAGAAAGAATACTGGAATGGGTTGCCATTCCCTTCTCTAGGGGATCTTCCTGACCCAGGGATTGAACTTGGGTCTCCTGCATTGCAGGCAGATTCTTTACCGTCTAAGCCACCGTGCAGTTTTAACACAAATGGAGCCAAGAGACAGTATGTAAGTGAATTAGCACAGCTGTGTTCCAATAACACTTTATTTACAAAACAGGCAGGAGGCTGTGGTTTCTCAACTTCTGACCTGAGAGAATAGGAAACTGGACAACAAAAATAGAATCAGACTGCCAAGCATTAGCAAGGACCCACTTGATTTTATTTTTAGATCCTTTTACCATTCTAGCCATCCTCCTTAGGACATACTGGTTTATCAGGATTTTAATGGAGTTCATAACCTGAGCTAATGCTAAACAAATGGGCCAATCTTGAAGATGCTCTTTTAATCGCTGCCGCAGAGTAAAAAGAGGACCAGTGGAATTAAGGATCTTCCTTTAAAACTAAGAAGACAAATAAATTATTCTGGGAAATTTCTAGACAAAAATGATCAACATTCTTTAAATGTTTTGATACTTAAAGGACTGTATCTCTGTTATCCAGAAAATGCATTTATGCTGACCATCTAGGATTTCTTCTCTCTCCATCTGTGTCATTATCTCAGAGTGCAAAACACTGTCTTGCTAGAGGAGAGAGGGTGTCAATGACCCTGTAAGCTCTGGACCTGCTGCGCGGTTGCTTACTCAGCAGTGTGATGGATTGGTCCCCATCTCTGCCTGCTCCCTGGGGTGGCAGCCTTGGGTAACAGAGGGCACGAGTGGGATGGGCCAGGCTGGGATGGTACACAGGAGGAGAGCACCTCGAGCTAACTGACCTGGCTGTGAGAATGAGCCTGCTTCCTCTTCTTACCAGCACCGTCCAACACACCTGGGCCAAGCTTCCACAGAAGCCAGTTTGGACAGAGTCTTTACTTCTGTCTGTGGGTTCCACACATATCCTTAGAATATTACTGATGATATCATCAGCAACAAAACGATAGGACTGAGGAGAGGAAATTTAAGAGACCTTAACTATTTCTTTGGCTTCTAAGTGAACATGAGCTTCTTGCTTAGGATCTTAAATAGAGACTTTTCTTTCTTGAGGAAATACATTTTTATCAGTACCATGTACTTGGGTGTACAAATTATGTATTTTAAACACAACATGCTATTATTTTTAAAAAATGGGTTTTCAGATGGGCTTAATTTTTTCATGTTTATAATTAAATCATCTTATAATTTTAAAAGGAATATTGTGATCTAGATTTTCTGGTCTCTTGCATAATTTCTAGATGCATTTCACAAGATAATAAATTTGATAGCACTCATATATAACTATCAAAAAAGGCTTTCAAGGAGGGTTATGAAAGCTTCTTCACTCCCTAGAGAACTTTAAGCCTGGAGAGATGCCCATATATCCTAGATAGTTTTATAAGACAGTCCTCTTTGGAAATACCATGCTCAACCAGATGTTCTCCAGGGGGTTCCTTTCACAGTTCTGTAATTTAGTGATTTAATTCAAAAAAGCCATGAATTTATTAATATATTTTGAGAGCTTTGTTATGGCAAGAGAGGCAAGATAACTAACAGCCCTTGATCTAGACTTTCACATGACAGGACTACTTAATTTATCTATGTGAAATTAATTATAAACTGTTCACCTAACACTCTAGACCAGAAAAAAATAAAAGATTAATGTGTAACAGTCAGAAGAGTTATGTAAGAGCCTTATTTCAAGGTCTGCTTTGGAGAAAAAAAAACTCTGTAATGCATAATTAAAGGAATTCATATGATTTTCAGTATTTGAGAAATATTATGAATGTAAATGAAAAGTCTGTTTCCTTTATAAACGGAGTCATAAAAATGTTTGGTCCATTCTTTCAGGGATAAAATGAAACTTGGACAAAATTCCCTTAGGAAAAGCTACAAGGATGATAAATGAACAACCTTTATGACATAAGGTGAAAGAGCACAGTTCTATATATGGAGGCATTTTCTACGTTATCATAACCTTAAAAATCAGCTTTTCTATAACACCTAGAAAAAGCATCATGCCAAAATTGCTTGATTTTGGCATGGGGAAGGAAAGGGGAAGGAAAACCAGGATGAAAAAGTCTACCTTTCATGAAAGCACTTCTGTAATAACAATGCTCTTCAACATAAATTCAGGGTGTGTGGGTAAATTAGAATTGATTACTATATAATAGATTCATTTTTTCAAAAATTAAATCTTGACTAGAAATTCATTAAAAAAAAATTTTTTTTTTGCTACTTTAAACAGAAAGCCCAAATGACAGAATAAAACACTGATCGACTGGGATGTTATATTACATTACTAAATGGCACGTCCCTATTTCCAATAGAGAAAACAGAATTCTTTTCAGGAAAATTCAAAAGTTAATTCATAATAAATTGAAAATATTAATAAATAATAATTTCATTTTTATTATTAATTTTCTCAAATTTCTTCAGAGAAAGAAAATGATGACAAATATTTTACTAGATGGGACTAGAAAAATGCACACTTTGATAACTGGGGAAAGAATCAAGAAGCAGTTACAGTGAAAAGTAAATGTGATAGAAAGTGTGATGGTAAAGGCCCGTTTACTAATGCCCAGGGCATCACAAGGACAGGCCTCAACACCATGCTGGGGCATCACAGCGCCTGGGGCTTTGCACTCACAGTGCAAGTTCAGGGAGATTCGCTCCTCCGGTTCCTCCCTTGTGGCATCACCTGTGTTAATACACCACACTGGTTAGTCAGACCCATCCTCCACCAACAATATGTGATATTGCGTTGTGCCAAACTGTGCCCACAACACAGAATGGGGCTGTGAAACCAGAGCTACATGGAATTTCTGATTGTTACTTCCCTCAAATGCTTTTCTTCCTCTATTATATTACATAACTATCTCTTCTGATGAAGCTACATACATCACAGATTTAATGTAATTGATGACGTAAGGGGTTCATTCATTATATATATTTAATTCTTTGAACTTTCAGACTAGAATAGAGAAGTCACCATATTTTACCTTGTTTTGACCTGAGAGAAATTACAGCTTAGGTCTTATACATTATTGACCATCTGCAAAGCAGAGCACCAAAGCTGGGCAAACAATAAAGTTTACAAAAAAAAAAAAGAGTGAGAAAGAGAATAGTAAATTTAATATATTCTAACACAAAAGATTTAAAAGCATCATCTGTTTTCTATGATAGCTATCACAACCTTAAATAAGAGCTTTCTTTAGTCTGTTTTGGAAAAAAACTATTTTGCTACTAATAAAACAATCATGAACTATTTGATAATCAATTTGTATAATTAACAGTTATCATCACTTAATAATAAAATGATTGAGTCCAATGGAGGAATAGGAGACAAAATAATTACTGAATCCAGTGGCCACCTGCATAAACAGGGAGAATTTCTAAAGTTCAAAATGTTGTAAATTATTCATTGAATATCTCATTACAATCCTTAAACTAGAAGCTGAAAAAGTTCTATACATTTTGATAAAGATGACTTAACCCTTTAGTCCTATATAAATGGTTATAACGAGTGAAGGTCTAGCATGCTGATATGCAGACACCACAATGGTAGACAGAGTACCACTGTAGCCCAGCCCTGACAGATATCATAGATTCTCAAACCAAAACAGAATGCAACAGATGATCATGAGAACACCAGGAGGCTAACTTTTGCTGAGAACTTACTGTATGCCAGGCACTGTTCTAATGGCTTCACATATACTCATTTAATCTTCAGAACAATTATCTCCATTTCAGAGATGTTAGGAAGGCTGTTTAGCACAGTGGTTACAAGCAAGAATATTGGAACCAGACTACCTTGCTTGGATTCCCATCCCTGCCACTTAGCAGTGAATCCTAGCAGGGTCCTTTGGGGCTCCCCAGGCACGGGGGACTGGACTTTTTGTCCCCTGTTGCTTAGGGGCAAGATTCCAGCCTCCAGGAGCTTCCCTGAGTTTCAAAGGGCAGATTCAGTTGCTAATCAAGGGAAGGAGAACCAAGAAACCACCAGAGGCAAGAGCCGGAGCCAGAGAAGCTCATCAAGATTAGGAGACCCTAGCACACCCTTCCTGGTGGCTCAGCTGGTAAAGAACCCACCTGCAATGCAGGAGACCTGGTTCAATTCCTGGATCAGGAAGTTCCCCTGGATAAGAGATAGGCTACCCCCTCCAACATTCTTGGGCTTCCTTGGTGGCTCAGATGCTAAAGAATCCACCTGCAATGTGGGAGACCCGGGTTTGATCCCTGAGTTGGGAAGATCTCCCAGAGGAGGGCATGGCAACTCACTCCAGTATTCTTGCCTGGAGAATCCCCATGGACAGAATAGCCTGGCAGGCTACAGTCCATGGGGTTGCAAAGTCAGACATGACTGAGTGACTAAGCACAGCACACCCCTGCCTAATCTTGTCAGCAAACTCACCCTTGGGAAGTATTGTTATAAAACTCTTCATCAAAGCCTTGTGGAGGAGGGGCGAGGGCATACACACAGTTTTTCAAGGCAGGAGCCTGCTGTGTCCCCCTTTGTCTGGCAAAGTAAAAAGGTTATCCTTTTCTACTTCATCCAAAATTCTGTCTCTGAGATGCGATTCAGCTGTACACCGGTGTACAGAGAAGCTTGAGCTTTTGGCATCAGCCATTCATCTGTAAAGTGGTGGTAATTATATTATCAGCCTCATAGGGTTTGTTGTGAGGTTTTAAACTACGTTAATAAAAACAAAGAGCTTAGGAGAGTGCATTTGAAGTGTTATCTAAGTGTTAACTCTCGATGCTCTAAAGAAAAGCATCATGGGACACCAGAGAGCAGAGGAACTTGCCCAGGGTGCTGGAACAGAGCCCAGCCCGGAGCTCTGGCAGCCTGGCCCAGGAGGCAGCACTCTTAACCTCACGGGTGTGGCCTGGCATTCACGGGGCAACTCTTTTACGTGCCAAAATGGCAGGCATTTGTTATGTTGCTTCATTTCAGCTTCATAACATCTCCACTTTAAAGATGAAAACCAAGCATGCTAGTCACTGCCTAGCATAGTGGGGATACTTTGGACACCCTGGTGACAAAGGATGCCACCCTACAGGAACACACAAGTTTAGAGACACTACAGAACTTGCCTACAGGCACCAACTATGAGGAAGAAGGGCTGGGACGTAAACCAGGCTACATGCTCCCTTCACTGTGCATACACATCACTGCATGGAAACAGGAAGTTTCTCAGGCAGAAAACCAGCATATGAGGAGAGAACCAGTTTTCTGAGAAAGGTTTCTGAGAAACCCTTTTACAACAAGGCCCAGTCTCTCCAGAGTTAGTAATGAGCTTAACCCTTTGTACACCTAAAGTTTTCAACAGCCACAGGAAGTTTTTCTTGTAGTGACATATTTCATCACATACAGGGAAGGAATGAGAAACCAGTTTGCATTTAACTTGTTTAAAGCATGCTCTGGAGTGAGGACTGCAATAATGTGAAATGCCATAAGAGCCTGGCATATAGTTGCTTGATTAATTTTTACATACATACACACACACATACAACAAATATCAAATGAATAAATTTTTTATGGAAAGTGCACACATTTATACCCATGAGCACACACATACATCTATTTCTAAATCTGTCTAGGTATATGATGGAGAAACTCTGGATGTTTTCTTTAAGCTCGCCTTACACAACCTGAACCCCTGGTGAGTCCACTCAGCGCATTTGAATAGATGGACCTGCAGGATTAAGTCATTAAAAGCGACCCCTCTCATTGTGGGAGCAGATCAGACCTCCTCAGACACGTTAGTGGAGGTGACAGCTGTCTAGGCCTCTAACACTCACAGTCAGGCACCCCATTGAATTAACTCATGACTCTCCAACCTAAAAAGAATCTGTTCCTGATCTAATTATGGATTCACCGGTTTCAGGCCATCATTCCTCTGTACATTCTACAGATGCTCAGAGATGTCACCATTGCTGAAGAAAAATCACAAAATCTTGTAGAGCAAGCTCTGCACATCCACTTGAGATACACAAAGGAATAGAACTGCATTAACACAGACTTTTGCCCACAGAATAAGTCCAAAATAAAACTAGAAGTTTAAATTGAGAAACTATAATAAATAAAATGCCCCACTAATAACTTAATGCTTTAAGAAACCTTTGAGAAAGCAATCCCTGCCCAGGTTTATTTGGAAGCCTGAAATGTAATTGCAGTATAAGCCTGTGGATTGCAGCATTCTGAGTATGACGATAGCAAAACAATTCCAAACAGGTCCTTATATGAACTTATTAGGCCATGAAAGCCTATGCAATCCTGCCTAACAAAGTTAATGTGATTATTCTAACCGGAATCCACAGATTTACAACTTTAAAGGTGGAGTGCGAGGCGTCAACCAAACTAAGCATCTTTTCTTCACCAGGCCTATTGAGGTATACTTGATATACAACAAGTCGCATACATTTAACGTACCCATTTTGATGAGTCTGGACCCACTTGATACCAGGATACCATCACCACAACCCTGAGAGGGCATCTCCCCTGCAGGTCTAGCAAGGAGAACCCAGCAACACCCTCCACTTAATAAGGGCTAAAATGGGCTTGTCTGTTTCATTTTTCTGCTCCTTTCACCCTGAGTGTAGAGTCTGTCCAACTCTTCTCCCTGGGTAGATAAGTCAACCCCACTGCTCTGTACACAACACGATTTCCAAGTAGTGGACTCCCCTGAACCCACTCTTTTCTCTTTCTTGTGTATAATAAAATCCCATGGCTTTCTTATTCAATACACTTCTCTTTTTAATCCTCACAACTTTCCTATCAGGTAGGTTTAGAGATGAGTCATCTAACCCTCAAAAGGGTTAAGAAACTGCTTTAATGCAGCTAGGTATTTAGCCACATCACATAACGCTATAGCTGGATATCAAGGCAGTGGAAGTCTGAGGAGTGGAGCTGAACTGCTGGGAACTTTGCAAAATAAAGTCCTTATGCCATCTGTTCTGTTTCTCTCCCTTCTGTTCCCACAAAGAAACTTTCAATGCTCTGCATTTACATAAAGTTTACAGCAGTAGGGTGTCCAAAGTTTTTATGCTGCCATACTATTTGAGGTCAGCTGCTACTAAAAGTATGTTCATGCCACGAGGTAAATGCTGGGGGTGGGTACAGAAAGTCTGCCAGGGGAGGCACCACACTGATCTGTTGGGCTCTGGCCCCGCTGACTCTCCTCTGCCGTCTCCAGGGGGCGCATGGCCCCAGGGTGGTCTCCCCTGGTTCTTCACTTACTTGGCTTGCTTCCTCTGGGAAGTGGGGGCTGTCTCCATACCTGTCCTTCTCCATGAATCAAATTATAAACATAATGAGCAATTTCGGGCCTTTCTTGTAGAATATCTCCTAATCAAAAATAAGTGCTCCATTCCCATAACTTCACAGAACACAGAAGGTGAGACCTGGATCCCCTGCCTACACCTGCGTTCTCCCACCACTCTCACCACAGAAGAAGGGCGTAGGGAGGGGCCTCACAGAGCTTGTCACACCTGAGGATCTGCAGCAGCTTCAGCCTCTGTCACAGTCACGTGTTTGTCACCATTTTCTTCATCTTGTGCAAGTGCTTAAGTGAAAGAAAGAAAGAAAGAAAAAGAACAATATTAAGCTAATGTAGCATCATAAGAAAATTGTTTCAGGTCTTTTTCTTTTCAGATGGCAATTTGGCAGGAAAAAAGAATGTTAGGTAGAGACCCAAAATGTAAGTATCAGTACTATTTTTTACAATAAATTATTTGGATGAAGAGTTTCACTAATAGCACTGGGCATTTTCCACATCCATTATCTCATTTGTTAAGTCAATAGCATTGGAGATATCTGATCTCAATTTTCCTTGTCACCTCAACCCATCCAGACATCAACATGCAAGTTTTGTGCTTTACCAAAAAGGAGCTGGGGTAGAGATAAAGACTTGTACCCAGTTCATGTGAGAATGTCATATTTTTTATGTGATTTTTTTGGCTAATAGTTTAGTGTTATCCCAGATGGCTCAGATGGTAAAGAACCTGCCTGCAACGCCAGAGACCTGGGTTCAATCCCTGAGTCGGGAAGATCCCCTGGAGAATGGAATGGCAACCCACTCCAGTATTCTTGCCTGGAGAATCCATGAGCAGAGGAGCCTGGAGGGCTAAAGTCCATGGGGTCACAAAAGAGTCGGACATGACTGAGCAACTAACACATATTAAGAAGGAAGCATGATTTTTCTTAAAATTAGAGTATAATTTACAATGTTGTCTTAGTTTCAAGTATATAGTAAAGTGATTCGGTTATACATATGTATATTTTTTTAGATTCTTTTCCATTATAGCTTATTACAAGATATTAAATATAGCTGCCTGTACTATACGGCAGGACCTTGTTATTTATCTGTTTCACATATAGTACTGTTTAACTGCTAATCCCAAACTTGTAATTTTTCCATGCCCCAACTTCCCCTTTTGGTAACAATACATTTGTTTTCTACGTCTATGAATCTGTTTCTGTTTTATAAATAAGCTTATTTGTATCGTTTTTTGAGATTCCACATGTAAGTGCTATTACATGATAGCTGTCTTTCTCTTTCTGCCTCACTTCAATTAGTATGATAACCTCTAGGTCCATCCAGGTTGCTACAAATGGCATTATTTCACTCTTCTAATGACTGAGTAAAATTCTGCTGTGTATCTGTACCACACCTTCTCTACCCATTCCTCTGTCAATGTACATTTAGGTGCTTCCACGTCTTGGCTTTTGTAAATAGTGCTGCAGTGAGCATTGGGGTGCATGGATCTTTTTGAATTAAGAGTTTTCTCTGGATATATGCCCAGGAGTGGGAATGCTGGAAGAAGCATGATCATTTTATATTTGGACTACATGGAGCATTGTTACCACAAAATTCTAAACTATGGAGTCTTGAATCGACCTCTTCTCACACATTTCCCCAGTATCTCCCTATCAGGGTCCTTGTCACCCTTTCTGCACTGGTGCAATAACCTCCTACCACAAAGCCCCTGATTCTAGCCTCTCCTTACTGAAATCTAGCTTGAGCAGAACTCTTAGTAATTAGTCTCAGAAAATATAACAATAAGTACACTGCTCTGGCCTCTGTATCACTTATCTCATTAACTCTGAACACTGTTCATCACAGAAGGTCTTCCTTGAACTCTCTGGCTTCCTCATCTCTGACTTCACACTGACATTCAATGTCAGAATGTAGTATACCGAGCTCTGATCCAAACTCCATGACTTCATCATGTTTGTCCTTATACAGCTTGCTTGCTGTTTTAACAAATATGTACTTAGTACCTGCTAGGTGCCTGGCACTGGGATTACGCCTGTGAACAAGACAGGTAAGCCTCTGACCTCGTGAAGCACACACACACTACCTGGGGGACAGCTCACAGCTACTGCCGCAGCTAGTAAAAATCACAATTATCAGAACAATAATCTTTAAAAGTGAGATATGAGTAAAGACCATAATAAATAGGGAAATGACAGAAAACCAACTGAGGAAGGTCACTGTGCAGAGCAGGCCAGGCACACAGCTTCTTAGAAGCAGCAATAATTGTGCTGAGACCAGGGGTCGAGACACATGGCGGGTGACAGGGATGCAAGACAGGCCTGGAGAAAGCATGGAACACAATGGGGATGCTAGTCTGAGAACACAGGGTCGGGGGTGGGGGGCACTCAGTTCATTTCAGTTCAGTCGCTCAGTTGCGTCTGACTCTTTGCGACCCCATGAACTGCAGCATGCCAGGCCTCCCTGTCCAGCACCAACTCCCAGAGTTCACCTAAACCCATGTCCATTGAGTTGGTGATGCCATCCAACCATTTCATCCTCTGTTGTCCCCTTCTCCTCCTGCCTTCAATCTTTCCCAGCGTCAGGGTCTTTTCAAATGAGTCAGCTCTCTGCGTCAGGTAGCCAAAGTATTGGAGTTTCAGCTTCAACATCAGTCCCTCCAATGAACACCCAGAACTGATCTCCTTTAGAATGGACTGGTTGGATCTCCTTGCAGTCCAAGGGACTCTCAAGAGTCTTCTCCAACACCACAGTTCAAAAGCATCAATTCTTCGGTCCTCTGCTTTTTTTATAGTCCAACTCTTGCATCCATACATGACTACTGGAAAAACCATAGCCTTGACTAGATGGACCTTTGTTGGCAAAGTAATGTCTCTGCTTCTTAATATGCTATCTAGGTTACTCATAACTTTCCTTCCAAGGAGCAAGCATCTTTTAATTTCATGGCTGCAATCACCATCCGCAGTGATTTTGGAGCCCAGAAAAATAAAGTCAGCCACTGTTTCCACTGTTTCCCCAACTATTTGCCATGAAGTGATGGGACTGGATGCCATAATCTTAGTTTTCTGAATGTTGAGCTTTAAGCCAATTTTTTCACTCTCTTCTTTTCCTTTCATCAAGAGACTTTTTAGTTCTTCTTCACTTTCTGCCATAAGAGTGGTGTCATCTGCATATCTGAGGTTATTAATATTTCTCCCGGCAATCTTGATTCCAGCTTGTGCTTCCTCCAGCCCAGCGGTTCTCATGATGTACTCTGCATATAAGTTAAATAAGCAGGGTGACAATATACAGCCTTGATGTACTCCTTTTCCTATTTGGAACCACTCTGTTGTTCCATGTCCAGTTCTAACTGTTGCTTCCTCACCTGTATACAGGTTTCTCAAGAGGCAGGTCAGGTGGTCTGGTATTCCCATCTCTTTCAGTATTTTCCACAGTTGATTTTGATCCACACAGTCAAAGGCTTTAGCATAGTCAATAAAGCAGAAATAGATGTTTTTTTCTGGAACTCTCTTGCTTTTTCGATGATCCAGCAGATATTGGCAATTTGATCTCTATTTCCTCTGCCTTTTCTAAAACAGCTTGAACATCTGGAAGTTCATGGTTCACATATTGCTGAAGCCTGGCTAAGGAATTTTAAATTGGGAACTGCATGACGTGATGTCTATTTTCAAAAGTTCTGTTTACCTGCTTTGAGGAGACCAGACTTAGGAGAAGCAAGACAGGAAGGAGGGAGCCCAGTTAGGTGACCATGGCTTACCATCTGGGCTAGAAATGACCATAGCACAGACTGGGGTGGGGGGAGGCAGGGCAGATGAGCTGAAGCGACAGGGAGAATCTGAGCTGTGTTTCTGAGACATAATTTGCCAATGAACTGAATAGGAGAGGCAAGGAACTGCATGGGAGTGGGGGCGGGGGGTGGGTGGCAGGGAAATTAGTGAGAAAAGGTAATCCAGAATGATACCTAAGTAGAATAAGTCATTGCTTGTGCCCACTGTACCACTTATTCTTTTTGCCTTCTCTGTCAACAGCAGGCCCCAAACACAGCAACCTACCGACAGTGAGGTCGCCCACTGAATATTATTTCATGTACCTTTTGCTTTTATGTGTCTCTTATGCCCACTGTGTGGCACTCACCATGGCGCTCACCTAAAATGCTGCACACACAGTGTGAGTGCTGTAAAAACTGAGATGAACAATTTCTCCCCAAGTGGCCAAAAAGGCACAAATTGACTACACCTACATACATAAGCTATGTCTTACATAGCCATTTATGAAAAAAGAAGGGAGGGAAAGTCTTCTCTTAAACTCCATGGAAAACCAGGATAACTCCCACCAGCTGAGCGTTAAAAAGCAAGGCAGGAACAACAGAAGTTGACAGAAGCTTTTCTTCTGCTTTCAGCAAAAAGTTCCATTCACGCTTGTTCAAAGCGGGCTCTCTGTTGCTACTGTTGCCCAGTTAGGAGGAAATTTAAGAATAAAGAAAAACACTAATATTTTCTCTGAAAAACTAGAGACATAAATGAAAAGGGAAAAATAAAATACAAAATAACATCTACAAGTCCACTTAAAAATGCAGTGGGTTGTAGAAATAAGTAAACTATCTGAAATACTGTAAGGAGCCTTTCTTCATCCTGTAATGAGGAACAGTGTTCCTGGAGCGCAAGTCAATAACATGCCAACAGGGAGCAACCATGCCTGCATTAAGTACTCACTATACCTTGGCACTTCATTTATGTTTTATTTGAATTTTTGCTCTTTAAAGTTTTAGTTTTGATGAAAATAAAGAAAATTAAATTTTGGAGTATTTTGGCCCATTACATGCGTGTTTTTGTTTTTAAAACAACAATGTTCTGATTTCTGTGCATTTCTTTTTTTCATCTTATTAAATGCATCACTCTTTGTGACCCCATTAACTGCATCACGCCAGGCCTCCCTGTCCATTACCAACTCTCAGAGCTTACTCAAATTCACGTCCATCGAGTCGGTGATGCCATCCAGCCATCTCATCCTCTGTCACGCCCTTCTTGTCCTGCCTTCAATCTTTCCCAGCTTCAGGGTCTTTTCCAGTGAGTCAGTTCTTTGCATCAGGTGGCCAAAAGATTGGAGTTTCAGCTTCAGCATCAGTCCTTTCAATGAATGTTCAGAACTGATCTCCTTTAGGATGGACTGGTTGGATCTCCTTGCTATCCAAGGGACTCTCAAGAGTCTTCTCCAACACCACAGTTCAAAAGCATCAATTCTTCGGCACTTAACTTTCTGTATAGTTTAACTCTCACATCCATCCATACATGACTACTGGAAAAACCATACCTTTGACTATATGGACGTTTGCTGGAAAAGTAACGTCTGCTTTTAAACATGCTGTCTAGGCTGGTCATAACTTTTTTTCCAAGGAGCTAGCATCTTTTAATTTCATGGCTGCAGTCACCATCTGCAGTGATTTTTGAGCCCCCAAAAATAAAGTCTGTCACCTTTTCCACTGTTTCGCCATGTATTTGCCATGAAGTGATGGCACCAGATGCCATGATCTTAGTTTTCCGAATGTTGAGTTTTAACCCAACTTTTTCACTCTCCTTTTTCACTTTCTTAAATTGAAGAAAGTAGGGAAAACTACTAGACCATTAAGGTATGATCTAAATCAAATCCCTTAGGATTACACAGTAGAAGTGACAAATAGACTCAAGGAATTAGATCTGATAGAGTACGTGAAGAACTATGGCCAGAGGTTCGTGACATTGTACAGGAGGCAGTGATCAAGACTATCCCCAAGAAAATGAAATTCAAAAAGGCAAAATGGTTGTCTAAGGAGGCCTAAAAATAGCTGAGAAAAGAAGAGAAGCTAAAGGCAAAGGAGAAAAGGAAAGATATACCCATTTGAATGCAGAGCTCCAAAGAACAGCAAGGAGAGATAAAAAAGCCTTCCTCAGTGATCAATATAAAGACAGAAAGAAAAACAATAGAATGGGAAAGTCTAGAGATTTCTTCAAGAAAATCAGACATAATAAGGGAACATTTCACACAAAGATGGGCACAATAAAAAACAGAAATGGTATGGACCTAACAGAAGCAGAAGATATTAAGAAGAGGTGGCAAAAATACACAAAACTATACAAAAAAGATCTTCATGACCCAGATAACCACAATGGTGTGATCACTCACCTAGAACCAGACATCCTGGAATGTGAAGTCAAGTGGGCCTTAGAAAGCATCACTACGAACAAAGATAGTGAAGGTGATGGAATTCCAGTTGAGCTTTTTCAAATCCTAAAAGATGATGCTGTGAAAGTGCTGCACTCAATGTGCCATCAAGTTTGGAAAACTCAGCAGTGGTCACAGGACTGGAAAAGGTCAGTTTTCATTCCAATCCCAAAGAAAGGCAATGCCAAAGAATGCTCAAACTACTGCATAATTGCACTCATCTCACATGCTAGTAAAGTGATGCTCAAAATTCTCCAAGCCAGGCTTCAACAGCATATGAACCGTGAACTTCCAAATGTTCAAAGCTGGATTTAGAAAAGGCAGAGGAACCAGAGATCAAAGTGCCAACATCTGTTGGATCATCAGTTCCAGAAAAACATCTATTTTTGCTTTATTGACTATGCCAAAGCCTTTGGCTGTGTGGATCACAACAAACTGTGGGAAATTCTTAAAGAGATGGGAATACCAGACCACCTGACCTGTTTCTTGAGAAATGCGTATGCAGGTCGGGAAGCAACAGTTAGAACTGGACATGAAACAACAGACTGGTTCCAAACAGGGAAAGGAGTACATCAAGGCTGTATATTGTCACCCTGTTTATTTAACTTACATGCATAGTACATCATGAGAAATGCTGTGCTGGATGAAGCATAAGCTGGAATCAAGATTGCTGAGAGAAATATCAATAACCTCAGATATGCAGATGACACAACCCTTATGGCAGAAAGTGAAGAGGAACTAAAGAGCCTCTTGATGAAAGTGAAAGAGGAGAGTGAAAAAGTTGGTTTAAAACTCAACATTCAGACAACATGCAGGATGGTGAATTACAATTTCATGATTGAGAGTTCACACTATTTTTGAAATTTAGACATAATTCTTAGTACATACAACTAGAACGAAACAAAGAGAAGATAACCAAAAAACGCATACTTGGGATAAGAATTCAGTCCTGTATTTCTAGCTTTTCCTCAACAACAATGTGACACTTCTTATCACATACTGAAGATCTAAAAGTGTGTTGCCCAGGGTTACATGTTGCTTACCAGAGAGAATTAGAAACACAAGTATGTTAAAGGCATGTCACAAAGGTGACTTAGTAACTGACCACAACATGGTAAAGAAGAGACACTCAAAGTGCCACTGGACTCAACCTCAGCACCCCGATAATGAAGAAAACAGTGTGGTCCCTTATTACACACAACATTATTTTATTGGAAATACTGAAAAAAATATGATTCTAAGAATGCATTTTTAGCTAGTGGCTCACGTATACCACTTGAGAAAAAAAAAAACCACCTTATTTATCATGGCCTTCTGAGGATTTACAATCACCCCATGAAGTCTCACAGACAACACCTAAAAGAGAATGCCTTATTGATGCTTTAATGTGAAGATCAATGTCTATGACTACGTGGGGGCACTTTCTCTCTCCGTGCCTCCTCAGAGTGTGGCTCATCTGGCAGAATGAGGAGGAAGCAGTTACTTGGATTTTGAGCTGAATTCTTTTATCCGATCAGAATAAGAATCTGCTGGAGGAAATTTTCCTCTGCAAATATTGATTCCGGACGGTTCCCTCCCATGGCACAAAGATACAGGAATGACAGCTTCTGGGACCAAGGGAGGCTCGAAGCCTTGCTCTCTGCCAACACAAACCATCCCCTTATGTCTCAACACACAGAGTCTAAGAGCCAGAAAAGACCTTTGAAAATAACTTACCACAACAAAAGTCACAGTACAAGACCTGAAGCATACACTTCAAATGGTAAACAGAGAGCCCACAAGAGAACTAAGAATATATGTGGATTAATTAGCACTAACTCACATAAGAGTTATGTGAGTTTAATTGTATTTCTTTGTAAGTTCAGTTCAGTTCAGTCACTCAGTCGTGTCCAGCTCTTTGCGACCCCATGAACTGCAGCACGCCAGGCCTCCCTGTCTATCACCAACTCCTGGAGTCCACCCAAACTGATGTCCATTGAGTCCATGATGCCATCCAACTATCTCATCCTCTGTCGTCCCCTTCTCCTGCCCTCAATCTTTCCCAGCATCAGGGCCTTTTCAAATGAGTCAGCTCATCACATCAGGTGGCCAAAGGATTGGAGTTTCAGCTTCAATATCAGTCCTTCCAAGGAACACCCAGGACTGATCTCCTTTAGGATGGACTGGTTGGATCTCCTTGCAGCCCAAGGGAGTCTCAAGAGTCTTCTCCAACACCACAGTTCAAAAGCATCAATTTTTCAGTGCTCAGCTTTCTTTATACTCCAACTCTGACATCCATACATGGCTACTGGAAAAACCATAGCCTTGACTATATGGACCTTTGTTGACAAAGAAATGTCTCTGCTTTTTAATATGCTGTCTAGGTTGGTCATAACTTTCCTTTCAAGGAGTAAGTGTCTTTCAATTTCATGGCTGCAATCACCA
Source organism: Bubalus bubalis (assembly GCF_019923935.1). Lineage (NCBI taxonomy): Eukaryota > Metazoa > Chordata > Mammalia > Artiodactyla > Bovidae > Bubalus > Bubalus bubalis. Next base: position 30,644,093 of record NC_059164.1, read on the forward strand.
TCTGCAGTGATTTTGGAGCCCAAAAAAATAAAGTCAACCCCTGTTTCCACTATTTCCCCATCTATTTGCCATGAAGTGATGGGACCTGATGCCATGATCTTAATTTTCTGAATGTTGAGCTTTAAGCCAATTTTTTCACTCTCTTCTTTCACTTTCATCAAGAAGCTCTTTAGTTCTTCTTCACTTTCTGCTGTAAGGGTGGTGTCATCTGCACATCTGAGGTTAGCCAAGAGCAATTCAAGAGGGGTTACTGGTGACAGCCTCTGAGGATGCCAGGGTTCTCCTGACTGTCACCGTCTTGCTGCCTTGGCGACAAGAGGTTCTCTCTCCCCATGACTTAACTCGGATGGCTGCTAAGAAAACTCTCCTAACAACTCTGTTAAAACTGTTATTGAAACACAAAGGGGATTGATGCTCTTTCAGAATGACGTTTACTTAATTTCTGATCAGTGTTGTAAAAGTCAAAGCCAAACCAACAGGTCATTAAATACAATGACTCTAATGTGCTAAGTGACTATAGTTGAGAGCGCTCTTTAAAAATCAACCAGACTGTTTTTTTTAATTTACAGATCAACCAAAATCGTATTACAGACAGAAATTCAGTGTTTCGATGTGAGAAATTAGCAAATAGAGTTAAGAAAAGTAATTCATTGAGTACTTTGCCAAGAAATAAAGTTTTGGCAAAAATGTCACCCCTCACCTGTGCAGTAGTTTTACAGAGGGAAAGCTCTTTCATAAAGGGTCTCATCTGATGTTCGAAAAACCTACAGAGTTGCGCAGGTAAAAACATTCTCATTTTATACAATCCTCCTGTATAAAATGTTGTGTCTGTGGCAGTTCAAGTCACCCTCAGTCAAGGACAGAACAGTAACAGCTAGTCAAACTGCAAATTCATTCATGTGTTTCCTGACCAGGACTTCTTTCCATTTCCTTTTTAATGAAATAGAACAGAATACAGTGGAAAGAATAGGAAAAAACTTAAAAGTCAAAATGTACTGCAACTAGTAAAGTTCAGTATTTCTCGCAAACCTGGAATTAGATGTGTGCCAGGTCAGGCTCCTCTGAATGTCCTGCGGGCTGTGGACATGAATATGTTAGGAAAACACAGAAGGTATTCCCAGCCATGGGAGGCAGAACCCCGTTTCTCATTATCCAAATAACCAGCTATGTTTTTGGTGCCATTTCCTGGAAAAAGGTCGTAGTATTTATTTTAGGAGCCCCTCAACAAGACTCTATCCACATCCAACAAGGAGAGCAGCCCTGTGAGGAGGCATGGAAGTGAGCTACCAGCAAGACATGCTGGCAGAGCATATTCATTCAGTCACTCAGTCCTGTCCAACTCTTTGCGAACCCATGGGCTGTCACCTGCCAGGCTCCTCTGTCCATGGGATATCCCAGACAAGAATACTGGAGTGGGCTGCCATTTCCTTCTCCAGGGGATCTTCTCGACCCAGGGATTGAACCAAGGTCTCCTGGATTGCAGGCGGATTGTTTACTATCTGAGCCACCAGTGAAGGCCATGTTATCTACATATATACCACAAGTGCTCCCAAATGCTCAGATCTTTTCTAATCTTTAAAAAACAAGGGGAAAAGCAGTTACAAGCCTTAACTCGTCACTATATATGTTTTTTGTACTGAAATTTGAAAAATAGTGGTCAGCATTCACCACTGAGTCATGTCATGTAGTATTTTTAATATTCTTTTGACTCTTTAAAGTTTTATGTATTCTTTTTTCCAGTTTTATTGAATAATAATTGACATACATCTCTGTATAAGTTTAACATGTACAGAAGTGATTACTACAGTCGGTTCAGCTAACATCCATCTTCTCTTACAAATACAATAATAAAAAAAGAAAAAAGGAAAAAATTTTCATTGTGATGAATATTCTTAGGATTTACTCTGTATGTACCACCCAGCAGTGCTAGCTATAGTTACTGTGTTGTACATTACACCCTAGGTACTCATTGCAGTCTTATAACTGCAACTTTGTATCTTTTGACCACCTTCCTCCATCTCCCCCTTCCCCAGCTCTGTGCCTCTGGTAACCACAAATCTCATCTCTTTTCCTATGAGTTTGGTTTTTTCCTTACTCCTTGGAAGGAGAGTTATGACCAACCTAGATAGCATATTCAAAAGCAGAGACATAACTTTGCCAACAAAGGTCCGTCTGGTCAAGGCTATGGTTTTTCCTGTGGTCATGTATGGATGTGAGAGTTGGACTGTGAAGAAGGCTGAGTGCCGAAGAATTGATGCTTTTGAACTGTGGTGTTGGAGAAGACTCTTGAGAGTCCCTTGGACTGCAAGGAGGTCCAACCAGTCCATTCTGAAGGAGATCAGCCCTGGGATTTCTTTGGAAGGAATGATGCTGAAGCTGAAACTCCAGTACTTTGGCCACCTCATGCGAAGAGTTGACTCACTGGAAAAGACTCTGATGCTGGGAGGGATTGGGGGCAGGAGGAGAAGGGGACGACAGAGGATGAGATGGCTGGATGGCATCACTGACTCGATGGACGTGAGTCTGAGTGAACTCTGGGAGTTGGTGATGGACAGGGAGGCCTGGAGTGCTGCGATTTATGGGGTCGCAAAGAGTCGGACATGACTGAGGGACTGAACTGAACTGAACTGATGAGTCTGGTTTTTCTATATCCATTTGTTCATCAGTGGACACTCAGGCTGTTTCCATGTCTTGGCTGCTGTAGATAATGCTGCTATGAAACGGGGGTGCAAATACCTTTTCAAGTTAGTGTTTTCATTTCTTTTGGATATATCCCCAGAGGTGGAATTGCTGGATCACACAATAGTTCTATTTTCAATTTTTTGAGGACTCTCCATACTGTTTCCATAGTAACTGCACCAATTTACAATCCCACCATGCCATAATACTATAATCTGGTCCATCCAGTGCCATTCAACCTTTTCTTTGAAAGCTGACCAACAACCACTCTCTCTGTTTCAATGTATTCAGCCTGTCAGCTGAACTTGAGACTGTTTAAAACTCTCTTTTCTGGGTCCTTATCAGGTTGAACCCTCTAAAAAAATGCAAGTTTCCTGCAGGCTCTCTTTCCTCTCTCCTCAGTGATATTATCTGTTCCTATGGTTTCAACTTTCCCCATTATGCGGGTTATCCCCAAATCTGTGTCTCCATCTCTGCCCTCTTCCCTGAGTGCCAGGCCCACATCTCCAGTTACATGCTGAGGATGCTCATTTCAGAGACCATCACACGTCTGCTCCATACAAGCTGCTATGGCATGTGGAGTGGCATCACCTCTGCCCTCAAGAAAGAGCATCAATTTAATGCAATGGGAGGACATGGAGGTCTGAAATCACATGCATCACACACAGCATGTCTTACAGGCCTCTCCCTCCTCCTGGGGTCTGTACTTTAGTTCAGATCACCACCAGGAGCCTTCGTGTTCTTCTCTCTCCTCAGCCCTCATATCTGTCTCTCACTAGATCCTGTGACTTTCACCTCTGAAACATTTCTGTCCCTCTTGCTCCCTGCCACTGTCATAGCTTATGACCATGCCACCTCTCACCTTTCTGCCACTATTGCCCAGACTCTGAGCCAACCCCTCCCTCCATCCATTCTCCACTCAGCTGCTCCACTTCCAGATCGCCAGCCTGGTCCTGTCACGCTGCCATCCCTGAAGACTCCTGCCTCCTGCCACTTACGGAACACAACAGCACACACAGAGCTCAATACTAATGTTTTACTTTTACCAACATTTGACAACTGGTGTGCTGATAAGTGGGAATCCACAGCACTCGGACAACATAATAAATCTACAGAGCGGAGGCTAAAAGCAGAGGTAGGTGAAAACCTGTCATCTGCTTCATCAGGTACTCCACACTCTGCACAATTGCCTGGAGACAGCTCAAGCCATGGCGAGACAGACCCTGGCTGTTTCCCTTTCTCCTGACTGATGGTGTGATTTATCCCTGCCCCCAGCAGAGAGGATTCCATTTCAACTCTTGTGCCTTTGCCTTGTAGTAGACTTGACCCTCCAAACTTTCTTTCCTCCACTTCTTAACAGGTTTTTACCTACTAGGTGTTTTCTTTGGAGTCACGTTTAATACATTAATGTCCAGCCAACGGAAAAGTTATTCAACAGAGAAAAGTGGTAATGTCACCAGAGCAAAGTGTACCCTTTAATTAGAGCATAAATATTTGCTCCATTGATGAGAGTAATAAAGAATTCATCAGTACCTGAGCCCAGCAGCCTGTTCGGTTGTCCTTCTTGTGAAGAAATGTACTAGAAATAAACAAGTTTCCTTTTAATGCGAAGATGGATTATATACAATCCAACTAAAATAAAACCTCAATGACAAACAGTCGAGTTAAGCTTAGAAACATTTTTCTTCACCATTTTTCTTGGGAGACAGAAGGGCTTTCATTTTTAAACACCTTGCAAGAATTGTGTTCTGGTGCCAGGACAGGTTCAGGCTAATCCTGTGACCAAAGATTTGAGCAGCAGTGATGCTCAGACACCTTAAGATGTTCATTCATTTAAAAAGACCCCAGTACTCTGTATAGTTTCACCCAAGAATTATAAAGTTTTTAAAATATTTATCTCAGGGAGTAAAACAAAATGATATCTGGGGCTTCCCTGGTGGTCCAGAGGTTGGCTCCACACTTTCACTGCAGGCAGCACAGGTTTGATTCCTGGTTGGGGAACTAAGTTCCCACGTGCCGCAAGGTGCAGCCAAAAATGAGAGAAAAAGAGAGAAAATTATTTCTAAGCCTACCTACATGCCAGCTTCATGCTTTCTGCTGTCTAACTCTCTCCTACCTCCAGAAGCCTCAGAGGCATATGCCCTGTGCTCCATTTCACAGAATAAGAAAACAGATTCTGGGAGCCATTACTTCACAGTAAGGGACTAAGCCAGAACTGAACTTGAGTCTGTTAAATTGCTTTTCACAGCTACGAAATTTTGCCTCAAGGACTGTAAACCAGAAAACGTAACAGGTCAGATCTACACAGAGAGTCTTGTTAACTAAGGTTTTATAGTAGGCAAGGAGTCTACATTCCAAAAACAATGTTTATTTACATTAAAACACTTCTCACATGATGCTATTTTTCTGTTGTTATTGTTCCTGAATTGTCAGCAATTATACTGCTGAATCTTGCCTTGACATTACAGTGAAATTCTAAAACATGCAGAGGAACCGCCAAGAATCCCCTCAAAGTCCTTGTGTTTGTAAATACTGATACAAGCAAAGACACCAAATGGTCCAATCACTCAATCATTGTGGGGGTGGGAGGAAGCAGATAGGCCAAGACGCGGCTAGGAAATATCTGAAAACTTTCCTTAACCTTCAATGAACTCTATCCCACTGGATTTTTTTTTAAATGTCCTTTTATTACAAATATGGGAGAAAATATGGCATCATTTCTACACTATTTCTAGTATATGACCTTTGTCAAGTCACATCAACTCACCAATCTTAAACTTCATTATCTGCAGAAGGGGGTGATCAGAACCATAACCCCACAGGGTAGGTGTGTGGAAAAAAGGACGGCAGTCAAGTACTTGATCACGGGTAATTAAGCTACAAAGCATGTAATGTGCTTTTTTCTTTTCCATTTTCATCTCTGGATGGAATCTTCTCCCTAATCAGACCCTCAGACAGCCTGGGGAGAGCAGAAGATAAGGAGCATAAAGATGAAGCCCATCATCTTTGTATCCTGACACCCAAAGAATTTTGCAACAAGACAACAGGCTTGAAAGGGCAAACACGGTAAAGAATGTCATTCTCCTTTGCACATCAAGAACCCACTCTAAAAGTCTTAGATTGCAGAGCTCTCTCTCCTGGGATAGCTAAGCCACAGGTTTGTCCCCCTCAAGGAGACAGTCAGGAAGTAATGGGTGAGAAAAGGTCAAGCCCATCCATGTGTTGCTACAAGTGGATCATGGGATGGGGCAGCAGAAAGAGGAAGCAGAAACAGGTCAGAACAGTGGGCCTGAGCTCTCCGGTGGGCTTGGCTCTGAGGCTGGGGTGGGTGGATGATTGAGGGGACGTTAAGGATGGGAGTGCTGGTTAGCACACGGACACGGTGGGAGACGGCCTTGAACCCCACCCCAGCCCCACCTGGGGCCAGCACACTCACAGGGGATCATTGTGAGCACCGCAAGGCTTGATGCAGACAAGGGGTAGGGCTTACTTTTCTGAGCTGCTCTTCCTTCCCTGTCTGGGAAGTCTGAAAGGACTCAGAAGTACCTCTATAGCCCAGGAAGAGGGGCCGGCAGTGGAACTGCCCTCATCCAGGGGCTGGCTGGAGCCTGTAGCAGGGAAGCAGTGGGGGTTACAGCTCCAGCAAGAGGCAGTATGGGGCCAGAGGCCCAAGGAAGGTCCAGACACAGAGCCAGCCACCCTGGGCCCCTAACTGCCGCTGCAGATACCACAGCAAGCAGAGGCCCCCTGCAGATCCACCAAGCCTGAAGCACTGGCAGGGGCACTGCCTCAGAGACCAGAGGACCCTCTCATGCCAGAAACTAAGTGACCCAAGAAGGGAGATTTAAACCAGACTCAGGCAAGACCTGGAGAAGGCAATGGCACCCCACTCCAGTACTCTTGCCTGGAAAATCCCATGGATGGAGGAGCCTGGTAGGCTACAGTCCATGGGGTCGCTGAGAGTCAGACATGACTGAGCGACTTCACGTTCACTTTTCACTTTCATGCATTGCAGAAGGAAATAGCAACCCACTCCAGTGTTCTTGCCTGGAGAACCCCAGGGACGGGGGAGCCTGGTAGGCTGCCGTCCATGGGGTCACAAAGAGTTGGACACGACTGAAGTGACTTAGCAGCAGCAGCAGCAGCAGCAGGCAAGACCTACATCCTGGACAGATCGATCACCACAAAGAAAGTCTGAATCAGAAACAGGTAAGATCTAGAAGCTCACTGGCACTAGGTAAGACCATACAGCACAGCTGATGAAAACGAAGAAGAAAGCATTTCCCATCTACATTTCACCACAGTGAATAATTCTGACAATCCGTTGCCATTTTTGAGTATTAGCATAAGTGCTCTAATGGTTCCTAAACTAATCTCATAAGATTACCAGACGAGAAAACCTAGGCAAGATATATGTGGAAATCAAAAAGTCTTGATACAGCACAGCACTGGCTGATAGCCAGGCTCCTTTGCACATCCACGCTGACGGCGCTCAGCCAGCCATCTCTCCTCTCAAATCAAAGTCGATGTATTTTGCTTTGTCATATACAATTGATAGAAACTACAGGCTGTTTTATTGGTCTGACTTTCTTCTTGAAGTATCAAGGTAATGAATAACTGCACCAAAGCAGGCCCCAGGAAAACTCCCTTGGAAGGACCTGAACCACTCACATAAAGGTAATCTTTTGATGAAACTGTCCACTTGATTACAAGGTTAACCCTGAAATTAGTTGACTTAAGTAGGCCTAATGTTACTAGCAAAATGAAGCAGCTTCAACAACTTGGATTCGGGTACAAACGATAAGCCTGAATTCCACACCAGTAATTAGTTTCAGTGATGACTCTGAGATGACTGAAGGGTCCAAGGTGCCCAGTGACAAAGCCTACAGCCTAGGTGCTGCTCTAACACCATGAGAGCAGATGAAATCTGCTCCTCCCCTGACCAGACAAGGTGGACAGACATTCCCTAGGGCAGCAGGGTGCTGGGACAACACCCTTACCCTCCTCCACTGTAGCAAGAGAGGGTTCCAGCCAGGGCCTATGGATGACCTCTAATCCCTGCTAATTCCCCCTACCTGAAGGTGGAAATTTGTTTTCTTACTACTATTTGATAAATTTGTGTTTGCTCTATAAGGCCTCCCTCAGGCCAAAGAAAAGAACCTTTACCTCACTCTACCTTCAGAACTAGGATATGGAAATGGGCCTTCTAAACATATGAAAACAACACTAAAAATCGAAATGAAGAAAACAGAAACATAAGAACTAAGATGGCAATCATATCTGTCATGCTCTTCTATTTCAGCTAGAGTGGAAGAAAAATGGGCACCATTTCTAAAAGCTTCCATCTGTTTCTAATGGTATAAAGATAACCTCAATCTCAAATTTCTCACAGTCATTTTTCTACCAGAAAACAATAATACGATAAGATATAAACTTTCTCCATTAATTTTAATAGGTCTTAAAGCAAATGCTTTGTTTCTATTCTGTATCTGCATTTTCAACACACAAAAGTTAGCCCCCTTTTGGCAAAAGGAGAAGCAGACAATCCCTTTAGTCCTGTCAACTTGGGGTCCTGCCCACAACTTATCAGGATATGGCTGTGGATCATGTGCACTCACTTAAAGCCAAGGTTAAATTCACTTCCTCTTTAAACTAGTGGGCCCTCCCTCCCTGACCCAAAGGTCTTCCTGGTAAGTTTAGTATAGAAACTTCAGTAGGAATATTTGCTTATTCCTGAGTCTGCCCACTAAATAAAGCTTGGTAGTACTTCTCTTCGTTTACAAAGGCTTTACTGCCAATGCCATGAGAGCTTTTAATTCTGTTACCATTCACATGACAAAATTTCCACTCAGGTCAAGAACTATTGTAAAGTTGGGCAGTTGTCCAACTTAACTTAAGGAACTTTAGAAAATCAAAATTCTATTTAGTTAAGTAGGAATTCTGATGCAATCATTCAGAAGGAAACCTAAAATTATTTAAAAAAATAATCTATCCATCTGTTTCCTCATCTCCAACCAAAAAGACTAATGTCAAAATGTATCGCTGAAGTTGTAAAGAGAAAGTCTTCATTGTCTCCAAAATTTTTATCATCAATCTCATTCCAAAAACAGATATCACTGTAGTATTAAAAAGCAATATTTTTATAACTATCTGAAAATTGCAAGTGGCTAGAACCACAATTTGTCTAGCCACTTACAAAGACAATGTCTGATTAAGAAATCGTCAGATGTTAAGTACTTATGTGTCACGTTAAGCAGAAAGAACAGTATGTGACATAAATTTCACTTTTATCATAACTGGCTCACTTTTTCTAATATAATTCAGTTGAATCAAATTGTGTACTTTGCATTACATACTATGGCACATTATTTAACTTATATTTACACACACTGTGCCTATGTCATTTTCAGTTTTACTGAAAACAGCTCCATTTTCATGGCTGTTTATACAATTAGACTTTTAATGTGACGAATGATGGACAATAGCTGGGTCATGTGGCCAAGACAAAGATTTCCCTCGAGTGTGCTTACTTGTCAATACAAATGATAGCAGAAAATGTTCCCTGAAAAAGGTGGGGGAGGGGCCCGTCTGTAGATTTTCACTAAGGACAAAGTCAAAAAATGAAAAAATATTTGGAAAAGACACTAAGTTATCAGCAGTTATTATTCTCACATTCTGCCTAAACAGACAGCAAAGAATACCACCTAATACTTGGCCCTGAGGGCATGACCTGCAGACTCAGCATGGCCCTCCTGCATCAACCAAGCCCAGCCTCTTCCTTTTATTAAAAAAAAAAAAAAGAAGAAGAACCTGAGGCTGAGGGGAGCCAGTGATTTGCCAGAGTGAACACAGCCCAGATTTTCTGACTGCATACCCAAGACTGCCAGATTTTGGTAGCAGACTGTGTTCACCAGACCACAGAATTTCATAACTTTATAAAAACAGCATACAATAAGGATTCCTCTACTTAAGGAATATTTTAGTTCATAAGACACCATTTTAGCCATTAATATACCTTCCCATTTAATTATCCCATCATCTTGTTCTTGTAATATTTCCTTAATTATTCTAATATTTTAAAATACCTACCAACTGCTTTTATTTTGTAGCTTGGGTGTATACAGAGAAGCAATCATAGCATTCTTAACTGTAAAGATGGATCACAGGTCACTCTCCCCAACCCCTTACCCATGCACCTCAACCCCCCTCCACGTAAAACTTCATTCAAGCACACAGAATTAGTCAGATACAGGGTTTTAAGTGGATGCTCATTCTTCTGGGGCACTTGGTAATTAGCATACTAGCCTCCCGGGCTGGCCTCCAGACTCAGGGTGGCATATATCATATGTTCTTGTGGGAAGCAGTTCCCAAACCCCAGAAGACCAAGAACAAAGGAGCCGGCAGGCTCTAGAGAAGCCACCCCATCAACAGTGTATTAAAGACACCCATTAGTTGCCTCAATCAGCTAATTAACTCAACAAATGCAAAACCTAAATCATTAAAGAAAGTGGTTCTGATTGCATTGCTGGGCTCTAATTTGGTGTTGCTAACCCAGCAGGGTGGGAACAGGGCTGCTCCACAGAAAACAAAAAAACAGTCCACACTGGGGAGCCGACATGGGATGGGACTGAATTTTTTATGAAAGTTGAGCCCTACCAGGAAGTTTCACTGGTGAAAAAAGGGTACCAGGGAGACCTCTGTGTTTATGCTTTGAAATTTAAATCAATTTAAATATAAATTGCTATCCTTTTTAGTCATTATGAGAAAGAAATAAAATGTGGGTTTCAGATCTCTGGTGTGCAAATGGTCATTAACTTTCATTTGACCTTGTGTGTAGAATGAATATTGAATTTATGCACAGGGTACACTCATTACACTCATCTAGTTTGCTCAAAGAAAACACGTTCCCAGGAGCTGTCGTGCTGGCAGCCAGCTTTCCATGCTCAAACAGAAAACTGTGAAGTCCCCGCTTTATGTCTGCCCCACCTTCCACCCAACTCTCTGCTCCACACCCAGGAAACTGTTTCCCAAGGTTTGGCCACGTTTATAAGACACAGGCAATAACAGCTAAGAATCTGAATGGTGTAAAATCATTGTCCTGGACCACATGAGACCAGAGAGCATCAGTGCTCAGTTCTCCCTTCCGGTATCTGGTTCCCTAAAACAAGAACAAGCTCCCATTTAGAGTGATAAATACCTTTGTCTACTGAGCCTTATAAACATTACCTTCCTTCACTGAAGAGTTCCTGCAGTGCATTTTTTAAAACAAAGGCCTCTAAACCTTGCCCTTTCACACACACTCTGCTGTGGTTATTACCATTCTTCACCTCCTTGGCAAATCAGTTCCATTTACTCTCTTAATGGACACGACCATGTAGAAGGAGGAAAAAGAAAATCATCTTGCCTTTCTAATTTCCTAAATTCTAAGTAACCCTCAGGGTTAAAAAGAGCCCAACTTCCATGCTGGTTGCTCTCAGATACCTTGCTATTCAGGAGAAAACAGGGCAAAGGGCTATTTTCTTTTATGGTATGTCACTGAATGGTTATTTATCATTTTGACTTAATAGCTCTAATTACAAAAGACAGTGTCATGGGATTCTTTTTTTAAAGGCAATTTTCTTCGTATCCCAGTGGGAGAGTTAGAAAAAATTTACAAAGCATCTGCCTCATGCATTTTCAATTGTTCCTGGGTTTTATTGATGCTATTATTTTCTTGATAGGAAGATTTTTACATTTTCAAGTAAGTTTTAACTTTGCATTGCATTGACAATGACTGTTTCAAGACTCTTATTATGGTTTCATGCCATTAAATAAAAAAGAAAGATACAACTTGTCAACCACTGAATTGATCACTGTTTAGTAAGAACATGCACTGGTGGAGACGGGATGTGAATGTACAAAATCCGTCAGCTGGCGGGAGAGCCTCTGGAAATGTTAGAACAAGGAGTTATTATAGCACCGAGAAGGGGGAGATTTTTACAAACTTCAACAATCAGCATGGTGTTAGGCAAAGCTCTCTCTTCTCAGGAAAACATCTTAGATCCTCAATCAATCAGGAAGACCAGAATGTTGTGTTGATGATTTTGGGGGAAAACACATGCTACTTCTTTCCTCTTGGTTGACAAATGCTAAATAGCACATTTGTTAGTGGGGCTAACAAGACAATCGGTGTGGGTCTGTGCTGACCACAAACGAGAGCCATGGCCCTGCTGGCTCAGCATCCAGGAGGCGGCAAAGGAGAAGAGGACACAACACCAACCACGTGAAAACGTCAGCTCCGAGAGGAGACGGGGCACCCTGTAGGGCAGGTTGGGGAAGACTTAAAATTTTTAAGGGGTTGAAAATATCACTAAAAATAAAGCATAATATCTCAACTGCTTAAAATACAGCCAATAGACCTCTGTCATTATAAACTAGCATTTTCTAGCTTGAACATTCATTATTAGCACACTCAGAGATTAGATGGAAAAAAACTATTCAAGACAGGATTACTACAGCTTTTATTAATACTTCCAAAGCATTTAAATTTTTTTCAATAGCAAGTTAATCACAAGAAACCAGAAAGGGGTTTGAGCTAGCAATAATTGTACCAGCATGTTAAGTCTGCCTTTGTTGGTCCTTAATTTTATTATTACCATCCACTCTAAAATCCCATTTTACTGTGCATTCTCCTTTATGAGCAATGTGTTCATGAGAGAATAAAGTCAAACACTGTGCTACATTAAAATAAAAAGTAAAAAGTTAGAGGACCATAAAAGTAGAAGCAATTCCATTGGCTTAATGGTTATTTTTATTTTTTTAAATGTGCAGAAGGGAGAAACCTTTCTCTACTGTTAAAAATAATCAGTCCATCTATTTCATTTTTCATGACAAAGCGATGGGGATGTCTTCTCTGTGGGAAGCTTCTGCCCTGAAGGAGAACATGTCCCTTCAATTGTGTCAGACCTCAACCCTCTCTGCAGAGCTTCCTGTCAGCACTGACTCCCTGCCAATCTCACAAAGGGGCTTAGAACTGCTTAAATTCTTATAACAAATTATTGGTGACCAGTGACTGTTACCAGCAGTAGATCTTCAAAGCTAGGAATTTAGCCAGGTAATAAAAGGCCCTCAACTTGTCTGATGGGTTCACCCAGATTACCAGATCCCACAGTCACCTGTTGAATGTTTTACAAACACGCGGTTCAGTATACAGCAAATGTTAATCACCAAGCTGGAGAAATCACATACCCATTCAAAATGCCTATTTAAGCTTGAGTATAGGAATCAACTCTCACATCCATACATAACCACTGGAAAAACCATAGCCTTGACTAGACGGACCTTTGTTGGCAAAGTAATGTCTCTGCTTTTCAATATGCTATCTAGGTTGGTCATAACTTTTCTTCCAAGGAGTAAGCGTCTTTTAATTTCATGGAATCAAAGATGATTGAACAAACAAAGAGGATTTCTGAGGCTAGGAGAAATAATTTAACGTGAATGTAAAACTCGGGCTTCCTTCTCATCCTTTCCGGCCTATTAAAAATAATGTTTCTAAAAGCTAAAACTAAACACAGTAGGTAAAACCATTTTATACAATTTTATGTTGTATATATATATTTAACATCCCAAACAAATAATAAAATCTTGGTACAAAAATAACACGTTAACCTGAATCCCTGGCTAATTTATTTGAAAATGAGGGGGGGAAACTGCTGCTATTTACTGCTTGAAAAATGTAAGTTTTCACTCGATTCTTTTCCATTCCCAGAAACAAAAGTAGAAAATGTGAATGCCTTTCCATAAACCAAATCTTTACTCCCCATAACAACAAGGGAGGGGACACAGCGTAGCTAGGAAAACTCGAGACTGGATGTTGGAAAGCCTGGGTTTGCACTGGCTGCAGCCTTAACCTGTGTACTCTCAGGCACGACGTTTCCCTCTAAATCCTCTCTGAATCACGAGATTCAGACAATACAAGCAATTTCTCCTGTGGTGAGCACTCTGCCCCAGCAGCCATCCCTCTCCTGCTGGTTTTCTCTGGGGAGCCACACCTGCCCCAGCCTCAGTTCGTGGGACTTAACCTCTGTATCCTGCCCTCCATCCAAGCTTCCACTGCTCCAGAGATGGGCATTCCATCCTTCCAGCAAAGTCCCCACCGAGACTTCCATGGGCCTTACCAGGAAAGAGGTTCTCTCCTGCTGAGACTGATTAGCTCCACAGATACCCTGAGCTGATAAAGTCCCCTTGTGGTTTTCAGTTTATTTTTCTCTCACTTGTCCCTAAGAGTCCTGAATAAAACATTCCCAAGGTTGTGACTCCATTAAGGATAATGAAAGAAATTAATGAAAATACTATTATAATTAAATATTGGAGCTGGAAGGAATCACAAAGGTTCCTACATTCTATACCCACCCCATCATGATACAATACAAATTGGAATCCGTTTACCAAAGTCACAAAGACATTTAATGGTACAAACAGAGTCTAGAACCTCTTCTGTGTTTTCCAAACATTAATATCCTCGATACTTAGTTTTAAAACATTTAACTAGGTATGGACTAGGAGAGAGAGTGAAATATAAAAACTGCCAAAGAGGTTTACCAATATGAGATTTCTGGCTTTCCAGAAATAAAAGCCCACCATGGCACAAATTTCATCTAATCTAAAGATACTGAGAGCTAAACATGCTTTGGCTGTGGATTCCCTTGCAAGGGGGAAGAAAATGTTCCTAAGACTCTAACGGTCTAACAATTAGCAGTAGAATCAGCAATTCAACAAAAAAGAAACAAGTGCAAGGATATCTGTGTTAACATCTTAAAACCGTGTGAAGCCTTAAAATGCTATTCATATTCACTAAGGTTAGCATTTAGAGGAGAAAACTGTTTAAAGGCACATCCTAATGGCTTCTTAGAAAATTACAACAAAATAGATTTTTTACAAAGCTAGATCCTTGAATCATCTATATAATCTATCAATTGGCAATTACTTTTATTTCTGTTTGTAGGAGAGCTGAAACCAAAAAACTCTTTATACTAATTCTTGTTTTAACAACCCTTCACAAAGACGTAAATCTGGCATGACCACCTGAGCCCTAATTAACAGTTCTACTGCAAGACAGATATTAAGGCAATCAATTCCTTTTGTTAAGCTCCAGATGTGCCAACTACTATTTCAATACTTTTTTTTATTAGAAGTATACCAGTTTCTTCTTATTCTACCTTGAAAAAATCAAAATAGTTTTTTTTTTAAAAATGACCATACAGAAAGCACCATTCTGCAGCTAAAATTCTGTTTAAGGCTGTGTTTAATAGTTCATTTTATCACCTCCTAACTACATAGTAATACATTATCCTTTTTCAGACAGCCATTGACTTACTCACGTTTATTTATATCTGAAATAAACAATGTGATTTTAAAATAGCAGGTAGCCGTATTTGTCCTTGCTCACCACCATACCGTCAATGCCCTAGAGTAGGTGCTCAGTTAGAATCTGATAAAGGAATAAAAGCAATGCTTATGAGTTAGGTTCTCATACTTTGCTGCTATTATTTTTCATCTACTCTCAAGGCCAAATCAAGCAGCAGCAGTGTGGGACGAATCAGGTGGGTATCTCCTGAAGTCCCTATTTGGATTCTTTGAATATTGCAATATCATCTTAGTTATTTTTGCCCCTAGACAGTTTCCCAAATTTGTTGTGGTTTGGGGAATGTGGCACAGAAAAGTATGTTTCTCTCTAAAAATGATCTTCTTTGCTTACTCTATTTTTCTAGTCAGAAAACTTATTTAATTTTGTCAGGGACAAAGAATGCCAACTATCTTTTTTATTATTCAATTTATGTATTACCGGACCCTAGCTAATGAAATAGCATGAGGGGAAAAAAGGGGAGTTACTTGGGTTGGTAAGACAGATAAAATAGTCATAATTGATAGACACTATATTTGCCTATAAAGAAAACCCAAGGTAAATTTAAAACTAGCTATTAGAATTCATTTAAGTTCAACACTTTTGATAGGGACAAAAACAAGAATTCTCATGCAGGAAAAATAAACAATTAGAAAAGATAACAGATGTGGATCAACAAACTGATTCAAAGTATATATGGAGAGGAAAAAGACCCAGAATAGCCAAAACAATGTTGAAGGAGAAAAAGCTGGAAGGCTGACAGTACCCTACCAACACTCACTGTGAAGTTACAGTGATCCAAACAGGGTGGTCCTGGCGAAAGCACAGACAAGCAGGTCAGCGGAAGAGAAGAGAGAGCCCAGACATAAACCCACACAAATACAGTCAAGTGACCTTTGGCAAAGGAGAGAAGGCAATAAAATGGAAGAAGGATAGTGTTTTCAACAAATGCTGCTGGAACAACTAGACATACACACACCCACACATAAAAGAACCTAAATGCAGACCTAACACTCTTCATGAAAATGAACTCAAAATGGATCACAGACTTAAATGTAACGCAAAACTATAAAATTTCTAGGATGTAATAGAAGAAAACATAGATGATCTTGTGTGTGATATGACTTTTTAGCTATAACACCAAAGGCAGGATCCAAAAGAGAAGAAAGATAAGCCTGACTTTATTAAAATTAAAAATCTTTGCTCTTTCAAAGACAATGTGAAGAGAATGAGAATACAAGCCAGAGACTGGGAGAAAACACCTGCAAAATATATCCAAAAAAGGACAATCATCAAAAATATATACAGAACTCTTAAGACTCAACAAGAAAACAAGCAAGCTGACTGAAAAATGGATCAAAGACTTTAACAGACACCTCATCAAAGAAGATATAAAGATAACAAGTAAGCACATGAAAAGATATTCCAGATCACATGCCATCAGGAAAATGCAAACTAAAACAACCAAATCTGAAACACTGACAACAAATGCTGGTGAAGATCCAGAGCAACAGGAACTCTCGTTCACCGCTGGTGGGAACGCAAAGAGCACAGCCACTCGGGAAGGTAGTCACCAGAAGCAGCTTCTTACAAAACTCAACACACTCCTACCACACGGTCCAGAAATCACACTCTTTGCTACTCACCAAAGCAGCTGAAGACTATGTGTGATGCACGTGTCTGTGTAGATGAAAACAGTATACAAACATATACACAGATGTTTATACAAGGTTTATTTATAACATCTATAACTGCCAAAACCTGGAAGCAATCAAGATGTCCTCTGGCAGGTGAACGGATACATAAACTGTGGTACATCCAGACAACGGAATACTATTTTTTTTTTTTTTCAGACAACGGAATATTATTCTTTTTTTTTTTTTTTTCAGACAACGGAATATTATTCTGAGCTAGGAAGAAATGAGTTATCAAGTCATTAGTAGAAGACATGGATGAACTTTAAATGCCTATTACTGACTTAACAAAGCCAATCTGAAAAGACTATCTACTCTATGATTTCAACCACGTGATGTTCTGGAAAAGGCAAAACTATGGGGACAATAACATAAGTGATTTCCAGAACATGGGGGAGGGAGGCATAAATAGCTAGAGCAGAAGGGCAGTGAAGTGATTCTGTGTGATGCTATAATATAAACACATGTTATTAGACATTAGTCCAAACCCATAAAATGGACAGTACCAAGAGTGAACCCTAAACTATGGACCGTGGGTGACAAGGATGTGTCAACATAGGCTATCGATTATAACAAATATACCCCTCTGAGATGCTGGCAGTAAGGGAGCAGGGCATGTGGGGACACAGGGTATATGGGAACTGGGTACTTTCTGCTCAGTTTTTCTGTGAATTGAAACTACTCTAAAAGGTAAAGTTTATTTCAAGAAAAAGTGTCATGAAAGACAAAGACAGAAACCTTCACTTAAAAAAAAAAAAAGCTAAAAATACCAGAAGCCAAAAAAATAACAGTAACCAAAGGCACCAAAGAATACATTAAGCAAAAAAATGTACAAAGCTTTAAGGAGACATTTTTAAGACAGTACTGTAGATATGAAAAAAAGTGGAATGAAATCCTAGATTCATGAATGGAAATGCTTATCTCTAAAGTGCCAATTTATCTAATGACCTATAAATTCAATACAGCTTAAAAATTACCAGTAGGGGTTTTCGTGGAACTTGACAAAATAAAACTATGAATTTACGTCCCCATTCCTGATATATTTGTGTTTCACTCTGTCCCTGAGAAGTTGCCAATGTTGTCTTGACATTCCAAGCTCCACGGATGAAATAAGTAAGGAAAATAGAGATGCTAACCTCATGGCATAACAGTCAACTTCATACCAGTCTTTGACTCTGCACAGTCCACTGTGTGTGGGTCTTGCTTACGCTTTCTCAATTCTCTTCACCTCCAGAGTTCAAACTTCTCAGCCTGACATCTGGAATCTACCTCTTTCTGCCTTGTTCACTTTGCTCCAGCCACTTTCACTTCCTTGCTGTTCTCTACACACATTTTGCACACCTCTGTCCAATGCTCTTGCCTGGACGTCCACGGGGCTCACCCCTCAGTGACTTCAGGTCTTTGCTCAAGGGGCCTGCCCAGCCCACACTGTGTAAATTAGCAACCACCTCCTTCTCCAGCCCCATCTCTATTTACTTGTTCTATTTTGCTCCAGCAATGACAGAGTATATGTATTTTATTATTTCCCCAACTTTTTCTAAAACTTAAAAAGTAAATCTATCTTCCAAGGCACTATCATCCCAACTCATACAGACTGTACATTTTTTCTCCTTACGGTTGTGGGACACTACATCAGCTCTAGCACAATTTTTTTCTAAGACGCCCTTCCTACAACCTGTATACTGGTGTCCCTCCTCCCTCTTGGCCTCCATCTATGCAAACATCCACGATCTAATGCCATTCCCACTAATTTAATGCCTGGGCGCTGCGGATCCGCATCGCTGTGCCTCGCATTTCTTCTCCACCACCTCTGTAGTATCCAGGCTCTGCATCCTCTACAACAGCCAGATCAACAAAGACATAGTACAAACACAACAAGGTGTGTTTGATCCCAAAAGCCACCAAGAGAAAAGCAAAGTTTTCGTTTCTAGCTAGAGAAAGGAAGATGCAAAATGTATGACTTCTGTTCTGAAGACATCTCTGTTGCAGGCATTTCTTCAAACTGTGGCAACTCTCTGACTTTGTCACAGTGCTTTCACCTGCAGTCTTAGCCTGGTTTACCAGTCTCCACGAAGCCGCTCCCCTCTGTCTGCCATTCCATTCAGCACCGGCCTCCTCTGAGCCGCGAGGGTCCTCCTGCTACTCTTCTTTTCAACGCAAGGGTTCTCTACCTCACTGAGCGTCTGTTTCATACTGAATTTCAGCAAAACATGGCTTTCTCTCCTCAAGATGTAGCTGAGAGCTCCCTTTTCCTTTCCACTTATTATATTCACAGATTGCTTCCTAAGGTATTAGGAATCGGATCCATACCATCAGTTCCTATGAAACACGCTTGCTATGCAATGTTATTAGACAATTCAATTATTTTTTAAGAAGCCACTTTGAGATGAGAAATATAAAACAGAGACCACCATTACATTATCTATTTTCCTCTGTCATTATGACAAGTAATGTAAAGTGGTTTCCTTTCTTTTGCTGGGTACCTAGACCCATGCTTGCAGTGAGCTGCAAACACATTTTTAATTTTGAATTTCATTTTTCCTTGAAGCATGAAATAAAGCCAGGCAGTGAAATTTGAAAGAACTGTATATATGCCTGTGCTATTTTGACAGCAGAATAAATAATTTTTAAAACAAATGGAGATATGCTTTCTGGACCAAATCTTCCCAGGATACATTCAACTGCTCACAACCACAGGACATGTGAAATATCCCCAAAGAATCAGAATCTTCCTCCAGCCCCATGAAAGACTACTCACCAGACTTCCTTGCTTTCAAAGCAATAACAGCTGCTAGCTCTCTCTGCACCTAAGAAAATATTAGGGGGAAAACATCAAATTAGAATAAGAAAAACACAGATTTGTCTTTAGATCTGCAAACAAAGTTAAGAGCTGTTGAGATAAGAGTTAAGTTTGCTGCCATACTTTTGTTTGTTTTAATAATATGGAAAAACTTCTGCATAGGAATTTTAGGCCGAAAACCTCAAAGAATCTAACTGACTTCCTTTAAAAAGAAATTATAAACAGTTGCCAGAATGTACACACTGGAAAACACTGTTACTTACGACGCTTTGATGGAAAGTACCTCAAAAACATAACGTGTAACATTCAGAAATCATGCAAATAAATTATTAAAACAGGCACAATACTGTGGCAAAGATCGTAAATATTTTTTCTCTCCCAAAGATTCTAGTTTATACAGAAATTCTGGAAAAACGGAGATAGGTGAACTTAGTTTAATTGGACTTCTGTCTGAATACAATGAATGATCACTTGAGGCCTGACAGGTTTAACAGCAACCATTTCAGATGACGTGCTGCATAAAAGCGAAAGCTACCAACACACAGGCCAGGTGAAATGGGGACAGGCAGGATGAGCTCTAATATCCTAACTGCCTTAAACCTCACTTATTGTCCAGATTTTTGCTTATTCACTCATTCCCTCTCTCGTCCCTGAACATATATGCTTAAATCCTTTCTCAAAAAGGAACATAAAACAGAGACCAAGAAAGATAACCACAGTCACTTGCAAAGACAATGTGGGAAAAAAAAAGATAACATGAGGATAATATCTGGGAAACCTTTGGAGGTTTGAAGGGGTGGTGGTAGTGAGTTTGGAAGGGTCCTGCAGCTTAATGTGTTATACAAGCGACATTTTAAAGGCAGAGCGTGAAAGTTCAAGGTTAAAGAAGATTTGCTACTGAAATTAATCTAATTTACACTGATGTATGTGAAGGCAAAAGCAGCTCAGCGAGACACTGGGACTCTGCCTGGGATCCATACCACAATGATCAAGGTATCGTCATCCCTAAAGAAAGCATTCCCCCTCCCCCACACTGCTTTACTGTCTTGCTTCCCTGGCTGGCCACTGTGAATGCCAGTCTAAAGGGTATATATACTCTTGATTTAATGGATTCTTTGCTTCCTTAGGGCTTCCTCAGGAAAATTATACTGTAATGAGAAGATAATCAGTCCCTCTCTAATGGTGGGGGTTTGAAATCCAAAAACATTCATGGGGGAATGGATAAAGAAGATGTGGTACATATATACAATGGGATATCACTGGGTCATTAAAAAGAATGAAATAATGCCATTTGCAGCAACACAGATGGACCTAGAGATTGTCATACTGACTGAAGTAAGTCAGACAGAGGAGGAGAAATATCATACAACACCCCTTATATTTGGAATCTAAAAAGAAATGATACAAATGAACTTGCAAAACAGAAAGAGACTAACAGACTTAGAGAAAATCTGATGGTTGCTGAGAGAAGGACAGGGAAAAGGGACAGTTAGGGAATTTGGGGTTGACATGTACACACTGCTGTACTGATAACAGATAACAAACAAAAGACCTGTTGTATAGCACGTGGAACTCTGCTCGATGTTATGTGGCATCCTGGATGGGAGGGGAGTTTGCGGGCGAAGGGATACATGTGTATGTATGGCTGAGTCCCTTCACTATTCACCAGAAACAACATTATTTGTCAATCAGCTGTGTGCGTCCGTGCATGTGTGCGTGCGCCCGCACGCGCGTGCATGCTCAGCCATTCCTACTCCAATACAAAATTAAAAGTTTAAAAAAAATAAACAAAAATGCTCACAGATATAAAAATTTAGTTGAAGAACTTATGCAGAAAAAGAGACTTGGGAGAGATAGAAGTGATGATTAATCAGAGGAAAGCCTTTACAAAATACATGCATGTGTAGTAACAAAAAAGCAAAAAAAAAAACCCACAAATTAGTGCCTGTTTTAGATATTTGAAATTGTGTGTAAGGTTTATTGTTACACACAATCCCCTGTTCCAGGGGAGAATATCTGGAGGTGGACAAAGACACAGATTAGAAAGCCTCCCTGGGGCCCTGTCAATGGCTTCCTAATGTTGTGGCACCCAGGGAAGACTCCTCTTGGCTCAGACATAGGAAGGCAGCAGAGACAGAAAAAGATGCAGAAGGTGGCTCACTTAAAGCTGTCTTCTACACCCTCCTCCTTCAGTTTTCCATAACTGAGACTCTCTTCGTGAGAGCTTCAGTTTTTCTTTCTCGATTTAGAAATAAGACTCAAAACAGAAGTAGCTCAGAAAAGGAAAATGTTATATTCCCAACATTATATAAAACATCTCTGCAAAGATTTGGTGGAGAAAGAAAGGGAGAAAAAGGATGAGCAAGAAACCCACAGAGCACTTTTTGGGAAGCCAAGAAGATGAAAAAAAAAAAAAAAAAAAAGGATAGTGAGAAAGACAAGAACTTCACAGTTAAAAATGAACCTAAGCTTTTTCTTTTTTCCATAAAATAAATGAGAATACTCTACTGTACCACACCACATCCCCTGAACATCTGCAGTCAGGGAGGACGTACAAGATGTTACGTGCGGTGGCGTGTAGAACAGCTTCTACATGTCTGCCCCCGAGGGAAAACATTTTTGAGCAAAACCCCAAGGGTAGGTTATTCTTCCTCCAAAATACAAAGGGGGAAGCATTGAGCAAACAAATCACAAACTGGGTGAGATACCGTTAGAGTCTCCTATAGATGGCTGGAAGGCATCACTGACTCAATGGACAGGAGTCTGAGTAAACTCAGGGAGGCAGTGAAGGTCAGGGGAGCCCGGCGTGCTGCAGTCTATGGGGTTGCAAGAGTCGGACACGACTTAGTGACAGAACAACAACAACACAGTATCCTCTTAGCACTTTTTTTTTTAAAGACACACCAGCAATCATTATTTCATTATTTTCAATTGTAACTAATGCCTGTCTTCTGGGCAGAAGCTCCGCTGAGGCAACGATCTTTTCGGCACCATGACTCAGGGCCACCAACACGCTTGCACTGACCCACAGGAGGTGGGTGAAGAGGCGACTTTAAGGGAACAGAGACAGAACCCAGGGGAGGGAAAAAAAGGTTGCCTGAGGGAGGAAAAGGAAAATCCAAAGAGAAGGCACTCCCCCTAACAAGGGACTTGTAGCAGAAATCTTCAGAACAAATTAGGACTCCAAGCCTCCTTTAGCAAATACTTGTTAGGTTTATTCTGAAAACTTAAACTTTTAACAACTGCAGAAACAGAGACTAGGCTTTTCTTTGTAAGCACTAATACGGGACTTGTCAGCACTGAAAAAGAAACATAACACCCCAGCAACGCTCAAGTTTCCAGATGTCTGAAGTCCTGGCCCACATTTTGATAACAACTTTCTGGGAACCCTGAGCAAAAACCAACCAGCTAAGATGCTCCTGAATTCCTAACACTCAGAGACTGATGAAGATAATAAATATGTGGCGACTCTCTCTGAGTTCCTTTGTGCGTCTATCCACACACACCCTTTTTCCTAATAAACACCTAACCTGTTTCACTTAAAAAAAAAGAAGAAGGTACAGTAAATATGTGCTGATTTAAACTATTAACTTGGGGGAAGAGTCTGTTACACTGCAAAGTCTTTTATAGACAATTATTTTTCTACTTGATCTCCTTGTGCTGTTCTTTAATGTAAGCCTCTCTCATCACGACACAAATGGAACCCTCTCCTTAGATCAGTATCAAAAAATATATACCTATAAATGTTTATTTAAAAATGGCCAAGAGCCGTGCTGTGATATTCACCACTGTTTTTATTTAATGAGGGCGCTAAACCACTGCCTAGAAAATTAGAAGAAATGCGCTGCTGTTGATCTGACGGGAAGTCCATCCTCATGGTGGTCTATCGCAAGCCTTCATTGTTGTTCAGTCGCTCAGTCGAGCCCATGGACCGCAGCACGCCAGGCTTCCCTGTCCTTCAGCATCTCCCGGAGCTTGCTCAAACTCATGTCCATTGAGTTGGTGACTGAGCGTTTTATGTAGCTCAGAAATGTACCCTACCTATGTCACACCCTCAGTGAAGTCTTATAATAAGAAATCAGACACACTAATATTTCTGTAATGAAATGTATGATTATTCATACCAAACGGCATAAAGACAGATAGGAGGAGTCTCAGGATTTTCTACTAAATATATTCAGTTTAGGTTAGACTTTGGCACCAGGTGGTAGAGTGGGAAAGAATCCACCTGCAGGAGACGCCGGAGATGTGAGTTCGATCCCTAGGTCGAAAAGATCTCCTGGAGTAGGAAATGGCAAGCCCTTTCAGTTTTCTTGTCTGGGAAATTCCATGGACGAGGATCCTAGCAGACTGCAGACCATGGGCTCACGAAAGAGCTGGACGTCCCTGAGCAACTAAGCACACACACACACAGGTCATGAAACCTTTTGTTTTTTAGGGCTTTCATATTTCAGGTTTGTGAAAAATGGATCGTAACCCTCTACTAATTTTAAGCTGAAGGTTTGTCTCCATCTTTTTCTCATGTTTCCTCTTGTCAAATAGCTATGTAGTCACTATATTCTGTCTAAGAAATGCTTTCTTTTAAACAGCTCGGCTTTGCATCCATTTTAAACCTGAATGCACATGAGAATCACTTGGGAAGCTTTAAAAAAAGCAGTTGATACTTGGGCTCCATCTAAATCAGAATCTCTGGGGGAGAAGTTCAGCCATCAGTATTTATTGCTGCTGTTGTTCTCAAGTTTCCTAAGCGACTCTACACTGTATCCAGGGTTGAGAAGCACTCTTCTATTTAATAAGACATCTTCACTTCTCCAAGACTCAACCTTTTAATCTTGAAATCATTTCAACTGACAATCAATTTTTACTTTTTATTTTATTCTCCTCTAATTTAAATCATTTGTAAAGGAACATGGTCTTCACTGTGTTTTAGGTATTGAATTTTGATATAATCCAATCAAATGGTAAGATTCCGTTACAACATCAGTGGTTTGACAGACCCAAGCACAAGGAAAATTGCAAGGGAGCTTTTAAAGAAGCTTAAACTTTAAAACATAGTTTACTTAATATAAAAAGAACCTTATAACTCAAAACACATCTGCAGCTTAGGGTGTATTTGCTCTTGTGAATATCTAAATAGAGGATAATTAAGGGACCGATAAAACACATATCAAAATTTCCTTTCTCCTCTGGGTACCCATCAGCAATTTTAAAATGTTTTAAAATGTTGAAGTATTTTGGCTTTCTATCTTTAAAAACCAGCAGGGCTACTCACAAAATAGGCCTGAAATTCAACAAGAATCAGGGTTAGTCTCAGTCCCAGCATTTTGTCTGTTTTTCTCTGGCTTTATAAGGCTTTCAGACTCAAAATACAAATGCAATGAGTCTTGCATCAGCACAAGGTTCAAGAGGCAACAGAAAGTGTCAAATACAAGCCCCAAGTGCCAGAGATCATGGCCATGGAGAGGTCAACTGAAAAGACATGGTGGCCTTCCTGGAGGAAGAGGCCCCTGAAAAACCAAGCGTGAAGCTGGAGAATGCCAACAAAGGTCCCTATGGGAGACAGACCAACAGTGACAGACGCCACCAAAGGGCCATCCTTACAAACTAATGTTACAGAAAATCATGAATACACAAATTTCCTAAAGGTTTTTAGTAAATCTATTAATCTTAGAAATCCTTAAATTTTGATAATATAATCAAAATGTTTTTAAAACACAGAACACATTTTCTCAATTTTCTAAATTAAATGTAAGAAGAAACACAATTCAATACACTTTCCTGTTTTATTCCCAAATATACTTGCTCCCAAAACAGGGTTAAGAATTCTAGATAAATAAATAAATATGCTTATTAAAGCCATCAACATATTTTTGGATAAGATATAAACTGAGTAGTGATGGTGGCTAGACTTCCATCCCATGAAGAAAGAGCCACATACTCAGTGACAATTTTCTTTGTTCCTCAGTGGCCCATTTTCCCATTTCCAGATTCACTGTTCTGTTCTAAATAGTTAATATTGCCACAGGACTGACACATGAATAATCCTATGATTACCTGCTAATGTCAACCCATAATTGGAAAATTAAGAAGGTTATTTATCTGTCTAGACGGTACTGTTCTCCGCCTAATAGTTTATTTAACAAATAGTTGTTTTCCTAATAACTGCTCTCACCATATCAAAGATGTGTTTGCTAAGTACACTATGATGATAAAATATGCTTATTCTTATTTCAAGGATATTAGGGCTATTTTAAAAAATTCTCATAAAGACTTTGTTGACTAAATACAGATACGTCTGTATCTGTATTTCATAATCATAATCATAATTCATAATCACTGACCAAAGACTAATACATACATAAGTGACCTGAAACTAACTAGTGGAATCAAGTCCTACATGTAAGTTCTTTTCTTTTTTCTTTTTTTAAACATTCATTCACTTGGCTGTGCCAGGTCTTAGTTTCAACATGTGAAGCTTCAGGTTCACATGTGGCAAGTGGCATCTCGTTCCCTGCCCAGGGACTGAACCCAGGCCGCCTGCACTGGAAGCATGGAGTCTCTAGCCACTGCACCACCAGGGAAGTCCCTATACGTAAGTTAGTTTTTTAAGTCTGTTATTTAGGTCTGCTACGTGTACATGTATCTCCTATGCATGAGGTTCACATTAGAAAGACGTGATAATTTTTAGTTGATCATAAGCATGGTATAAGTTAACAATGGAAATGAGATTATTTAGAATTGCATAACAATGGTTTTGGAATAGTACGAGGATGACATTCAGGTCAGCAAGAAATGATGGACTCCAGAGAGAGCAACATCTGGATTGTACTCAGTTTGAAGTACCATCTGTTCGGCTTATGAGGAGTTGACAGGATTTATGGGACAACCCCAAGGCGGTCACCTCCTTGCGGTGGACGTGATGTAGCAGTCTTCATTTATCTTGTCCTCAACTGCAGTGTCTGGCATGTTACCGTCCTCTTGTCCTTAGCCACCAGGATTCCATGACACATACCCGCCAGGCTTTTCTCTTTTCTCTCTGGCTGCCACTTCTCTTCCCTCAAGGCTTTGCTTTCCCCTATCTTTAAGTTTTGATGTTCCTCAGTGGTTTGTTCTTAGCCCTCTCAACCTTCTTCTCTTTCTATTCATTCTCCCTAGGCAACCTCACTTACTCACAGGATTTCAAGCTATCTGCATTTCCAGGGTCCAAAAGTCTCACCGCCATCCACCTCCAGGATCTAAATGCCCCACGAGTAACTCAAACTCAACACTTCCAAATGTGAAGTCACTTTCTTACACTTCCCTCCACTCTCTAATCTGCAGCATGGCCCATATACCCAGGCAGTGAATGGTACCACCATGTACCCAGGGTCTCAAGCCAAGAAGTGAGGTGTCCTTGATTTAATGCAACCCACCATCTCCTCCCAACTCAGACTGTTGCCTCTCATTTACCTCTCTTCAAACCACATCATACTCAGTAGAAAATATAAATCTTATATTAATCTCTTGCTAAAAAACTCTTCAAAAACTTCCCATGACACCATGACAGAGTCCAATGTCCAATATTTCATGTATAATATTCTTTTCATCTGGTCTTCAGTATCACCTATTTCCACATCTCCTTTTTTGGGTGAGGGAGTTCTTCGTTGGTGTGCTTGGGTTTTCTCTAGTTGTGGCAAGCAGGGGCTACTCTTTGTTGTGGTGTGTGGGCTTTTCATTGCAGTGGCTTCTCTTGTGGCAAAAAGGCATATTTTAGTCTACAAACTTTCAAATACTCAGAGCTACCCACGGTGGAAATGTTCTACTATGTGAAGTTCAGTAGAAGATGCTTTATATGGGAAGGTAAATTTCAGAAGTACCCAGACCAAGGATTTGTTCTAAAGATATGTTTTATGAATGCCTCCTACCCAAATTATCCTCTATCATCAAAAGAGAACAAGCATAAACCTCCTGGGAGTCGTCTATCTGTCAGGCTGCAGTAGAACAGTTGGGGATATTATTGCCATTTCATCTGGCTAACAGAGACAGGGGGAGGGCAAATCTCAACAGATGAAAAAGAACAGTTGGAGGCCATTCCTTACTGTGGAAATCTCTTCAATTTCATGGCACAAAGAACAGGAGACGCTGCAGATGTACTGGCCAAATGTAATCTGAAAAGAGCAAGCAAATGACACTGACATCTTTTCAAAAGAGCAGGTGAATCTGCTTCTTCAGTCTTCAAAGCTGCTCTCACAATTCTTGATCTAGTCATTTCCCCAAAGCTCTAACTGCTCATCCGCATGAATTTCTTGATGAACATTTTATATATATGAAATGTTATAAGGAAACACATATACATTTGACACCCTGGGTTTTGCTATGACAATGAAATAAAACATTGATTATGCTTATATCAGTATATTTTTAAAAATTTTTATGTCTCAAGTTACTTTTTTCCATTTTCTGGTAAGACGAGAGTATTTTCAATCTATGTCACATTTAATGATTCTTCAATAGATTTATATGATATGGTTTATTTAACAAAGTATCTTTTAAAGACATAATTTGCAAACATGTCTTTAGCATGCCTTTTATTTAGTATTACATGTCATTCCTTATATGCTCTTTCTTAATCAGTGGGCTTTTTGGAAGTAAGTTTCTAAACTGCAGCAGGAGTATAACCTATAGCTCTAGACATTCCAGGGATCTTCTCCAGTAAGGATCTCCAATCAGAAGGGACAAGTCCTATAGAAGTTGAAAGACTGAAGGCAAGAGGAGAAGGGGGGCAACAGAGGATGAGATGGTTGAATGGCATCACTGACTCAATGGACACGAGTTTGAGCAAACTCAGGAACATAGTTAAGGACAGGGAAGGCTGGTGTGCTGCAGTTCGTGGGGTCACAAACAGTCGGACACGACTGAGTGTCTAAACAACAAGGGACGTTACACAGAAACTACCCCACTGGTGTGAATCCAGATCATCTAAGACCCCTTCCAACCAGGAAATCTATCTACAAAAACTGCGAATGTGGGAGGACATCCTGGAAGAACAAGATGCAGAACACAAGATCCAAAAGCCTGTAACAGGAACGGGAAATCTTCATCTAGTTTATGCCAACCTTGAGGGAAATCTGGGAATCTGTTTGTTGGGGCAGAGTCACAGCCCTCCACCCCACCGCACAGGACTGCTATGGGCATGAAGTGAGTTAACACCTATAAAGCATCCAGGAAAGGTGCCTGCAACAGCGAGTGCTACGTGCATGTTAGCTACCATCATCATCATCATCACCACATTACTATAAGTAATATGGCTGAGCTTAACAACAAATTATAATAGAAGGACATTTCAGTCCCTAGCTGCTTTACTATTTCATTTGTTTAAACCCTTCTTCCTATCTAAATTATTAAAACTCCTTGACAATCAGTATTGCTTCTGCTTATAATATGCCTCCTACATGGCCCCCACACTGCCAGGAGCATAAAAGTGACTGACAGGCTTCACTGAAAAGTGCCTACAGTGCAGGTATTTCTAGAGTTTATATTTTTTTTTTTAAATATACTTTTAGATTTCTACAAAATTCTGAAGCTTTTACAAAGGCATGTAAGACAGACCTCAGATTTAGAAATTCACTTTGAAACTTCAGAGGGATCAACCAACAGGCTGTGGCCTGGCAGCTTTTGGCATCCAAGAGATAACTGCTGTTGAATGAATCAAGGGACTGTGGCTGTATTCAACAAGCAGTGTGTATTACTTTTGTATTTCTGCCCTAGCAAATCACGACCCACAGCTTAAGAGAACACCCATTGATCATCTCACACTGCCATAGGTTAGGAGTGCAGAGGAAGCATGGCTCAGCTGGATCCTCTGCTTAGAGACTTATGAGGCCAAAAATGAAGGTACAGGCGGAGCTGTGTTCCCTGTGGAGGCACTGGGAGAGAAGATGCTTCCAAGTGCATCCGGGTGGTTGGCAGAGTCTGGGTCTTGCATCTATGTGACTAGGGGACCCATTTCCTTGTTTGTGTCACCTGGAACCTGCCCTGAGCTCCTAGAGGCCTCTCTCTGGTCCTTGCACAGGGAGACCTACTTCTCAGAGCCAGCAACAACACACTGAATCCTCATGCTCGAATCTTTCCTTATTTTCTCTTCTGTCATTTCTCTTTGATGCTCACCAGAGCAAGGTTCACAGGATTAGACTGGGTACTTGCAGACAATCCAGATCTGTACACTTAATTACATCAGCAGAGTACCTTTTACCACGTAATGAGTATTTACAGGTGCCAAATAGTGCATTCATCTTTGGGGTCATTCTACCTACTAAGGTACAGCAACTCAGATCCTCAGAGCCCTCCTGGAAAACTAGCCTTGAACCCCATTTTAGGATTTTATAGTAACATGCTAATAAGTCTAGTCCTGGGTCATGATTTACCTGCTGTAACAGCTTTACCAGAGCATACCTCTGAGTTCACACAATGGAATCCCATGACTTGAGAGCCAGTCTGAATAAATATCTGAATTGCTAAACCATGCAGTCATGTTTACAGTATTTCATGATCCCTAACAGGCTAAAAGTTAAAATGCTGTTTAATAAAATTTCATAGGTTTCATTTTATACAATTCTTCAAATAAGAAGACTCTATAATCAAATCCCAAACCCCACCTGTTGAGACTTATTCAGTAACTATGAAGTGTCCTAAGTGAAGATAATGTAGAGAATTGCCTTTTGAACCCTAAATTGCTATTTTTCATTACTACAGCAATTACTGTACAATAGCAAAAATTGATATTTTTAATTACTCTTAATTAATACTTCCTGTCTCAAATGCTTCACCTCTGCAATGCAAATGACAGCCCATTGTGCTGTGCAAGGCTGAAATGCGATGCTGCATAAAAAACAGAAGCAGGATGCTTGCACAAGGTAAGAACTCAACAAAAATCACCCAGTCTTAGCCTTTTACCCAGATCTCATTTGGTCTTCATAACTCAACAAGAGGCTAATACATTTATATCTGCAAACAAGTTTCTTCAATAATTTCCCCATATAGAAGTTCATCTGTGCTGTTTCTAATACAAAAGATGGAAAACAACCATAATGGTCAGGGGATGATAAATCCATGGTATAGGGTGCTATGAGCCACAACCGATGTCAGAGGAGGTACTGTTGGTGCTGAAAATACATTAAGGGACAAGCACAGACCTCAAAATAAGAGTCATTTTTTTTTGGACATATTTTACAAAATATACACCACACAAGAAATATAACCTAGAAAGTAATAAACACTAAAGTGTCAATAGTGATTCATTTCTAAGCAGTTTCACTACGGGCATCTTTTTTATTCTGGAATTAAAAAAAAAAATTATTGTCTTTATATTCAAGTTAAATAACCCAAATGTCAGATAAATTTTTAAAATTTGCAAAGCATAATCCATAGTAACAATGACTCACTACCAGAATTATCATCATTTTGACACAAACAGAATTCACCCTAATTCTAACCATCTAGTATGCACATAAAATTTCCTTATATTCTGATTTATATTAATACAACAGCATAAAATAACAAATTAATTTAAAATTTACCTTATTCCATCACCACCAAAAACTCAAGTGGTTTTCTCTTTTTTATATGCCTCCTGGTCCTCCTTCACAAATGGACATAATACTAAAGCTGTACCATTGAGTTAAGTATGTAAAATTAAATTTCATCTAAGCAACTATAAGAAGTTCTATTTTAAACAAATGCACAAAAGAAGCAACCCAACATGAAATGTTCATGGATCGTCCTTTGAAAGTTCCTTCCACTTGCCTCAGATAGGATTTCACAGTAACACTCCACAAACCTGTGACTGTTAATGTACAAACTGATGGCTAAATGGTCTATCTGTTCAGTTCAGTCATTCAGTCGTGTCCGACTCTTTGCAACTCCATGGACTGCAGCACACCAGGCCTCCCTCTCCATCACCAACTCCCGGAGTTTACTCAAACTCATGTCCATTGAGTCGGTGATGCCATCCAACCATCTCATCCTCTGTTGTCCCCTTCTCCTCCCGCCTTCAATCTTTCCCAGCATCAGGGTCTTTTCAAATGAGTCAGTTCTTCACATCAGGTGGCCAAAGTACTGGAGCTTCAGCTTCAGCATCAGTCTCTCCAGTGAATATTCAAGGTTGGTTTCCTTTAGGATGGACTGGTTGGATCTCTTTGCAGTCCAAGGGACTCTCAAGAGTCTTCTGCAACACCACAGTTCAAAAGCATCAATTCTTTGGTGCTAAAAATTCTCCAAGCCAGGCTTCAACAATACATGAACCATGAAATTCCAGATGTTCAAGCTAGTTTTAGAAAAGGCAGAGGCACCAGAGATCAAATTGCCAGTGTGCACTGGATCATCAAAAAGCAGGAGAGTTCCAGAAAAGCATCTACTTCTGCTTTATTGACTATGCCAAAGCCTTTGACTGTGTGGATCACAAAAAACTGTGGAAAATTCTGAAAGAGATGGGAATACCAGACCACCTGACCTGCCTCCTGAGAAATCTGTATGCAGGTCAGGAAGCAACAGTTAGAACTGGACATGGAACTACAGACTGGTTCCAAATAGGAAAAGGAGTACATCAAGGCTGTATATTGTCATCCTGCTTATTTAACTTATATGCAGAGTACATCATGAGAAACGCTGGGCTAGATGAAGCACAAGCTGGAATCAAGATTGCCAGGAGAAACATCAATAACCTCAGATATGCAGATGACACCACCCTTATGGCAGAAAGTGCAGAAGAACTAAAGACCCTTTTGATGAAAGTGAAAGAGGAGAGTGAAAAAGTTGGCTTTAAAGCTCAACATTCAGAAAACAAAGATCATGGCATCTGGTCCCATCACTGCATAGCAAATAGATGGGGAAACAATGGGAACAGTGACAGACTTTATTTTCTTGGGCTCCAAAATCACTGCAGGTGGTGACTGCAGCCATGAAATAAAAAGACGCTTACTCCTTGGAACAAAAGTTATGACCAACGTATACAACATATTCAAAAGCAGAGACATTACTTTGTCCACAAAGGTCTGTCTAGGTTTTTCCCATAGTCATGTATGGATGTGAGAGTTGGGATTGTAAAGAAAGCTGAGCACCGAAGAATTGAGGCTTTTGAACTACAGTCTATCTGTATACCCTGTCAATTAAAAAGGTCTGTTTTGCATGTATATTGCAGAGAAAAATTATTATCTTCGTCTTGGGAACTGATACCCAAAGATCATAATATATTGTATAAACACACACACTTCTTCCCTTATTGACAAGGGACTCTTCAAGTCATATTTTATTCTTGAATGGGTTCTGCACAGAGACATCTTTCTGAAATGATGCTTTTAAGTTAATGTCCCCACACTGTGCTCATCTCAGTAGGCAAAACACCATGAACTATGCTATTCACCAAAAACCAAACATACTTCACAAGGCTAGAGTTAAATTAGGTTACCACAAGATCCTAGCATGTACAGATGGTTTCTTTGAAAAGTGAAGTCGCTCAGTCATGTCCGACTCTTTGCGACCCCATGGACTGTAGCCTACCACGCTCCTCTGTCCATGGGATTTTCCAGGCAAGACTACTGGAGTGGGTTGCCAGTTCCTTCTCCAGACGATCTTCCCAACCCAGGGATCAAACCCAGGTCTCCAGCACTGTAGGCAGACGCTTTACTGTCTGAGACACCAGGAAAGTCCTGGTTTCTTTGAAAGTAGAGACAATAAGTTAGTATTTAGTTTTAAAAAGTCATGTGTGTGTACATCTATATCTTTTGCTATATAGGGAGCTCTTCCCAAGACAAAGAAAATCAACTTGATGTATGGTAGTTGTAGAATATATTAAGCTTGTTTGATTTACAAAGGAGAGAAAAACGCCACTGAGTTACCTGTTCACATATTGATAATGGTGGGCTTTGTGATGTGTTACCATGAGATCCTACCTGAGAGAAACTGAAGGAGCTGTAACCAGCTCTCCACATAGTCCTAGAGACTTAAAAATCCACAGTCGAAGGTGCCTTGAACTCTGTGACAGCTTATCAGGGTAGCTCTAAAGCACAATGAGGAAAGGTACTAATAAACCCCACAACTCCTTAGAAATACCAAGAACAAGGAAAACTACACCAAGACTGTGCTACAAGTGCTCTGGGGCTTTCTTGATGCTTCCTGAAATGAGATCTGTCTTCCTGGGCCTCACTTGACATTTCCTCTCAAATCTCAATCCACCTGACCTTCCCCAAATCATGTAGCAGCTCTGAAGCCCTTGGAAGGGCTGGAACCAGGCTACAATTCCACGTGGGAATTGTACATTCCCCACAGATGAGAAATATAAGGTGGCAAGGTGTTCAAGATCTTGCAGTACCCAGATGCAAGGTGAGTCATTCCCTGGGGGAGTCACTTATTTTTATTCTCTGAACGAACATGCTCACTCAGGTCTGTGACAGACTCAGAAAACGGAGATTAACTCCACTCCATTTCTCTCTTCCCCGGAAAGGAAGAGGCAGCTAGCCCAGAAAAAGAGTGAGTGGAGATCAGTACTTTAGCATTAAAAAAGCTGTATTTCTAAATGCGGCAAAGTTCATCACTGGATGGTGTGCATTGCGTACTCAGTGTGACAGATTCTCCCCTCTTCCCCTAACCTAAGATTATTTCTAGACCTTACTAACTCTATGTATCATCTCTTAAATAAGTCTCCAAAGTTCTAACTTTTTAAACATTCAGCAAAGCTCAAATCCCATGCTTTTTCTTCTTCCTGAACTGGTACCAATGTGAACAATTCCAATCAAAAAAGCTGTCACCATTCTCTTTAGGGAAGCCCCAGGAATACTGGATTGGGCAGCCATTTCTTTCTCCAGGGGATCTTTCTGACCAAAGGATCAAACCTGGGTCTCCCATACTGCAGGCACATTCTTTACCATCTGAGCCACTAGGGAAGCCCTCTCTTCAGACACTACTGCCCAAAAAGGAATTTCTCCACTGTATCAAACCCAACTCATAGGTTCATCCAGAAGGATGAACTAAAGGGATCCTAGCCACTTTATATGCTTCTGGACTCAGAAAGGATGTAGCAGATTCTTGCAAAAGACAAACCTTAAAGAAAACAAGGGAAGCTTCAGGAGAAAGACTAGACATGGCAAAGGAGAGGAGTTTTAAATGACAGCTGACAGCCTTGGGGAGCTGGGGTCTTTGAGTTTCCCAGTGTTATGCTTTTGGTGACACAGGACTATTGGTTGTTCATTAAGACTCAGTTCCTGGTGCCTCTCTGAAAAGTATTTCCCAAGAGATTCTATCTAAGGAAAAGATGACATGGGAGAAGAATCACAGGCCCGGGTTAAGTCCCTAGTTAATGAGAGGAAAATCAAGTCCTTTTTACCCGTAAAGCAGGATTCCAGAGAGGGAAAATGTGAGATGACTTTTACTAGAAAGAATGCTAGGAAGCATCAGAGAACAAGTTCATGGCCGATGGAAAAACTGATGGAGTTAATGTCACAGCTTCTAGACACTAAGCAGGGAAAGACTTTGCTGTGAAGTTGACAATGTGCTGCAGTTATAACCACCTCTTCTTTTGTCTTTTGTCTTTTTTTCCTAGAGAGTTGTAAAAAGAAATTCCATCTCAAATCTCTTCTTCTCTAACACTTGCATCAAAAGTTATGTGTCCTCTTGACTTCTTGGGGTTTCATCTGCTTCAAGATCTTCTAGGACTTAAAGCAGTAACCTTCATTTGTCATTTGGGTTAGATTTTTTTTTTTTAAGGTCAGAGGCATTTCTCAGAGGAGTGATAACGTACCCTATGAGAAGGAATTTGGAAAATACCACTAAGGACATCAAATGCAGAGTGGTTCTAATCTAAAATTGGATGAGCTGAAGAAAATGAGCAACAGCATAGAGCAGAGACATACCAAGAGAGAAATCTACACTGATGAAAATCATCAACTACATCAGCTTTGAGGAAGAATATGAGGGCGCCAGGAATGCCACTGGCAAGATGGCGGAGCAGAAGGACGTGCACTCATCTTCTCTGTGAGAACTCCAAAATTACAACTCTTTGCTGAACAACTATTGACAGGAGAATGTTGGATCCCACACACACAAAAAAAGATACTGCACATTCAAGGCAAAGGAGAAGCCCCAACAAGACAGTAAGAGGGGTAAAATCACATTTAGAACCAAACCTCATACCCGCCAGAGATGCCTGGAGAGCTCAAACAAAACCTTGAGTACACCAGGACCCAGAGACCCCACAGAGACTGAGCCAGACCTGTGTTTGAGTCTCCCGCAGAGGTATGTGTCAGCTGTGGCCTGCCACAGGGGCAGGGGCTCTGGGTGCAGCTACCTGAGTCACAAAACCTGTGATATAAGCCCTCTTGCAGGGGTCGCCATTAACCCCACCATAGAGCCGCCGAGGAGATAACCTACAAACTGCAGAACAATTATATCAAAGAAATTCTCACACTGTTAAGAAAGTTCTAGGACCCACAAGAGATTTCCCAAACTGGGGATCTAGCAAAGGGACTGAGAATCCCCAGAGAATTTGACTTTGGAGAGCAGCGGGATTTGATTACAGAACTTACACAGGACTGGGGAAACAGATTCTTGGAGGGCACAAACAAAACCTTGTGTGACCAGGACCCAGGAGAAAGGAGCAGTGACCCCACAAGAGGCTGACCCAGACTTGCCTGTGAGTGTCCAGGAGTCCCTAGTGGAGGCGTGGGTTGGCGGTGGCTGCTGCAGGGTTGGTGCACTGAGTGCAGCAGTGCGCGCATGGGGCCTACTGAAGGAGGCCCCATTATCTTCATTACCTCCACCATAGTTTGGCCTCAGGTCAAACAACAGGAAGGGAACACAGCCCCACCCATCAACAGAAAACTGGATTAAAGATTTACTGAGCCTGGCCCCACCCATCAGAACTAGAACCAGTTTCTCCCACAGTCTCTCCCATCAGGAAGTTTCCATAGGGCTCTTATCCTTATCCATCAGAAGACAGACAGAATGAAAACCACAATCACAGAAAACTAATCAAACTGATCACATGACCCACAGCCTTGTCTAACTCAATGAAACTATGAGCCATGCCCTTTAGGGCCACCCAAGACAGACAGGTCATGGTGGAGAGTTCTGACAAAATATGGTCCACTGGAGAAAGGAATGGAAAACCACTTCAGTATTCTTGCCTTGAGAACCTCATGAACAGTATAAAAAGGCAAAAATATAGGACGCTGAAAGATAAACTCTCCAGGTTGGTAGGTGCCCAATATGCTACTGGAGATCAGTGGAGAAATAACTCCAGAAAGAATGAAGAGACAGAGCCAAAATGAAAACAATGCCAAGTTGTGGATGTGACTGGTGATATAAGCAAAGCCCAATGCTGTAAATGGCAATATTGCATAGGAACCTGGAATGTTAGGTCCATGAATCAAGGTAAATTGGAAGTGGTCAAACAGGAGATGCCAATAGTAAACATTGACATTTTAGGAATCAGTGAACTAAAATGGACTGGAATGAGCAAATTTAATTCAGATGACCATTATATTTACTACTGTGGGCAAGAATCCCTTAGAAGAAATGAAGGAGCCATCATAGTCAACAAAAGAGTCTGAAATGCAGTACTTCAGTGCAATCTCAAAAATGACAAGAATGATCTTTGTTCGTTTCCAAGGCAAACCATTCAGTATCACAGTAATCCAAGCCTATGCCCCAACCAGTAATGCTGAAGAAGCTGAAGTTGAACGGTTCTATGAAGACCTAAAAGACCTTCTAGAACTAACACTCAAAAAAGATGTCCTGTACATCATAGGGGAGTGGAGTGCAAAAGGAGGAAGTCAAGAGATACCTGGAGTAACAGGCAAATTTGGCCTTGGAGTACAAAATGAAGCAAGGCAAAGGCTAACAGACTTTTGCCAAGAGAATGTACTGGTCATAGCAAACACTCTCTTCCAACAACACAAGAGAAGACTCCACACTTGGACATCACCAGATAGTCAATACAGAAATCAGATTGATTATATTCTTGGCACCCAAAGATGGAGAAGCTCTATACAGTCAGCAGAGTACCTGAAGAACTATGGCCAGAGGTTCATGACATTGTACAGGAGGCAGGGATCAAGACTACCCCCAAGAAAATGAAATGCAAAAAGGCAAAATGGTTGTCTAAGGAGGTCTTACAAATAGCTGTGAAAAGGAGAGAAGCTAAAGGCAAAGAAGAAAAGGAAAGATACACCCATTTGAATGCAGAGTTTCAAAGAACAGCAAGGAGAGACAAGAAAGCCTTCCTCAGTGATCAATGTAAAGAAACAGAGGAAAACAATAGAATGGGGAAGACTAGAAATCTCTTCAAGAAAATTAGAAATACCAAGGGAACATTTTATGCCAAGATGGGCACAATAAAAAAACAGAAATGGTATGGACCTAACAGAAGCAGAAGACATTAAGAAGAGGTGGCAAGAATACACAGAAGAACTGTACAAAAAACATCTTCATGACCCAGATAACCACAATGGTGTGATTACTCGCCTAGAACCAGACATCCTGGAATACAAAGTCAAGTGGGCCTTAGGAAGC
Organism: Bubalus bubalis; assembly: GCF_019923935.1. Classification (NCBI taxonomy): domain Eukaryota; kingdom Metazoa; phylum Chordata; class Mammalia; order Artiodactyla; family Bovidae; genus Bubalus; species Bubalus bubalis. The sequence goes on from NC_059164.1 coordinate 30,682,188, forward strand.
ATCACTATGAACAAAGATAGTGAAGGTGACGGAATTCCAGTTGAGCTTTTTCAAATACTAAAAGATGATGCTGTGAAAATGCTGCACTCAATATGCCAGCAAGTTTGGAAAACTCAGCAGTGGCCACAGGATTGGAAAAAGTCAGTTTTCATTCCAATCCCAAAGAAACACAATGCCAAAGAATGCTCAAACTGTGGCATAATTGCACTCATCTCACATGCTAGTAAAGTAATGCTCAAAATTCTCCAAGCCAGGCTTCAACAGTACATGAAGCATGAACTTCCAGATGTTCAAGCTGGATTTAGAAAAGGCAGAGGAACCAGAGATCAAATTGACAACATCATAGAAAAAGCAACAGAATTCCACAAAAACATTTACTTCTGTTTTATTGATTACACCAAAGCCTTTGACTGTGCAGATCACAACAAACTGTGGAAAATTCTTCAAGAGATGGGAATACCAGACCACCTTACCTGCCTCTGAGATATCTGTATGCAGGACAAGAAGCAACAGTTAGAACAGGACATGAAACAATAGACTGGTTCCAAAATGGGAAAGGAATACATCAAGGCTGTATATTGTCACCCTGCTTATTTAACTTATATGCAGAGTACATCATATAAAATGCCGAGCTGGATGAAGCATAAGCTGGAATCAAGATTGCTGGGAGAAATATCAATAACCTCAGATACGCAGATGATACCACCCTTGTAGCACAAAGTGAAGAGGAACTAAAGAGCCTCTTGATGGAAGTGAAAGAGGAGAGTGAAAAAGCTGGCTTAAAACTCAACATTCAAAAAAAGAAGATTATGGCATCCAGTCCCATCTCTTCATGACAAATAGATGGGGAAACAATGGAAAAAGTGGCGGACTTTATTTTTGGGGGGCTCCAACTTCACTGCAGATTGTGACTGCAGCCATGAAATTAAAAGATGCGTAGTCCTTGGAAGAAAAGTTATTACCAACTTAGCATATTAAAAAGCAGAGATGTTACTTTGCCAACAAAGGTCTGTCTAGTCAAAGCTATGCTTTTTCCAGTAGTCATGTAGGGATGTAAGATTTGGGCTATAAAGAAATCTGAGCACCGAAGTATTAACGCTTTTGATCTGTGGTGTTGGAGAACACTCTTGAGAGTCCCTTGGACTGAAAGAAGATCCAACCAGTCCATCCTAAAGGAAATCAGTCCTGAATATTCATTGGAAGGACTGATGCTGAAACTGAAACTCCAATATTTTGGCCACCTGATGCAAAGAACTGACTCATTGGAAAAGACCCTGATGCTGGGAATGTATCAGGGAGGAGAAGGGGACGACAGAGGATGAGATGGTTGGATGGCATCACCAACTGAATGGGCATGAGTTTGAGCAAGCTCCAGGAGTTGGTGATGCACAGGGAAGCCTGGTGTGCTGCAGTCCATGGGGTCACAAAGAGTTGGAAACAACTGAGCAACTGAACTGATGAGAGTGTACGAGTGCCTACTTAAATGGTCCCCGGGTATTAGATTCTGTTCTCATCCAATTCTGACTGCTCTTCCTAAATTCTGTACACTATATTTTTTCATTTGAATTCATCTGTCAAGACATGGCCACAAACTCTTCTCCCTTACTATCACCAGGTCAGTGCAGACACTCAGCACAGTTCTCTTTTACCGTCTGAGTGATGGCTGACTTCACTGGACAAGCAGCACAGATGACCACATGACAGCTCCCCCCACAACCCTTTCATAAATGCCACACATACAACCATGTCATCAAACATGCATCTAATACGTTCGATTCACAACTTAGCCTTGCTCACATCAGCTCAGCAGTTCAACAACTGGACCATGTGAATGAAAATCACCAGACCTTACTAGGATGTTTGTTTTCTTATTTCTACAATTTACATCAAGAAAATTTAGCCTGAAGTAACAGAAATAACCCAACATGGTTTGTTTAGGATGTTGATTAGCATGATCTGAAGTCCAGAGTCAGTTTTTATCTCTTTAATCATGTCCATGTTGCCACTTCCTGTCTTTGGATAATGCCCAAGTTACTTCTCAGTTCTTGAAAATGTCTCAAAGTTTAGCTTATTTCCTAAATTTACATCCTAAGAACTATGACTTTGAAAGCAGTATTCTACTGACTAAAAACTCTTCTCTATGTCCCTATGTCTAGTTTATCCTGGATTGTAAAACAAATATATAAAAGTTGTGTTATCGATTCTAAACACTCTTTTTGTCAAGTACCCTGGGAGAATTCATGTTTAAAGATAATATAATGCTCAAAACTTCCAGGGTAGGAAGTGGCAGACTGTGTCATCCACGGGCTCCTTCTAGCCTGCCAGCTCTATGTGACTAACAAAGACTCAGAGGAAATGAAGAAGAGAAGGTTTAAAGTTAACAAAATGTATTCAGTCAGAAGATATTAGAAAGGTGGCTAAGATGTTAAGGCAGAAAACCTATGTACACAGGGAAAGCCAAAGTATTTTCAGATAATAATGCCCAGGGTGTGACAGTCGTGTTCATATAATGGGAGAAGTCTATTACAGTCATGCCCTTTTTCCTTAAGCTGAAAACTTCTTACAAGGTTTTCCTCTTTAGGTTTTTGGATGTCAGGCACTTGGGAAGGTGGATCTTTCTTGAAACTCACTAGAAACGTAGATGAAACATTTTTACTGTTTATGTTTGTATAAATCTAGCAGCTGTAAATCTGACCGAATTATCAAGGTATTTTTATTTCTATATACACTGCCTTCTCCTGTTACTTTAATATGAAAACTCACTTGTGTTTTCTTCCAGGGTAGAATTTTACATATTATTTTTTAGATGAAAGGACCTTTTTCCTGATGAACCTAAGCTGAGACTAAGAGATAAACTATTTAACAAGGAGGATTTTTTTAAAAAAGAATGCTTATTTACAAAACGCCCAAGTTTGAGGAAAAGGAGATAAATACACAGCGCAGTAAACTCTATTGCGGGAAACTGCTCTCCCCCTTCCAGTGACCCCTAATTACACAAAAGCTCTGAAGAGCACTTTAACAACTCCGCTTTACAGATGTCACTTCTGCCTTCCCTTAATGCATTTCAGGGTCATGCTGGATGCCAACTGCCACTTGAGTGATTATGCAAACATCTCCCGTCCTGTGCGGTGTTAACAGCTGGGTAACAAAGCTTTCAGACCACTGCCAACAGGAATAACTACACTGTGAAGTGGGGAAGCACACAGTCCCTTCATAAATGCTTACACAAGGAACCAAGGAATTTTAGAACTTAGACACTGTCTAGTCCACCACTCAATTTGGCCAAGGTTATACTGTTTGAAAGAATTAAGAATCAAGGTCTACATTCTCAGTTTAAAGATAGTTTCATTATTCCAGGGTGGTCAGCTATCAATTCAAGACATGAATTTTTCTCCTATTGACAGTCAATTCCTAGGCAGGTTGATAAGAAGTCCAGGGGTCCCCAAGGAGAGAGGGGTCTGGAATTCTCAAGGAGGAAGAAAGGACAAACTTTTTTTCCCCTCTATATTCCTTAGGATTATATAACAATAATGTATCTTGCCTGAGGACAGTTTCTGGAAAAACCTTCTGGCTAATCCTGTTATCTTAAAATGCAAATTATGGAAATGGGTCTAGTAAGGTCTTTACAACCTCCAGACATTCTTTTGATTCACTGTAATAAGTAATTACTTGAGTATAGAACTCCATTTCTTTTTTTTTTTTTTTTTTTTTAGAACTCCATTTCTAACACTAGCGAGGGGGCACTCTTTTTGCCCCCTTCTGATGTCTATGTCAGAAGCTTTCTCTATCTCTTTTATACTTTAATAAGACTTTATTACACAAAAGCTCTGAGTGATCAAGCCTCGTCTCTGGCCCCGGATTGAATTCTTCTCCTCCGGAAGCCAAGAATCCAGACGTCTTTCGTGGTCCAGCAGCAACCTTTCACTATGTCCTTTATTCTCATTTCTACTCTAGCACCTTACCTCAATTTATTCAGTCTTTTAGCTTAGAGATTTTTTCCAGTAAGATTACATCAACCAAATATACAACCATCACTCTGCTGTCCACCCCTCCTTTCTAGAAGTTCTCTTGAATTTTACTTTCATGGTATAAACTTCCACTTCCAATAAGTATATCCACTTCTTATCACAGTCTCTTCATCTCCCTTTGTTGTTATTGTAAAGTTGTTAAGTCGTGTCTGACCCTCTGTGACCCCATGAACTGCAGCACACCAGGGTTCCCTGTCCTTCAGTATCTCCCAGAGTTAGCTCAAACTCATATTCATTGAGTTGGTGATGCCATTCAACCATCCCCTTCTGCTCCTTTCCTCAGTCTTTCCCAGCATGAGGGTCTTTTCCAATGAGTCGGCTCTTTGCATCAGTTGGCATAAGTACTGGAGCTTCAGCTTCAGCATCAGTCTTTCCAATGAATATTCAGGATTGATTTTCTTTAGGATTGACTGGTTTGATCTCCTTGCTATCCAAGGGACTCTCAGGAGTCTTGTCCAGCACCACATTCTGAAAGGATCAATTCTTCGGCGCTCAGAGTTCTTTATAGTCCAACTCTCACATCTGTACATGAGCACTGGAAAAACAATAGCTTTGACTAGACGGGCCTTTGTTGCAAAGTGATGTCTCTGCTTTTGCAAACACTATCTAGGTTTGTCATAGCTTTTCTTCCAAGGAGCAAGTGTGTCTTTTAATTTCATGGGTGCAGCCACTGTCCACACTGATTTTGGAGCACAAGAAAATAAAGTCTGTCACTGTTTCCATTTTTTCCCCATCTATTTGCCATGAAGTGATGGGACTGGATGTCATGATTTTAGTTTTTGGAATGTTGAGTTTTAAGCCTCTTCTCCCTACCTCCCTCTTATCTTGGGTGCTGCCCAAGACTACATCTTCCACTCTGCTCTTCAATCAACAACCTGGACTGGTTCCCATAACGCTAGTCCCGACCTTTCTGAGTTCCAGATTCACGTCTCCAGGTGCTTCCCGAATATTTTTACACCCTTATGTCCTCAAACTCAGCGTGTCCAAAATTATGTCATCTCTCCTTCCATATATTTTACTCAACTTCCTAAGAGTATCATCACTTTTCCACTAAGTTCCCAGCTGTGGTTACTTGAATCCTCCTCTACATTTACCTAGTCCTACTGATTTTTTAAACAATTCTTTATGCTCCTTTTTTTTATGGTTCCCCAAAACACCACCAGAAACTAGGTTCTCATCAGCCTCTCAAACTAGATTTTCATCCAACTCATCTTCTTTCTTAAATGTCTACATCATGTTAATCTGTTGTTCAAAAAGTATTTTACTTTTCTTTATTAAATCCCACAGCCAGAATACACATCCTCCACCTGCTCACAGCCTGACCGCTTTCAATGCTGATTCAAGTCCAGTCTCTTCAACCAAGCTCTCTGTTGCTGTTCTTGGATTCACTATCACACACTGATTGTTGGTGCTCAGCTGTCAGTTGTTTTATAAGCTAGCTTTTTAACGTGCCTGTCTTCCTGGTACGGCTGTAAGAACATCTTACATAGTCACTGCTTCTGAAACTTACCTACTATATTACATTATTTTAAAAATGAGGTCCAGTGATTAGGAGAATATGACTAAGAAGTAGAAAATCCGGAGTTTAGATCCTGGCTCTGATCCTTTTTAGATGGGTGACCTTGGGCAAGTTACTTAACCTCTAGAAGCTTTCATGTCTATAAAACAGAGATAACGCCACCTATTTCACAAGGCTGTAGTGAAGTGTAATGTGTACATGGGTATGTGTACACACACATACAAATACACAGTGTGTAACACAGTATTTGGTACACAGTGAGTGGGTTTTTTTTTTTTAAACAGATCGCTATTAATGACTTTGCAACCCACAGGTACTCCTCTTTAGTCAATATTTTAAACTGCAAGTGAAGTGAAGTGTCAGCCACTCAGTTGTGTTCGACTCTTTGCAACCTCATGGACTGTATGTAGCCCGCCAGGTTCCTCTGTCCATGGGATTTCTCGGGCAAGAATACTGGAGTGTGTTGCCATTCTATTCTCCTGGGGATCTTCCAGACCCAGGGATTGAACCCTGGTCTCCTCATTACAGGCAGATTCTTTCCTGTCTGAGCCACTAGGGAAGCCCTTTAAACTGCAAAGCTCATGTTAAACATATTGTATTAGCACGCTGTCAAGACTCCATTGCATGTGAAGTTTTATACTACTCATCACTATATTTAGCCAAAAATTACTTTTCTAAGCTACATTCTATAAGAGTAAGAAAGACAACTTTTAACTTTCAAGCTGTGCCCAGATGCCAAAACTTGGGGTGTGAAACTATACAAGGTCAGTTTCATTTCACATACATAACCCAATCCAGCATGATTTTCAGCAATCACCATTTTTTAAATACAGTTAAAGAAGTACTCAAGCTTTGGGAAGGCTAGATTTTGTGAGATAGGATTGCTAGAGCTTGTCAACAACCAGAGTTTAATGATTAGCGACCATGGCCAGCTTCTTCTGGGAAGAAAGGGATAAGCTTTCCCTCAACCAACAGGTTAATTACTGACTCTAATTAATGGCTTTAAAAGACATAATGAAAATGTTGTAATCCAGTACATTAAAAACTGAAGAACTGATCTTCTGTTGGTTGAGTTGATCTTTTTTTTTCCCTAATGAAACATACAGTCCTTTCTCCTTTGTGCAGTAGGTCACAGCTTTCCCTAGGTTAAATCATACAGTATTTTTTTTTTTTTAAGTCCTTCTCTAAGGTTCCAGGAACTTTCCATCAACAGAATCTGTAATCTTGCAGGAAAGGCTGCCTGAGAGCAGAGCAAGTTAACGCCACTGTCTCCTTTCGCCCTGACTTGGGCCTCCTACAATGACAAGCGGCCACAGGGCAAGTGTCTCTCTACATCACTACCCACAGTGCCTCCCTTCCAAGACCCCTCATTATTTCTGCACTCCTGGGCAGGGACATCGCATGGCCTTACCGCAGACGTTAGACGGGCAAGAATTTCATCGCTGCTCTCTTCTGAGTCTTCAATTTTCTGATGAGATCTTTGAAAAACAAAGAATAAATTACACTTTAGCTTTGGCTGCTCAAATTTATTCACTGAGTTATGGGGAATACAGGGTAAAGAACAGCATTATTGCTTCGTACATTAGTGAAAGTAACCCGTATGAGTAGCATGGTGACTATAACACTGTAGGAACGCAACTTGCGGCGGCCCAACGAGTCCTTCAAAGTCAGCCAGCAAGAACCTCTTTTCCACACATCGATTAAATCCTAAGGACTGTTACTGCTCTCCAAATGAATCGAAGGATAATCCTGACTCACTAAATTTACTAACATGGGTATGCACAGAGAATAAGCACAGGGTGAATATAACGTGGTGAAGTATTGAAATGCCTGGCCAGTCTAAATAAATCCAGATTCTGAAAATATGAAACATGAATTTTCTACTATATCTGAGTTCCAGCCGACAAACAAATTTATTAGGAAATAGTCTATTATAAGCCTTGTCCTGTGACAGGAATTATATGGATCCCAATAGCAGGAGCACTTTGTTCTTTTTTATGAGCCCACAGCCCAGTTGAGAAAAAAATTATGCATGTGTTAAATAACTAAGGAAACAAACAACGTTTACACAGTGTGGTATCAGTTTGTTTAGAAAAACCACCTTTCTAATGTAATTCATGAAAAATTTTTCACCACAGAAATGTACATTGCTAACACATAAAATCCACTTCAAACAAACCTTATAAAAATTACATTTCTTTCTCCTGACCTGGTCAAAGGGAAAAACACTGACTAACGCCAACTGAATATATGTAATTGTCTCCCAGATCTATTTCCACAAGCAATTCCTTTCAGCACCTTCTGTGGACTGGGAGGGCGTTGGTGGTAATTGCTCTGCAGAGTGGCCCCGTGGCACTGCAGCCCACTGATGGATTTGAATCTCAGAAACTGCAGTGGGCCAGCGTGAGCGCAAGCCTTACAGGGCAGAAGGCCTTCTCCTGGCTCCTAAGAGAGCTAGGAAGAGGCTCTTGGACAAAGGAAAAGCAGCTGGATCAGTTCTGGCACTGGCTTCCGGTTTCTGTAAAAGTTACTAAACCCTTTCAAAGGAAAAATGTTCCACCCTTCAGGTCAGAGGAATGACTTACAAACTACCACCTTTACAAGAATGGCATGTCACAGGTATGGAGCAGTGCAGGCATGTTGTCCCATAACTTAATTTTTGGTGCAGCAAAGCCTCTGAAACATGACCTTGATAATGAACATTTCAAACAATAAGCTTTATTATTAAAACAATCTACTTACAAGGTTTCCATACACATGAAGTTACACTGAGAAGAGACTGGAACCCTTCATAACCTAAGCCACCAAAACAGGTTTATAAGATTATGCTGGGGTGACAGAACAGATCTGAGAGGAAATTAGGAGCTGAGAACGTTAGACACAAGAGACCACCAAGGACTTCAAGGCCCCGTCGGTGTCTGCGGTGAAGAGCAGCTGGTGGCGCCATCTCTTGCTCAGCCCCCAGCAGACACCTGAAGGATGACTTCGTGTGCATGATGTGTTCCCCATTAACACAGATTCTGTTGTGAATGCATTTTCAACAAACTGCCGAAAGGAACTCAAAACTCCAAGGGAAGCTCTAGTGTATGTGACTGATGGGGGCTATGCAACGAGTAACAGCCAAGTTGTTGCGAGTTCAGTGACAAATAATTTCATCTCTGTTCAAGCAAAACTATCTTTCATCATGCTTCTAGCACAAAACATGCCCCTGGCAGAAACGTTTCTCAAGGAGGCACATCTAAAAGAGACAGAGCGATGCTTTCCTGAGCGCCGTCCTCCAGCTCATGTCCTGTTTTTATCCCCTCAATCACCACAATCTATACCCACTCTCAAGTCTTTCTCTAGCCCCTGAATCTTCCCTGAGCTCACCCTGTGCTTCCAGCTGCCCTCAACATGGCTCTAGGTGGCAATCTCAGAACACTGTTTTCACTCACATGGGATCTTACGAGGCCCTCAGATCAACATAACTTCTGGTGACCTTCTCCTGTCTCCTGCCCTCAGTGGTACTCCAGTCCCTCTCACCACTCGGCTTCACGTCACCCTGTGGTCATTCTGCATCTTTCCATCACCATATCCTCCTCTGCTCTGCTTTCCTGCTTTCTTCCCCACAAGCCTTTCTGGGAGGCTCTCATCTCCATAACATACTTTAACCAGCTTCTATCCAGTTTGTCTCTGCTTCTCCTCCAGTATCTGATCTTCTGTTGATGCCAGGGTTCTCCTTCTACAACCCCGATCTGGTCCTGCTCTTCTCCAGACCCACAGCTTCAGGGACTCTCCCACTGCCTACCTGAGAATTCAGAAGACTTCCTGTCTGCTGAGGAGCCCCAGGTCCATCCTGCTGGCACCTGGCGCAGAGGAGTGACATGGGAGGCAGGCAAACGGTGGGGAGTATAAGAGGGGCGGATGGAAGAAAGAAGGACGATGCTCCCCCACTCAGCTTCCCTCCTCACCACTAGCATCCCTGCCCAGCTCAATGCCAAAAGGCCCAGAAATACCAGACTCCTTTTCCCTTGTAAATATATTTTTGCAAAATAAGATAAAATCTGATTATTTTACGATGTAAATACCCCTTTGTGAAACCCAGTGATGGTAAAGTTCTCACATATCGGATCAAAACAGATAATCAAACAGAATGGGCATGGGAGAATAAAGAAAGAACCACCTGTAACATGTAACACACCATTTTATACATGAAACTCAGGCATCCATGGATTTTAGTATCCATGGAGGTCCTAGGAACAGCCCCCCACAAACCCCTTCCCTGCCGAGGGAAGGCTGTACTTGCATCTTAAGGGGGCTGTGCTGCTCAGTAAGCAAGAGAGGAAGAGAGACACTCCGGAGAGACAGGGCAACAGAGAAACCCTGGTTGGACTCAGCAGTAATGGCAGTGGCAAGGTGATGAAAGAAAGAGAAAAGGAAGTGACCCTAGGAAGGAAGACCCATCCCTGAGGATCTGTGCCAGCAGGAAGCTCTGGCCCAACTGGAGTCCCTTTTATGATTTCCTAAGGCCACTTGTCAAGGTCTCTGCCTGGAAACAGTGTAAGCCTGACCCCATGATTCTCCAAGGGAAGTGCCGAATCCTAGTGTTCTGGGCAATACAATACAATGGGAAAGACTAGAGATCTCGTCAAGAAAGTTGGAGATATCAAGGGAACATTACATGCAAGGATGAGCACGATAAAAGAACAGATACCGTAAGGACCTAACAGAAGCTGAAGAGATTAAGAAGACGTAGCAAGAGGACATGGAGGCAACCTAGATGGCCAGTGACAGATGAACAGATTAAGTAGTTGCAGTACATATATACAATGGAAATCAACCCTGAATATTCACTGAAGCACTGATGCTAAAGCTGAAGCTCCAATACTTTGGCTATCTGATATGAAAAGCTGACTCACCAAAAAAGACACTACTGCTGGGAAAGACTGAAGGCAAAAGAAGGCAGCAGCAGAGGATGAGACAGTTAGATGGCAGGCAACACGGACTCAATGGACATGAGTTTGAGCAAACTTCGGGAGATAGTGAAAAACAGGGAAGCCTGGTATGCTGCAGTCCATGGCATTGCAAAGACTTGAACATGACTTAGTGACTACGACTACAGGGCTCTGGGCAGATGTCTCTGTAAGTTCGGGAGGTCTGCAATATCTAAGGATGCTGTTGTAAGGACACAGGAATGGCAAAAGCCAGTGCACCTCTACCCTTGTCCCCCCAACCATCAAACAGGACACATTATGGTTCCACTCAATCTGCACTAAAAACAAAACAAACCCCTACCTCTCTACAGGCTTCTCCACCTTAATTATAGGCAACTCCACCCTTCTAGTTAGAAGTCACCTTTGATCCCACCTCCTCATGGTCTCTTCACTGAATCCATCCCCGAATCCTACCAGCTCCGTCTTCGAGGCAGCTCTCACCTTGGAACACTTCTCACCACCTCTGCTCCAACCACTGCTGCCCCAGCCACAAGATCGCTCATCTAGAGGCAGAGTGGTCTTGCTAACATGGACGTTAGATCATGGTCCTCCTCCCCTCAAAATCCTCAAATGACTCCCCATCATCCTCAGAATAAAGCCAAAGTCTCTACAGCGCTGCCATCTTTCGCTCTCTTTACTCTATTTCAGTCTCTCTGGCCCTGCCTTCAATGCTCTTGTCCTGGGCCTTGCCCTGACTGTCCCGAACCCTAGAACACTTCCACCCACACTGCACATTGCCTCTTCCCTCACATCAACCTCTTGGAGAGGCCTTTCCTGACCCATCGCTCTATCACTCATTTCCTACTTTATCTGTGTAAAGTTTTCCATGTTAACTGACATCAATCTGTTTACTTATGAAATTGTACTTCCCTCCTAGACATGGGAATAGATATTTCTGCCTGTTTTGTATCTGGTTACAGCAGACTTCCAAGGAATATCAAGGGAAGATAAGAAAGCCTTCCTAAGTGGACAATGCAATAGAGGAAAATAAGACAATGGGAAAGACTAGAGATCTCTTCAAGAAAATTAGAGATACCAAGGGAACATTCCATGCAAAGATGGGCACAATAAAGGACAGACCTTTAGGTTTCTATTAGGTAATGGACCTAACAGGGGAAGAAGATATTAAGAAGACATGGCAAGAATACACAGAAGAACTATACAAAAAAGATCTTAATGACCCAGATAACCATGATGATGTGATCACTCACCCAGAGCCAGACATTTTGGAGTGCTAAGTCAAGTGGGCCTTAGGAACCATCACTACAAACAAAGCTAGTGGAGGTGATGGAATTCCAGCTGAGCTATTTCAAATCCTAAAAGGTGATGCTGTGAAAGTGCTGCACTCAATATGCCAGAAAATATGGAAAACTCAGCAGAGGCCACAGAACTGGAAAAGGTCAGTTTTCATTCTAATCCCAAAGAAACACAATGCCAAAGAATGTTTAAACTACCACATTATTGTGTTCATTTCACATGGTAGCAAGGTGATGCTGAAAATCTTTCAAGCTAGGCTTCAACAGTATGTGAACCAAGAACTTCCAGATGTTCAAGCTGGATTTAGAAAAGGCAGAGGAACCAGAGATCAAATGGCCAACATCTGTTGGATCATAGAAAAAGCAAGAGAATCCCAGAAAAACATCTACTCTGTTTCATTGACTAAGCTAAAGCCTTTGACTGTGTGGATCATAACAAAGAGTGGAAAATTCTTAAAGAGATGGGAATACCAGACCACCTTACCTACCTCCTGAGAAACCTGTATGCAGGTCAAGAAGCAACAATTACAAACAAACATGCAACAGACTGGTTCCAAATTGGGAAAGGAGTATGTCAAGGCTGTGTATTGTCACCCTGCTTTTTAGCTGATATGCAGAGTACATCATGTGAAATGCCTAGCTGGATGAGGCACAAACTGGAATTAAGATTGCTGGGAGACATATCAATAACCTCGGATATGCAGATGACACCACCCTTATGGCAGAAAGTGAAGAGGAACTAAACAGCCTCTTGATAAAAGTGAAAGAGGTGAGTGAAAAAGCTGGCTTAAAACTCAACATTCAAAAAAATGAAGATCATGGCATCCAGTCCCATCACTTCATGGCAAATAGATGGGTAAACAGATAATCTAGACTGGGACTTTATGAAGGTGGGGAACACATCTGTCTCCAAATCAGAGTTCTGTCAGGAAGAGGGTGTTCCTGGGGAATTGGGGCAGGCCTGTCCCCACCTCCCACCCCAAGCCAGGCTGCTGCTGCCCTACCCTGTTTGGAAGGAACTGACAAAAAGCCAGTTTTTAGCAGGAATCTCAGGCAACCCCAGCAAGAGGCTGGTGAAATTCCAGGGCATGGAACAAACCAGAACCAAGACAAACTATACAGGAATCTTTCAAACATGATCCCACAACAAAGAGAAGATGCACAGCACACACATATATGGGGGAAAAAAAAAAAAAAAAACAACCTACAAACTATTTACTTGGCTTAGAAAAATCCATCTTTGAAATACCCTGCCAACACAAGCAACAGTCACTTAGCCTGATCTATGATTCAGAGGTGTCTTGGAAGAAGTGATATCCGAGGTGAGGTTCTGATGGAAAAGGAGTGGCCCTGGAACTTGGCAGAAAGACCAGCACAGGGAAGCGGGAAATGGCAAGAGGCAAAGCCAAGGCCAAGACAGTCAGGGCAAGTCTAACTACTGCTAATGAGTTTGGGTGTTATGCTGAGGTGTTTGGCTGTAAAGCAAACAGGACGGAAGCAAAAGTAAGGAGAACACCAACAGAGGGTGAGGGACTGAGAAAGCAGGAACTGAGACCCGCAGCCCAGGCAGCAGAGTGAGTCTGGAGCAGAAGGGACTTGTCTCCACCACATCAGGAAGAAACGACAGGTCAGGTGACAACGCCAGAAGCCACCTTCTCCGAGACAAGCCAGAGTCCATTCCATCCTTGTTGAATGTCAGGCAAGGAAAAGCATTAGGGACCTTTTTTTGTTTCCCAGAAATTGGGCCAAATTTAAAGTTTTTTTCCTAAGAAACCATTGCCACCAAGTCCTCAACACCACAACAGAATGTTCTTCAAGGGGCACAGAGTCGATCTCTACCACATCCGACACCCACGGACCCCAAGAGGATGTCTGACACTCAGGTACTATCCCACCTAGGCCTTCCCATAACACCGATAACCAGATAGGTCTATTCTGCCTAACAAAGCAAATTCCTACGACAAAAAGAAAAGGTGGGTGGGAGGTATATGAGAAGTGGATTTTATTTTTTTGAGATCACTGATATCATGAACAAAAATACCTGTTCAAACTTCTCAAGAGAAGGTGACTTTTCATAGTATCAGGCTACTAGTTATGCTTATAGAGGAAATTTACCAAACAGGAGAAAGTTGTGTATGTGACAGGCTTCATTAAGGGTCCAGGTTATCTAGTTACACATTCATCTAACACTGAATAAAATATTACTGGTATCTCTTTTTCACATTTCACATTGAAGATTTGAGAACTAATGGTTACTATTCAATTAAACAGCTACATTTCAAATGTTGGCCCAAGCAAGCCTAAAAGTTCAATTTTTGTTAAAATTCCTGTACTGTTTCTAAACTGATGTACTCAGATAGAGATAAGTAGTCTGTTTACACACCTGGGGTAAGTCTTATCTGTAAACAATGGAAATTTTGGAGGATTTAGTATTTCCTTAGGAAAGGGAGTGATGAGTAATAACAAAGACTGAGACCAGCTGATTTCATAGCATTTTTTATACAAACAATTTAGTGATAAATGGAAATGTTTCTTCACCTTTGACCCTAATACAAAACTTATGTCAAGTTTCATCATGAAAAATTTTTTGAGAGATACTCAAAAAAGTTTTGTTTACTCATCCAGTATTTCATCCTCTCCAAGGATCATAAAATGAGACTCTAATCAGGAAAAGTCAAGAATACAAAGTGAAGTTTTGGGATGCAGGAATGGCAGACTTGAAGTTGATCTTTCCAGTTAGAAGGTGTTAATCCAGCACCATCTCAGAAATTAAGGATGCCAATGAATTTCTCATGGTGCTTAAACATGTCAAATAAAAAAGGACAAGTTAGGCAGGATAAGGAGAATAAAGGGGGCAGAGGTGATGCAGGAGTTGGTGGTGGTATTATTATTGTATAATAAAGTTCTCAGAGAAGACAGGGATCTGAATTATGGAAGTCATCACTGTGGACCTGATATTAAAAATATGACTAAGTGACGATGCATCAGGAGAGACAGCAGAAAAAAGAAGACTGAGCTCCAGACACTCCCTGTTCAGAGGTTAATGTTTCCAAACATGGGTTTTATATTATGCAGGTATAGTGAGGGCAACAGGTCAGATGAAGGCCGTAGAAGTGATTAGTCTATATGGGGAGAAGTAATATCTGAACAATATTGAATCTTCCAATCCATGAACATGAACAGATCCTCTACTTATTTAATTTCTGACTTTTTACAATCAGGCTTATGAAGTGTGTGACGTACAGCTCTTGCACACTCTGAGACTTGGACCTAATCATTTCACAGGTCCTTTTTTTGGGCCAGTACAGAGAAATGTCATTCCGTACATTGATCTCATAGCCTGTGATCTTGCTAAACCATTTATTAGGTCTAGCGGGTTTCTTGTGGATTCCTTAGAGTCTTCTATGTATATAATTTATGTTTATAATTAGGTCATCTGCAAAGAAAGATGGCTTTACTTTTTTCCTTCTAATCTGTATCCCTTTTCCTTCTTTGTCTGGCCTGCACTGGCTCATGTTGGAAACAGTGGTGAGAGGCAATATATTAGCCTTGTTCCCAATCTTAGCAGAAAAGGATTCGGTCTTTTACTGTTAAGTACGACATAAGCTATATGTTTTATGTAAGGTTATACCAGATTGAAGAAATTCCCTTACATTCTTAGTTTTCTGAAAATTTTTATCATGAATGTTGAATTTTTACAAATGCTTTCATGCATCTGCAGAGTTTGTCACATATTTTCAGTTTTCTTTTTTGGACTGGATCTGGTGGATTACATTGATTGATTTTTAGATGTTGAATTACCCTCATATTCCTGGGATAAATATCATTCTATGATGCATTATCATTTTTATATATTGCCAGACCCCATTCAGTAATATGTTCCAGTTTTTATGTTTACACTCAGTTTCCTTTTCTTAACTTTGTCATAATAACACTGGTCTCATAAAAGGCCTTCCATTACTTACCTATATGTGGTCACATACCTTATAAGGCTTTGGCACAGTTATTAACAGAAACCTGATGGTAAGTAAATGTTGTTAAGTAAGTCACTCAGTGGAGAGTATTTGTGACAAGGGGGTGTCTTTTCCTAGACTATTTCCTGTCCCTTTTCCTTACCTGAAAACTAAGAGAAGCAAATTCAGTTATCCAGAAAATCCCTTTCCAGATATAAATGTTTATGAAGCTAAATTTATAGAATTTTAGAAGTGTCAGCCAAGTGTGACAGGTATCATGCTCAATGAAATCTTCATGTCCTGATAAAATCAATCTGGTTTCTTTACGCAGTATTTTGAGACTGTGATTTAATTAACCCTCACATTCCCTATCACTTGACGGGGCTCTTTCTGCAGGACTAACGTCATAGAACAGCAGATTTTAACCTCAGTGTGCCTCAGCCTCTTGTTAAAAAAAAAATACTGATACCTATGTCTTATCTCTCTAACCCAACCTCGATTCAGTAGATCTCAGGTTATATCTGCTTAATTTTTTAAGGTATCATGGTTGCAAACCGTGGTTCACTTTCTGCCTTCAGTTCACATTGCTGCCACCAAGTACAGACGCCTGCCCTCTGAGCAAGTTACACGGTATTAATGGCTCCTCATCTGTAAAATCAGAACAGCTCCAAACTACTGTTGTCAGCATTAAATGAATCACGGGTACAACGCTCAGAACGTGGTAAGTACATTTACATGTTAACTATTACTGCTATTTTATTATTATTGCACCGCTAGGGTAGGTTAGGCCAAGCCACTTGTTTTCCATTTTTCAGTAGTTGTGTGCTATGCTCAGTTGCGTCTGATTCTTTGTGACCCCATGGACTGCACCCTGCCAGGCTCCTCTGTCCGTGGCATTCTCCAGGCAAGAATACTGGAATGGGTTGCCATTCCCTTCTTCAGGGGATCTTTTTGACCCAGGGGTCGAATAGACATCTCCTGTGGCTCCTGCATTGGCAGGCAGATTCTTTACCACTGAACCACCTGGGAAGCCTATTTTACTAGAGTAGGGGGTCCCCTTTAACATAGAAATAGATCAAAGACACATAAACTCTGTTGAGCAAATATATGACCAAAATGTTACCGTGAATTCAAGTAAATTGTACTTATTTCAGCAGCATCTATACACAGTTAAGTCATTCTCTTTATTCAATACAAAGATAATGCTTGGCTTCCCTGTAGATTTTCAGACCCCTGTAACCAATCTGAGCCTGCTCCCCACCTGTGCTCTTAAGGCTCTGAGTTCCACTGGTTTTGACCTACTGCTCCAGACATACCAAGCTGCCTCGTATTGTCTCAACATGCCACCCATCTTCTTGACTTCCCACCCATCTGCTTTTCTATTTAGAGCATGGAGTCATGAATGTCAACAAAATCCTCTTAACCCACTGGGCTGAGCTTTCCCTACAGGTGGTTAGTGAGGAATCAAAGGTACCATCCAGTTAAGTGCTCTGCTCATTAACAGGAACAACAATGAACAGGCATGGTTTTTTAAACAGGATAGAGGGAAGATCAGGGAGACAGAGCAGAGGGCAGGAGAGTGAATGCAGGTCTGTGGGCCTCAGGAGGATCAGAATGCCAGCACACATCCAGGAGGGCACATTGGCCAGGACCACGGGGCGCTGATCAAGCCGAGAGATGGACCCAATGATGCCAGGCCCTGGGTCCACCCTAACAGCTCACCCCAGTTACACTCCAGGGTCACTAGGCAAGATCAGCAGGCATGGGAAAGGGCCACCGTGACAGGAGGGCCCAGGGTCAGGGGCCCACACCACCCACCATGTCCCCAAAGGCTATCTTGCTGAGGAGCAAGGAGAGGGCACAGAGGGACAACCATTTTAGCAAGCTACGCTCAGGAACTAATCAAAGACATTTAAAAAATTCCCTTACTAGAATAATTTTACTCAATGAGGCTAAAATAATGGGGCTTTTCTTTTCCTTCTTTCTAGTGATCCAGCAGGACAGGACTCATGTGGACAGCCAACAACGGATCGCTTAGAGAAAAACAAAGTTACATTTACATTTTTCTTTACCTGCCTGAGTGCAGCGTGAGTTAAATTTTAGCAATCCTCTATGACTCTTTTAACAGTAGCGTAAATGTTAACTGCTCTGTAACTGGCACAATACAGTTTTATGTATCAAGGTTCACAGACTCAGTTATTCAGAGCGCCACCACTCCCACCCCTGGGCAAACTGGGAGGGCTGTAACACAGGTGGTTGAATTAAAACAGCCAAGTTCCCACACAGCCTAAATTCTCCGAGTCAGTTAAGAGAGAAACATGTCTTACTCGTCCTGAAGGAATTATTAGGCTGCCTTTCCCTACACTGCAACTTCAGTATTCCTAACCCCCTACCCGCCACTTTTCCTCCTCCCACATCAATGAAAAAGAGTTAGAAAAAAGTACATTCTGGATGACTTGATCTGGCTTTCAGTTTGAATGCTGCTGCTGCTGCTAAGTCGCTTCAGTCGTGTCCGACTCTGTGCGATCCCATAGACGGCAGCCCACCAGGCTCCCCCGTCCCTGGGATTCTCCAGGCAAGAACACTGGAGTGGGTTGCTATTTCCTTCTCCTATGCATGAAAGTGAAAAGTAAAAGTGAAGTCGCTCAGTCATGTCCGACTCATAACAACCCCATGGACTGCAGCCCCCCAGGCTCCTCCGTCCATGAGATTTTCCAGGCAAGAGTACTGGAGTGGGGTGCCATTGCCTTCTCCGTCAGTTTGAATAAGTTACCACAATTGTTCCTTCTTCCCCTGGAGATTACCCATGACAACCAATGCACTCAAGTCTTTCAAATGATCTACTCAGCTTAGATGTAAAAGTTATTTTCTATAGAAGATGAATTTTGTTTCTTCACATTAGCCTAAAAACCTGCAATAGTTCCATTTTCCTTCCTGATATAAACATTTTATTTTAAATGGAAAAAAAAAAATCAGTTTTGTTTTTTTTTTAAACGCATCCTTAAAGAACAGAATTGTATTTACATAGGGACAGGAGGTAGTTTCCTCACATAGTGTTAAAGGGATTAGAGAGAAGACAGCAAATACAGGAAGCCCAGTGTGGAACTGCACAGGCAGAACTTCGCACGCAGCCTTCAGATATCAAAAAGGTTATTAAAAGAACCATAGGACTGGGTTTTCAGCTTCTGAACAGACAATGTAAGTTAATGAGTCAAGAGGACTTTAGAGGGCATTTCACTAGAATGGGTAAAAATGCATGGATAATATAGTGGAATGGATACCATAGGACTAAAAATGACATAGAAGAATGGAAAAAAAAATTTTGATACAAACAGCAAGAGCAGTAAATTACGAAAAGCGAGGGCTTCCCTGTTGGCTCAGATGGTAACAATGAGTGAATGAATCTGCCTACAATGTGGGAGACTCAGCTTCGATCCCTGAATCGAGAAGACCCCTTGGAGAAGGGCATGGCAACCCACTCCAGTATTCCTGCCTGGAGAATTCCAAGAACAGAGCGGGCATGGTGGGCTACAGTCCATGGAGTCGCAGAGAGGTGGACACAACTGGGCGACTAACACACACACTACACTCCACAAGGCTGCCACAGACTGCAGACATCATGGAAGCTCTACGGTCAAGGCAGGACTTGGGCTCCCTCTTGAGGGGTGGGAAGAACCTGACCAGACAAGGAAAGAGCAGAACTTCACAAGGGCACGAGGGAGTAAACAGCTGTGGGATTCAGGCTACAGTGAATGGAAATCACTAGATTGGAGCAGAAGTTATGATGAGATCATATGCACTGAACCTTAGGAAGGGCTGTGACAAGCTAACTGGAAGAGGATGATGTCCCCTGGACACCTTCCTTTTCTCTGACCATAGTTGATTCCAAGTCTGGATAACCTAATCTTTGATTAGGTTAAAAAAATTTGGCCCAAAACATTTTACCAGAGCTTATAAGTTTGCTTATAACTCTAGTACAGAGAAAAAAAAAAAAAAAAAAAAGATATATTCTCTCCAGAAGAGACTTGCAGTAGGTTCAGTAATTTTATCTTTTCATAGTTTGTACTTATAATATGGGATTAAACAGGTCTATAGCTCTCCACTGCCAATTTTCCCAGAGGAATTACCACTCCCAAATGTACGCGATCACATCAAGAGAAAAAGAATGTGCTGACAAGGCACGCTACGTGACTGTCAACTCCACAGGCATGGCACTGGGTACGGTGACTGGAGTGACAAAAGACTGCAAGTAATATGCAGTTAATATTAGGAACCAAATTTTTTCAAATAGGTTCATTTTTAGAACCTGCAGCAGACTTAGGGTTTCCCTGTAACAAGGTCCTCTCACTGGCATTCCAATCTGCTTCCTCAGTGGGGGAGAAAGGAGTGGAGCTAACCATGAGGGCTGCTTGCAAGTTTACTGCAGAACCCCTCATGCCCCCATCACTCTGGGCACACCCATCAGGACTGCACACACTTCCAAGTTCAGGACAGGAAATGGTGAAGAAGAGCTGCCAGAGAATGCCAGTCTATGGAGTCACAGAAAGTTACAGCCACCTCTAGCTTAATTCGACTCTTTCTTAGAAAGCTTTTTAAAATTTATTGAAATGCTCCTTGACTTTTCCTGGGAAACTTCTGGCCTATATTAAAAGCCTATTACATTAAGGAACATTTTCCGTACTTAGTCGAATGATGCATTCTGTTTGAATTTGCTTTACGATGGCAAGGTCCTCTATGAACAGTGGCGGTGCCCGTGGCACTGAATCCATAACCATTTCAGAGTCGGTCTAACATTTTTATAGCTTCTGATTATCCTATCTCAGAGGGGAAGCCAGAATGACCCCCATAACTCCTAGGCACACACTCTAGCAGGTGTTAAAAGCACGGTTGTGAGAGCCAGACAGACATGGGACGTGCCACACACCACGTGTGTGACCTTAGATAGGTTACCTGATCTGTATGCCTCAGTTTCCTCACTTCAAAATAATAGAAACTGTTTTACACAATTCATCTGAAGATGGAATAACAAATATAAAGCATGTAGCACAGTTCCTGACACAAAGTGCATTCTTTACAATCAATCTATTAGTGTCTTATTCTGACACTTTTGTCTTTTCTAAAAGCCTGTATTAACTGTTCAATATTGTATTTTTTTAAACAAGAGTAATTCATCTTTGCTATGGTTGTAGGTGTTTCTCCCTGAACCTATTTTTCTTACCCATGAAGTAAGGATAATGCCACTTGCCCTCTAATCGCAATGTATTCTAGAAACAGAATATACAAAAGTTACTAACTAAAAATTTTAATTTGCGATTATACTAAAATAAGCTTGTGACAAATGCTGTGCATAAACAAAGGCATGTCAGATTCATCACATCATGACTCAAGTCCTGTTCCCAAACCTCCTCTAATGAATTCATTTTAATTCATTTTAAACATATAGTGACTCAGCATCTTCATGTGATAATGACTCATGGGTTTTAATTTGCCAAATGTTGCTTCTAGATTATTTGCAGAAATGTCTGTTGAGCTTTTTCTTAGGAAAGTCATGACTAGCTAGAGAATTAGATGCCGGTTATTATTTTATTCCAAGTTCAGCTAAATCAAGTTTATTCCCAATTTGGATCATCTACTCATATCGCAGTGATTAAATTAGAAGCAGTATGGTGCAGCTGTCGGGGCGTGGACTTCTGGGGTTTGAACACCAGTTCAGTCATTTATTAGCTAGACTGAATTTTCAGCATTTTACCTTTCTGAACCTACATCTGAGAAATGGGAATAAAACAATTACTTTTTAAAGGAGATGGTCTTAAAAAGCAGAACACAGTCCCCAGACACAGGGATGGTTCTCGAAGTGAGAATAATTTTTCCACGGAACAAAAGAGCACGTACTTACAGTTCACAGATGCCAGCGCGACTGGGAATGAGAGGCACAAGCTGCAGTAAGAGTCTGACGCCGTTCTGCCACTCCTCTTCTCTCTCAAACTCACAGTACAAGTAGCTACACTCCTCAGATGAAAACTGGTAGAAAACATAGGTGTCCTGAAAGTATAAATGCTGGTCCACTGTTGGAAACAAAAAAGGTGTGGATCAGTTTTGTAAAGTATATTATTTAGAGAGTCATAAACCAAATAACGGAGAAGGCATTGGCACCCCACTCCAGTACTCTTGCCTGGAAAATCCCATGGACGGAGGAGCCTGGGGGGCTGCAGTCCATGGAGTTGCAAAGAGTCGGACATGACTGAGCGACTTCTCTTTCACTTCTCACTTTCATGCATTGGAGAATGAAATGGCAACCCACTCCAGTGTTCTTGCCTGGAGAATCCCAGGGATGGGGGAGCCTGGTGGGCTGCCGTCTATGGGGTCGCACAGAGTCGGACACGACTGAAGCGACTTAGCAGCAGCAGCAGCAAACCAAGTAATAAATTGAAAGACCTACTAATTACTAGGGAGAAGCTAGGGATGGGACCATAATTAAGTCCATTCATGCTCACAATCACATTGAATGAAAAAGGACTTACTGACCAACCTATTTTTATTATTTGAAACTTTGGCCAGCACATTCACGTGGATTTTACAACTCTTCTGCTTCAAGGGACAGGTGAAATCAATAGCAATTCCAAGGGAGGAGAAGACATTTCTTTTTTTTTTTTTTTTAGTGTCCCAAAGTAGTACATTTAATTACTTTAATGGTACACAAATACAAAACTATGCCAAGTTTTAGATCAGTGGTTCTCAGCCAGGGGCAACTGTTCCCCGCCCTGAGGACATTTAACAACGTCTGGTGACATTCTAAGTTGCCACAACTAGGGGGTGCTAGGGATGCTACTGAACATCCTATCATTTACAAGACAGCCCCCCACAACTAAGAATTATCTGGCAGAAAATACCAATACTACCAAGGCTGGGAAACCCTACTTTAAAAGAAATCAAGAAGTGGAGACGTTTCCTAAAAATATTAACGTAAAATTTTTTGCAAACCAGAAACCTGACCCTCACAAGCAAGCTGATAATTATAATCCTTAAAGGCAGTTAACTGCTTTTCTAAATAAGAGCATCAGGTGCTAAGTGTGACCAACTAAGATGACACCCACATCCCCATCTGTACCACTTTCCCACAGTAGGACTTGGGTATGACTTTCTGAACTTCATTTTGTTCTCTGACCCTCAATATTTATAACCTAGAGAAGAAAAGAACTTCCCAGTGACCCAGCACCCGCGTGGTAGAGCTAAATAAAGAATCCAAGCTGCTTGACTTATAATTCTTCAGTTCCCTGGGACTCAACAAAGAAAAGAAATATTCACCATCTATTTTAGTGTCTGTGCTAAGTCGCTTCAGCAGCGTCTGACTCTTTATGACCCCATGGACTGTAGACCACCAGGCTCCTCTGTCCATGAGAGTCTGCAGGCAAGAATACTGGAGTGGGCTGCCATTTCCGTCTCCAATTTTAGTGTCTAGTTAACATCAATTTTCTGTTCTATTTAAACAGTTTATTTTCATAGATTGTATTTCTAGCTGTTCATGATTCCTTATACAATTAAAATGGCAGACACCTTCTATTCATACAGTCAGTTTCTGATGATTATTCTAAGTACAGCAAGACAAATCACACATTTAGAGCAACTAAAGATGTCCACTGATCTTTTTTAAAAACTGTGAGCATCATTTTGAATACAGAAGAGATGGGGTAAGGGAAAGACCCTTACAGATTGTATTAATAAATCAGCAACTACCAAAAGGTGTGAGAAATAACAAAAGATGACCTGTCACTTTACCAGCAAAAACAATTTCCATCTAGATTATATCATCTAGAAAATCAAACACATTTTGGTCGAGCAGCTTACCAGCTTCAGGATTCTGTGCCTTCAGAACACGTAACACTAACCTGACGACAGAATCCCCATGTCCAGTAGGAGCTGCCAGACCCCTATGGCCATAGATCTGCACTGGACGAAAGGACAGTGTTCCAGCAGCCAGTCCACCAGTTCTGACCCAACGCAGCTTCTCCTAGACAAAAGCAAGCATTCACAGTAAGACATGGTTGCCACCTATTTGCCAAAAAAAAAAAATTTAATTTAATACCATCCCTTTCATGTTCTTTTTAGACAAGCAACTCAAGAATAAATGACATATACTTCTTATTCATGTTTCAAATTTTAGCTCAAATATCACTTCCTTACAGAAGCTTAGAATCATATCCTCTTATACTTTTTCTTTGCCTCCCCTAACATTTACCAATTATACATCTTTCCAAATGAATAATACCTGCTTTCTTCCCTTGAGAATAATTTTCAGGAGAACAGGGACTATGTGTATGTAACTCATGACTAAACCTCAACATTAGGACAGTCCAGGAACACAGCAAATTCTCTGAATACATACATTGGAATAAACGAAGGAATACATTTAGCAGTCCTTTACTGAAAGACAATGTTTCTGCCTCGATAAGTGGTGATCAACTTTGGTGCAACCATTTACACATTTTTATCTCGTCTCTTTGAGAACATGATAATTCCAAGATTAGACCAAGTTACACCACAGTGAGGGGTATAATGTTTTGTTTTCTACTCTTCAAACAGAGATTAAACCTAATATTTGTCTCAAAGAACAATAAATTTGACTGTTAATATAGTCTGTGAAGAAAGCTGAGCGCCTAAGAATTGATGCTTTTGAACTGTGGTGTTGGAGAAGACTCTTGAGAGTCCCTTGGAGTGCAAGGAGATCCAACCAGTCCATTCTGAAGGAGATCAGCCCTGGGATTTCTTTGGAAGGAATGATGCTGAAGCTGAAACTCCAGTACTTTGGCCACCTCATGCAAAGAGTTGACTCATTGGAAAAGACTCTAATGCTGGGAGGGATTGGGGGCAGGAGGAGAAGGGGACGACAGAGGATGAGATGGCTGGATGGCATCACCGACTCGATGGACGTGAGTCTGAGTGAACTCCGGGAGTTGGTGATGGACAGGGAGGCCTGGCATGCTGCGGTTCATGGGGTCACAGAGAGTTGGACACGACTGAGCGACTGAACTGACTGACTGACTGATAGTCTAAGCAATCCACCAAGCAGCCTGGATCATAAACCCACAAACCTGGATGACGGATTCTGCTAACCACCTGAAGCAATACTTTCTATAATCCATCTTAAAATACACAGCTGTATTCAAAGAATGCCCTAATCTGGGTATTACAAGCAGTATTTTCATGCCTACCTTTACATCTTTATCAGCCTCAGATGAAAAACCAAATAAAGAAAATTTTCTGAAATAATGTTAATTATGCAGAAATTTCATTGAAACCTACTCTCCCGTATGAAAAAAGGTCACATCAAAATGTTTTTCTTAAACACCTGCATCATGAAAATGACTATCTTTCTCCTATATTTTTTATTTAAGGACCAAAAAAATGCCAACATTTATTTGTATTTCTAGAACAGAAAAATATTGCCTACCTTTTATGACTGGCATAATCACAAATACCTAGAAATCACCCAGTAACCAACAGAATGAAGAAATGCCATGAGATACTTTATTTTCTTGGATGATGGAAAAATAAAGTAATAAACATTTCTGCTGAGATATCTGAACAACTATTCTAGCTTTAGTTAAAATATCACTTTCTTGGGTAAAGATCTGAAAGCTACTCTGAGATCATTAAGGCAATTCTAAGTTGTACCAACTGTACAAATCCAGTTGCAGCTTAGCAGTAAGACAAAAGAAAGAGTAACAGTCAAATAAATGGATTTTTTTTTAACAATACAAGAAAACAGATTGCAACAAAACAGGCAATTAGACCAAACCGTCAATATTAACTTCTAATTCTATAGGACACTTTCATTAGTAAATCCTCAGTGTTAATTCCTCAACACCTCTATCAATTAGCCAGCATCTTTGGGCTTGTAAAGCACTTTTATCATCTTAATCCTCATTCTCAGAACAATGAGAATATGGCTCCTCATATGGCTCCTCAGCCTGTTCTGTGTCTGACACCACCTGGAAAGTGGCAGGATACAACAAAACATTTACCAAACAAACTAAACTTTCAAACTGCAAACGGTGACTAGACAGATGCACTGGCTTGTTTCCTCACAGGTGATCAGGAAGACGTTTCCCAGAGCAGGGCTTCCCATGACTGTGTTGAGTGGGAGTCATCTGGGAGACCCTGTTAACATGAGGATTCTGGTGCAGTGTGGCTGGGTACAGCCTCAGAGCCCTCAAGTCTAATGGGCTGCCAGGTGGGACCCAGGACCCCGCCCTACCTTCTCAACGGGAAAGACTTGCTCTGTGTCGGAGGCGGGGAGGACAGCGTGGTGGACAGGACTGAGTCGATTTGCTCAAACACGGTATAGCCATGACTGCTGTCATGTCTAGGTATTACTTAATAATCAAGCTCCCGCTCTCAGAGTAAGCTACTGTTTCAGTTGCGCACAATCTCTTTCTACCCCCACCTGCAATTTATCATATTGTGTTTCGAATCGCTTTCGAAAATCCATTTGCACCAGGGAAAACATCACTGGGATAAAGATAGACGCTATCACTAATACCACCAATTCACCAGCTCTGGGAGATAGTGAAGGACAGGGAAGGCTGATGTGCTGCCGTCCACAGGGCCGCAAACAGTTGCACCCGACTTGGCAACTGAACAACAATACCACCAAAGCAAACAAAATGAGGTGAGTGGCCACTGCAGTTAACCAACAACCTCCTTGACTTGTGGACCAGGTCAGCAACAATCCACTTTAAATCCCTGAATCGACAGGACTGCGAGGAGGGTGGTGGAGAAATCAGAGATGCCTGGAAGGGAGGAGTGTGAACACCCACGGCAGTTCTTACTCCCCACCTATCTTCAGTCTTGTACTGAATCCAGAAGTTGTTCTGAGTACACAGAGATCTCACCAATGCTGCAATGCTAGATAGGAACATTATGATATGAAGGTGATGGCTCCAAGGTCAATGTGATTGCCACAGCAAAATAAGAACTTTACTAATCTCTGAGGGTGAATACTTGGTTTTTCTTGGCCTCCTTCTGTCTCCAGTTACAGTTTTAGTCATCAGTTCATAGCAGTACAGGCAGACCCTCATCTCATTCAATGGGACAGTGGTATTTAGAGACTTACATGAAGGCTCAAAAAAAGTAGTATGATTTTTCCTGTAGTACCAAATGAATGGAAAACATCAAAACTGTGCAAGTAATTCTCATGTGGTACTCTGCCTCAATTTACTACCAGACAAATGAAAATGACTCAGCCTCAGTTCAGTTCAGTTCAGTTGCTCAGTTGTGTCCAACTCTTTGCGACCCCACGAATCGCAGCACGCCAGGCCTCCCTGTCCATCACCAACTCCCAGAGTTCACTCAGACTCACATCCATCGAGTCAGTGATGCCATCCAGCCATCTCATCCTCTGTCGTCCCCTTCTCCTCCTGCCCCCAATCCCTCCCAGCATCAGAGTCTTTTCCAATGAGTTAACTCTTTGCATGAGGTGGCCAAAGTACTGGAGTTTCAGTTTTAGCATCATTCCTTCCAAAGAAATCCCAGGGCTGATCTCCTTCAGAATGGACTGGTTGGATCTCCTTGCACTCCAAGGGACTCTCAAGAGTCTTCTCCAACACCACAGTTCAAAAGCATCAATTCTTTGGCACTCAGCTTTCCTCACAGTCCAACTCTCACATCCATACATGACCACAGGAAAAACCATAGCCTTGACTAGACAGACCTTTGTTGGCAAAGTAATGTCTCTGCTTTTGAATATGCTATCTAGGTTGGTCATAACTTTACTTCCAAGGAGTAAGCATCTTTTAATTTCATGGCTGCAGTCACCACCCGCAGTGACCTTGGAGCCCAAAAAAATAAAGTCTGACACTGTTTCCACTGTTTCCCCATCTATTTCCCATGAAGTGATGGGACCGGATGCCATGATCTTCATTTTCTGAATGTTGAGCTTTAAGCCAACTTTTTCACTCTCCACCTTCACTTTCATCAAGAGGCTTTTTAGTTCCTCTTCACTTTCTGCCATAAGGGTGGTGTCATCTGCATATCTGAGGTTATTGATATTTCTCCCGGCAATCTTGATTCCAGCTTGTGCTTCTTCCAGCCCAGCCTTTCTCATGATGTACTCTGCATATAAGTTAAATAAGCAGGGTGACAATATACAGCCTTGACATACTCCTTTTCCTATTTGGAACCAGTCTGTTGTTCCATGTCCAGTTCTAACTGTTGCTTCCTGACCTGTATACAGGTTTCTCAAGAGGCAGGTCAGGTGGTCTGGTATTCCCATCTCTTGAAGAATTTTCCACAGTTTATTGTGATCCACACAGTCAAAGGCTTTGGCATAGTCAATAAAGCAGAAATAGATGTTTTTCTGGAACTCTCTTGCTTTTTCAATGATCCAGCGGATGTTGGCAATTTGATGTTATCGTATTAGCACTTTGTCTCTAAACCCAGAGCATTAATCAGTCCTTAGACTTTCGCCACATTCTACTATCAATAAACTCAAAGTATGCTCTTGCTTGGATGGGTGGTTCTTTTCCATGAACCTGATTAATGTACATCTTCCAATTCTTTTTCAGTCTATATCCAATCAGGAACAAAACTGAGAGCAAGGACCAGTCCTATAGACAGCCTTATACAGGAGCGAAAATGAATCCTATGAGTCTGCTCACAATTAGGCCCCAAGACAAATGACCCAAGACAAAAAACATAGGCAGACCTCATTTTATTGCACTTTCCTTTGCTGTACTTTACAGATATTATGTTTGCAAACTGAAGGTTTGTGGCAAGCTAAATATAGCAAGTCTATCAGTGCCATTTTTGCAATGGGATTTGCTCACTTTGTGTCTTTGTTTTTGGTACTTCTCACAACATTTCAAACCCTCCACTAACAAAAAGATGATGACTTGCTGAAGACTCAGATGATGGTTAGCAAGTTTTAGCAATAAAGTATTTTTTAAATTAAGGGACGAATATTATTTTTAGACATAATGCAATTGTACACTTAATAGACTACAGTATAATAACTGTTACATGCACTGGGAAACACAATAATCCATGTGACCCATTTTATTGTGCTACTCATTGCCCTGGGGTAGTCTGGAACCAAACCCACAGTATCTCTGAGGTATGCTTGTACGGGCAGTTTTAGTTTTTAAGAAAAAAAAAATTAGACTTGTCTACAGTTGATACTATCATCTATTAAAGAAAAAAAAAGAGAGAGAGATTTTACATGAAGTAGAGAAGGCAATGGCACCCCACTCCAGTACTCTTGCCTGGAAACTCCCATGGACGGAGGAGCCTGCTGGGCTGCAGTCCATGGGGTCGCTAAGAGTCGGACACGACTGAGCGACTTCCCTTTCACTTCTCACTTTCATGCATTGGAGGAGGAAATGGCAACCCACTCCAGTGTTCTTGCCTGGAGAATCCCAGGGACGGGGGAGCCTGGTGGGCTGCCGTCTATGGGGTCGCACAGAGTCGGATGCGACTGAAGCGACTTAGCAGCAGCAGCAGCAATGCAACTATACTCAGAGCTCCTATCCCAGCCACATGGTGCAACTACTTGACCTGGGGGCCCTAAGCTAGTAATTTTCAGACTTAGGGGCTTGAATTCGTTATGGGAGCAAGTAGGTGGAGTGATCGTGGAGCTTTTTAAAGAGATTCACAATTCTATATACACAAAAACACTGTTTCTCAACAGAATAAATCATGTCTAACCTATGTGGAAGGTGTCAAAACCTACATAAATACTAGTAAGATTAATTAAACATGGGATTTTAAAGTGTTAATTCATTGTAGTTCTCTCATCTCCACTATGTAGTTGCTCAGTGGTGCCTAAGATTACAGATCCTGCCAAGTTTTTGATTAGAAACAAGTTGTCGGCCTAGGACAGTTACTGATAGGGATGGGACATGAAGACATCATCTGGGGTGTGAAAACCTCCTAGATCTTGCTGTAGATAGCAGACACATAGGTATGTGTAATAATTAAAAATTCATCCATCTGTACCCTTAGATTTGTGCATTTTACTGTATGTAAACTATGCCTCAATAGAAAATGGGGGATCTTCTTACTCAAACAGGTTTGGAAGCACTCTCCCCCCCAAATCTAGGCCATGATGAAATTTTTCCCATCTGTGGCAAGTGGAAAAAAAAGAAAATACCATAAGGAGATGGTGATAAAGCTAAACTTAGTTAACTCAAAGAAACGTCTTTATTCTGAGAACCTTTCCTACTTTTTTTTGGCATCATTTGTTCTGAGTATTCTTTCCTGTTCTTCATGGTATTGTAATCTCATTTCTGCAAGAACAAATAATGATAATAAATGATAGTGGTTCTTTCTCTGTTTATTTTTGTAGTTTTAGTATTGTTTGCTGTGGTTTAATACCTCTACTTGGAAAAATATTCATAAAAAGCTGGTCATTCACTTTTGTTATTTCTTTAAATGGCTCCATGAAATGAAGACATGTGCCCTGAACTTTCTCCGTGACCATCTTCTTGGTCCAGATGTACTTTAAGCTGACCATATGCCCATCCGTTTACTCTAACACCTCCACCCTTATTCATCTGCCAAGGCAAAGAAGTGCCATCCCTATGCCCACCTGGCCCTCCCCAACCCCGAAGCTCCTGAAGGGGCAGTTCACTCCCACCTGGAGAGTCAGAGTAGTGACGCTCTCCCCCAGGGACCTCCAAAGGATCCTCACAGAGCTCTGATAGAGGGGACCTGTATTTACAGAAGGCCCAACACAGCACACGTCCAATAAAAACATTATATAACATCATATCTTTGAGGAAGCAGAGCAGACTCTCAGGAGCCCATGCACACCTGCAGCTGAGCATTCCTCGCCTGATCTTCAGACCAGGAGTCCAGCTGTCCAACACTCAGCTCGTTTAATTAAGAGAGAAGTCACCACCAATCTCCCAAGCAGACACTTCAAACCCAGCAACCCTCCTACTCCTCATAATAGCCCATCTCTCTGTGATCAAGGTTATGACTTTAACACGTTTTCAGTTTTGTTTTTTTTTTTCTCAAGGAGAATTTCTGACAAGGTGTTAGGAAACTGTGTTACCTATAAAACCCCTTGAGGTTCGCTCTGTCCTTTATCAGGTCAGCTGCCTGAACGATGATAATATTCCGCAATGCTCTTCCTGCACAAGAAGAATTCTCCCCATAAATCTACATAGAAAAGACAAAAGATTCACTGAGAATGCAGAACAATAATGTGACAATTTGTGAGCTGCCAATGACACACTATACAGAAAAATTATGGGCAAGTCCCTAAACTTAAAACACTTATATCTTACCATACATAGCTAAGATAATAGCTATGTAACTACCTATTCTATTTATTTTTGCTGTTGGACCATTTAAGCTATTAGGCTATAATAACTACTTTCCAAATGCTAAACTGCTTTAACTGTAAATAATTTCCTTTCACACAAAATTTCCAGGGCAAAATACCTGTTTTTTTTTCTTTATATACCATGTTTCTATCAATACAGCAAACTGAAGAACATTTTTATATGAATTCTCCCATATTGATAATACAAACACATAAACATCTTGGAAGATGGGAAAATTAAATTTTTTCCTATCTAGTGAGCATCTCGCACCATGATATAATTTCATACCAGGCTGCGGTCTGCTTTGCTTTTAAGCTTCACTCAACTGCAGAGTTCATAGTTAATTCCAAGCATCCTGGGTTCATCTACTTCATGATTGCATCTAACAGATAAAAATTTCATATAACTTCTTCTTTTAATCTTCTGATTTGCCTGTATGCATCTCTGGATCTTGGAGGATGAAGGAGGGTATCCCTTAGATCTGGAGAAGTCTATGTCCCACTTCATAAACTACTTCCTCTCTCTGTAACTGACTACTTCATCCACAGGGCAATGTTGCCTCACAAAGGAAATGAAATGAACTCTCTTCCTAAGTAAAGGCTCATGAAAATGAAGATATATTGAGGGTGCATGCTTACATCTGTTCGCTTGTTTCTTGCTGAACTCTTTTTGCATCCACAAAGTTTTGACAGAATATTTTTATCTTTTCCCAAGGCAAACAATTGATAATATATTGACTATAACTTAATCCTGAACACTCCAATCCCATCCTTATACTCCCTTAATTTTCATACTATCACCTCCTAAACACAACCTAATGAGAAGATGAGAAGGACAGGAAATGATTTTATTTTTAACATGCTAAACCCATTAAAAAAAAAATACTTAAGCCAGACAACAACTACTACCTGACTAATCCTGACAGCGTTCGTTCACTGAGTCATTCAAAAACACGGAGCAGCGATCAGCCCCACTCTAGATGCTGGGGACACAGTGGTGGACAAGACCAAAGGTTCTGTCCTCACAAAGCTCACAGTCCCCTATCTTTCTAAAATACACAACCCTGTCAGCCGATTTTTTAACAACACAATGAAGGCAGCCCCACCTTGTCTCGGTAAGTATCCAGGGATATTCTACTATTAGATACCTATAAATAATCCCCCTTTTCACAAAGTTTTCAGAGTAAAACATCCCTTATTTTTTAAATACAGCATTTCTATCATTCAGCAAATAGAAAATATTTCTATTATATACGAACTCTACCATATTCATTACACATTCATGTAAAGGACTTGGAAAATGGGGGAAATTTTTTCCCCTTGTTTAGTGAACATCTTTCTACATGACAGTTATCAGAACAGTCCAAACACCTCTGGCCATGTCATTCCACGTAAAGGAGACGGTGTGATCAGGAGCAAAGGGCAGACTTCTAACTAGCAAGTACTACACCGGGATTTGTGAACTATTGTTTCAGAAATGCTGTAAGGCAGAAAAGAATCATACCTGGGATGGAGTATGTTCGAGATATGGATTTGAAATTCTTCTTGATAGAGTCTATTTGGAAGGAAAGAAAAGGGAAAAATTAGAACCAGTTTTTTGGTACGACTGTACCATTAAGACACAATACATGCAATCGTGGGAAGTCCAGGAATTGTCCAAGCCAAAAAATGTCAATGGCCACAGAGGATTAACGTCTTTATTCTCATTCAAGGTAAATATCTGGTCAACATTCACTCCAATGGGACAGGATATTCTATCGGAATGGCTTCCACGGCTTTAAAAACTGCAACAGAACAACGGGTGTTTGTGTCTGTGGCGCTTTATTCTCAACATGATTTTGATACCACTTCTCCTTTCCCTTCCATCTTCCCTTTCATCGATCTAATTCCAGCTCTCATCCGTGCACCCCTGGACTGCTGTTTCAGCCTCTCAATGGATTTCCCCAGGCTCCCATCATACCCTCTCAGGCCATCCTGCAAACCTCAAGTGAACAAAAGTCCCTGTGTAGCCAGCCCCCTCAACTGAGGGTGGGTCTCTCCTTGCTTATAGGAGTCAATGAGAATCTCCTGCCTGCCCTTCTGGGCCCACCAGAGTTGGCCTCCAGAAGATTTCTAGTATTTTCCCTCTACCTCCCCAAGTGGCTTCTGTGACTCAACATAAAATCCACTTATCAGAAGAACCTACAACACATACCTGCCTCTGCTCATACCCTTCTCCACATCAGAAAGCCCTCACCTTCCCTGACACGACCCTGAACCCCAGTGATGCCCAAGTCTGTGCAGTAACCTGCTGTGTGAGGCTCTGTCCCCCTCCACTGGGATTTGTCCCTCTTTGGAGCTCCTTGTTTCTGACTATTTCTGGGGCAGCTCCCAGGTGCTCTGCCTTACTGGCTGGCCTTCCACACGTGCATTTGCCCAACTAACCCATAAGCTCCTTGAGGGGGAGCTGGCAGCTTATCCGCCTCTGCTTTCACAGGCTTTAGCACACAGCTGTGCACCAAAGTGTGGAATTTTTCTATTATTACGGATTATTTATATCTCTGTATCAATTGAGTATTTGCTGAATGATTTGAATTGTAGGAGCTAATTTTTCCTACCTAACAATCCAGTAAGCGGCACCATCACCCACATGTGTTTAAGCACAATAGAAAACTATTATGTTTTCCTGTTGCGGTTTAGGAAAAAGAACAGAGAAAGGAACATTTACTGAGCTTCCAACCCTATGTTTAAAAGTTCTTTACACTTCTATTCTGAAGCTTGCTATCTTTTGAGATCCCATAGTTTTTTGTCTGCCGCCTCCACTTCTTAGACTCACTTACAGAACATTCCCTGCCACTCAGGGCCTATCCAGCCTCTGAACCTTCTACCCGACTTTATGGCAGAATTTCCATTTTCCCTCTGGCCCACTCCACACAGCTCCCATATTACTTATCTTCTAATTAAACCGAAATAAATATATGGACTCTGTATCCAGAAATGTCAGTTGGTACTCTGCCAAAGACTTGCAATGGCTCCCCACCCCCACCCTAGAAATCGTTTCAGTCAGTTCAGTTCAGTGGCTCAGTCACGTCCGACTCTCTGTGACCCCATAGATTGCAGCCCGCCAGGCTTCCCTGTCCATCACCAATTCCTGGAGCTTGCGCAAACTCATGTCCATCGAGTGGGTGCTGCCAAACAATCCAGAAATTGTTTAAGATAGGCCATTTTTAATTTTTTTAAGAATAATTTTATTTATTTTTGGCTGTGCTGGTCCTTCACTGTTGCAAGGGTTTTTCTCTAGTTGCAGCGAGCCGGGGCTACTGTGTAGTTGTGTGCCCGGGTTTCTCATTTCAGTGGCTTCTCTTGTTGCAGAACAGAAGCTCTAGGGTGTGCACGGTTCAGCAGCTGCGGCTCCCGGGCTCTAGAGCACAGGCTCAATAGCTGTGGCGCACAGGTGGAGTTGTTTCGGGGTATATGGGATCTTCCTGCACAACCAGGGATCAAACCTGTGTCTTCTGCATTAGTAAGTGGATTCTTTACCACTGAACCACTCAGGGAAGCCCCAGACAGGCCATTTTTAATTATCATGTATTAAAATAAAATATCCACTCCCCCCTTCTGGTCTAGTCTATACACATTCCCAACCGGCCCTTCCTAGGCCTTTTGACATCTGAGCCTAGGCATTTGTACTCACTCACTGAAATACTGAACACTGTGAAATTTGCAGCTACACCAGATTTATAATTTGAAGATGAATCATCATCATAAGTGATTTTTTCCCCCTAAACAGCCTTTTAAAAGTCAATATGGCAGGTCATAACTGACAATCTTTATTACTCATCTAATTGCCTAAATCAGCTCAGAAAAGCAACTACGTCACATGATCTAGTTAAAAAGAAGGCTTCCGGGTAGAAACCAGCTCTGAAGACTTAGGTGGGGGCACTTCCACAAAAGAAAGCAAACGGCTTCCTTTCTCTCTGCTGCCAGCCCCAATCTGGCTGTCTTGACACTCGTGTTATACTTGCACAATTCCATTTCACAGAAACTTCCCCCGTGGGTGGCTTGTTACAAAAGATTGGTAAGGTGAGTCAATAAAGCCATGGGATCCTTCCATGCCGACTAGACAACAGTGTTAGATGAGCTCCCAGCCCACAGGGAATCGATCAGGAACTGCCTTTGACAGCACACAATACCTAGATTTGTTGTCAGAAACGCCCCAGAAGCCTGCTCTCGACTCGTCCCCAGGGAGCTGTGTTTCCTAAATGTTCCAGACAGCAGCTCTCAAACAGTACCAGAAAGGACTGATTTGCTCAGCTGAAAATAACTACCATAAGCCTGTACTTTTTTTTTTTTGAGACCACTTTATGACTAAAAAGTGCAAGTGCCAAAGACTTATTAAAAAAGAACATGGAGGAACTGACCATCCATCAGCCCATTTTTGCACAGACCTTGTGAAAGGACTGTCATGGAATTTTACTGGGAGAATGCCATGGGCCAACTTACAGGACTCTGAGAATCACCGCTCTAAAGCCCCTCATGAACTTTCCCTCCCAGCCCTTCCCTGAGAGAGCAGCACAAGAAACACTGACGATGCGCCTTCTCCACTCAACCTTCTTTCCATGATGTCCAATGCTCAGCTGTTTCCATTCCACCCTGGACTCCCTCCGTTTTGTTTCTCCTCTCAGCATTTCTGAGCTTCATCTCACCACTCCTGTGGCGACTAACTTTCCTTACGCTCCTTATGAAGCACCTATAGAGCTCCTATTCTGGCAACATGGGAGCTCCAGAAACAGACATGTGAACAAGATACCATCCTCTAATTTACTGATCAATTTACTGAAAGACACAGGATCTAAAGAACACTTTAAACCCATAAGAGCTCTTTCTTCTTCCCAATTTCCCGTCAATTTTCTCTATAATCTTGGGTGGCTGGTCCAATTGATGAAGGGTCCTCTTCTCAGTGGTTCTCACCATGATATCTCAAATAGAATGCCCAGATGAGATGATTCTTTTCTCCCCTTTATCTCCAATTTCCTAGAATTACTTAAGGTAGATGCAATGAGTCTTTTACACAGGACTTTATACAGACCATAGAGAGAAGACTAGTAACAATACAAATGAAATTAGACTTTAATTCAAATTTCTTCTCCTTTCCAATTTAATGAACCATAGAAAATGATTCCCTAAATGATTTCATGCAAATCCCATATTTTAGACATGTGTTAGAAAATTGCAACCCTTTAATATTCATAAATGAACTTCCAGGAAAAAAAAATGGCATAACTCAGAAGGATAACTGGAAAGCAATCATGTATTATTTCCATTTTTTTCTAAGTTAAGTGCCCACTAAAGTTAAACTAGAATAGTCTGTGAGGCTGGGTCTAAATTAAACATTTTAGCATCACTGGACTTAATGCACATTTTTTAATCAGCTCTTAAAGGACATGTCTTAATGTTCTTCTTGGATTGAATTAAAAAACTTAGGCTACAAGGGGAGAAAGAAATGAAAAGAAAAAGACTGAATCACTTCAATCACCACAGAAGTATGACCTGATCTATTACAAACAGGAACCAACAAGAACTACCCAATGTGTTGATAAATTAAGACTTCAGCTCACAACACAACTTCTGTCATCTTCAGCCACTGTCCTCTACCCATTCTGGCTGACAAAGTAGAAATGAAGATGTTAAAACGGGTAAGTATACTTAGAAGTCAAAAGTTCCATAAGCAACTAGAGGGCGCATGAGTTAGGAGACTAGGGACTACAATAACAGAGGCTGTGCAGTAGAGTTCCAAGACCTGGGGTGGGGGTCCTTTTAAGTCCCAGCATCTCAAGCAAAGCTTGATTCAGGTAAAAAGGACAGAATCCCCCCCAGCCAGGATGCTGGCTTAAGAAGGACAAGGCCATCACAAGTTCAGCAAAATGCAAACTGGAAACACAAGCCAAGTACTGATATGGAAGTGCAGGGCAGGGCACCCCAACTCTATCTGCAGATTCTGGTCCCAATTCAGGCCCAACCATCGCTCAGGGCTCCAAGGGTCATGATCCCAAAGTCAGTCACATCCACAAAGGCCATTTGTAACAGTATCCTCTCCATACACCCTGGCCAAACCAAAGTCAATGATGTTCTCAAAATTAGATTTTTCCACTGCCTTGTGATATAATAAGAAAACAGACTGAGAGGGAAGGTGGCAGAAACGCTTACTGAGCACCGCCTTTGTGCTTAAGCCCTTTCCCACACTAGGAACTGCACCCACCTGTTCATACATCTATAGACAAGAGCCCTGAGGATCAGAGAAATTAGGGAATTCACTTAAGGTCCCAGAGCTGGAAAGTTATATAGCCAGGGCTGGAAGAAAATTTTGACTGACTCAAAGTCACCACTCTACTGTAACACGCTGCATGTTACTAAATAATAACTGTGTTTGTACCGTGTGCTAGAGATTGTAGTGATTATTTTACATGCAACATTCTGCTTAACTTTGGAAAAACTATGAGGTATTATTAATCTCATTTTGTATATGGTAAAGCTAGACTTGAAGAGCTTAAGAAGTTCACCCAAGTTCACCCAAGTCAAGCCTGTCTGTAGTTATTTCCCCATACATTTATAATGCAGAATATGCCAATTTAAGAATCACATGACAAGCAAGCATATGTGACTGCATGAAGATGTCACAGACAGTTGTCTCTGCTAGATCCAGAGGCACTTAACCCTGGATGTAAATTAGAACCATCAGGGAACCTGAAGAAATAATCAGGAGGTCAGGTCCACAGAATTAGAACCTATAGGAGTGCAGCCTGAATGGGTTTTTTTCCAAGCTCCTCAGGGTAGCTTGAATGCACTCTGGTTTGAGAAAAACTAAAAAAACCAAGTGGTTGAACTCGGTGATATGCAGCTCTCATCACCCACCTCCACTATGAAGCTAGGTGCACTCCTCAGCCATCTTCTGCCTCACATGCCCACCGGAGATCTAGACACAGCAGAGGTGCAGGCCATCCAAACAACAGCCCTGGGGTGTGTGTCTGAGCTTCTGACTCTGGTTCGTGTAGAACAAAGAGTCAGTGTTGCAGTAAATCGCACCCTGCACCTGTTCTTGTGGCGTGTGTTTTCTACCCGCCCCATCCCAGACATAGCCCTAAGCCAAGGAGCCTCACGTCTGCGGAGCGGCGTCCTACCTACACACCTGCTGGAAGGACAGCCCCCTTTTAATGGCAGCTGGAGCATTAGACTTCATTTACATTTCCCACCATTGAAGGATTCTCTTCTAGTATAAACATGTTTGCCCCACTTAAAAGCCAAAGGAGAAAATTAAAGTGGGGCTTAGGAATACTTATAAATATTTCACAATCTTGCCTGCCTAGGGAGATAGATTGGCAGGAACCAGCAGCTTCTGGGAAAATATATACAATAGGTATCAAGGAAACAAACCACAAAATGTCATCAACTTGATTCTTTTCATTCCTTGGGAAAGTATCTTTCTTTTCATTGTGTGTACAAACAACAGCATAACTGCTACAGGGTGGGCTTCCTTGGTTAATACAATCACTGAAAAGCCTTTACAGTTTAGGAAGCAGGTCACTCAAGATTTGGGGTCAGCAGTTAAATTGGCAGCTTACTTATCCCCACTTGTCACTGAATTCCCTACCTGCAGTAACATCAACCCCCCAGTCACACCTGGACTCCAAAATGAACCCCTTTCTCAGCAGCCAATGTGAAGAAGCTCCCACCTGCCCTATCTAGGACTTGAGCACAAAACAATGGGAGTATTATTATACCAGCAGGATAAATACCCAGGAGTCCAAACTGCTCTAAATCACTGAATAAACAAACGTGGGGCAGAGGGCACAGTGGGGAAACAGCTCTTCCTTACAGAATTCTTTCAATTACTAAATGCAACGAGAAGAGGCAAAGAACATCACAATTAGGCAAAGAACGCAGCACTAAGTGTTGCAGGCAAAAATCATCAATGAGTGCCAAAATGAGAGAACAAAAGTACGACTGAGATATAGGACATCTGCACAGTGTCAAAGTGTTTCCCCACAAGCTATTAAGGAATAGAGGAAAGAATAGTAACTTTTCAGCGGAGCTTAGCAGATCCTTCTTAACTAAGTGATAAAAGTTATCACCAATCATGAGACTTGACATCACTTGCCTGCTATTAATATGACACCCTGAGAAAGGCACTTTCAGGGTACTTTTTGTCAAAATGCATCCCATAATTTGATGAGAAAACATCACGCAACTCCAAGCTGAGGGACATTCTTCAATATAACTAGCTCGTACTCTGCAAAAATTGTCAAGGTAAGGAAAGACCAAGAAAAACAGAGCATCTATTCTGGATTGGAGGAGAACAAAGGAAACTGACAAGGAAAGACAATCGGATCCTGAGTGCCAGCCTGGACAAGGATAAGGACCTTAGCAGGTCAGCTGGCACGAAGTGAATGAGGTCTATATTTGAGCTACTTGAGTGTCAATGCTGGTATTGACAAGTGCACTGTGGTTACATAAAATGTTAACATTTGGGGAAGCTGGGTAATGGTTATAAGGCTTCATCTGTAGTATTTATATGTTTAACTCTGAAATTATTCCAAAGTGAAATAAAAAATGTTTAAGTAATAGCCTCCTTCCTCCCCACAAACAAAGCCTCAAAAACCATTCAAATATTATTTAAAATACAGCCTCTATTTCTGTACTAAAAGTTGCTCTCTCCATAACATCATCATCCTGGGCTGCCCAACAGAATGACCCTCCTTGCCCCCTGACCACTCTGGCCTCTAGCATCTTCACACAGATCAGATTAGCTTCCCTAAAACATCTCCTTACATACTACTTCATTATTAAAAAGTAAAATTGATTTTAAAACATTTATGCTCTTTATGCACTCACAGACAATATTCTAAGACCTTACCCAAGTGGCCAGTCTCTAAATGTCTACATAATCCTGGCTACATGTCTCTTCTGCAAACTCTCCACTCTAGCCAGACAGCTGGTCCAATTTTCACTCTGCCAACAGTGTGCAATCTCACCTCCATGCCCAAGCCCTTGCTATGACCTCTGACCTCTGTATATCTTTTTATTTCCACATTCTGCCCTTCCTTCAATCCACACAAATGCTGTGTAAAGCTCACCCAAGCCTTGAGCCTCCTGTGACCAATCTCTTTCACTAAACACTCTCAGTATTTGTCACTGATGTGTCCTCCTGGCTCCATCTGCATATATAGCTCATCTCTCCTCAACCAGCCTTGAAGACCCCCAGAGGGACTTCCACCTTCTGTCAATCTAGGACCTTCTACAGAGCACAGCAGAGACCGGACAGCCAGTGGTGACTTCCTCCCACTGCCATATAACCTGGTGACCCAGACTCCCAGGCCAAAGAATAAGGCAGGATATCAACCCCTCAAAATCTATGAAACTCACCACCATCTCTGCCATCCTTCCCAGCTTGCTTTCTCAAGTTGCTCAACTCTGTTGTAAGTGGTCGCATATGAAACACACACACACAAACACACACATATATGAAACATACAAACATATACAGAGCATATTTTTAAACACCGAATAATAAATGTGCTTGCTTTAAAACTTAAAGATCTACTTGAATGCCAATTATTTCTTTGCCGTGGAAAAGACTTCAATAAGTTACTTTGTGTGGAGTCTTCAAGAGGTAATTTTTTTCACTTTTCCTTTCCTATACTACTGCCAAGTCAGAAATCTGCAAAACAAACACACCTTGGAGTAGGTATCTTCTCTT
This sequence comes from Bubalus bubalis, assembly GCF_019923935.1. Classification (NCBI taxonomy): domain Eukaryota; kingdom Metazoa; phylum Chordata; class Mammalia; order Artiodactyla; family Bovidae; genus Bubalus; species Bubalus bubalis. Next base: position 30,722,975 of record NC_059164.1, read on the forward strand.
TGTTAGCTCTGGAAATAAGTCAGTCTCTTTAATGTTCCCTGTTAATTTGTACAAAAGTTTTTGAAAGCTGCAAAAAACAATAAAGGTGACAATGTACAGTCCTCTGGCAGAAGGAAGACTTAGAAACTAGATCGAGTTTTTATTTTTCAATTACTCACCCAAGCCATACAGAGCACCTCAGAAATACAGTAGCAGAAAGGACACCGGGAGGTCTCCAGACCATTCTGCAGCCTTCACCTTAGTGATCTGAGGCAGGAGGGACCAGGGGCCACAGGCCAAACCCAGCTGCCGGGCTCGGTTCATGGCGTTACCGGAACACAGCTGTGTCCCACGCTTACATCCGGCCTCTGGCCATTTTCCCAACAAAAATATTTTTTACCTGGCCTTCTACAGGAAAAGTTTACCAATCCTGGTCTAAATTATCAAATTTTACAGAGTAGGAGGAGCTCTGTAATCTCCCTAGCAATATATTCCAGTAATCAGTTATCAGTAAGAATTTTTTTCATTTTGAACCAAATAATCTTTTGCTACCATTTAAGATTATTTCCTTCAAAATTGTTTAAGACACATTTCCACCTTCACTGACATATTACATGAACACAAGAAATAGGTCAAAATAATTATTGGCTCCCAAGACTAAAACAAACAAAAGCAATTAGTTTCACTACTTTTAACTAGGAATTACTAATCTATATGGTAATACAGAATACGCCTTGTTTCAAACATTTGAATCTTGCACACAATATCCTCTATGCCTGGAATCCTTTTCTTCTCATCTAAGGTTCCATACAGTTTATGCTGTTTTCATACAGTTTATGGTTGCCTGAGGAGGCCTTATAAAGAGCTGAGAAAGGAAGAGCAGCGAAAGGCAAAGGAGAAAAGGAAAGATATAAGCATCTGAATGCAGAGTTTCAAAGAATAGCAAGGAGAGACAAGAAAGCCTTCCTAAGTGAACAATGCCAAGAAATAGAGGAAAACAATAGAATGGGAAAGATTAGAGATCTCTTCAAGAAAATTAGAGATACCAAGGGAACATTTCATGCTAAGACGAGCACAATAAAGGACAGAAACAGTATGGACCTAACAGAGGCAGAAGATACTAAGAAGAGGTGGCAAGAATACACAGAAGAACTATACAAAAAAATCTTAATGACCCAGATAACCACAACTGTGTGATCACTCATCTAGAGCCAGACATTTTTGAGCGCGAAGTCAAGGGGGCCAAAGGAAGCGTCACTAGGAACAAAGCTAGTGGAGCTTTCACTAGCTTATGGAATTCCAGCTGAGCTATTTCAAATCCTCAAAGAGGATGCTGTGAAAGTGCGGTACTCAATATGTCAGCAAATTTGGAAAACTCAGCAGTGGCCACAGGACTGGAAAAGGTCAGTTTTCATTTCAATCCCAAAGAAAGGCAGTGCCAAGGAATGTTCAAACTACTGCACCATTGCACTCTTTTCACATGCTAACAAAGTAAGGCTCAAAATTCTCCAAGCTAGGCTTCAACAGTACATGAACAGAGAACTTTCAGATTCAAGCTGGATTTAGAAAAGGCAGAGGAACCAGAGATCAAATTGCCAACATCCACTGGACCACAGAAAAAGCAAGAGAGTTCCAGAAAAACATCTGCTTCATTGATTATGCTAAAGTCTTTCACTGTGTGGATCACAACAAACGTGGAAAATTCTTCAAGAGATGGGAATACCAGACCACCTTACCTGCCTTCCAAGAAACCTGTATGCATGTTAAGAAGTAACAGATAGAACCAGACATGGAACAACAGACTGGTTCCAAATTGGGAAAGGAGTACATCAAGGCTGCATACTGTCACCCTGCTTATTTAACTTATATGCAGGGTACATCAGGCAAAATGCCAGTCTGGATGAATCACAAGCTGGAATCAAGATGGCTGCAAAAAATATCAATAACCTCAGATATGTAGAGGACACCACCAAGAATTAAAGAGCTTCTTGATGAAGGTGAAAGAGGAGAGAGAAAAAGCTGGCTTAAAACTCAACATTCAGAAAACAAAGATCATGGCATCTGGTCCCATCACTTCATGGCAAATAGATGAGGAAACAAGGGAAACAGTGACAGACTTTATTTTCTTGGGCTCCAAAATCACCGCAGATGATGACTGTAGCCATGAAATTAAAAGACGCTTGCTCCTTGGAAGAAAAGCTATGATAACCCTAGACTGTATATTAAAAAGCAAAGACATTACATTATTGATAAAGGTCTGTTTAGTCAAAGCTATGGTTTTTCCAGTAGTCATGTATGGAGAGAGTAGGATCATAAAGAAGGCTGAACAATGAAAAATTGATATTTTGAACTATGGTGTTGGAGAAAACTCTTGAGAGTCCCTTGGACTGCAAGGAGATCAATCTAGTCAATCCTAAAGGAAATCAATCCTGAATATTCACTGGAACGACTGATGCTGAAGCTCCAATACTTTGGCCACAAGCTAAGAGCCTGAAAAGAACCTGATGATGGGAAAGATTGAAGCCAAGAGGAGAAGCGGATGACAGAGGACGAGTTGGTTGGATGGCATCACCGACTCAATGGACATGAGTTTGAACAAACTCCAGGAGATGGTGAAGGACAGGGAAAGCCTGGCGTGCTGCAGTCCATGGGATTGCAAAGAGTCAGACAGGACTGAGGGACTGAACAACAACAGTTTATGTTAAAACGTATTCACATGTTCAAATCCTCAACCCCTGCCCCATAAAAGTTTCTTGGTTACTTCAAAGCACTTTAGGTTCCAGATACTTACATCTGGATTGTCCCTAATTCACTGTAAGAATCTTAAAATAGAGTCTATGTTCCACTCATATTTATACACGTCCACAGTGTTTAAAATAATTCATTGCATACAAGTAATTCTCATTAAATGTTTATAAACAAAGAAAGAAAAAAAATCTGGTCTTACTGCTTTAAATCTTTTCCCCTTTCGGAGTTTACGGCTCCTTCTTCTGTGTATTGCACCTTATTTTCCTAGGACGCTGCCTTGCCTGATGGTTAGGAGCAGAGCTCTGAATTCGCATTGCTTAGATTGAAAGCCCATCTGTACCACTTAAAAGTTCCACATCCATGGACAAATCATTTAACTTCTTTGTGCCTCTGTTTCCATCTCTTTAAATGGGTTGTTGTAAGGTTGTTGTAAGGATTAAATGGCTTAAAATAGTGGTTCTCAAATTGCTTGCATCAGAATCACCTTAGTAAACCAGACTGCTGGGCTCCATTCTAGAGGTTTTGTCTGTCTTGGGTCTGGGGTGAGGTTCTCAATCTGCGTTTCTAACAGATTCCCAGAGGATGATGCTGATGGACTGACTATACTCTGAGAACCACTGATTTAAAATATTAAAGAGTAATCTTTAAGTAATCTTCAAGTAATAAGCGCTCAACAAGCATTCACTATTTTTTTAAAGAGGGAAATTAATGTTTTGTTTTGTTTTTCCTGCACTGTGTGGCATGCGGGATCGAAACTGAACCCCTTGCAGTGGAAGCACTGGAAGCGAGGAGTCTTAATCCTGGGTCCCCAGGGAAGCTCCCGTAAGCATTCATTATTATTCTGGGGGCACTCTGCAAACTTGATTATTATTATCATGTATATGAATGTGGGTCTCCCTGTCCACAGTGTTAAGCTTACCCAGGGACAGGACTGTGTCCTTTTCATCCACAATTCCTAGGACACGACATAGTGCCTGTGACAAAGCAAGGCCAGTGCAGCTCTGAGAGAATCCTCTGCCTCTCGCCCAGGCCCCTCATGGTCAGAAGAGAAAATCTGTGGGGAGGGAAACTCTCTGCATTAATAGCAGGGCAGTGGCACAGATCCTGCACAATCCGGCAAATCACACTGCCTGCGGTGCTGTGCTCCTACGTGCAGGCTTGCAGAGTCACACAGGGTCACTGTTCTGGCTCCCAGAAGGGACTTGAAGCAGCTGGGCACGCCACTGCCTCCTATCTCGTGCAGTTCCCGATTGAAATATCATTCTCTTGATGGAGATAAGAACAGAGACATCTCATCTTGCCATTCGCCACAAGGAGCAGGCCTGTGCCTTCCTCCTCGCCTGGTTCCGATTGCACACAGAACTGTGAGCTTTGTGGCCTTCACCTACTTCGCAAGCCCTCAAAGAGCTGGCACCGGAGTCCCACAGGCTTGTGAAACTTAGTTCATCCGAGTCACACATCCTCCTTCCTCTGGTTCACTTGTCTTCTTTACATCTGTTTGTGCTCTTAGTCGCTCAGTTGTGTCCGACTCTTTGTGACCCCATGGACTATAGCCCACCAGGCTCCTCTGTCCAGGGAATGAATTTCCCAGGCAAGAATACTGGAGTGGGTCACCATGGCCTACTCCAGGGGATCGTCCCGACCCAGGGATCAAACTCACGTATCCTGCGTCCCCTGCATGGGCAGGCGGGTTCTTTACCACTGTGCCATCTGGGAAGCCCTCTTTACATCTGAGGGCTACTGAAAGCCCACTTTACAGCCACATCAGGGTCCATCACTTCCTCTCCTCTCCCAAAATGTTCTAACAGCCACACTACGGAATCGGAACTTGGTTCCAGTGACGACGCCCTTACCATCACTATTCAGAGTGTGCTGACACAGCAGATTCCACCACGTGCAGGTTCAGAACAGGGTCACTTGCTCCCCAGGGTCCCTGTGCATAACAAGCAGGGTCTAATGGGCCTTGCGCTGCATCAGCACTGACGAGTTTCCTGCCCTTACTCTTTCAATTCCCTGACGCTGATTTAGGTCTCCCTCTCCCTCCACTGCAGAGAAGGCAATGGCGACCCACTCCAGTACTCTTGCCTGGAAAATCCCATGGATGGAGGAGCCTGATAGGCTGCAGTCCATAGGGTTGCGAAGAGTCAGACACAACTGAGCAACTTCACTTTCACTTTTCACTTTCATGCACTGGAGAAGGAAATGGCAACCCACTCTAGCATTCTTGCCTGGAGAATCCCAGGGACAGAGGAGCCTGGTGGACTGCCGTCTATGGGGTCGCACAGAGTCGGACACGACTGAAGTCACTTAGCAGCAGCAGCAGCAGCTCCCTCCATTGAATCCCCTCCTTTCTAGTCTTCCCGCCAAATTATTTCATCTAACCTGTCTGGACACCCTTTCCTCTCTCTAGCAAATCATCAGAGTCTTTCCTCAAATGGTTTCCCTCCTCTCCCACAACGTTTGACTCTAACACAAAGGCCAGTGAGAGCCCCAATGAACAGAACCGGTTATCCCTTCAGCCAGAAAGAGACACAGAGCACACACCCCACAGCTCACTCAGAAGGCCTGGAGTTCAAGGAGAGCTAGTTCTCTAGTTTTCTTCTAGAAATCCCCCTTTCAGCACAAGAGGCATCAGCAACTTCCAATCAGTTCACTCGGCTCAGGAGGGAACCTTCTGGAAGGCTACTAAAACCACCTGGCAAGTATTTGTCTTCCTCGGGCCCCAGCTCAGCAGCTACTAATCCGCAGTTAACTAGCTCCTTCCTCCACATGGTCTGTGCGGCAGCGGCGGCGGCATCACCTGGGTGCTCCTGGGAGATGCAGAGTCTCAGGGGCCACCCAAGATGCCCCCAGTTAGATGAAGCTGAACGAGATCACCAGGTGAATCACATCAAGGTCAAGTCTGAAAAGCATTCATCCACACCACCTAGATACAAAATCCTGCTTCTGTTACAAGTGTTTTCAGACCAAGACATCAACAGTGAAAGTCACTCAGTCATGTCCAACTCTTTGAGACCCCATGAATTATACAGTCCATGGAATTCTCTGGGCCAGAATGCTGGAGTGGGTAGCCTTTCCATTCTCCAGGGGATCTTCCCAACCCAGGATCAAACCCAGGTCTCCCACATTGCAGGAGGATTCTTTACCAGCTGAGCCACCAGGGAAGCCCAGACACTAGCACAGGTCCTCCTAAAAAAAGGACTAAATGGGCAAAATGAGTTTTGAAGACATCGCTTACTTTATTCTCCCTTCTTAAAGCTGAAAAGTGCCCCTAAGCAAATTAAAAATGTTCAAGAATTCCTGGAGAGCTTCCCTGGTGGCTCAGCGGTAAATGCCGCTCACCAGCCAATTCAGGAGACATAGGTTCAATCCCTGATCTGAAAAGATTCCACATACCACATAGCAACTAACTATGCATGTGCTCCAACTACTGAGCTCCTGTTTCAAGAGTCTGGGAGCCACAACTACTGAAGCCTGCATGCCCTGGAGCCTGTGCTCCGCAACAGTAGAAGCCACAACGATGAGAAGCCCGAGTAAAGCGACAAGTGGCCCCTGCTTGCCACAGCTAAACAAAAGCCCGCACAGCAATGAAGACCCAGCACAGCCAATAAAAACACATTAAAAAAGAAAAATTCCTGCAGCAAATAAATTCTGTTTAATACAACATTTTTCAAACACATCTGACCAAGGAATTTTTAAAATTTATCTATTTTTATACATATGTGTTGCCATCTTAAAGCACATTTATTGGTGTTAACAGAAAATAGTAAATTGAGAAACCTGTCCTAGAGCCTAAGCACTTCCACTTAAAGTGCTGCAGTGACTTCTCCAAGCCTCTCCTGCTGGCCCACTGACTTTTAAGTGCATCTATTAATCAAGGTCAGAAGTGATGTTGCTGCCTACTTTCTTGGCAGGGGAGGTCAAGCAGACAGCAGCCTTGGCCCCAAAGGTGGGGCATTATAAGGCCAATATGAACAAAAGAAAAAGGCCAAATACCAGAGCTACCTAACCATCTGATTAAAGCAGACTGTTACCATGGCAAACTTTCTGGACATATCTTGACTCCTCTCTTTACTAATTTTTCACGAAGAGGAAGACATTCAAAAACTGATTTACATGTGTTCTGCTATGTAAGATCCAAAAACAACTCCCATTTTTTATGTTCACCCCTCTTCTTGAAGCATAATTACTGTGAGAGGTACCTCATAAGGGGTTCCATTTTTAGAACTTTCTCAATTTTTAGTTTTAATTAAATTCATTTTTTTTAAAACTTCATTTTAAACACCTACAACTAGACTCTTCATATCTGCATAAAATCAGGTAACAAACAATATCTTCTCTAACTTGACAGAGCTGAGATAGAGTCAATCACAACCCTAACTTTTTAAGAGGCCCCTTTAAAAGTATGTTAACACTGATCATCTGTTTCTAGACGAAAGTTTAAAAAGTGCCCCACATTCCAGAAGTAGGTGACTGCAGAGTTAACTGACATAACATATATGAATGACAAAGGAGGAGACGTTTTGTTAGGGTATTTTTTACTGCTTGAGAGGGTTTTACAATCCTTGGTTATCTAAAAACTCGACATGCTCTGTGACTTCTCGACCCACACCCCACTCCCCCTTTTAACAATCCAGGAACCCAGCAAAACGTTCTGAAGTCATTAAAAGTATTGCAAAGAACTTGTAATACAGTGAAGTATTTTGGTGAAAAGTTTTTATAAAAAAGCAAGTAAAACAAAAGAGACATATAAGGTTAACAGTACTTAAAAAAAAATAGAAAAGAATATATCAAAATGCTAATAGTAATGGTCTTCGTGGGACTGGCTACTGGTAGATTTGTTCTTCTCTTTTCAAAATTTCAGTTTTTCTGTATTAAATATATCCCTTTTATAATTAAAAAATATAAAACCTCTACTTATATCACCATCCTCCACCTCTAACCCTAAAACAGAAAGGTCATGTTACAGAAATGCAAATGGTAATTCTTTACACATACAGGATTAAGAAAATGTCTACAGTCAGAAAGAAATCCAAGCTTAAGTTAGCTCTAATATAAGTGTGTTTGGGTTCACAAGAGGGAGATAAATCTCTAGATAAAGAGCCAAGAAGATATGACAGATTAAAGATTCTACAAGGAGAGATGTTTTCATTTGTTCCCTCTCTTTCTTCTCCATGGAGTCCACTTCACAATCTCCCCGCCTTCCCTGAAGAGACAGGAGGCTGAATAAGACCCACGGAGAGAGAAAAGCAACAGAAGATGATGAGACTGCAGTGGGGAGACTGAAAACCCACAGCAAGAAGAGACAGGGCAGCCCTTCCATTTCTAAATGACCCTTGGTGGTAAAGGATGTAGACCAGGCTCTGCCCAGAGTTCCTATTCTAATAACACCAGTACTTGGTCAGTGTCTGTTTTGTGGCCAGTTTACTGAAGTGTTTAGTATCACTTTCTCATGCCATCAACCTCTGAATACTCAGAGCTAACAACATCTACAGGAAACAATGCAAGAAGTAAATACACCAAAGTCAAATGCCAATAATTTTGAGGTTCCCAGTGTTTGAATTTAATTGTCTATACACAGCCAGGTTAGATATCAGCTTCCAAGGGAAGAATGTGAGATACACAATGGAGTATCATGTGACAGCTACATTTAATACAGGATATGAAACTACACGGTCAATGCAATTTCTAGTAAAATCTAACCTCCTCCTCTGTCCCAGAGAACAGACACTCTCAGGTATGCAAACTGCACATCAATTTTTTAATGAATTGTGATCCTCATGTACAGGACATTGGCTTCATCAGAGACATCAGCAAGAATGTGAGTTTTGGTCCTGGCCTCATGGGCTTCCTGTTCATCACACCCCTTCCTGAGTCCTGGACAACAACTCAAATCTCTTGTTCAATCCAAAACAATGTCAGTACCCAGTCCTCAACATGCAGGCTGGGATGAAATCCTCAACCAGCAAGAGGAAGAGGAGTTCTAAAAGCCTTTACATACATATTCCATTAACAACTTCCATGTAGAGCTTTCACTGAAGGTAAGGTTAAATCACCAAGAGAGCAGTTTGTAAAGCAGCTGCTAAGATAGAATGAAAACTATTTTACAACTCATATATGGATGGCATATAAAACTGAATTAGACCAAAATCTTTGCAAAAGAACACAAGATTGAAACCTTTTCATTTTTCCTAGGCGATATGCCCCTCTCCAGGGAATGAGTCCTACAGAAGAAAGTATTACTATTTCCACACCATTTTGAGTCTGAAATTTTGCATGTCTCTTGAAATAAAAGGTCATGTGTGCTTTTGTGCTAAGTTGCTTCAGTTGTGTCCAATTCTTTATGACCCTCGAGACTGTGGCCCACCAGGGTCCTCTGTCCATGGGATTCTCCAGGCAAGAATACCAGACTGGGCTGCCCTCCCTCCTCCAAGGGATCTTCTCAACTCAGGGATCGAATCTATGTCTCTTAAGTCTCCTTCGTTAGCAGGCAGGTTCTTTACCACTAGCACCACCTGGGAAGCCTAAAATAAAAGATCAAGACTCCTTTAAAAACAATTACAAGAGAACTTGAGTTGACCAAGAACTTTCAAGAAAGGAGGACATTCAGAGAGGGGATAGCCGTGAACAATAACCAAGGATTTCCTTCTATTTCTATTATATATTTCAGGAGTATGAATTAGAAAACACTGGTTGAGTAACAGAAGAACTTATAATACTAAAACATTATTAAAATCCTAGAGTAAAAGCATACTTACATTAAAACTCTTATACCATTCTGACTTCAAACCCATGTATGATTCTGGAGTTTGATGCATAGCAATATGAGTGTGCTTAACACTATAGAAATGTATATTTTAAAATGGTTAAGATGGGCTTCCCAGATGGCTCAGTGGTAAAGAATCTGCCTGCCAATGAAGAAGACATGGGTTGGATCTTTGATCCGGGAAGATCCCACATGCTGCAGAGCAACTAAGCCCGCGCGTGTGTACTCAGTTGCTCAGTCATGTCTGACTGTGGCCCTATGGACTGTAGGCTGCTAGGCTCCTCCGTCTGTGAAATTTTCCAGGCAAGAATACTGGAGTGGGTTACCATTTCTTTCTCCAGGGGATATTCTCAACCCAGGGATCGAACCTGCATATCTTGCGGCTCCTGCATTGGCGTGGGGATTCTTTATCATTGAGCCCTCTGGGAAGCCATGTGCCACAACTACTGAGCCTGTGCGCTAGAGCCCAGGAGCCACAACTACGGAAGCCCGCTCACCTAGAGCCTGTGCTCCAAACAAGAGAAGCCACGGCAATGAGAAGCCTGCTACCACAACTACAGAGTAGCCCCCGCTCGCCACAACTAGAGAAAACCTGTACAGCAACCAAGACCCAGCACAGCCAAAAACAAACAAATAAAATTATTAAAATTAAAAAATGGTTAAGATGGTAGATTTCATATTTCATGTATTTTACCACAATGTAAAAAAAATTTTTTTAGGGCTTCCCTGGTGGCTCAGTGGTAAAGAACCTGCCTGCCAATGCAGAGGACACAGGTTTGATCCCTCATGGGGGAAGGTGCCACATGCCAGCGGAGCGACTCAGCCTCAGTGCCACAACTCCTGAGCCAGTGTTCTGGGGCCTGTGCTCTCCAAGAGAAGCGTGCACTGCAAAGCAGCACCCGCCCACCGCAACCAGAGAGAAGCCAGCAACGAAGACTCCGCACAGTCAAAAACAAACAAAATTGTTTTTTAAAATTTTACTTTTAAACCATATTTGATAGGTTTTGAAATTCTAAATTTACTTAAAAATGATCGCCTCCAAAACTAAGTAAATAAACATATAACTAAAGTCATACAAAGCAGCTGAAGGCTCTTCTTGGGCTCTAACTTCGCCTGTGAATTGCCTGAGCCTCCAGGCCTTGTGCCTGTCAAACCCTTCTTAATTTTAATGAGGTTTTAAATGGCAACATTAGAAATGTAATCACAAGTAAATGAAGCTTCAGAACTTAATTACTGCAACTGTGTGCCCTTATAAATGTATTTCAGTGCATCATGAGAGTCGTCAGGGTCCTCAGTGTAAATAAAGCCTTAAACAGGAAGGTGAAAACCAGGCCTGTTCCACCTGCAGAGAACAGAACTCGGCTCTCTCCACTCAGCCACATTTCCACAGTCAAGAGTCTATGCCAAGAGAAGGTGTTCAAAGTCGTTCCCAATTTCTTACTGCCAGCTACATAGGACACACAGAGGGAAACTTCCTTTTGAAAGCTTTCCAATTATGAATTCACTCCAGACTCGTGGCAGGCAATTCCTTTCACAAAGCTCTCACTTGGGTCCTGTGTGTCTCGAGCTGGACAACAAACACTTCACCACCATCACGGACTGTGACCCACTGGGTCAGGCATTCCATGCAAACCACCTTCTCTCCGCCTCTCTCTCACCCTTCTGTGCTGGAGGGAGCAAGCCACTACAAGGGGAGCACAGACAAACTGGAATAAGCTGCTTGTCTACTCACTGCCTTTTAAACTTTTCTGACTACAACCCACAGTAGGCAGTACATTTTATGGGGTGGCCCGGGTCACATAAACATATGTGTATTTGTATGTAACTGAAACAAAACACATTCAATCATCTCCTTATACAGCCTGCCAAACGAGATCAACCTGAACCCATTGTTATTTTACATATATTCATATTAAATGCTTACATTTCATTATAATGATTCTACAATACTCATGTTAAAGAGTCAGTGAAAGAACTTTTTAGCTATTTAAATCTTTAAAATGTTCAATAGATAAATATTTGATAGATATTATTTATATATTTACATAATCAAAATCAGGCTGAACTGCATGCCCATATACCTAGATATTATATGTCTGTTTGTGTGGAGAAAGAGAGTAACCAAACATCTATTTCTGCTCTATTGACTATGCCAAAGCCTTTGACTATGTGAATCACAACGAACTGTGGAAAATCCTGAAAGAGATGGGAATACCAGACCACCTGACCTGCCTCTTGAGAAACCCAAATGCAGGTCAGGAAGCAACAGTTAGAATTGGGCATGGAACAACAGACTGGTTCCAAACAGGAAAACGAGTATATCAAGGCTGAATATTGTCACCCTGCTTATTTAACTTATATGCAGAGCACATCATGAGAAACACTGGGCTGGAAGAAGCACAAGCTGCAATCAAGATTGCCAGGAGAAATATTAATAACCTCAGATATGCAGATGACACCACCCTTATGGCAGAGAGTGAAGAGGAACTAAAGAGCCTCTTGATGAAAGTGAAAGAGGAGAGTGAAAAAAGTTGGCTTAAAGCTCAACATTCAGAAAATTAAGATCATGGCATCCAGTCCCATCACTTCATGGCAAATAGATGGGGAAACAATGGAAACAGTGGCTGACTTTATTTTCTTGGGCTCCAAAATCACTGCAAATGGTGATTGCAGCCATGAAATTAAAAGACGCTTACTCCTTGGAAGGAAAGTTATGACCAACCTAGACAGCATATTAAAAAGCAGAGACATTACTTTACCAACAAAGGTCCATCTAGTCAAGGCTATGGTTTTTCCAGTGGTCATGTATGGATGTGAGAGTTGGAGTATAAAGAAAGCTGAGTACCGAAGAATTGATGCTTTTGAACTGTGGTGTTGGAGAAGGCTCTTGAGAGTCCCTTGGACTGCAAGGAGATCCAACCAGTCCATCCTAAAGGAGATCAGTCCTGGGTGTACATTGGAAGGACTGATGTTGAAGCTGAAACTCCAATACTTGACCACCTGATGTGAAGAGCTGACTCATTTGAATAAGACCCTGATGCTGGGAAAGCTTAAGGGCAGGAGGAGAAGGGGACGACAGAGGATGAGATGGCTGGATGGCATCACTGACTCAATGGACATGAGTTTGGGTAAACTCTGGGAGTTGGTGCTGGACAGGGAGGCCTGGCATGCTGCAGTTCATGGGGTCGCAAAGAGTAGGTCACAACTGAGCGAATGAACTGAACTGAACTAAACTTGGGACCTAAAACAGCATATTCAACACAAGGACTACACCAAGTCATTGACTTTTTGCTTTTAAGTAAAGCTTCTCTATAAATGGACTATGCCCTGGCTTGCCAAAACAACCAACACTCTTAATAATCTTAAAGGAAAGATTCTTTCAATAAAAGGATAGATATAATTATCTTTGAACAAAATCAAAGAGGGAAAAGAATAAGTACTACAGAGACCTACTTTTTAAAAATATTTAATATGAATAATAATTAAATAACACTAACAAGCACTTATGTTAATTAATATGTTTAAATATTAATGCTACACTTAAAAATGGGAGAGGACTCCTAAACCCTTCTCAGAGGTAAGATGGTTTATCGTCTATGACAACATCCATTTTGGCTGTTTCTCTCAGAACAGAATAACAGGAGGAAAGAGTAAAGGGAATGTTAGTAATGACCATGAAAACATAATATCAAAAAAAAAAAAAAAGAAGAAGACAAGAAGTGGCAGAAAAAAGTTGACTACACTATCGCTCAGGATGGCCACCTAAAACTAAAGCCCCAAATGCACAGACCGTGATTTTTATGTGCTTCTGTTGTTAATAATGTCCCAGAATTAATGGTTCTGAGGGAACCACAAAGAACTGAAACAATGTCCTTGAACAAACGTTTGGCCTTTAGCGATAAGGGAGAAACTAGTTCCAGCAAAGCAGCAGCTGGGGGCATGGAAGCAAAGCCTGCAGCCCAGAGAGTAATTATACTTACCAGCTAAAAGCCAAAATATATGTATAGGCATGCACAACCTCAACTAGAAACGCATACTCACCGAACACAGAGATACTGTTTATTATTTGCCAGTCACTGTTTAAGTACTTCTTCCAAATATGAATGCATTTCTCACTGATAACTATCTTGGGAAGCATAGAATGGTTAAGAGATGTGTCCAGAGTTGTTCAGCTGGCAAGTGACAGAGAGACCCAAGCTGGTTGTTCTCAACATTCACAACTTTTTTTTAAGACTTTTTTCATGTGGACCATTTGTAAAGTCTTTCTTGAATTTGTTACAATGACGGTTTTATGTTTTGGTTTTTTGGGGCCATGAGGCATGTGAGATCTTAGCTCCCAGACTGGGGATCAAACCCGCACCCCCTGCATTGGAAGGTGAAGTCTTAACCACTGGACCCCCAGGGAAGTCCCCACTCAGACTCTTGATTGTCTACATTCTATGGTTTCTTCTCTGCAAACATCCTTGGTTCCTGCCCTGTTGGAAGCCTACCTCTCCAGCCTTCCAATAATTCTGTAGGATGACCTACAACCCCTTCTAGTAATTTCAGAGTTGGTTTCTCTTGTTTGCAATCAAATCCCCGATTGACTCGGTCCCCAATCCAATTAGAGAGACAAGTATAAGTGAACACAAAAGGCTCCTCTGAACTCTGGCCCAGCAGCAACTCAATTACCTGAGGACCGAGGCGAGAGGGAGGTAGGCGTGGAGGCAGGGTACACATATTTATGGGGCTCACATAAATGAGTCAAATTCTCATCCTACAGGGTGAGAAGCAGGAGCTATCAGGAAATTGATGAAAGAAGAGAGGTGTCTGTAAAAAACAGGATTAAAGGATACATTCTCCTTTCTACAGCTCTCCTACTTTTACCTTCCCCCGCCTGACCTGAGGTGGGGCTGGAGGGCAGCTGGCACGATGCTGGCCAGCACTGAAGGTGGAGACCTGGCGATGAGCAGATGTAGCCTGAGGTCAAGGCTGGGAGGGAGGGGCAGGCGGGGAGGCATCTGCCCGAGGTCACAGGCAGGAGCAACCCTGAGAGACCCAGCAGAATGGGAGCAGACTGCCCTTCAGCTCTTCTGCCCCAATCAAGAAGTGGAAATTTCAAACTATGTCCTAAAAACAAACACTACCACTTAGTCATTTTAAAAGAATCCCCTTTCCCTCTTTTTTCATCACAAAAGCTGACTTACACTCAATTTTTCATTCAAACACACACACACACACATTCTCATAATTTCTAAGAGACCTTCTGTATAGAACAGACATCATGTCTGGTCATGCTTCTGACATTCATATTCCTTTCAACACAAGAAATTTATTCTGAGTCCTTGCTAATTTTTAGCTCCCCATGAAAACTGAGAGGAAATCACTGAATCCTAGCATCCTGACCTTCCCCCACCCTCAGACCTCTCACTCCCAACACCTCCATCTCACACCAGCCCTCGGCTCCTGCTACCTGGACAACAGCTCTCAGCAGTTTCTGCTGCCTTCAACCTCTCCTTTCTCCATTCTGCACCCCATACACCTAGACTAAACTTTATGAAATGTTTTTGTCAACAGACGGGACTACAACCTTAACTGTTAGATCCTATCCACATATAGTCTCAACATTATTCTATCCGCAAACCCATATGTGTACTGCATGGAGTGGTTCTCAACCCAAAACAGGGTGCCTGGCACATCTCATCAAGAGAATGGCCTTTGTACAAAGACTTGAAGTAGCTGAATAGGTATCTGGAGAAAGAAGACTTTAGACAAGGAAAACAACAGGTGCAAAGGCCCTGAGGAGGGAGAATGCCCACTGTGATGGATGACCAGCAACAAGGCCAGTGGGGCTAGAGCAGTGAAAGAGGGTAAGGATGTGGCTTTATCATATCTGAGGACAAGCCTGTCTCCTTCTGTCTATAAAGCAAATTCTTTGCACTGTTAACACACCACTCACATTTATATCTAATGTAAAATGTGACAGAATCTCTGGGCAAATCAAAGTACAGTACATGCAACCTTTGCTGCCTAATAACTAACCTTGATTATTATTTTACACCTGCTTTGCTCTTTTCCTACTGTAACAGCAAGTTTAATTTTTGAGATCAAAGAACTGTCAGGAGCATAACAGCTTAGGAGCAGTAGAATAGTGCCTGCAAACCTCTGTTAGAAGGACACTGTGTGTCATCTTTCATGGGAACGGGCAGATCTTTTCTCTTACTGACAGCCTGCTTTCACTTTTTTCTTGAGGTCTTAAAGAAAAGATAAGCGTACTTCTTGGAGCTGTATTCCAAACGTTAGTTTCACTGGGATGCAGCACATAAATAAGGCCAGATACCACTCTCACCAAGGTAAGGAGACCTCAAGCTGGAGAACAAGCCCAGCCCTGATGTCACTCCCACTGGAGGGTTTTCCCTCGTCTGCAGGCCAGGGAGGTAGATGCCCCGCTCTTCTCTGTGCTCTTAGGTGCTTTCTGTTCTACCACAGTCATTACCATGCTAATTTGTAATTTGTACAGTTTTATAAGACTATATTGTAATACTATGAACCTGTTTACCTCTCCAGCTGGACTGAAAGACTGGGATTATGCCTTTATTCATTTCTGAATTCTCAGTTTCTGGAGCCTGAGGTAGACATTCCTAATATCTGTGCCTCCTTTCTCCTTCAAAGCTCCTGGGAAGAGGACACGTTCCCCCGTGCCTTGAAGTGAATGAGGTCATAAGACTTGCTCCAGCCAATCAGATGTCAGCAACACACCCTTCAGAGAGGTGTATTTAAATACCCTTGTGGAATTCTCCATTCTGTCTTCACATCGCGCAGTCATAGTGGAAGGTGATGATGATGCAGAAATGTCCTACAATGGAGGCAGAACCACCACATGGAGGACAGCTCCCGGTGGTGAGCACCCAGACACAAAACGGTCTTTCAGTGAACGAGAAATAAACGTCTATGGTGTTAAGCCGCAAAGATTTTGTGGTATTTTTGTTATTGCTGCAAAACCGAGACTATCCTGACAAATCAGATGATAGGTACCTTATACAGATTTTTAGAAGGAAGAAAAGATATCAGGGAATGCAAAAGCGAGGATGACTCACTGGACAGCAGTCTAGGATTATTATGAAGCTGCCTGTGGTGAAAGAACTGATTAACAAAATCATTAATCCACTTTATTTTGTCATCTGTCTAGCCTTGTACTCCCAAAGCTAACTGCTTAAATGAAGGTTCTACATTTATTACTGCCATTAAGGAATGAAACTGATTTTGCATTTCACAACCTTAGTTCTCACCAGAGCAATACCTTCTTGTACACATCTTTTGGACCAAGACAGAAGTCTCTATTTAAAGGAGGTAGTTTGGAAAATGAAAACTAATTAGAAAACAATGTTTGTAAACTCTGCATCCCCCAGTGCAGACCAGTGAGACAGTGGTTATCCAAGCCCATGCAAAAGTTCTTCTCCTGGGAAGTTAAGGAAGAGAGGTAGATATAACTGCTGTAAGAGCTTAAATCACCTAAAAAAGAGGAAACCTTTAACAAGTAAAAGTGGGTTTGAATCACCCAGATTTCTAAAAGGGGCTTGTGGCATCCCCGTTTATATGAAACAGCCCTCAGCTGGGGCCAGGTGAATGTAAAAGGATGAAGAAGCAGGAGGACTGTGCAGGGAAGCATGGAGACTAGACAGTAGGGAGAGCTGATTCACGGGAGATGAGCTGGGAGCACAGCCCACCAGAACAGCCTTAGGGAACAAAGCTGGGGGAGGAGGAGGGAAAAGCAGGCCCTGTGGAGCCAAAGGAAACCAAACCGATAATGAAGATGCCTAGCTCATCCCAAGGAAGTGAGTAAGGAGGTGAGTCCTCAAAATACCAGAGAGGGCTCCCAGAGATCTCCTGGGGCCAAACCGGAGATGGAGATACCGGCAAGAGAAAGGCTCTCTCCCAGGGAGGGGCATAGGGAGGACCCCGACCCTAGGAGGTGGAAACAAAGCAGATCAGCAAGAACCACCCTCATCCCACGATGCGAGACTGGAAAAGAAGACTATGATGGGGCCCCCCTCCTCCATGCCGGCCTCCTCCTTGTTCCCTGGACAGGATATGGCCTCTCTGAGGATCATCTGCACTAGGAACCCCCTTATTCCCTCAGGTCAATTTCCACTAACAGTTGACGCTCACACATCACCACGTCAAGGCAGCCTCCATCAAGGAATTCACCATGGCCTTCCTGGTGGACTTGGGATCCTCTCCTCTGTGTCTCATCTTCTCAGGGTGTCCAGCCACCAAGCCCTCAGGATAAATAACTAGAAAGGAGGGAAAATTCAGGAGAAACAAAGGGCTCGTGTACCTGAAACCTGTGCCACGGTAACACGAGATGATTCACCATGATTTGCCTCAATTGTATAAGGTCACACTCCCAACTCCCTCCCAAAGTCCTGTTTTCTGACACAAAGGTATATGAAAACACAGAAAGAAGAGGGAAAAAAATTCCAGAATTCATTTTTCCTCGAGAACTTTTCTTCTTCCTAAAGAATTGTAACAACAGAAAATCTGAGATCAAGGACCTGTTTTATCTTTAAACCATTTAAGACAAAGTATTAAGACAAACTTTACTACCCACCCCTACCAAAAAACTCTAAAAGCTGTTGAACAGTTTCAACCTGGGCATAACATTTCAATATAAAAGAACCGATAAACACACAGAATTGGTACAAGTCTGTGCTATGGTCCTGCTTCATGGTGAGGGTACTGTAGAGGGTGATGTAGCTGAGTACCAAAACCATGAACAGCATTTTTCATCTTATTGATATGCCCATCACTGGAACCCATGGGCAAAGGAACTGAAGGCGTGGTTATTCTATTCCACTAGTTGTTACTTTGTGAATGTAGTTCTGGCAGGCACTTCAGAATATGTTCAGTACACTGTGACAAAATGGAGCAAGATCCAAGTGCCACAGAAAGACCTTATGACTCCTGTGTAGAGGCTAACAACACTAGGGGTGTCTGGGGAAACAGCAGAGACAGGAAAGGAAAAAACAAACTGTTAGGCAATTGTCAAAGAGGAATGTACATTCTTCATAAAAAAACTCCTCTGAACCCTCGCCGTGCAAGTTTACGCTTAGGGGTGACACTTGGGTCACATTCTAGCAGTTGTAGCTTCTCAACCAGGGACCTCTTGGGACCTTCTGTGATTGACCCAGAATCAATTTAAAGGCCAGACCCCTTTCCTGCACTCCTCACCTCTTATTGTCTTATTCAGTCACCAAATCATGTCCACCTCTTTGCGACCTCATGGACTGCAGCACACCAGGTTGCCCTGTCCTTCACTATGTCCCTAAGTTTACACAAATTTACGTTCATTGAGTCAGTGATGCCATCCAATGATCTCATCCTCTGACATCCCCTTCTCTTACCGTCAATATTTCCCAGCATCAGGGGCTTTTCCATTGAGTCAGCTCTTCACATCACGTGGCCAAAGTACAAGAGCTTCAGCTTCAGCATCAATCTTTCTAATGAATATTAGGGGTTGATTTCTTTTACAATTGACTGGTTTGACCTTCCTGCAGTCCAAGGGACTCTCCAGAGCCTTCTCCAGCACCACGATTCGAAAGCATCAATTCTTCAGTGCTCAGCCTTCTTTATGGTCCAACTCTCATGTCCATACATGGCTATTGGAAAAACTATAGCTTTGACTATAAGGACCTTTGTTGGCAAAGTAATGTCTCTGCTTTTTAATATGCTGTCTAGGCTGGTCATAGCTTTCCTTCCAAGGAGCAAGTGTCTTTTCATTTCATGGCTGCAGTCACCATAGGCAGTGATTTTGGAGCCCCTTGACATAAACTTCACCACCAATTGCCCATTCCACTCATGATGTTCTTTTCATCCAAGGCTACACCTTCTACCATCACTCTTCCCATCTTTTGGGAGCTCTTCCTTCCACTCCAGTATCAATCAAGGGTCCTCTCAAAAGACAGCCTATCAACGGTGTGTGGGCGAGGTTCCGAGAGCCAGCAGGAAAGGCTGCAGAACACAGGGGTTGGGAATGACAAGCCTTTAACAGCCACAGGCAGGAGGGACCAGGGCAGACACAGGTCTACTGGAGACGGGAGAGAGCTGAAGTAATGGAGGAGAGGCTGCCCTGTTGAAGCTGGTGACAGACAGGCACAGGCACTGCCGGCACTATGCAGAAAAGGAGAAGCGGCAGAGGGCACAGACACCCACCCCTGACTCCGCTCCTCCCCTGGCCTTCCAATGACTGAACCCAAACCAAAGCCACATGGCAGGAGCCCCAGTGATGACTATCCAGAGGGCAGGCTCCAAGGTGTAGACTGGAACGAAACAGAGAGGACAGGGGATGGACAGAGAATCAGTAGGCCAGCTGCCACGGGCCCTTTGTGTTTCAAATGCTCACGACTTTTTCAACTGCCAGTTACTTTGTGGAAACCAATCAGGGGGAGTTTCCAGTATTATTAATTCTAATTAAGTTCTTAGAGTCACGGTCTTCCATCTTAGCTTGTCCTTCCATCATGAAGGTGGCAAACAGAACAGCAGGTAGACTCCTGGCCTCGGCAATTTTCTGACATTGAAGGGAATCAAACTTTTAAGGCCCTCTTGACTGGTGTAAGTGTGGTCCATGTCCCAGTAGCATCAGCATCACCTGGAACTGCACAGAAATGCAGATTCTTGGGCCCCATCCGTGACCTATGGAATCAAAGTCTCTAAGACTGGGGCCTGGGAATCTGTGCTTTAAAAAGCTCTCAGGGATTCTCATGTAGGTATATGCTACTGTTTGAGGAGTCCTCCTTTAGACCCCATCTTTGACATTTTAGGGGGGACAGACCATGGATATCTATCAGAGACACTTCAGGTGTAAGGAGCCCTTGACCCTGAACTTCCTCACTACAACCTTTAGCAAGATACCAATGTCTGAGCCTCCGTTTTCTTACTTAGTTGCAGTCACTATAGCCAATAAAATCTATTTCAGCTTTTCCAAGGGCTTGACCTTGAAATCCCTCAGATTTGTCATTTCAGGAGACAACGATGATGGCAGCGATGAGAACAGCAGCTGCTCACACTAAGCCTTCTCCACAAAACCAGTTTCGTCTGAAAAGTGCTGTGCACTTTAACCTGCTTCCTCTCCTTCCCTGTGAGGTGGGCACTATCTTTGCTTCACAGAAGTGGCCTATGGAAAAACTCAGTAACTTGTTTTGTCTGTATAAGAAAGGAATACCTACTTCAGAGCTATGAACACAGTATGAGAAAGCATTCTGCAAATATCAAGCCTCATATAAGTGACGGCAGTGTGAACAGCCAGCTACTGATGAACCGACCCTGTGGATTTCATTAAGCTCTAACTCCGTGGGATATTCGAGGTAGATGAGAATACAACTAGCAGGCTTCTTCTTATTTTAAAAAAAGTCATGTGCCAAGAAGAGCAGAAATTTCAGCGTTTCAGCGGGTGCTATTTGAAGATTTTTCATAAAATTGAAACAGTAGAGGAAAACAAATATTGGTGCTAATCTGAATCTGAAAAATAGCTTTCCCTGATGACAAGAAACAGCAACAAACCTCTCACCTAAAAGAAGATAAAACCACCTGGTAAGCTCTCCCCAGATACAAAGGGCTGCTGACACACGTTCTCTTCTGACTCCTCTCCCAGAATTCTGTTTATGGCCAAACAAATGATTTAATCTTCTGGAAACAAATTCATAGGTAACATCATTTTTACTCTTTTGATATGATGGATTCTCGATGTAATCAGAATCTTCCTCCTTCAAATGTTCTTTCTATTAAATCATTATCTTCCGCTCTCTAACTCCAGAGATGAGGTGAATATTAAGACCCATCTTTCCCTCTGCCTAAAACATGCCCCCAAAGTGTACTGGGGGTTGAGCTGGCATCTCAATGGAGAAAGACCTTGGCTGTACAGACAAGGGCCAAGAAATGAAAACTGGTCCCCTCTGCCACCATCAACTGCATGATAGAATACCAGCATTCCATTTTAACTCGAAAGGTTATCTGACTTATTCACACAGCCGGTAAATGACAAAACATAGAAAAAAATGTCTTTTCTATTATAACAAAGCCAAATTCTATTTCAATGGATTGAAACAGGCATCATACTTCCCCTACTCTTTAAAAGCAACATCACACAGTTTCTTTTTTTTTTCCTACAAAAGATTTCATACCTATATATAAATTCACAACACAGTATGATGGAGTGTACCATTTGTAGTGTTTGTTCTTTACAGTCAACATATAGAGTGTTAGACCAAGCAGAAGTGATAAGCTGCTCACTTCCCTCAATAGTAGCAGGAGAGAGTAAAACAAATTTACAGTCAGCACCAGAGGCAAAAGTGTTTGGCAATCACAAGTATTTGCATGTACACCTCAGAACAGCTGCAGGTAAATGATCTGACAAGGTCAAATTCGACTGAACAGCAAAAGCACCAAGGGGGCTGCAGTGAGTTGCTAGACCAGTTAGAAAAAAATACAGGAAGACAACCAGCTAGACTGCAGAAGCCCTGGGTTTCTGGACTCTAACTTTAGAAAGGTTTGTTTTGCCTTTATTAGAAATCCTGAATTATGTTTTTTCTACAGATAACACAAATGGTACAAAAAACAAAGAAAAGCACTTTACAAGGGAGAGGCCAAAGCCTCATGAAAAAAGCAGGTAAAACATAAAAAAGATTAACTGAGTTCCAGAAGGTAAGATCTGCCAACTTCCCATACAGTGTACAGTGAATCAAAGACAAAGTCTAAACTCTATTGGCATTTGTGTATATTCATGGCTGTTAGTTTCAAAAAAATAAGAAATTCATATGGGAAGTTTACCTTTTAAATTTTATGGAAAAAAAAAAAAACTGAAGGGAACCAATAATAAACTTTCTATAATTTCACCTTCAACATTATTTTAAAGATAATACTTTAAAAATGTATATGTATTCTCCTCTGTCATTTATGTAGGAAAAAATTTATATGTATTCTCCTCTGTCATTTAAAGCATTACCTAAGCAATTATCAGTGCTCAGATAAATTGTTAATATACTCATTAAATTTTTCACATTTCACAAATAGATAAGGATTTTGTTTGTATTGGGATTCCCTGGTGGCTCAGATGGTAAAGAATCTGTCTGCAATGTGGAAGATCCGGGTTCGAGGAAACGGCTACCTGTTACCGTAGTCTCACCTGGAAAATTTCACAGACAGAGGAGCCTGGAGGGCTACAGTCTACGGGGTCACAAAGAGTTGGACACAGCTGAGTAACTAACACTTTGTTTGTATGCATCATTTTATTTTTTTAACAGGAGAAAATCAAACAAAAGTTTAGTAACACACATACATAGGAAAGATCCAGAAGTGAGTGACCTGGATGCACGATTTTAAAGCTGTGATTTACTTTGATATTTCGACAGATAAACTATGCAGCTACATTTAAAAAGTAAAACATGGCTTATTGTAGCTTTAATTTAAGACATCAAGATTTCAAGATGGCATGCATGCTAAGTCTCTTCAGTCATGTCCACTCTGTGCGACCCTATGGACTATAGTCCTGCAGGCTCCCCTGTCCATTGGATTCTCCAGGCAAGAACTGGAGTGGGTTGCCATGCCCTTCTCCAGAGGATCTTCCTGACCCAAGGATTGAACCTGAGTCTCTTATGTCTCCTGCATTGGCAGGCGAGTTCTTTACCACTATCTCCACCTGGGAAGCAAATTTTAACATATACTATCAATTTAATAATAGTTTTGAAATGAAAAAAGTTTTATTCCATTAAATGATCATATTAACAAACATCCCTATTTCAAAAGTAATAAAATGAAAAAGAGAAAGAGATTGTAATCAAGAAAATACATTCTCTTATTTGGAGAAAGGATGCAGCAGAATAGGTAAACCTTGGAATACAGAGCCAGATTTCCTGGGTTCAAAGCCCGGCTCCTCCACTTAATAGGTGATCTCAGGCAATCTAGCCAGTGTCTGTGAACCTCATTCTCCACTTCAGACAAGAAAACGACAAAGAGAACATCAGTCATACACGGCTGTTATGAGGATTCAGTGATTAACGCGCTTAAAGTACCTCAAACAACCCGAGATGATGAATGTTACATGAGAATTTGTTAAATAATAACAGTTCTCACCACCACGGCCACCACCTCCCAGGACTCACTGAAGCTTTCGCTGCAATTGAGGGGAATAAATTTCCAATTCAACCAGCCAATAAAATGCTTTAATTTGGGGAAATATTTACCGACTGAGCACCTGACACTATGCCAGATTTTTAGAGGAAGGCAAGATGAAAAGTAAAATAATTACAGAACCATGGTACTGCTTCTAGAAGAAAGGCCTTCTAACTAGGGGTGTGTGGTGACCCAGGCTTCAGAACATCCACAAGCCCTCTGAAATGAGGTGCAAAATTATGCCTGCACATGCTTTTTTCTAGGGTGCCACCCCAGATTCCAGCAAAGGCCTGGGATTGGGGTGGGGGGGAAAGTAGAGAGCTATTTGTTTCAGGTAATCACATCCATTAAAAGATAAATGGGCCAAAGCTTAATTTTAGTAAAAGACACTTGTATATTCTCAATGACTTGATTCAATTGTAAATGGATTCTTTTACTTTGATAGGTACACATAGTTCCCACTTCCTAATCAGATGTTTCTTAAATATCAAACAAGTCACCATCAGAAATGTAAATCCTGGGTTATCAGAAACTCATTCTACCTCTTCTTCCAGTCTTCTAGAAAAGGAAGCTACTTGCTTTATATAAATCTCCAAGTTCATTTGCAATATGCAGCCAGTTTCCAAATCTCCAGAGCAATGGCTTCCCGAATGAGTCATCCTAAACCTTCCTGTTTCTTGAACAATGGCTGGTATTGCAGAGGGATGACGAAGAGCTGCTGCTGCTCAAGCCATCACCAAACCTTGCAAGTGGATAAAGACGAATCCTGGAAGCCATTTGCTTAAGACACTGGAAAGAAAGTAAGCTGTGTTTTGCACTAAACTTGAAATGCCTAGGGCACCCCTCGTTTTATATAATACCACACACTAAGGGATTCTACCACTGGAGTTCCTTGGGGTGCCCACTGGTTCAGTGCTCAACATGTCATAATTACATCCATGTCTTAGACAACAGGGTACGGTGGCTCAGTGGTAAAGAATGGACAGAGGAGCCTGGCAAAGCTACAGTCCATGCGGTCACAAAGAGCTGGACATGACCTGGCGACTGAGCGAGCGTGCACACAGACAGACACACACACACACACTTAGACAACACGGTTTTCCAGAAAGGCCACAGATACTGTAATCAGATAGTCCTGGGCCCCACTCTGACTGCACTACTTCTTAGCTGGGTGATCATGGAAGGCTATTAAACCTCTCTAGATGGTAATTTTCTCACAGTTGAAAATACCTTTTCCTTTTAGAGGACTCCTGAGGTTTCAATCTGATAAAGACATGCCAGAATCCACAATATTGTCCCTGAACTCTCCCTTTCCATACCGACTTATAAATAAATGATTTATTATAACAATAATGAACCATGGTGGGGGCAGCCATTGATTTTAACTACTTTGCCTTCCCATAAAATCTTATAACCTCTCACAAATTACTCCTTGATAACATACTGTTACTAGAATGATCAGTATTCCTAACCAGGGTTGTTATGCAACATTGAGGCAAAAAGAAAGTCACAAGCACTCAGAGTCATCCCCAGTGACTTTTCTCCCACCTTTCCTTCTATTTTTAGCTTCACAAGTTACCAATTACTGCCAAGTCCATTTTAGACAGTGCAAGTGTGAACCTCAGACTGTTTTGTTATGGTATCAGTATTTAGACACTACCTAAAATATTCAATCTATGTTAGGACACCACGATTTTTAAAAACTTGGAAACTGACACTGCATACAAGAGCAAAATTTTTTATGCCTAGATTTCCATAAATATGTCTATGTAAGTCCACTTGCTTAGAATAAGCATACAGCTGGGGAAGAAAACATTTAAGCTGCAAGGTGCCCAAAGCTTCCCAGACATTGCCTCTATTCTCAGAAAAACCTGACCCACAGTGTATCTCACAACAGCGGAAAAAAATGAGGCTTCAAGAGCTCAGAGAATAACATGCGAGGATAGAGAGTAGTGGCCCTGCAACTCAAAGTTTGAGCTGGCCAGAAGTCACTGTTTCTTAAATAAGACCAACACGTGCTGTCCTATCTGATCTGACTCACCTTTCCTGGAAGATGCATGCCTCCCTTAATGACCTTTATCTTCTGACAGGCTACCATAAGCAGATAAGAAAAGAGTAAGGAGGATAAATTCACAAACTGTTTGGATTGATGACGATAGGCCTGGGAGTTTTTTGCTTAGGACACACTGACTGCAAACTTTAATCTTAGTAACTATTAGTTACTATCAGATCAGATCAGATCAGATCAGTCGCTCAGTCGTGTCCGACTCTTTGCGACCCCAAGAATTGCAGCACGCCAGGCCTCCCTGTCCATCACCAACTCCCAGAGTTCACTCAGACTCACATCCATTGAGTCAGTGATGCCATCCAGCCATCTCATCCTCTGTCGTCCCCTTCTCCTCCTGCCCCCAATCCCTCCCAGCATCAGAGTCTTTTCCAGTGAGTCAACTCTTCACATGAGGTGGCCAAAGTACTGGAGTTTCAGCTTCAGCATCACGCCTTCCAAAGAAATCCCAGGGCTGATCTCCTTCAGAATGGACTGGTTGGATCTCCTTGCAGTCCAAGGGACTCTCAAGAGTCTTCTCCAACACCACAGTTCAAAAGCATCAATTCTTCGGCACTCAGCCTTCTTCACAGTCCAACTCTCACATCCATACATGACCACAGGAAAAACCATAGCCTTGACTAGACGGACCTTTGTTGGCAAAGTAATGTCTCTGCTTTTGAATATGCTATCTAGGTTGGTCATAACCTTCCTTCCAAGGAGTAAGCGTCTTTTAATTTCATACACACCTATAACCACAGCATTTCCCCTCCCCCGACCTCTCCACCTCAATCTCAGAAGGATCACAAGCCCTTGTGTGCTCCAATGACAGAAAAGTTAATGTGTGGCATTATCAACAGCATGTACTGACCATTCTTAAGAGGGGTAAGGTCATACCAGCAGGTACTATAAAGCCTATGGGCATTCATTGGAAAAGGTCCTGACGCTGGGAAAGACTGAAGTCAGGAGAAGGGGACAACGGAGGATGAGATGGTTGGATGGCATCACCAACTCAATGGACATGAGTTTGAGCAAACTTGGGGAGATGATGAAGGACAGGGAAGACTGGCGTGCTGCAGTCCATGGGGTCACAAAGAATTGGACACTGCTGAGTGACTGAACAACAACAATGGACATTTAGGGGGAAAAAAAAATAGACCCTAGGTCCTCAGTGCATTTGAGAGTCAATTCAGGACATGGACTATGGAACCAGACTGGCTGCATTCAAACCTCCCTTGTCCCGCCCACTCAGTGATCTTGGGCAAGTTACCTCTAGGTTTCAGTTTTCTCATTTGTGTGTGTGTGTGTATGTGTGAGTGCACACAAGTGCACTCAGTTGTGTCCAACTCTTTTTGACCCCATGGACTGTTGCCAACCAGGCTCCTCGGTCCATGGGATTTTCCAGGCAAGAATAAAGGAGTGGGTTGCCCTGTCCTCCTCCAGGGGAATCTTCCTGACCCAGGGATTGAACCCACGTCTCCTGCATTGCATGTGGATTCATCACCACTGCACCACCACCTGAGAACCCCCTTCCTCATCTGTAGAATGCAAATAAAAGCGTCTATCACAGAGGCTTGTAGTGACCATTAAAGTTTATACCAGAACCTGCAAGGCACATAATTAAGTGCTATGAAGCGTTAGCACTGATTTTAATTTAAATACAAGGAAGAAACTACATGCTTTGCTTATGAGATGTGTGTATAAAATGACTATAAGTTGGCCATACTGGTATAACTTGGAGCAGAACGTGTTTCTCGATCAACAAAGTCTTATTTCCAGCGGAGGAGGGTGGTAAGCCAGGCCTGAAGCATTCCAGCTCAGACACAGGAAATGGGCAGCCTTGTTCTTTGAGAGAGAGTCACCAGGGTGGGATTCAATCTCTGGCTTGGGACGATCCCCTGGAGAAGGAAAAGGCAAATATCCACTCTGATATTCCTGCCCGGGAAATCCCATGGACAGAGGAGCCTGGTGGGTTACAGTCCATGGGGTTGCAAAGAATTGGACATGACTGATCACAGGAGATGGTGATGGACAGGGAGGCCTGGCGTGCTGAGATTCATGGGGTCGCAAAGAGTTGGACACAACTGAGCAACTGAACTGAACTGATCACACACACGTGCATCAGGGTACAGACTGTAAATGAAAAAGAGAGAACTTCCAGTTTCTCAGGTCTGAAGAGCCACTGAGACCCTGCCTGAGTGAAGAGTGGCTGAAGGGAAGAGGTCAAGGCAGAGAAAATTGATCCAAAGGCTGAGAATCACAGGAAGACTTGGGTGAACAGTC
Organism: Bubalus bubalis; assembly: GCF_019923935.1. Taxonomy (NCBI): domain Eukaryota; kingdom Metazoa; phylum Chordata; class Mammalia; order Artiodactyla; family Bovidae; genus Bubalus; species Bubalus bubalis. Next base: position 30,750,940 of record NC_059164.1, read on the forward strand.
AAACTGGCACAATCGGTGAATCATTCTGACTGAGGCAAATGAAACAGATTTCAAGGAGATGAAGAAAGTGGTGGAACACTGCAGAAAATATTCCAGCAGCCAAAGCCCAAAATAAGGCAGCCCCAGCGCTCTGACAGTATATATAGAAAGAGGGAATGTAGCTACCAGTTATTTCATTAGAGGGAAAAAATGACAGTCTTAGAAACAGCCTGATGAAAAGAATATTTAATGAAACAAAAATTTAAGATGAAAGACTTAAAAAGAAGGTTAAAAAAAAACTCAACCACTATAAGAGGCAAAAGTTGAGGGACATGAATGGTTTTCAGAAGAAAAAAAATCAGTACTCCTTGGGAAAATGGCTGATTTGAAATCTGGACCAGGAAATGGGAAAAGATACGCTTAGAATAACTTGTGCTGAAAAGGAAGAAAGGTATCAGAGACTACTAGGGCCTTTTAAGAAGTATGCAGGAGATAAATATAAACTGAGCATCAAAAAAAGAATATTGCCTTCAATGGGTTGAAACAAATACATTACAAATGCAATGTATTTACAAACAAATTACAAACAAATCTAAGATCTTACTGATACTTGAAAAAGAAAAAAAACTCACTGGTTGTTAGGGCATTAAATCATAACTCAGAAAATTGATAAAAGGGAAAAAAATCATGCCTTTCCCTTGTCCTTCCTATATAATCTTTTTTTCAGAAGACCCAAGTAGTTCATGAGGATAAATTTTTATGTTTCTTTTTGAGAGTAAATTCTTTATAGACAGAATTCCAATTGATAAATGCAAGAGGAATGATAGGTTTAGATCATCATTTTGCAACCTCTGATGAAATGGATCTGGGTTACAACTATCAGGGATGTTACAATCATTAGGCAAAAGGTAGAAAGGTAAGTTGACCCCACCTGAAGCCACTAATCACTCTTGTTATCTCAAACAGGGACACATTGAGGCATCACGTCTCTCGTGACACGATGCAACAGATTATACACAGTAATACCTACCAAGAATGCTCGCTCTTAAGTCTGAATCTAATCAAGCCACTACATCTCACTGCCAGATTACAGGAAACATGGAAAATAAATGAACAAACTAGACAACATCACAAGTAAGAAGTGACCCCAGAAGTGGACATTCTACTTGACAAACGACCTGCTATCTCCATCGCATCAAAGGCATGAAAAAAGAAACGGGGGGAAGAGATGGTTATAAAATAAAATAGATTTGAAAACCTAACAACCAAACATAATGCATGGACCTTAATTCCTGGTTGCAACCAATCATAAGATCTCATCTCTGAGAAAAATTAAATATGGGAATTATGTTAAGGAATTATTATTAAAATTTGAGGCAAGAAAGGCACACTTTTTTTTTAAGGAACAAAGTCCTTATCAGAGATGTAAACTGAAACACTAATGAGTGAGATGACATAATATTTAGGATTTTGTTTTAAAATACACCAGTCCCTCACAAAAGAAAAGTGGGGAAAAGAGAAATAAGTGAAAAGAAATTGGTAAAATGTTAATAGCTAAAGGTAGGAAGTAATTACATTGTTCTTTCATCATGTCCCCAACACAAAGTTAAAAAAGAAAATTAAATGGTTTTGGTGTAAATTCAATCTGTGCCTTGTCTTACCAGTGATTTTTTAGGAGGTACCTAAGAAAAACCTAGTCATTCCACCTAGCCTAAAGAGGTGCAAAGAGTCTTAATCAGCTCGCATTCTGAATTCAGTATGACAATAAGTGACTGAACCAAGGAACCAGCGGTTCTATGGTAACAATCGAATGTCAGCTTATATTCTCCCAATAAGAGACAGCCTACAAGCCACCTGGGTTGGGCAACACAACTCACAAAGAGCTTATCTGATGACAGTTGATGTCAGATTGTTAAGATCTGTGACAGCCCAAGGCAGCATGGGCAAGGGCCACACAGATTCCTAAATCAGATCTTGGTCAATACAGAAGTTGCAAACTTTCCTACCAACTTGTGTAATACACAAAGCTACTTTCTTACCAGTGGTAATGAATCTGTGCTAACTTGTCCCTATAACCACTCAGCTATAATCCAGAAGTACAGCTCATGACATACAAAACTGAAGGTCCACAGAAAGAGCTTAGCCATGATTTACTTGCATTAATATCACTGCCCTAACCAAGGGGCTAACCCATGACCCCAGGTGTTTACAAGTCACCCACTGGTTTGATACACACTGCTTGTGTTTTTCTCTTTCCTTCAAACACTTCTGTTATGGACTGAATATTTGTGTTCCCCCCAAATTAATGAAGCCATAAGCCCCAAGATCCTGGTATTTGGAGGGCCTGTGGGAGGTACTAAGGGTGAGATAGGTCATGAGGGTGCTGCCTCCATGATGGAATTAGTGGCCTTATAAGAAAAGGAGAGAGATTGAAGAATCAGAACAAAAAAATTCTAAAACTTGTATGAAAATACAAAAGACTCCAAATAGTCAAAGCGAGTTTTAAGAGACAGAACAAAGCTCCAGGTATCACATACCCTGATTTCAAACAATTTATATTGCAAAGTTACAGTCATTAAAATAGTATGGTACTGGTACAAAAAGAGATACACAGATGCCAGTATCTATATCAAAACAATGTGGTACTGGCACATAGAGAACTCAGAAATAACCCATGCTTATACAGCACATTAATCTATGACAAATGAGGAACATACAACAGAGGAAAGACAGCCTCTTCAATAAATAGAGTTGGGAAAGCTACAGGCAAAATAATCAAACTGGACCACTTTCTCACACCATATACAAACTCAAAACAGATTTAGGACTTACAAACATAAGATCTGAAACCATAAAACTCCTAGAAGAAAACATAGGCAGTACACTTTGCTATCAGTCTAGCAATACTTTTTTGGCTCTGTCTCTGCTCCTCTCTGTCCTCTGAGTACTCCAGCCCAGTTCCATCCTTTACTATCAGATATTTGGACCCCAGCATCACCATTGCTCCTGTCCTTTCTTTTGGGCTCCAGCTCATCCTTTGTTCTTGCTGGTCAGATTTTCACTGGGCGGGGTTGGGGAGGCTTCTCTCAAATCAGCTCCCCCTACCTCCTAACTTTTCTAAATCCAGAGCCATTTTTTAAAACAATTTTTTGAATAGGTAGTATGTTTTCCTGTTTAAAAAAAAAAAACAAAAAAGTTATACTTTAAAAAAAAAATCTCCCTTCTTTCCTTTCCTCATGTAGCCAATTCCAACCACTTGCAAGAAACTTCACGTTTCTTCACATACATGCAAATAGAAATATAAATTTCCTTTTTTTCAATTCATAAAGGAGTATATTTTTCATGGTTTTTTAAACCATGTGTTTTGGTCATTTACTAGTATGTAACGTGCAAAGAGTCAGACACGACTGAGCGACTGAACTGAACTGAACATGCATGCATACTTAGTCACTTCTCCCGTCCAACTCTTTGCAATCCTATCGACTGTAGCCTGTCAGGCTCCTCTGTCCATGGGATTCTCCAGGCAAGAATATTGGAATTGCCATGCCCTCCTCCAGGGGATCTTCCTGACTCTGGGATTGAACCTGCATCTGTATGTAACAAATATCTCTCAACTGCGGGCCTTAAAACAAGTTGTTGCTAACTCTCATAGTCTGGTGGGTTGCTTGGGCTCAACTGTGTAGTTCTTGCTTTGGCTTCTCCCTGTGGTTACGGTCAGATGTGGACTAGTACAGCGGTCACAGGAAGGCTTGACTGGGTTGGAGGTTCCAGACAGCTTCCAAATGCCTGGCAATTATGTTGGTTGTTGGATGGGAGCTCAGTTGCCAGAGCACCTCTGTATAGACTGGGCTTTTCACAAGAAGCTGGTCTCTCTGAGTGGGAGCATCCCAAGAGAGCAGGAAGTGAAAGTTATCAGGTTAATTAAGGGCAACTTACAGAACTGGCAGTGTTAGGTCTGCTGGATTCCGTTGGCAAAATGGTCTCAGGGCTAGCCCAGGTTCAAGGAGATGGAGAAAGAAACCCTGTTCGCTTCATGGGAGAGCAGCAAGATTGTATTGCAGAAGATCTTGAGGTTAGGAGATACTGTGTTGGTCATTTTGGTAAAATACAATCTGTATCACCATCTGAAGTAATTTTCTACTCCTTCTAACACATGTCCAAGGCCCGAGGAGCATTCTTTTATAATGCCTAACATCTGACCTCTCCCTGTTTCCACCGACTCCACTCATTCAAACCTGTCATTCAAACCTGCGTCCTTTTGTAGTTAGGTGAACGCCAGAATTACCTTCCTGGTATCCCACTTTCCTTCACTGCAAATAGCCAATGAAACTTTCTTAACGTTGGTGTTTACATAAACTTTAGCAAGGGAAACAAAAGAAAAAATAAATAAAAGGGGCTACATCAAACTAAAAAGCTTTTTCACAGTGAAAGAATCCATCAACAAAACGAAAAGGCAGCTTACTGAATGGGAGTACGTAAACTTTTTGCAATCGATATACCCAACAAGGAGTTGATCTAAAATATGCAAACAACTCATACAACTCAACATCAAAAAAGAAAAAAAAATGGGCAGAGGACCCGAAGGGACATTTTTCCAAAGAAGATAAGCAGATGGCCAACAGGCATATGAAAAGATGCTCAACATCACTAATCATCAGGGAAACGCAATCCAAAACCACAATGAGATATCGCCTCACACCTGTCAGAATGACTATCATCAAAAAGACAGCAAACAACAAGTGCTGGTGAGGATACACAGGAAAGGGAATCCTCCCGTACCACTGGTTAAGGTTATAATTGGCACCGTCACTATGGAAAACAGGATGGCTATCCCTCAAAAAATTAAAATAGAACTTCCATATGATCCAGGAATCTCACATGTGGGTATTAATCCAAAGTAAACAAAAACCCTAATTGGAAAAAATATATGCACCCCTATGTTCTCTGCCATGCTATTACAACAGCCAAGATATGGAAGTAAGTGAAGTGTCTGCTGATGAATGAATGGATCAAGAAGATGGGGTATATACATATAATGAAAGATTACTCAGCCATTAAAAAAAAATGAATTCTTACCATTGGTGACAACATAGATGGATCTAGAGGGTATTATGTTAAGTGAAATAAGCTAGAGAAAAACATACTGGATGATCTCACTTACATATGGAATCTAAAAACCAAAACAAAATGAAAGTAGAGATACAAGTGATGGGGGTGGCACAAAACAGGTGAACAAGATTAAGAGGTATAAGCCTCCAGTTGTAAAATAAATAAGCCATGAGGATGTCATATACAGCATAAGGAATATGGTCAATAATACTGTAATAACTTCGTATGGGAACAGATGGTAACTAGCATTACATCATTACGTCATTTTCTAATGTATGCAAATACCAATCAGTATGTGGTACACCTGAAACTAACATCATATTGTATGTCAACTATATTTCAGTTTAAAAAAACAAAAAAGAGAGAGAAGGCCATCTCTTTTTCTCCACAGGCGCCAAGGAATGCTCACATCAGGACATAGAGGGACGGTGACTGTCTACTGGCCAGGAAGTGTTCTCACCAGAAACTAAATATGCAGGCACCTTGATCTTGCACTTCTCAGCCTCCAAAACTGTGAGAAAATACGTTTCTGTTGTGTAAGTCTATGGTATTTTTTTATGGTAGCCTGAACAAACTAATACATATTTCACCTATTTTTCTCTTTCTTTCAAACCCTTTCCAACTCCTTTGATGGGAAGGTTCCATGATCACAAAGGTGGTTCCAGAGCCAAAGGAGGGAAAACAGTTGAAAATTATGGGTTTCCAATGTTGGAAAACTTGACAATCTTCCCCCAACTAAAAAAAAAAAAAAAACTGGCCCTGCACTTATGAAATGTATTTGGAATGTCACAAGGAGAACTAATACAATATTAGAACCAAAGAAGGGCTAATAAAGTATATCTTATTTGAAGTAACCACATTCAAAATAATTAATAAGAGTAAATATGTATTCTGGCAAGGTACACCACAACATCATCCCAGACAGGGGGAAATTCAAGTCTCTATGCAGATGAACATTCCAGATCTATTTACACAGAAACCCTGGGCAATCCTCCTCACAGACTGCCTGGCTGCCCTCATGTCCTCAGTATTCCGTGCAGTGAAAAAGTAACTGTCAAGGGTAACAGGAATACGATTTAACCTACTTTCCCCTAGACTCCTGGAAAGTCTCTGATTTTTGTGTTTATTTAGCTATCATATCTTTGGGACACATTTCCTCACTTTCTTTGTACCCTGTACACCACATGCTAAGGTCATTTGCAGTAATTCCTAAACTCCCCTGGTCATTGAACCTAAAGATGTCCTATTACTGCTCAGCTAATCCTCAAAACATCCTTCTAAGGTAGATCATGTACAGTCATCTCTATGTGGGAAGAATTCTTAGGGAAGGAGGTACACAGCCTAGAAAGGCCAAAGACTCAACATTAATTCAGACCCTTTCCTGCCCAAAGGAAGCCATACCAAACCCAGTGTTTCTCCCTAACACTCAAGTTTCACGAATCTCTTTCAAGAGCTGGAAGTCCCCCAGCAAGATCTTTTAAGGCCGACAACCACTTCTTTTCAAAATTACAGACCAAAATATCTACCTTGTGGTACCTTCTTGGTAAAGTCTCCTTAATGATGCAAAAATTTTAAAAGCTAAGTAAAACCTCCCAAAGGTGCCCAAGGCCCTGGTGAGCAGGGACACCCGTAAGTCAGTAGTGCCTGCTGAGTGACTTATGAGAGATCCCAGGCCGTCCCGCTTCTCTTAACCACAAAACATGTCTGACCTGCTCGGGCCATTAGATGCACTTAGAACCCAACGAGGGACACTCCTCCACCAGGAAATCCTACCGAACACACCAGCAGGAAGTCAATATTTAAGATTCTGGGGGCGTCGCCGAGAACTAAGTGCTGGCGACTGGAGAGCCCAGGAGCTAAAGATCGCCCCGGAACTTCCAACTCCGGCGTCGGTCCCTCGGCCGTGGCGGCTGCCAGAGCCAGTGCCGGTGCCCAAAGCTTGCAACCAGGCGTCCGACAGCAGTGCACACGTCTCATGCCTCCTGAAAACTGAGGTCCCGCGCTTGGGGCCTTGGGCTCGCTGTTGGGACAGGGCCGGCCGTTAGGCACCGGACACCTGCAGCTCCCCCTCTGGAAAAAGGCAAACGGCCCTTCTTCCGGCGATGCTCACGGTCCGCGGCCAGAATCCAGGTGCGCTTGGGCTAAGTCAGGTGCACCTAAGGGAGAGGGAAACCGCCGCTCCGCGGGGGGCACCCCACGACCCCGCTCTCCTGGGCCCCTCTTCTGCCTAGTCCGGCACAAGCGCCCCACTCCCGGCACCTCCCCAACTTCCAGATGCCCTCCTCTGCCGCCCCGGAGGGTGGGCGCGGGCTCCACGTGCGCTCCTCCCACGCCCATTCCGGCCGCGCAAGACCGGGCCACTCACCCGGCCCCCAGCGGCGCTGCGCTTCCTCCGCAGGGTGAGCCCGCTCCGCAGCAGCGCCGGCAGGTCCCGCAGCCGCGGCCGCGGAGGCACCGGCAGCTGCTCGCGCTCCGGATCGCGCGCGCTGGGGCTGCGGCGCAGGGCGCCGTCCGCCGCCGCCACGGCCGCCACGGCGGCCAGAGCCGGGCTCTCGCACGGCGGCTGCATCTTGACGGAACCCACGGCCATCCTCATGCCCTGACGGCGGCTGTGGCGCCGGCGGCTCTTCCCCGCGCTCGCCTCCGCGCGCCGTCCGCGCCTTCGCCAGGCAGCAAGAGGGCGCGACTGCGGCTCGGGCGCGGGGCGCGCTGCCAGCCGCTGCCCATTGGCGCGCGCCGCGGCCCCCGCCAGGCTCAGCCCCGCGCACCTCCCCCTCTCCTCCCAGGTGCGCCCGGCCCGGCCCCGCCCCGCCCCGCCCCCGCCGCGGCACACCTCCGCCTGCGGACCCGGCCCCGCAGCCACTCCCCGAACGTTGAGCACCGTCTCTTCCACAGGTGCGGATTCCCAGAATTCACCACCAAACCCACTCCAGTGCCCGGCCCATCCCCCTACTCCCTTTAGGCTGAAAAGTCCCACTTCACCCCCTTTTCCTGCATGCCGGGCTCGACCTAAACTTCGACCCGAGTGAGCTAGGAAGTGAGGACCACCACCACCCTGCCCGGGCGCACAAGGTGGTTTTGTGTTTTTTTTTCCTCTTCACAGCCTGGCCCCAAATCGTAATCCCAGAAATGGTTTTCGCCTAAGAACTTCGAAATAGGCTCTGTATTCTGCTACGAGTCAAACAGCCCCCACGCTGCCCTCTCTTTGGCACATTCATCATTAAAGTCTAAAACTTTTGTTCATTATGATAGGTGTTGAGCAAAATAGATGCAAGTCTGGTAACCTGGAGGTGATTCTCTGTTAACAAGTTGGAACCTGACCTTCCCTGAAAGCCTGATGCGTGTGATGAATGTGCTTAGTAAAGCGTAAAGGCCTGCCGTGGTGTGAATCATTGTTTACACCATTCCAGGAGGCAGGAATAGTGGAGCCCTGGGAGCAAGACTCTTCCAACAGGGCCTTAGTCCAGATGGCTGTGAACCTTCACCTCCCAGATCAATCTGTCTTCAGCAAGGGGCAGCCAGTAGTTTTACTCCTTATCAGTAGGACACAGGGCTCCTATCTTTGCCTAAGACCTGCAAGAACTGAATAAAGTTACCTTAGAAAAAAAAAGTTGACAACTAAGGATTACAAGGAATCAGGGCCCTTTGTTGGTTTATGTTGGTCTACCACTATACTCTCAGCCCTCATATGGCAGACACCTGGCAAATATATATGGAAATATGGCCATGCAAGGAAAAAAGAAGAATGACCTGTGAACTCTGCCCTCAAGGATCTTAAGACTTCTTGTTCAGTTGCTAAGTTGCGCCTGACTCTGTGACCCCATGGACTGCAGCACACCAGGCTTCCCTGTCCTTCACTATCTCCCAGTTTGTTCAAACTTAAGACTTGAGCCAGGACTAGATTACACATATAAAAAAAAACAAAGATATAGTGTTGTGGTCTTGGTAATTGCCAACTGAGTGTGAATAATGAGCACTGCAGCTCACAAGAGCAGGGAGATGCTTCTGGCCTGAGACAAGCAAAGAAAAGTCGATGAAGGGAGTTTGAGCTGTGCCCTCAAGCTGAGTGCGGAAGATTCAGTCAGGCAGAAAAGAGGATGTGGGTCCTTCAAGCAAGAAGGAAAAACATGAGAAAAATGCCAGAGGGATAGGACACAGAACCTATTGGGCCCTGAATGTGTCCTACTGGTGGGAGAGAGGGATCCTGTGATGGAGGAAGAGGAGAAAATATCAGAATAGATGCTGGTGACATCTTGGGCGCCTTGCATCCTATCATAGAAAGCTGTGCGTGTTTACTGGACATTACAGTACTCAGACATTACAGTTTCCAAATAACTATTACATATATTTATTCAAGGCTGAAATTCCACTTGTATGGACCATATAAGAGTGTACCAGCTTATATAATGTTCAAATACTTCTGCTCCCACTGGTAATTAGGCATTGCCTTGAGCCCCAATGTCATGAGCTTCCCTCATGACAATCACTAAAGAATTTGCCTGCAATGCAGGAGACCCAGGTTCAATTGCTGGGTCAGGAAGATCCCCTGGAGAAGGAAATGGCAACCCACTCCAGTACTCTTGCCTGGGAAATCCCATGGACAGAGGAGCCTGGCGGGCTACAGTCCATGGGGTCGCAAGAGTCGGACACGACTTAGCAACTAAAAAACAAAAACAAAAACCAGTGTCATACTCCATACTCCAGATTTCCTCCTGAAATACCAACTAAAAGTCCACTAGACCTTTGGTTCTGGTCCAGTAAAGGCACTCCAGGACACTTGTGGCTAGCAATCTCTCTGATGAGTGGAAGTTTATGCCATGTCACCCCTGAGAACACCCTTTGAATCACACCATGAACCTACTCTGCTCTAAAACAGAACACACATGTTCTGACTCCTGGTCCAGATCCTTGGACTTCATGCTCTTTCAGAGTTTCTCAGTGCAAGATCAGGGAGTCTGAGACTTGACCCCATAGATTCTATGGCATTGACCAAAGGTCTAAAACTTAATATCAACAAAGGCCTTTGGAAGGTTGGCTTGGGGTAAGGTGCTAAATGACAACTGCCATATAGCTGCGGTATAAGACAGACAGTAGGGCATAGCGGGCATGTGTGAGCAGAAGAGCAATGCCACAGCGTTCCACTGCCCAGGACCTTGGCACTTGCTTCCCCTCTGCATGGAATACCCCACCTCTGAAATACTGTCCAGTAGAACTCTCTGTAATGGTGGAAATGTTCTATATCTGCTTTGTAGCCACTAGCCATAGGTGACTTTTGAGCACTGGAAAAGTGGCTACTGTGCCAGAAAAACTGAATTTTTAATTTTAATTTATACAAATTAAGATAGCCACATATGGTTGTGGGCTACTCTACTGGAAAGCAAAGTTCTAGAATTCCCTGTTACCCTTCCTCTACTCTTAAGTTTTTTAACTGAAATGTCCCCATTTCAGTGAGGGCCTCCATGACCACGTGATTTGAAATTGTAGCCCTTCCCATCTGCCTCCTGCCCTTTCTCCTTTCTAACCCTGTAGTGTTGCCGTCCATCAGTTTTCTTATGTTATTTATCTATTTTCCCTATTGTCCATTAAATCCCACAAGAGCCTGAAAGTTTTTCCCTTTTGTTCAGTATCTAGAACATATTAGTCAAAGAATCCAATTTTTCTACATATGAGGACCTAGTTTTTCAAAAGGAGCTTAATCTGGACCTCCTGATTTTGCAGTGTTGAAAGTTAAAAAAAGCAAATCCTATATATGCTAACTTGGGACAGGTCAAACAAAACCACTGGGGATATCAGATCTGATTTTTACTTAAGAAAATGACATCATTAAAGCTAAAGTTTATGTAAACACCAACGTTAAGAAAGTTTCATTGGCTATTTGCAGTGAAGGAAAGTGGGATACCAGGAAGGTAATTCTGGCGTTCACCTAACTACAAAAGGACGCAGGTTTGAATGACAGGTTTGAATGAGCGGAGTCGGTGGAAACAGGGAGAGGTCAGATGTTAGACATTATAAAAGAATGCTCCTTGGGCCTTGGACATGTGTTAGAAGGAGTAGAAAATTACTTCAGATGGTGATACAGATTGTATTTTACCAAAATAACCAACACAGTATCTCCTAACCTCAAGATCTTCTGCAATACAATCTTGCTGCTCTCCCATGAAGCGAACAGGGTTTCTTTCTCCATCTCCTTGAACCTGGGCTAGCCCTGAGACCATTTTGCCAACGGAATCCAGCAGACCTAACACTGCCAGTTCTGTAAGTTGCCCTTAATTAACCTGATAACTTTCACTTCCTGCTCTCTTGGGATGCTCCCACTCAGAGAGACCAGCTTCTTGTGAAAAGCCCAGTCTATACAGAGGTGCTCTGGCAACTGAGCTCCCATCCAACAACCAACATAATTGCCAGGCATTTGGAAGCTGTCTGGAACCTCCAACCCAGTCAAGCCTTCCTGTGACCGCTGTACTAGTCCACATCTGACCGTAACCACAGGGAGAAGCCAAAGCAAGAACTACACAGTTGAGCCCAAGCAACCCACCAGACTATGAGAGTTAGCAACAACTTGTTTTAAGGCCCACAGTTTAGAGATATTTGTTACATACAGATGCAGGTTCAATCCCAGAGTCAGGAAGATCCCCTGGAGGAGGGCATGGCAATTCCAATATTCTTGCCTGGAGAATCCCATGGACAGAGGAGCCTGACAGGCTACAGTCGATAGGATTGCAAAGAGTTGGACGGGAGAAGTGACTAAGTATGCATGCATGTTCAGCTCAGTTCAGTCGCTCAGTCGTGTCTGACTCTTTGCACGTTACATACTAGTAAATGACCAAAACACATGGTTTAAAAAACCATGAAAAATATACTCCTTTATGAATTGAAAAAAAGGAAATTTATATTTCTATTTGCATGTATGTGAAGAAACGTGACGTTTCTTGCAAGTGGTTGGAATTGGCTACATGAGGAAAGGAAAGAAGGGAGATTTCTTTTTAAGTATAACTTTTTTTTTTTTAAACAGGAAAACATACTACCTATTCAAAAAATTGTTTTAAAAAATGGCTCTGGATTTAGAAAAGTTAGGAGGTAGGGGGAGCTGATTTGAGAGAAGCCTCCCCAACCCCGCCCAGTGAAAATCTGACCAGCAAGAACAAAGGATGAGCTGGAGCCCAAAAGAAAGGACAGGAGCAATGGTGATGCTGGGGTCCAAATATCTGATAGTAAAGGATGGAACTGGGCTGGAGTGCTCAGAGGACAGAGAGGAGCAGAGACAGTTCACTGGGCCCTTGGATCACACACAGTATGCGACTTTCCAGTCCTCATATGGAATTTGAAGCAATGACTCACCTTGGTTTTCCTCCTTTAATTTTTGTGGTCCATATGATTATCCAGAATGCCAAGGAAAGCATATATTAGCTGGGCTTTCTCTTGTAATTTCCCCCTCCCTGTGTACCTACTGCAGTCAGTTCAGTTCAGTTCAGTCGCTCAGTCATGTCTGACTCTTTGCAACCCCGTGAATCACAGCACGCCAGGCCTCCCTGTCCATCACCAACTCCCAGAGTTCACCCCAACTCATGTCCATCAAGTTGGTGGTGCTATCCAGCCATCTCATCCTCTGTCGTCCCCTTCTCCTCCTGCCTCCAATCCCTCCCAGCGTCAGGGTCTTTTCCAATGAGTCAACTCTTCGAGTGAGGTGGCCAAAGTACTGGAGTTTCAACTTCAGTATCAGTCCTTCCAATGAATATTCAGGACTGATCTCCTTTAGGATGGACTGGTTGGATCTCCTTGCAGTCCAAGGGACTCTCAAGAGTCTTCTCCAACACCACAGTTCAAAAGCATCAATTCTTCGGCAGTCAGCTTTCTTCACAGTCCAACTATTATATCCATACATGACCACTGGAAAAACCATAGCCTTGACTAGACAGACCTTTTTTGGCAAAGTAATATCTCTGCTTTTGAATATGCTATCTAGGTTGGTCATAACTTTCCTTCCAAGGAGTAAGCGTCTTTTAATTTCATGGCTGCAGTCACCATCCGCAGTGATTTTGGAGCCCAAAAAATAAAGTCTGACACTGTTTCCACTGTTTCCCCATCTATTTCCCATGAACTGATGGGACCAGATGCCATGATCTTAGTTTTCTGAATGTTGAGCTTTAAGCCAACGTTTTTCACTCTCCTCTTTCACTTTCATCAAGAGGCTTTTGAATTCCTCTTCACTTTCTGCCATAAGGGTGGTATCATCTGCATATCTGAAGTTATTGATATTTCTCCCGGCAATCTTGATTCCAGCTGGTGCTTCTTCCAGCCCAGCATTTCTCATGATGTACTCTGCATAGAAGTTAAATAAGTAGGGTGACAATATACAGCCTTGACTGTACTCCTTTTCCTATTTGGAACCAGTCTGTTGTTCCATGTCCAGTCCTAACTGTTGCTTCCTGACCTGTATACAGGTTTCTCAAGAGGCAGGTCAGGTGGTCTGGTATTCCCATCTCTTGAAGAATTTTCCACAGTTTATTGTGATCCACACAGTCAAAGGCTTTGGCATAGTCAATAAAGCAGAAATAGACATTTTTCTGGAACTCTCTTGCTTTTTCGATGATCCAGCAGATGTTGGCTATTTGATCTCTGGTTCCTCTGCCTTTTCTAAAGCCAGCTTGAACATCAGGAAGTTCACGGTTCACGTATTGCTGAAGCCTGGCTTGGAGAATTTTGAGCATTACTTTACTAGCGTGTGAGATGAGTGCAATCGTGTAGTAGTTTGAGCATTCTTTGGCATTGCCTTTCTTTGGGATTGTAATGAAATAGAGGAAAACAACAGAATGGGAAAGACTAGAGATCTCTTCAAGAAAATTAGAGATACCAAGGGAACATTTCATGCAAAGATGGGCTCAATAAAGGACAGAATTGGTATGGACCTAACAGAAGCAGAAGATATTAAGAAGAGGTGGCAAGAATACACAGAAGAACTGTACAAAAAAGAGCTTCACTACCAAGATAATCACAATGGTGTGATCACTCACCTAGAGCCAGACATCCTGGAATGTGAAGTCAAGTGGGCCTTAGAAAGTATCAGTACGAACAAAGCTAGTGGAGGTGATGGAATTGCAGCTGAGCTGTTTCAAATCCTGAAAGAAGATGCTGTGAAAGTGCTGTACTCAATATGCCAGCAAATTTGGAAAACTCAGCAGTGGCCACAGGACTGGAAAAGGTGTGCCTACTTATCTCCCCATAAATGTACACATATGTGTCAAACTCTATACAGTCTCCCAACCCCACAGCTACCAGGACTTTGATGAGTCCTCCTTGGTGCCCATCCCTTCCCAACATCTCTTGTTTTAATTTTTCCTCCATTTAAGATGTTTTGCATTTCTTTACCAGCTATTTGAAAGATAAAATCTAAATACAGTGTTGCCTCTCTATTCAAGCCTGCTAACACTTTAATATATAATGATCAAGATGGACTGAATGGCACCTTCCCAAGAACTAAGGCTGAAGTGGGAGATCAGAGGCAGAGCTTGCACTTGAAACCCAGTACTGCCCACCCTGCCTCTGCTGAGAATGCCACACAGAAGTGTGTGCTTGATACTAATACTATTTTTATGTCTTATTATGGAATGAATATGCCATTGAGATAAAAGTAACAAAATAATGAAACATGTTTCAAACCCAAAAATGTTACGCCTTACTCATTTTCTTTTAGTTCTCAAGAATCACAAATAGGACTATCTGCCATTAGATGGTTCATGACAAACCTGTGTGATGCTGTGCTATTGTTTGTGTAGTATATCATGTACTATGCATCATGCAAATATTCCCTTCAAGGATGACACATTTTTTCCTTACACTATTTGCATTGGTGGGTCCAACCAGAGACCGGCTGAGAAGGGTGGGTGCCCTTCCTTGCAAGTTTGTCTTCTATACACTCATAATCTTGAAACAAAATCTGTCTGTTTATGCCTTTTCATATGCCATTGACTGTTATCATGCTGGAAATTTACTTTTTTAAGTCAGGTGTGCACGTTTACCCGGCCCTTGAGTATTTAGGACACTGGTTAAAAAAAAAAAAATTTCTTTGTGGTCAAAGGTCCAAGAAGACACAGGAGAAGGCAAAAGGAGACCAAACTTGACCAACAGACAGCAAGGAAGTCGAGCCAGGCTTGTCCCATCTCCCCATCCCGCTTATGGAAATCTGTTTGTCCTTGCACAGAGTCAACAGTACCCCTCCTGGAGGTCTTGTGTGTTCTGCCCATTGGGATTAATTCTTCCTCAGATAAACCTCAGAGTTTACCTACAACGATAAATCTACTTTCACCACCTCTCTTATCACAGTTAGTCTAGTATTTGAATTGCATGCATGTGTGCATGCTAAGTCACTTCAGTTGTAGCTAACTCTATGTGACCCCATGGACTGTAGCCCACCAGGCTCTTCTGTCCATGTAATTCTCCAGGCAAGAATACTGGAGTGGGTTATCATGCCCTTCTCTAGGGGATCGTCCCAACCCAGGGATGGAACCCACGTCTCTTATGTCTCCTGCATTGGCAGGTACTTTACCACTAGGGCCACTTGTGCATATAAGACCTGGATGAGGTTATAAAACCTTGGAGGGCAGAGAAAACTCACTTTTGTATTCCCCTCTACTGTCCATTGCAGTGCCTAGCACATCATAGATGCTATGTTAAAAAATGCATATATGAATAAATGCTGGATGGATGAACAAATGAATGAGCAAAACTCTGATTAGCCAAACACTGTCATCCTAGCGCTTGAGGAAAGTCAGTCAGAGGTCTTAGCAGATGCAGAGTCTCGAAGGTCTCAGGAAAATACATTACCCCAAGAATGTTGGAGGCTATAAATGGACTCCAGATGGTGGCATGTTCAGATCAGCAGGGAAGAAAGATGATTTTAGCATCAGTATGTAGAGTGCTTTAAAATAGGGAGACCCTGAAAGTTGCACAGCCAGCAAAGCAGGTTACAGAATCCCAGGCATGAAGTATTAGCGTGGTAACCCATAGAATCAGGTTAACAGAAACTTCTGTGTTTTCCTTATCCTACTCACATCTGTGCATTCTGTACCTAGTGTATTAAAAAGCAGAGACATCACTTTGCAGACAAAGGTCCAGCCAAAGCTATGGTTTTTCCAGTAGTCATATACAAATGTGAGAGCTGGACCATAAAGAAGGCTCAGTGCCAAAGAACTGATGCTTTTGAACTGTGGTGTTGGAGAAGACTCTTGAGAGTTCCTTAAACTACAAGGAGTCAAACCAGTCAATCCTAAAGGAAATCAACCCTGAATATTCATTGGAAGGACTGATGCTGAAGCTGAAACTCCAATACTTTGGCCACCTGATGTGAAGAGCCTACTCATTAGAGAAGACCCTGATGGTGGGAAAGACTGAAGGTAAAAGGAGAAGCGGGCAGCAGGGGATGAGATGGTTAGATAGCGTCACTGACTCAATAGACATGAGTTTGAGCAAACTCTGGCAGATGGTGAAGGACAGGGAAGCCTGGCGCGCTGCAGGCCATGAGGTTGCAAAGAGTAGGACACAACTTAGCAACTGAACAACAGCACCATTCTGTGCATAGTTTCCATGCTAATTAAATGAGATGATGTTTATAAAGCTGTTTGCAAACTTGAAAGCATGACACCTAGAGCACTGCCTTTCTGTAGAGGTGAGAGAGAAGGGACAGAGGAGATGGTGCCTTAGAGAAAGCGGAGCCTGGACCAGAATGGCAGAAGGAGTGGGCAAGTAAATAGGGTGTCAAAGATCATGCCCAACCAGAAGACAGTGACCTTTGACAATATGTTTCTCCCTGTCTGTGAATGTCAAGCATTTGTAGCCCTGATCAAAGCCAAGCACCAAGTAAGCATGAGAAAATCTGCCTGAGTGCATTCTGGCAACATTGTATGAGTTCAAATTGGCATTTGAAGATCTGGATGAGAATGTAGAGATGTGGGGCTAGAGAACACTCAGAGCAGGGAGGTCTCCTAAGTTCTTAAACATGAAGGAGGTCTTCTGAAGAAAATGACAGCAAGGGACAAGGCTGTTGTTTTCATGTATCTGGAATATACAGAGCAGAAATTGGATTCATTCTAAACAGTTAAGACTGCAGATGGAAACTACAGAGTAAAATTTCTTCTTAGCATAATAAAGACTTTTCTATCCATTTAAATCCATGTTGAACTAACAGTCTGTGTGTCTGTGTCTGTGTCTGTGTGTTTGTGAGTCACTCAGTCATGTCTGACTCTTTGTGACCCCAGGGACTGCAGCCCACCAGGCTCCTTTGTCCATGGGAATTCTCCAGGCAAGAATACTGGAGAGGAGTGCCATTTCCTTCTCTAGTATTCTTACCCTTGCAAAATGAGGGGACTTCATGGAATTTCATTTTATTAGATGCATGGTTGGATTCAGTGACCTGGAACATTTCATCTGACCCAAACATTGGGGTTTTTCACCAGCCCTAGAATCCCATGGATGGAGGAGCCTGGTAGGCTGCAGTCCATGGGGTAGCTAGAGTCGGATACGACTGAGCGACTTCACTTTCACTTTTCACTTTCACGCATTGGAAAAGGAAATGACAACCCACTCCAGTGTTCTTGCCTGGAGAATCCCAGGGACAGGGAAGTCTGGTGGGCGGCCGTCTATGGGGTCGCACAGAGTCGGACACGACTGAATCGACTTAGCAGCAGCAGCAGCAGCAGTGAACACTGAGGTGATTATATCGAGTAGCAGTTCTCAAAATGTGGCCTGGGGACCTCTGGGAATCCTCAAGACCCTTGCTGGGCTTTCATAAGGTCAAAACTGTTCTCTTAATAATGCCAAAATGCTATTTGTCTTTTTTTTTGTCATTTTTTGAAGAGGATACACTGATGTTTTCCAGAGGCTATGGCCACGTGATACTGCAGCAGGTGGAATGCAGGAACAGAGAAGAGACTCCAGCAGCTTCTACTAAGCCAAACATCAAGGAAACTAACAGAAATATAAACAACGCCATTCTTTTCACTAAACTTTGTTTTGTTTTGGAAAACTATTATTTTTCATAAAACATATTTCTATTAACATAATCAGTTTATTAAATGAATTAATAACTTTTTAAATTCGGCTCTTTTCAATTTTAAAATAGTAAGTATCTGCAGGTATGACCCACAGGAAAAGAAAAGCTCTTTGAGACCCTCAATAATTTAAAGGTGTAAAGGGGTCCCAAAAAACGGTCAGAAAAAAAAAAATTGTCTCTGATAATAAGAAAGGAGGGAGGGACTTTGCTGGTGGTCCAGTGGTTAGGGCTCTGAGCTCCCAGCAAAGGGGGCACAGGTTCCATCCCTGCTCAAAGAACCAAGATCTCAGAAGCCATGCAGCACAGCTGCAAAAAAGAAAAAACTAAAAAAGAAGAGAGAAAGAAAGTAAAGAAGGAAGAAGAAAGGAACAAAGAAAGAAAGTAGGGAGATGTGAACAGGCTAAAGAAACCGTTCTGCCCTCCCACTTGGCAGTCACCTTTGCTCAGTTAACACCACTTTCAGCCTGACAGAGAACTAGGGTTTTCCACAAAGGTGGCTGGTAGAGGTATCTGGGTGGTGGAACAGAAGACCCATGCTTTGGAACCCAATGGGCCTGAATTTGAATCCAGATTTTTCCACCTTCTAGAGGCCTTAAATTACTTGGCCTCTCTGAGGCTCCATGATCTGTTCATTATTAAGACTACTAGGCTGTTGAGAAGATTAGACAAGATCTTCATGTAGAATCTAACCCAGTGAAAGTAAAGTTACTCAGTCGTGTCCGACTCTTTGCGACCCCATGGACTGTAGCCTACCAGGCTTCTCTGTCCATGGGATTTTCCAGGCAAGAGTACTGGAGTGGGTTGCCATTTCCTTCTGCAGGGGATCTTCCCAACCAGGGATTGAACCTGGGTCTCCCGCATTGTAAGCAGACGCTTTTACCCTCTGAGCCACCAGGGAAGTCCTGGTGAGATACAACCCAGGTGCGATACCTCTTAAATTACAGCTCCCACGTGGCTGTTGATTAATCCCAGGTGAGGCCCAGGGAAGCCACGTGACCTGGTGAACAAACGGTGGTCTACACGTGATTTTCACCAACTCTCCCCATATAATCCCCTCTCTAGACAAACCCCAAATCTTTAGACAGGTTATTACTGAAGCACCTACTTTACCACCAACCACTGAAACGTAACTTCCTCATCCTCTCTACTCTGAATACAGCTGTGGGGGAGGAGAACAAACACTGAACGTGGAATCAAACACCCAGGCCATGTCCCACATTTATTGATTTATTAGCTCTGTGACCTTCAACAAGCACTTCATCTCTTTGAGCCTGTTTCCTCATCCATGAAACAGGGAATAATAAAAATCTGTGGGGTGGTTATGAAAGCTAGAGTAAATAATGCCTATGAAAACACCGAGCAAACAGTAAAATACATATATATATGTTGTTGTCATTAATAAATCTCATCTATTTTATGTTTAAAGCTGATCTAACTTAAAAAATTCCACTATGACTACTTAATTAAAATAATCTCCAGGTAACTCCCTGAAGTCCTAACCAGGCCACCACGCTATCACTGCCAAGTACCCAGGTTTGATCCCTGGTCAGGGACCTAAGACCGTTAAAACTTAGGCTGACTGCAAGCCATGCAGTCAAAAAAAAAAAAGGAAAGAAAAAAAATTATCTCCACACATACACACATGCAAGTGTGTGTATGACCAGATAGTAACATGAAATTTGCACACATTTTTACAAGCCCACAAACTTTGTGAATGTCTTCTGGGTGATCTCCCCAATTAGCTTTTCTAAAGTCTGAAGTCAAGCCCTAATAAAGAGAAACACTATGACATATCAATCTTTATTTCTAAATACATTTACTTAAAAGTGGTAGTAATGTTGATAAGAGCAACAGTGAAGAACTTTTTTATAAAATTAAAATGTGACACTCATCTGATTCTCTTCCTATGACCTGGTCTCTTAGGAGGGAAAAGAAAGCTTGAGGAGGAGATGCTTGCAGGAGTAAGAATTTATAACTGCTATTAGCAGAGCTACTAATGAAATCTTTTATCTGCAGGTGCTCTTTTATGTCTATTGATTTAGAAATAGGAAAAGCTGTTACTCATAAAGTTCCTGTTTATTCCTGATGAAATGTCAAAACCTGCATTGTCAAGGCTGAAAGAACCTGACTCTGTTCTCCACTCGATTCAGGATGAGCCAGTTTTGGTTATGGTCCACTGAGTTACATGCATATTTGTTATCCTTGGCTCCTCTTGGCTGATGTCATTCCTTCTAAATACCATGTAAATTCCCTCTCACTTACAGAGTTGTTCTCTGCATGGTGGGCATTACAGGCAACTGTAGTCTTATGATTTCAGATCAAAACTGATACTGTTTCACTTTTCAAATATGTCGATTTGAAACGTTTGCAGATACCATTCACAATGGTAACAATGGAGTGTCATATTTATTTTCAAGGGAGACTTAGAGGATCAGAGGTAAAGTCTTAATAGTTCTTCTCAAGCTGCACGGACAAGATACTTTTTAGACCTCTGTTTATGGTGTAGACATCAGAAAAGAAGATGAACTCAAGAGTCTATGAAATCACAAGAAAGACTTGGAAGCACTGTCGGAAGCTGAATGAGATACATCTTTGGCCTCAGTTCCTTCATTTGCAAAATGAGGAACAACTCTCCTCATTAGATCACTGTGGAGAAAATGTGAGAGAGTACGTGTAAAGTACCTAGAACAATGAAGGCACAGTCAGGAGCACAGGCTCGTGAGAGGATATTTTTATTACTATTCAATCTGAGCTATAGAGATTCAAAAACGGCTGGGGACTTTCTAAAATCATATGAAAAATGCCTGTGTACTTCTCTGATGAAAGAGATGTGGATGTCATCAGATTTTCAAAATAGGTACGTGTGTGCCTGCCAAGTTGTTTTAGTCGTGTCTGCTTCTGTGCGACCCTATGGACTGTAGCCAACCAGACTCCTCTGTCCACGGGATTCTCCAGGCAAGAATGTTGGAGTGAATTGCTGTGCACCCCCTTCAAAATAGGTAGCCTAATCACAAAATTTCTAAGACCCATGGCACCTGGGTTGAGCCTAACTTTCTAAATGTGAGTATGTATATACAGACCACAGATGAAGACAGATGCAGCCTGCCCCATTTACACTTGAAGCGTTAATTATGATGTCCACCACAATGTAAAGGGTTGCTCCTCCATTAGTGGGCCCGTATCTAGTACAAATGGATCTCCCTCCAGCACCCAACACCACTACCCACGACCACAAGATATAAACCTGAAAATGAGCACAAGTTGACAATCCACACTGGTGGTCATCACGTAGCCCCGTATCTGATGGCCAAGAGGTTTTAGGAAGGATTGAAGGCAGTCTGGGAAGGGGCAAAACAAGTGGAAACCCGATATTTCTGTTGATGCTTACATCCTAAAAATACCCCAAAGAAGCAACAACTATCACAGGACCAGGTATGAGAGGGAAAATGCTGGAGCAGGAGACAGCAAAGAAGGCATTTGCAGGAGGCTGCTTTACTGTTTCAATTTTGCATTTTTCTTTCAAAGGCAGCACAAATCCTCTGTAAGAAGAAAAAGACAGATGGGATGACAGAATTTTGTGCCTGTTTTCTGGAGCATTTACTAGAGAATTTATGACTCTTTGTAGTTACTGTTGGGTATGCACTTAGAATAATTTTCTGCCATGACAACAGGTAGTCCTCATAAAATTTCAGTCTCTAACAAGAGGGCAGAGATGTCGCTTTTCTAGTGTTTCTGCCTTTTAGTTTGCATATTAATAACCCTGAATAGCTACTCAGTATTCTAAATAATTGAAGCTGCCTTGCTTGAAATCAACTATATTGTTGGTGGTGAAAAAATAATTAATTCATTCTTCTCTCTGGACAATGTGGACAACTTCCTGGAACAGGCCTTATTACTTGAAAATCACATACCTTTCGCTCACGTTACATATCTCTGGGCTCAGACTAAGAATGATGCCAATTTTGCCTTAAGAAGCATATCAACATTTGATGTTCTTCCTTCTTTCTGTCTTAATTATAGATCATGCTTAGGAATCAAAGAGGCAATATTTATAGCACACCAATCCGGTGCTCAGCACTGTGCTACAGATGTGGATGGTGGCCTTCATTCCCTCCAGGAACTCAGGAAGTAGTGGGAGAGTTAAAATAATCACATTTGAAAAGAGGGAAAACTATTCAACAGTCACTAAGCCCTACTGTGTTCTGTTGTTGAGATGGGAAGATAAGTGGGGTACATGCCCTCTGCGAATCAGTCTGCAATGCAGGAGATGCAGCAGCCATGGGTTCAGTCCCTGGGTCAGGAAGATCTCCTGGAGAAGGAAATGGCAACCCACTCCAGTATTTTTGCCTGGGAAATTCCAGGGACAGACGAGCCTGACAGGCTACAGTCCGTGGGGTCGCAAAAGAGCTGGACACAACTTAGAAACTAAATAACAACAATGACATGCCCTCCTTAGCAGGGGTGTTTTCTTAGTAGGGACTGTTTTGGGGGGAAGAGCTTATAAGACTTGCAGAACTTCAAAGGAAGAGGTAAAGATGAATGAGACTTGGCACAACTAAGGAAGACACTGTGGCTAAGGGAGGTTTTGAGGGATGAGAAGAATTTCGACAGGCAAACAGTTGGAAGAAAGAAGATCATGGAAGTAGAAATGATCAGCTTTGCATGACGCTCAGCGCTGGGGGCAGTACACAAGCTGGATACCCATATCCACTGGCTCTGGAAACGGACCTGACTTGCTCACGGTAAGAGGAAAAAGCAGAGTGCATTGAGTAATGGAGAATGAGAGCATGCTGGGCTGTGTGGGACAGGCTAGACTGTGGAAGGCCTCGAAAGTCCAGCAGAGAACACTGGAAGGTGCGTGGTAATCCGTAGGGAGCACAGTATGTTTCTTAGTTGGGGACGGACATGGTGGGAGCATGCTTGGGGATAATTAGCAGAAAACAGGAGGCAGCGTTTCCTGGAATATCTAGAATTAAGATCAAGGAGGCAGACTGGGGGATAACCAAGGGGACTCCCAGTTGAGGTGATGACACCTGAGGCTGTTAAACAGTCTAAGTGAGAGTGGAGAAGCAAAGAAGAGATGAGCATCTGGAAGGAAAACCCAGCCAGATGGGAACAGAAAATGAGAGGATTCGGGCAGGGACGGTCCCTTTAACACGCAGCCCCTCACAGTTTCGGCGCTCAGTGCCTCTGTCTAGGGTAAGATAATATCAAAGCTTCAATCAAGTAAACTCCCTCACTGTTATTTAAACAAAAGAAAAACAGGGAAATATTATTAAATTTTAGGAAACAAATTCTGGGAAACCAAACAAGGGATTTTGTGCTTTACAGTTCAACGCTAACTCCGTCTGCATCAGAGCCGAACTAATACCCCAACAGGTTGCTAGGAGAAATTATCTTGAAAGACGTGCTTAAACAAAAGACAGGATTAAGGCCCTCATCATTTACAGAGTGACCTGGTTCAAAGGAAGTCCATTTAGATGTAATGGGTGGATTTACACGAGTCTGTAGATTTACCCAGAGTCGATCTGAAATCTTCCCTCGGTATAATACCTTAATCAATTCACAGGGGAGGCTTTTCTAAATAATTAGATGAAAAATAATAGAGTAACATGCACCTTTACTATTTCCTTTTTACCAGTCAATGAACAGAAGGTAAATAAGTCAGCAGGGATGTGTGGAGTGAGACGCCCATGGCCCTTTAAACCTGTGGTTCTGGCCTTCAACTGCGAGCTGAAGATCATGCGGCAATGAAGGTGATTAAACACCATGGTGGTAGACCCCTGGCTGACTCACAAAAACCCTTTAAGCCAGCAATACTTCTTATGATTAATGCACTAATAGAAAAAGATTCAAAAAGATGCAACAGGGAAATAGCTTCTGTGACAAAACCTTTCCTCTTGGGGCAATCAAAAGTGATCCTTTCACCAAAGCAGCTGCAGAGGTTACACACGCAGTCAGGTGAGGCCTGGCTAATGCATTCATCCACAGCCTTGTCTCAGGGCTCCTCCTTCCAGAACTGTGGGCCTGGCTGTAAGAGCCTAGAAGGTTGAAAGTTCCTCAATGCGGAACGTCCTTAGCATGGTTCTGAGTAGTCACTGAGAAGACCTCAGCCTCTAACATGCTCAACACCAGCCTGAGAGTAATGAGGAAGGGCTGAGGGTCAGTGGGTTTAGCAGAAGCTTTCCTGCCACCCAGAGCAGCTTGCACTGTTCCTCAGAAGTCTGTTTCTCTCATAGTCGCTTGGACTCCTATTCAGAAGCAACTCCCCCAACTGCACCCCCAGGGACCATGAAAACTTCACACCAGGCATTAGAGCAGCCCATAAGGAAACATGTGGCTCAGGCACAAGACAACTTATTAAAACCACTCCACCCTGATGCAAACACACCTACCCATCACAGAGATGTGATGCAAGAGCACAGGCTAAGCAAAGCCAATAAGGACACAGAGGGAGGAGAGGGGGGAGAAGGTGAGATGCATGGAGAGAGTAACATAGACATTTAAAATACCATATGTAAAATAGATAGCCAATGGGAATGTGCTGTATGACTCAGGTAACTCAAACAGGGGCTCTGCAACAGACTAAAGGGTGGGATGAAGAGGGAGATGGGAGGGAGGTCAGGTAGGAGGGGAAATGGGCGTACCTATGGCTGATTCTTGTTGATGTAGGACAGAAAACCACAAAATTCTGTAAAGCAATTATCCTTCAATTAAAAAAAAATTTTTTAAGCCAATAAGTTCTGAAAAGATTGGGGTTTGGTGTTTATAGAAGAAATAAATGCAGCATAGTTGATTGACGCAAAGACATTTCCACAAGGCAGGACTTTAGAACAGCCTTTCTGCAAGGAGAGGCCCCAGGGTTCACCAGGAGATGCACCACTTACCACCGCACCACAAAAAGAACTGGATGCGGTGTTGTTGTTTAGTCACCAAGCCATGTCTGACTCTTTGCAACCCCATGGACTACAGCCCACCAGGCTCTGTCCATGGAATTCTCCAGGCAAGAATACTAGAGTGGGTTGCTATTTCCTTCTCCAGGGGATCTACTCAACCTAGGGACTGAACCCGGATTTCCTGCATTGGCAGATTCTTTACCATTGAGGCACCAGGAAAGCCCCAAAGCAATGTATCATCATGTTAAATTAGAAACCACAGCAGCATCTTTAAATATGAATGTTTCATATGCACACACAGGTAGCTAGAAGGCAGGTAGCCCTAGTTTTGGTTCCCCTAGAATCACACCCTGAAATAAGAATTCTAGAGCAAGTAATTTCCTTGGCAGATGCGCTTTGCAGAGGAAGGTAGGAGAGCTTCCATAGAGATAGGAAGGGAGCCAAGAAAAGGTGCATTTTGAGAAAGATTCAGTTCAGTTCAGTTGCTCAGTCATGTCCGACTGTTTGCGACCCCACAGACTGCAGCACGCCAGGCCTCCCTGTCCATCACAAATTCCCAAGTCTACCCAAACTCAAGTCCATTGAGTCAGTGATGCCATCCAACCATCTCATCCTCTGTCATCCCCTTCTCCTCCTGCCCCCAATCCCTCCCAGCATCAGGGTCTTTTCAAATGAGTCAGCTCTTCATGTCAGGTGGCAAAAATATTGGCATTTCAGTTTCAACATCATTCCGTCCAATGAACATTCAGGACTGATCTCCCTTAGGATGGGCTGGTTGGATCTCCTTGCAGTCCATGGGACCCTCAAGAGTCTTCACCAACACCACAGTTCAAAAGCATCAATTCTTCGGTGCTCAGCCTTCTTCACAGTCCAACTCTCACATCCATACATGACCACTGGAAAAACCATAGCCTTGACTAGATGGACTTTGCTGGCAAAGTAATGTCTCTGCTTTTTAATAAGCTGTCTAGGTTGGTCATAACTTTTCTTCCAAGGAGTAAGCGTCTTTTTATTTCATGGCAGTCACCATTTGCAGTGATTGTGGAGCCCAAAAAAATAAAGTTTGACACTGTTTTCACTGTTTCTCCTTCTATTTCCAATGAAGTGATGGGACCAGATGCCATGATCTTCGTTTTCTGAATGTTGAGCTTTAAGCCAACTTTTTCACTCTCCTCTTTCACTTTCATCAAGAGGCTTTTTAGTTCCTCTTCACTTTCTGCCATAAGGGTGGTGTCATCTGTGTATCTGAGGTTATTGGTATTTCTCCCGGCAATCTTGATTCCATCTTGTGCTTCTTCCAGCCCAGCGTTTCTCATGATGTACTCTGCATATAAGTTAAATAAGCAGGGTGACAATATACAGCCTTGACATACTCCTTTTCCTATTTGGAACCAGTCTGTTGTTCCATGTCCAGTTCTGACTGTTGCTTCCTGACCTGCATTACAGATTTCTCAAGAGGCAGGTCAGGTGGTCTGGTATTCCCATCTCTTTCAGAATTTTCCACAGTTTATTGTGATCTACTCAGTCAAAGGCTTTGGCATAGTCAATAAAGAAGAAATAGATGTTTTTCTGGAACCCTCTTGCTTTTTCAATGATCCAGCAGAGGTTGGCTATTTGATCTCTGGTTCCTCTGCCTTTTCTAAATCTAGGTTGAACATCTGGAAGTTCACGGTTCATGTATTGCTGAAGCCTGGCTTGGAGAATTTTGAGCATTACTTTACTAGCGTGTGAGATGAGTGCAATTGTGTGGCAGTTTGACCATTGTTTAGCATTGCTTTTCTTTGGGATTGGAATGAAAACAGACCTTTTCCAGTCCTGTGGCCACTGCTGAGTTTTCCAAATTTGCTGGCATATTGAGTGCAGCACTTTCACAGCATCATCTTTCAGGATTTGAAACAGCTCAACTTGAATTCCATCACCTACACTAGCTTTGTTGTAGTGATGCTTCCTAAGACCCACTTGACTTCACATTCCAGGATGTCTGGCTCTAGGTGAGTGATCACACCATCATGATTATCTAGGTCGTGGAGATCTTTTTTGTACAGTTCTGTGTATTCTTGCCACCTCTTCTTAATATCTTCTGCTTCTGTTAGGTCCATACCAATTCTGTCCTTTATCGAGCCCATCTTTGCATGAAATGTTCCCTTGGTATCTCTAATTTTCTTGAAGAGATCTCTAGTCTTTCCCATTCTGTTGTTTTCCTCTATTTCTTTGCATTGATCGCGGATGAAGGCTTTCTTATCTCTCCTTGCTATTCTTTGGAACTCTGCATTCAGATGCTTTTATCTTTCTTTTTCTCCTTTGCTTTTTGCTTCTCTTCTTTTCACAGCTATTTGTAAGGCCTCCCCAGACAGCCATTTTGCTTTTTTGCATTTCTTTTCCATGGGGATGGTCTTGATCCCTGTCTCCTATACAATGTCACGAACCTCTGTCCATAGTTCATCAGGCACTCTGTCTATCAGATCTAGTTCCTTAAATCTATTTCTCACTTCCAGTGTATAATTATAAGGGATTTGATTTAGGTCATATCTGAATGGTCCAGTGGTTTTCCCTGCGTTATTCAATTTAAGTATGAATTTGGCAATAAGGAGTTTATGATCTGAGCCACAGTCAGCTCCTGGTCTTGTTTTTGCTGACTGTATAGAGCTTCTCCACCTTCGGCTGCAAAGAATATAATCAATCTGATTTCAGTTTGACCATCTGGTGATGTCCATGTGTAGAGTCTTCTCTTGTGTTGTTGGAAGAGGGTGTTTGTTATGACCAGTGCATTTTCTTGGCAAAACTCTATTAGTCTTTGCCCTGCTTCATTCTGTACTCCAAGGCCAAATTTGCCTGTTACTCCAGGTGTTTCTTGACTTCCTACTTTTGTATTCCAGTCCCCTATAATGAAAAGGACATCTTTTTTGGGTGTTAGTTCTAAAAGGTCTTGTAGGTCTTCATAGAACCATTCAACTTCAGCTTCTTCAGCGTTACTGGTTGGGGCATAGGCTTGGATTACCGTGATATTGAATGGTTTGCCTTGGAAACAAACAGAGATCATTCTGTCATTTTTGAGATTGCATCCAAGTACTGCATTTCAGTCCCATCACTTCATGGAAATAGATGAGGAAACAGTGGAAACTATGTCAGACTTTGTTTTTTTGGGCCCCAGAATCACTGCAGATGGTGACTACAGCCATAAAATTAAAAGATGCTTACTCCTTGGAAGGAAAGTTATGAACCTAGATGGCATATTCAAAAGCAGAGATATTACTTTGCCAACAAAGGTCCGTCTAGTCAAGGCTATGGTTTTTCCAGTAGTCATGCTATGGATGTGAGAGTTGGACTGTGAAGAAAGCTGAGCACCGAAGAATTTATGCTTTTGAACTGTGGTGTTGGAGAAGACTCTTGAGAGTCCCTTGGATTGCAAGAAGATCCAACCAGTCCATCCTAAAAGAGATCAGTCCTGGGTGTTCATTGGAAGGACTGATGCTAAAGCTGAAACTCCAATACTTTGGCCACCTCATTTGCAAAGAGTTGACTCATTGGAAAAGACCCTGATGCTGGGAGGAATTGGGGGCAGGAGAAGAAGGAGACAACAGAGGATGAGATGGTTGGATGGCATCACCAACTCGATGCACATGAGTTTGAGTGAACTCCGGGAGTTGCTGACGGACAGGGAGGCCTGGCGTGCTGCGATTCATGGGGTTGCAAAGAGTCGGACACTGACTGAGTGACTGAACTGAACTGAACTGAACTGCATTTCAAACTCTTTTATTTTCCATGATGGCTACTCCATTTCTTCTAAGGGATTCCTGCCCGCAGTAGTAGATATAATGGTCATCTGAGTTAAATTCACCCATTCCAGTCCATTTTAGTTCGCTGATTCCTAGAATGTCGACGTTCACTCTTGCCATCTCTTGTTTGACCACTTCCAAATTGCCTTGATTCATGGACCTGACATTCCAGGTTCCTATGCAATACTGCTCTTTACAGCATCGGACCTTGCTTCTATCACCAGTCACATCCACAACTGGGTATTGTTTTTGCTTTGGCTCCATCCCTTCATTCTTTCTGGAGTTATTTCTCCACTGATCTCCAGTAGCATATTGGGCACCTACTGACCTGGGGAGTTCCTCTTTCAGTATTCTATCATTTTGCCTTTTCATACAGTTCATGGGTTTCTCAAGGCTAGAATACTGAAGTGGTTTGCCATTCCCTTCTCCAGTGGACCACATTCTGTCAGACCTCTCCACCATGACCCTCCTGTCTTGGGTGGCCTCACATGGCATGGCTTAGTTTCACTGAGTTAGACAAGGCTGTGGTCCGTGTGATCAGATTGGCTAGTTTTCTGTGATTATGGTTTCAGTGTGTCTGCCCTCTGATGCCCTCTCGCAACACCTACTGTCTTACTTGGGTTTCTCTTACCTTGGTCGTGGGGTATCTTTTCATGGCTGCCAGCAATGCGCAGCTGCTGCTCCTTACCTTGGACGAGGGATATCTCCTCACCGCCGCCCCTCCTGACCTTGAATGTGCAGTAGCTCCTCTCGGCCTTCCTGCTATTGAAGGGGGGTTCAAAATTCAGCCTATGAAAGAGAGTAATGAGCATATTCATCACTTAAATTTGTAAAATTTCTGTTAAGAAGGAAAGCAAGTGTTTTTACCAGGCTCAAACAAACAATTACAGGCAAGAAATGTATAGGTAGAATTTTAACTGCTGTCTTAATTTGGAAAAGACCTTTCATGAGTGCCTTGGGATCCCAGTTCAGGATGTAAGGATAACCTGTAATAAGATCAGCCTTGCCTTTCAGTAAACCTTAGCTCTATTGTATTAAATCCTGAAATGCAGAAATGGTAAGGACCTAACAGAAGCAGAAGATATTAAGAAGAAGTGGCAAGAATACACAGAAGAGCTATATAAAAAAGGTCTCAATGACCTAAATAATCACGATGGTGTGATCACTCACCTAGAGCCAGACATCCTGGAATGTGAAGTCAAGTGGGCCTTAGGAAGCATCACTACAAAGATAGTGGAGGTGATGGAATCCCAGTTGAGCTATTTCAAATCCTAAAAGATGATACTGTGAAAGTGCTGTACTCAATATGCCAGCAAATTTGGAAAACTCAGCAGTGGCCACAGGACTGGAAAAGGTCAGTTTTCATTCCCATCCCAAAGAAAGGCAATGCCAAAGAATGCTCAAACTACTGCACAATTGCACTCATCTCACACACTAGTAAAGTAATGCTTAAAATTCTCCAAGCCAGGCTTCAACAGTATGTGAACTGAGAACTTCCAGATGTTCAAGCTGGATTTAGAAAAGGCAGAGGAACCAGAGATCAAATTGCCAACATATGCTGGATCATAGAAAAATCAAGGGAGTTCCAGAAAAGCATCTACTTCTGCTTTATTGACTACACCAAAGCCTTTGACTGTGTAGATTCCAACGAACTGTGGAAAATTCTTCAAGAGATGGGAATACCAGACCACCTGACCTGCCTCCTGAGAAATCTGTATGCAGGTCAAGAAGCAACAGTTAGAACCGGACATGGAACAATGGATTGATTCCAAGTTGGGAAAGGAGTACATCAAGGCTGTATATTGTCACCCTGCTTACTTAACTTATATGCAGAATACATCATGAGAAACCCTGGGCTGGAGGAAGCACAAGCTGGAATCAAGATTGCCAGGAGAAATATCAATAACCTCAGATATGCAGATGACACCACTCTTATGGTAGAAAGTGAAGAGGAACTAAAGAGCCTCTTGATGAAAGTGAAAGAAGAGAGTGAAAAGGCTAGTTTTAAACTCAACATTCAAAAAATGATGATCATGGCATCCAGTCCCATAATTTCATGGCAAATAGATGGGGAAACAATGGAAATAGTGACAGATTTTATGTTCTTGGGCTCTAAGATCACCGCAGATGGTGACAGCAGCCATGAAACTAAGACACTTCCTCCTTGAAAGAAAAGCTATGACCAACATAGACAGCATAATAAAAAGTAGAGACATTTCTTTACTGACAAAGGTCTGTCTAGTCAAAGCTATGGTTTTTCAAGTAGTCATTTATGGATGTGGAAGTTGGACCAGAAAAAAGGCTGGGTGCCAAATAATTGATGCTTTTGAACTGTAGTTTTGGAGAAGACTCTTGAGAGACCCTTGGACTGCAAGGAGATCTAACCACACAATCCTAAAGGAAATCAACCCTGAATATTCATAGGAAGGACTGATGATGAAGCTGAAGTTCCAATACTCTGGCCACCTGATGCCAAGAGTTGACTCATTGGAAAAGACCCTGATGCTGGGAAAGACAGAGAAAGGGGTGACAGAGAATGAGATGTTTGGATGGCATCATCGACTCAATGGACATGAGTTCGAGCAAGCTCTGGTAGATGGTGAAGGACAGGGAAGCCTGGAGTGCTACAGTTCATGGGATCAAAAGAGTCTAAACGACAATTGTATTAAATCATGAAAGCTATGACAACAAGATGAACTGACCTCTCCTGAATGCCTTCTATGCATCAGGTGCTGTGCTACGCAATCTACGCCTATTAAGTGATTCCTTGGGTTTGATAATGTTTAATAGATGAGAAAACAGGTTTAAAGAGGCAAAACAACTGTACTTTTAGTTCCTTATTAAAGCAACTGAACCTGCCTTGTCATTAAGAATATGAAGACAAGCCTCACCTGTACTGCAAGTTTTCTATTTATTCAGTAAAAATTTGAGAGGTAAACCTATGAAGCACTGAGATCAGGCTTGGGGGAAGATGGGAAGAGGGAGGTAATTACTAAGACTTTGGACTTGTCCCAAGAGGTTGACTGTGTAATTGGGAGAGAGGAGAAATGGACCAGGTAAAAGGGAGAAAGGATACAGCCAGGTGCAGTACAAAGTCTCAGAAGAACTTTGGCCAAGAGGACACTGATCCCTACAGAGAGGAGTGAGAAAGCGCGGAGGCGCAGTCCGCACTGAACTGCGTAAAGTGCAGGAGGCATGGAAGCAGGCGGGCTCCCCAGTTCTGCCACCGTTCTTCAACAGCTTAAGTTCATGAAGCTTGGCAGACAGTTTGAGCCCAGGAGGGAGCACTTTCAGATAGAAGATCAACATCTGAGAGCAAACCCCTGGCGAGGGGCACACTGTGTGGAGCCAGCGCAGTGGAGGAAGGCGAGGGCCGCCTGTAGGCTTTGCATGAGTGGCAGGTGTAGGCGGTTGGTGTGGAGAGTGCCTTTCTAAAATAAGGAGCCAACATTCAAAACCCAGGAGATCTCTTACTGAACTTCAGCTTTTTTGGCCACTCTAGACAAATCAAAAGGCCTGGCACCTGCCCTGCACAGCCTCCTATTGTGAGTAGCACCGCCTCCGGGGCTAGATCGTGCTCTCTCCTCGTGTTCCAGCCCCCTCGCTCCCTGTGGTTTGCACCTGCTGACCTCACTTCTTCAAGTTGCTTGCCAGGGCCCTGGAGCAGCAGGGATGCTGTCGCTTGGCTGAGTCTCATGGTGAGTCAAAGGACTAAAAAGGTCAACAGGTTCTGTGTTTAAGTCTTGTCGCTACGATTTTACTACCTGTTACCTTAGCTTCCTCATCTGTTAAGTGGGCATAACAGTATATTCAAATGTATAACAACCACTCAATATGTGTAATTTGCTTAGCATAGCAACTGGACCCATGAGTTCAGTTCAGTTGCTCGGTCATGTCCGACTCTTTGTGACCCCTTGGACTGCAGAACGGCAGGCCTCCCTGTTCATCACCAACTCCCAGAGCTTACTCAAACTCATGTCCATCGAGTTAGTGATGCCATCCAACCATCTCATCCTCTGTCACGCCCTTCTCCTCCTTCCTTCAATCTTTCCCATCATCAGGGTTTTTTCTAATGAGTCAGTTCTTCGCATCAGGTGACCAAAGTATTGGAGTTTCAGCTTCAGCATCAGTCCTTCCAATGAATATTCAGGACTGATTTCCTTTAGGGCTGACTGGTTGGATTTCCTTGCAGTCAAAGGGACTCTCAAGAGTCTTCTCAAACACCATAGTTCAAAAGCATTTGGCCTTCAGCCTTCTTTAGGATCCAATTCTCATATCCATACATGACTACTTGAAAAACCATAGCTTTGACTAGAAAGACCTATGTTGGCAAAGTAATGTCTCTGCTTTTTAATATGCTATCTAGGTTGGTCATAGCTTTCTTCTGAGGAGCAAGTGCCTTTTAATATCATGGCTGCAGTGACCATCTGCAGTGATTTTGAAGCCCAAGAAAATAAAGTCTGTCACTGTTTCCATTGTTTCCCCATCTATTTGCCATGAAATCATGGGACCAGATGCCATGATCTTCATTTTTTGAATATTGAGTTTTAAGCTAGCTTTTTCACTCTCTGTTTTCACTTTCATCAAGAGGCTCTTTAGTAAAGTCCTCTTCACTTTCTGTCATAAGGGTGGTGTCATCTGTATATCTGAGGTTATAGATAATTCTCCCAGCAATCTTGATTCCAGCTTGTGCTTCATCCATCCCAGCATTTCACATGATGTATTCTGCATACGAGTTGAATAAGCAGGGTGATAACATACAGCCTTGATGTATATTATCCTTTCCCAACTTGGAATCAGTCCATTGTTCCATGTCTGGTTCTAACTATTGCTTCTTGACCTGCATACAGATTTCTCAGGAGGCAGGTCAGGTGGTCTGGTATTCCCATCTCTTGAAGAATTTTCCAGTTTGTTGGAATCCACACAGTCAAAGGCTTTGGTGTAGTCAATAAAGCAGAAGTAGATGCTTTTCTGGAACTCTCTTGATTTTCTATGATCCAGAAGATGTTGGCAATTTGATCTCTGGTTCCTCTGCCTTTTCTAAATCCAGCTTGAACATCTGGAAGTTCTCAGTTCACATACTGTTGAAGCCTTGCTTGGAGAATTTTGAGCATTACTTTGCTAGCATGTGAGATGAGTGCAATGGTATATATTTTGAATATTCTTTGGCATTGCCTTTCTTTGGGATTGGAATGAAAACTGACCTTTTCCAGTCCTGTGGCCACTGCTGAGCTTTCCAAATTTGCTGGCATATTGAGTGCAGCACTTTCATAGCATCATCTTTTAGGATTTGAAATAACTGGAATTCCATCACCCCACTAGCTTTGTTTGTAGTGATGCTTCCTAAGGCCCACTTGACTTCGAATTCCACGATGTCTGGCTCTAGGTGAGTGATCACACCATCGTGGTTATCTAGGTCATTAAGATCTTTTTTTGGACCTATAGAAAGCTTTAAGTAGAGGTCAGCTCTTATTATTGTTAACCGTTGTTCTAGGGTTTGGTCAGGGGGTGAGTTTGCCTTTGGGCCTCAAATGTAAGTCAAGAAGATCCCCTGGAGGAGGTAATCTCAACCCATACCAATATTCTTGCCTGGAAAAATGCCACAGACAGAGCCACCTGGCAGGCTATAGTCCGTGGCGTTGCAAAGAGTTTGACATGACTGAGCAACTTAACACTCTCTGTTTTTCAGTTACCTCCCTTAGAGAACAGTGCTAATGGAGCCAATCTTTTCTGCTTGGGGCATATGGGGGTGTTGGGGGGTGCAGTTAGTTTTGTACTGTTTCAAAAACATTTCTGCAACCCTGGCTCAGCCAGGCCATCTCACACACCTGTCATTATTCCAAAAACGTACCAGGAAATAGTCTAGAAAAGCATTCATTGACAAAGGGGTTGGTGGCATCTCTTTTGCACACCAGGTACAACCATTTCTAAAAACAAACGCACAAAAACCACCTCCAATCTCTGTTGTACTAAGGACTTATGCCCTGTGCACATTAAATCCAAGCAAACTCTATTCTATCAGAGATAAGGTTGAAGACAGTAACACGCCCTTCATGATAACACAGTAGACAAGATTAAGGGCAGGAGAGAGGTATTAATACATTTACATACATGAATTTTATATTTATAGCTATAATTATTCTTCAGCTAATAATAACCTGAGTTAACATTCACTGAACAGACAGGGACTGATTGCAGGAGAAGAGGAGGAGGGTGTAAGATGTGGGCTGCCAAGATTAACCCAGGAGGCATTTTTAATTTGTACTGTGTAAATCCTACACAGGATGATGGAGACTGTTCTCCCTTGAGAATTGTATAACCACAAAGTGGCGAGACTCAGGGTGTCACCTCTTCTGTTCCTTTCCCTGCTGTAGCACAGAGGCTGGAAACAGGGGCCAGACTCCCCAGTTTCAAATTCCACATCTAAGCAAGTCACTTAATTTATCCAGTTTCAGTTTCCCCGTGTGAAATTCCTCCTACCCAGGGCTGTTATGAGGATAAAATATGTAAGAAGTGCTTAGCAAAGAGCCTGACATACAGTTAACATTCAAAGCTAGACATTTATATTACTATTATTAATTAAAGGTCAGTCTCTCTCTTTTTTTTTTTAACTGAAGTATAGCTGTGGTGCTAAAGAAGACTCTTGAGAGTCCCTTGGACAGCAAGGAGATCAAACCAGTCAATCCTAAAGGAAATCAGTCCTGAATATTCATTGGAAGGACTGATGAAGAAGCTGAAGCTCCAATAGTTTGGCCACCTGACTCGAAGAGCCAACTCACTGGAAAAGACCCTGATGCTGGGAAAGACTGAAGGCAAAAGGAGAAGAGGGTGGCAGAGGATGAGATGGTTAGATGGCATCACTGACTCACTGGACATGAATTTGAGCAAACTCCAGGAGGTAAAGAAGGACAGAGGAGCCTGGTGTGCTGCAGTCCATGGGGTTGCAAAGAATCGGACATGACATAGTGACTAAACCACATCGTTGATTTACAATGTTGTGTTAGTTTCAAAGTGAAAGAAAGTGAAGTCGCTCAGTCGTGTCCAACTCTTTGCGACCCCATGGACTATAGCCTACCAGGACCCTCCGTTCATGGGATTTTCCAGGCAAGAGTACTGGAGCAGGTTGCCATTTCCTTCTCCAGGAGATCTTCCTGACCCAGGGATTGAACCTGGGTATCCTGCATTGTAGGTAGACGCGTTATTATCTGAGCCACCAGGGAAGTCCAGGTGTTAGTTTCAGGTACACGGCAAAGTGCTTATGTTATATCTATCTATTCTTTTTTCAGATTCTTTTCCCTTATAGGTTATTCCAAGATACTGAGTAGAGCTCCCTGTCCTATACAGTAGGCCCTTGTTGGTTATCTAGAGTTCTGGTATACCAGCTTAGTTGCCCTGCACCATGTGGAGTCTTCCCAGATCAGGGATCCAACCAGTGTCCCCTGCATTGGCAGGCAGATTCTCTACCACTGGACTACCAGGGAAGTCCTGGGCATTTTGTTTAAAGGGTCAAGAGATTGACCTTTGACGTAGAAAACAAACTTGTGGTTACCAAAGGGGAAAGGTTGGGCAGGGGCCGCTAATTAGGAGTTTGGGTCTAACATATACACATATTTTAATTTATTATCTATGTCTGAGGTCATGTTCTTGACCCTTTAAACAACATGCTCAGAATGCTCACCAGAAGTAGAAAGAATATCTTCTCTCTGGGTCTCTCTTGAGTTCCCTGTCACCTTGGAGTCTGGAAGGGAGAAGGCATGCTTGTTTCCCTCCTCCAGGGAAATGCAGACATGAAGGGGAAGAGGATATAAAGGTGTTTGACCTGGAGGGCTCAGCTACAGAATCGCTGCAGGAAAGAAGACAAAGTTGTAGAGCTGAGAAAACAAGAGCAAAGTTGAATCTGGGCAGAAAGACAGAGGACACCCAGCAGGTGTAAACTGGTCTTTGCTTTTACTCTGACACAAGGCCAAAAGTATAAGCGCAGTTGTTACTGGGCACCCAAGGCCTCACGTGGCTGAGATGAACACATTTTCCATCATTTTACTTACAGGGAAGCATGAAGTTGGATTCCTGTTTCCGAATCTCATTAAGAGAGAACTTTCAAATCAGGTACCATGCTGAGGGCAATTTCTCAATTAAGACTAACAAAATGCATTACCTTCATGAACAAGTTTCAATATTTCAATATTCTAGATTTATAACCAGACATGGGAATAACAGGTCCATGGAGCCTTTGACTATTAATTTTTCCCCCTAAGTCGGCTTGGAGAACTCCCGCCCTGTCTTAGGCAGTATGTGCAGACCCTGGACTGAAATCCTGGTAGGCGGAACAGAAGAGCACACTTAGCTAATGATTCTTCTCACCTCTCTCTTGACATGTGGACTCCTGAGAAATACAGTGGGTGAATTTTATGACTGACACTAATTTATACAGGCTTTAAAGGGGGCCTTTTCTGCCTACAGCCTCTTCTTAGGAGAGTAAAGTATTGGAGCCACAGCAAGACAGTCTAAATGCAGGGGAAGGGGTGCCTGGGGAAATCTCACTTGGACCAAGCGGATGGCCGTGGATAAGCGTGTGTTAAAGGACCAAATTAAGATGTCAGCGCCTCATGGTACAGGCTGTCCTTCCAGAGCGAGCTGGCCCTCTGCTGGAAAACAGCCAGGCACTCAGTAATGAGAGAGAGGCTTAGATGCTTGCCAGACAAACACGACAGGGGATGGGACAGGAGCCTCAAGAGGTAATTGGCAACTAGAAGCCAGTGAACCAGGGTGGAGGTGAAAGGCAGTCCAGCCTCTTGATTTTGTTTCCCTTTTGCTGTTGATATCTGAAAAGCTTCGCACTGGTGATCCTCATGCTTGAATCTTCAGTGCTTGATTGGTCTATTCATGTAGAAATGACGATTTTGAAGACTATGCTTTTGTCCTCCGTTCCCTTAACATGAGCTGCAGGCATGGGTTTAGCTCTTCCCTAGATAGCCTCCAGTCCAGTTTGGGGGTTCTTGGAGGGAATGCCCCCAAAGACTTAGGCCAACATGTCTGAGAAGGGTGGAGAAGGAGCCCCCGGCACCATGCCACTGGGATACACGGGATGTAAATTCCTGCCACTTGCTACAAACTCAGAAAAGCTCTTGAGCATTTGCATTTGCTTATGAAACATGCTCTTGACTTGATGAAATGAAAAATGATATGAACCCTGCCCACAGGTTATTTATCCCAGCAGCAAATGCTCAGGATGTCTGAAATTCTATTATCACGGAAGCCCCTGTGGACCTCTGGTTCTTTTTCTCTGAATTTAAATGAGCCCTGATGCCTTTCCATCTGTCCTCTGAGGTCCGATTTTTGAATGACAGAATCATCTTGGAGGCTCTGCTCTGGGCAGTCCATGAGGAGGGGGGACTCCAGCTCTCATGCCAGGGGTCAGCCGCCTACAGCCCATGGGCCACATGCAGTCTGCCTCTGGTTTTTTAAGTAAAGTTTTACTAGAAAACAGCCCTCCACATTTCTTATAGATTGTCAATGACTGCTTTCAAGCTATAACAACCAAGTTGAATAGTTGTGAGACTGGCCTGCATGGGCTAGAATATTCTCTAGACAGTCCCCTATAGAAAAAATTCCCTGTGGCATGGCCCCTTCTGCAGATGTCACTGACCTCGCAGGGGGAGCATGGAGGAGGAAGTATGAACTCAATAGGTTTCTTTTCCCTTCCTTGTGCCCAGGGACCCCCACTTTCCAACTCCTCTCATTCCTACCATGGGAGTCTTTGGTGCTCAGGGTCACAGAGTGAATTATACTCTTGAATCCACAGCCCAGCATTCTAGGTGGGCACCAGGTCCTTGCTTGCTTTTACTTTATTTCATTTAACCCCTTCATCTCCAGCCCCACCCTCTGTGTCTCCTCACTCTTCCTTCCTATAGGCATGTCACTCAGAAGTGTCTGATATGCATTAAAAAAAACTTTAACTGTTAGTCACTTGACTTCAGCCCACCAGGCCCCTTTGTCCATGGGATTATCCAGGCAAGGATACTGGAGTGGGTTGGCATTCCTTTCTCCAGGGGATCTTCTTGAACCAGGGACTGAACCCAGGTCTCCTGCATTGCAGGCAGATTCTTTACCATCTAAGCCACTGAGGAAGCCCTGATATGCATGAACTCTTATAAAAGGTGTAATGTTGTTGATTATGTGTTTGTGTTTTTAATGTACATAAATGATACTGTTATAAATCTCATTTCATTTTTTTCCACTAAAAATCATCTTCATTCAGCACTATGTTGTTGATATCTATGCTTTTTGTGTATATCTAGTTCACTGTTTCTAATTATACCTCAAAGATTTGGGGGGGGAAGACAGTAGATTTTTTTCTCAAAAAGTGGAAACCTCTGGTGTATGAGTTCTTCATAACACTTGTGACATTGTATCTCCCCAGGGAAGACAGAATTTTTGAAAAAGAACTTGCCACACATAAAACATAATAGGGTTTACATTAATCGATAGGTTGCTCAGTTTTTTATCATCCCTGGTGTCAAATTTAGTTTTGAGGCCCTATTTCTGATAAACATTTCACATATTCTGTGCTAATCACTCCCAATTTATCCCTACAAGCTCATCTGTGGCTAGCCATTCCCAACCATATACCGTCTATATCAGGTTTAGTGATAACCCAAGGTTAGGGGTTTCTCAGAAAATAAACTCAGGCAGGCCTACCCATAAATGGGCAAGAAAAAGCCAGAATGGTGTTAGTCCCCAGTAGCGGCTGGATCAGCTCCACTGAACCCCAACTATGAGAAAAACCCAGCGGGACCATGTTCCCTCTCTCATTCCCTCATCATACACTCTGTTGGGAGGGTAGGTTTGGTTCAGAAGCCTCCTTGACCCTTGGGCTCAACAACCTCTCAAGAGTTGGAGGGTGAACTGAGCAGAGAATTTGTCAGATAAATAGTGTTTGATCCACATTAAGTTCATTTCAGTTCAGTCGCTCAGCTGTGTCTGACACTGCGACCCCATGAACTGCAGCACGCCAGGCCTCCTTGTCCATCACCAACTCCCGGAGTCCACCCAAACCCATGTCCATTGAGTCGGTGATACCATCCAACCATCTCATCCTCTGTCGTCCCCTTCTCCTGCCCTCTATCTTTCCTAGCATCAGGGTCTTTTCAAATGAGTCAGCTCTTCACATGAGGTGGCCAAAGTATTGGTTTCAGCTTCAACATCAGTCCTTCCAATGAACACTCAGGACTGATCTTTAGGATGGACTGGTTGGATCTCCTTGCAGTCCAAGGGACCCTCAAGAGTCTTCTCCAATACCACAGTCCAAAAGCATAAATTCTTCGGTGCTCAGCTTTCTTCACAGTCCAACTCTCACATCCATACATGACCACTGGAAAAACCATAGCCTTGACTAGATGGACCTTTGTTGACAAAGTAATGTCTTTGCTTTTTAATATGCTATCTAGGTTGATCATAACTTTCCTTCCACGGAGTAAGCATCTTTTAATTTCATGGCTGCAATCACCATCTGCTGTGATTTTGGAGCCCAGAAAAATAAAGTCAGCCACTGTTTCCGCTGTTTGATCCATGATTTTGTGTTAAACTCAAGGGAAGAATATTCAACTTTAACCAATCATTATTTTCATAAAATATGGCACATAGTTTCCTAGCTAAAGCTTCTGACTACACTTATCATGAGAATTTGTACTTTTTGTGTTGCTTTTTATATTGCTAGAAAAAAAAGAACTGTGTCTTTTGATGTATGATATGTATTTAATATGAGTGCATGCATATGTGCTCAGTCTCTTCAGTCCTGTTCAGCTGTTTGTGACCCCATGGACTGTAGCCCACCAGGCTCCTCTGTCCGTGGAATTTCCAGGCAAGAATACTGAAGTGAGTTGCCATTTCCTCCTCCAGGGCATCTTGCCTACCCAGGGACTGAACTTGAATCTCCTGCAGCTGCTGCATTGGCAGGTAGATTCTTTACCACTGAGCCACTTGGGAAGCCCATCTAATATGAGAATAGGCAATAAAAGATAGACTAAGGATTTGCATGTACATTTATAGTAATATCAATAACCTCAGATATGCAGATGACACCACCTTTATGGCATAAAGTGAAGAGGAACTAAAAAGCCTCTTGATGAAAGTGAAAGTGTAAAGTGAAAGGTTGGCTTAAAGCTCAGCATTCAGAAAACGAAGATCATGGCATCTGGTCCCATCACTTCATGGCAAATAGATGGGGAAATAGTGGAAACAGTGTCAGACTTTATTTTTTTGGGCTCCAAAATCACTGCAGATGGTGACTGCAGCCATGAAATTAAAAGACGCTTACTCATTGGAAGGAAAGTTATGACCAACCTAGATAGCATATTCAAAAGCAGAGATATTACTTTGCCAACAAAGGTTCATCTAGTCAAGGCTATGGTTTTTCCAGTGGTCATGTATGGATGTGAGAGTTAGACTGTGAAGAAAGCTGAGCACTGAAGAATTGATGCTTTTGAACTGTGGTGTTGGAGAAGACTCTTCAGAGTCCCTTGGACTGCAAGGAGATCCAACCAGTCCATTCTGAAGGAGACCAGCCCTGGGATTTCTTTGGAAGGAATGATGCTAAAGCTGAAACTCCAGTACTTTGGCCACCTCATGCGAAGAGTTGACTCATTGGAAAAGACTCTGATGCTGGGAGGGATTGGGGGCAGGAGGAGAAGGGGATGACAGAGGATGAGATGGCTGGATGGCATCACTGACTCGATGGACGTGAGTCTGGGTGAACTCCGGGAGTTGCTGATGGACAGAGAGGCCTGGTGTGCTGCGATTCATGGGGTCGCAAAGAATCGGACACAACTGAGCGACTGAACTGAACTGAACTGAACTTATAGTAATATTTGAATTATAATATTGTTATCAGATTCCTAATAGAGATCCAGAAAGCTTTTGTAGAGTATCTAATGTACCACTCGTAAATTACTACTATTGGCTTCCTAACCTACCCCAAAATTTTAAGGCAATGCTAATTTACATTTAGAGCAGTATATACTGAGAAGAGACAGTGGTGAATAGAAAAGGGGATGATTTCTGCAGGAGGTGATGGAATGATCTTTTTTACTGGCCCAGGGCTCGAGGCTCTATACAGGATGGTGACAAGGGACTGCAGCACAGAGGTTAGCACAGGTACAACTGTTTTCTAAATCGCCCCTATGGAGTCCAGACCAATGCCAGTGGCAATTCTGTTAATTAGAGAAGGGCTCCTGACAGTCCATAACTCATTGCTTTTGTACCTAGTCAATACTATCTTCAACTCAATTTCTTAGACTTATAATTGGAATAGAGGACCTGTAGTTCAGCTCATGGCTGTTTTTTTTTTTTCTTTCTTTTTTTAGTTCACAGTGGGCTGAACAATGTGCCCCCACCAAAAAGTATACGTACACAAAATCAAGCTTGTCAGAATAAAGTAACTCAGACTAACTCTCTGCCTTTCTCTCTCTTTATGAATCTGACTTCTGCCCACACACATTTCAGCACTGCAGATAGACGAGCAAGCTTTCCAATCTGCAATTAACAAAGTTTAAGAGACAGAATCAAGATTGCCAGGAGAAATATCAATAACCTCAGATATGCAGATGACACCACCCTTATGGCAGAAAGTGAAGAGGAACTAAAAAGCCTCTTGATGAAAGTGAAAGAGGAGAGTGAAAAAGTTGGCTTCAAGCTCAACATTCGGAAAACGAAGATCATGGCATCTGGTCCCATCACTTCATGGGAAATAGATGGGGAAACAGTGGAAACAGTGTCAGACTTTATTTTTCTGGGCTCCGAAATCACTGCAGATGGTGACTGCAGCCATGAAATTAAAAGACGTTTACTCCTTGGAAGTAAAGTTATGACCAACCTAGATAGCATATTCAAAAGCAGAGATATTACTTTGCCAACACAGGTCCATCTAGTCAAGGCTATGGTTTTTCCAGTGGTCATCTATGGATGTGAGAGTTGGACTGTGAAGAAAGCTGAGTGCCGAAGAATTGATGCTTTTGAACTGTGGTGTTGGAGAAGACTCTTGAGGGTCCCTTGGACTGCAAGGAGATCCAACCAGTCCATCCTAAAGGAGATCAGTCCTGGGTGTTCATTGGAAGGACTGATGCTGAAGGTGAAACTCCAATACTTTGGCCACCTCATGCGAAGAGTTGACTCATTGGAAAAGACCCTGATGCTGGGAGGGATTGGGGGCAGGAGAAGAAGGAGACAACAGAGGATGAGATGGCTG
Organism: Bubalus bubalis; assembly: GCF_019923935.1. NCBI lineage: Eukaryota > Metazoa > Chordata > Mammalia > Artiodactyla > Bovidae > Bubalus > Bubalus bubalis. Next base: position 30,793,987 of record NC_059164.1, read on the forward strand.
GATGGCACCACCGACTCGATGGACATGAGTTTGGGTGAACTCCGGGAGTTGGTGATGGACAGGGAGGCCTGGCGTGCTGTGATTCATGGGGTCGCAAAGAGTCGGACACGACGGAACGACTGAACTGAACTGGACTGAAGAGACCCTTTCTGAAATTCAATCTGAGGAGAGCTATACCTCTGCTTTACAGCTAAACAGACTTTCCACTCATTAAATTGAAGTGCCCATCAGGATTAAGGCCAGGAGTTCCATGGAAGGAAAAGTCTAGAATGCATCAATGAGGAAAGCAGGAAGCATAACAAAACTCACTTTAAAATCTTTTTTAGGATAAGCAGTCACAACAGTGAAGATTTTCACATAAGAGATGACTATTTTATTCATCCTAATTAGGTATCTTTTTAAAAAAAAAACCAACTTTGAACAAGAGTCTGCTTCAATGCCACTGCAGAACCCAAGTACTTGGCAAGCACAGAGCAGTCAGCTATGGAGCCTTCCTGCCCAGCACTTGTTCCACTGAGACACCTCCTCCTCTTTCCTGCCTCCACCCCCAGCACACATCCAGAGTTTAGTCACCTTCTTCCAGAGTGTCTTAATGATATATGTTCTGCTATTTGTCATCTTCCCACCTACATTCAAAAGTCACAAAATATCAACTGTCATTTTTTTTAAGAAAACCAAGAAAATTATAACTTCTCATGTCAGCTGGGCCTAATGAACAGCAGCTCTTTTACAACTTAGAGGATGGGCTCAAGGGAAGTCCCAAAGATCAATTTCCTATATGAAAAACTATACACAGAGTCTGCTGAATTTTTTTTTAAGTTGAAAGAGACTCCATAACTGACTCAAAATAACATTTTTATTTTTAAAAAATGAAGCCTTAATTTATGAACCAGAACCTTCATAAATGCATAAGCTCAATATTTTTCATATTTACTTTTTGAAAGGTATTTGCTGATTCCATTTATACCTTCGCTATAACAAAGCTAATAAGAAGTGGCAGTACTTCCCCACTATCTTATGCTTTCAGATTTGGAGTTGTAGAGGCTCTTAAAAATTTCAAGACTGTGTCACGTTTCAAAAGGACCAGCCTAGATTGGGAGGCAACATGAAAAGACTTCTCTCTTTGTGCCTCTTGACACTGTTTATGATATAACCTGTGAGGCTGTTCTATCATCTTCCTCTTTCCTCCCCATTCTGCCTGGTTTCCACCCAGAGCTCTTTGGTTTTTTATCATTATGCAGTTCTGTGCAGAAAACCAGGATATGTGTCTGAATTTCATGAGCAATGAATGATTAATATAGTGCTCGGCATGGGATAGGGGAGGAAAGGTTTCTTTCCCTGACTACCATGAAGAAAAACTTCTTTGATTTAACCCCAACTCTTAAGGGCAACTAGCCCGTTACTTCTGTCAGGCTCCTAGCTGTCCTGCTGCTGTTGCTGCTAAGTCGCTTCAGTCGTGTCCAACTCTGTGCGACCCCAGAGACGGCAGCCCACCAGGCTCCCCCGTCCCTGGGATTCTCCAGGTAAGAACACTGGAGTGGGTTGCCATTTCCTTCTTAGCTATCCTGAGGTAGAGCCAAAAGGTCAGAAAAACCCATAATGAGTTTATGAGAATATTTCCTCTTAACATTCCTTATTCAGATTATTTACCAGCAGATATGGTCATGGAAAGGCTATGGCTGGAAACCAGCTCTACATGAGAATACTGTAATGGATTTCCCTTCCCTTAGAAATCAACATATGTAATGCTATTAATATAAGAATAGCAAAGCACCTTCAAAGTTGCTAGAATGTAAGTTTCTAGAGGGCAGAGATTCTTCTGTTGTTCACTAACATATCCTAAGAGACCAGAACAGTGCCTGCACATGTTAAAATGAAAGTGAAAGTCACTTAGTTGTGTCCAACTCTTTGTGACCCCATGGACTATACAGTCTATGGAATTCTCCAGGTCAGAATACTGGAGTGGGTAGCCTTTCCCTTCTCCAGGGGATCTTCCCAACCCAAGGATTGAACCCAGGTCTCCCGCATTGTGGGCGGATTCTTTACCAGTTGAGCCACAAGGGAAGCCCTGCACATGTTAAGTGCTTAATAAATATTTATGGATCAAATGAATGAAGTCAGAAGATACGGTACAGCTATGTGTATTTAGGAGTTTGGGAAGTGGGAATAATAAAGCAGTCAGAATCAACTGTGGAAACAGACACCACTGGCTCCTAATAGAGGTCACTCTTTTGAGGTTTGCTTTTCAAAAGGGTTCGATTTTCCTTACAATTGTAACTGACTCACAGAAATTCTGGCAAGCAAAAAAGTGATTACAGGAGCAAAACCAGGAACATTTTAATCTGCATTAAATGTCTAAACTTTCCTAATTCTAAAATTCACCTAAAAATTGTCTTTTCCTGTGCAAAAAATTTATTTGCAGAAAATAAAGTTAGTGAATACTGTATTTCCAACTTTGATTTTTTTTTTCAAAACTATTACTAGCAACTACAGCTTAAATATGTGAAACTAGTATGTGAAGGCTTGTTTTTTTGTTCGTTTGTTTTTCCGGTTGCTTAGCCTAGGTCAGTGTGACGTCCAGGCCCACCACCTAAACGAGAACCACCCTAGAGCCACCTCTGCACTGTCGTGACAACCAGTAACCCAGAGATGAGGGTCCTAGGATATTTCTCAACTCGGCCACTAGCAAGGAAAGCTATGACAAACCTAGATAGTGTATTAAAAAGCAGAGACATCGCTTTCCCGACAAAGATCCATATAGTTAAAGCTATGGTTTTCCAGTGGTCATGTATGGATGGGAGAGTTGTACCATAAAGAAGGCTGGACACTGAATTAATGCTTTGGAATTGTGGTGCTGGAGAAGACTCTTGAGAGTCCCTTGGACAGCAAGGAGATCAAACCAGTCAAAGCTAAAGGAAATCAACCCTGAATACTCATTGGAAGGTCTGATGCTGAAGCTGAAGTTCTAATACTTTGGCCACCTGATGCCAAGAGCTGACTTATTGGAAAAGACCTTGATTCTAGGAAAGATTGAGGGCAGGAGGAGAAGGGGACAACAGAGGATGAGATGGTTGGATGGCATCGCCAACTCAACGGACATGAGCAAACTCCAGGAGATAGTGAAGGACAGAGGAGCCTGGTGTGCTGCAGTCCATGAGTCACAAAGAGTTGAACATGACTTGGCGACTAAACAACAATAGCCGCTAGTAAACTGATCTTTGAAAAGTCAAATTGCATTGCAATTTCATCACCTGTTAAACAAGCTTAAATCTATCATCCAACTATTTGAATTGAAATAGTCATGATATGAAAATCTTTAAAAAAATTATAAGGTAAACAAGAAATACAAGTAAGAAATACATGATGTGGTTGCATCTATATATTGACACAATACTTTACCCTCATTCCTGCCCTAAAAACAACTAAGGGAATGGAACATCCTGATCATGTCTTCTGGAAAATCCATGTACATAATCACCTGCCTTTCGCAGCTCTGATGGAACCCAAAGAGCTGTGGTGTTTGAGAAAGCAGCTCTGGTTCAATATCGGTCTCTAGCGTAATAACTACTCCTCAAATTAGTTGATGTCTCTAAGCTCCAATTTCTCCACCCGTAACATGGCAACCCACTCCAGTGTTCTTGCCTGGAGAATCCCAGGGACGGGGGAGCCTGGTGGGCTGCCACCTATGGGGTCGCACAGAGTCGGACACAACTGAAGCCACGCAGCAGCAGCAGCAGCAGCAACATGGGAATAATGAACAGAGCTGCTGTAAAGTGAGAACATTGTCCAAGTAATTTGTAACAGGAATAGCAACAATGTATCTTTTCATATTAGTTTTTTTCAGATCTGAGATTCAAATTCAGGTTTTATTTCAGATATAGTCCCACTTCCTTTATTCCGGAGTTACATTTGTTCTTAAGTAAACTTGGTGCTCATTCTGTGTGTAAGGAGAAAATATCTGTGATTTTTTGGCATGTTAAGTGGCATGTGCCTTAGTAAAGTATCATTCAGAAGACCTCACCCTTGATACAAGTTACAATTGAAGAGACAATTTACAGAATTCTTTGTGCACTTATATTTTTAAGCCTCCCTTTCAGTGCAAATTTTGCTTATAGCAACCAGTGCTTAGGCCAATATTGTTGACCAGGTAAATAACACATGAAAATGTAATTCCTGATTAAAGGTCTCCATGATGAAAAGGACCAGACCACCTCCCTGAAAAGATCTGGAAAAAGCAGCATCTCATCACAGCACTTCTATTACCTACACTTTCTTCTCCACCTCTCTTTTTGGGCTACCCTAATTGTCTGCAGAAAAAGTCTCCATGTTGCCAGCTTCCTGGGTCTCGCCTTAGAACACATCTATATACACAAAGATACTAATTGAAGAAGAGAAAGAGAGGAAGGAGGAGGAGAAGAAGAATTTTCTTGGTAAGAAGTTAAATACAGTTGACCTTTGAACACTGCAGTGGGTGGGGAGATAGGGGCACCCACACCCTGCAGAGGGAAAATCTGAGACACTTGTCACAGTGGGATGTCTGTGGTTCTGCAATCTCGGATTTATTGGGAAAAAAATTCCTTGCATAAGTGGCTGGGGAGGGGAGAGTGGGCCACATATTTTAATCCTGTACACTGATGCTAAACGCCTCCAAACAAATTTCCATATCTTCACTTTGTGGTAAAGCTGCAAAGTGTACCTATGACTTTTTTATTGTAAAATACACATAACATAAAACTTACAATTGTGGCCATTTTTTAGGTATATAGTTCAGTGGCATTAAGTCAATTTACATTGTTTTGCAACCATCAGCACCATCCATCTGCAGAGATTCCTCATCTTCTCAAGTGGAAACTCTGTACCTATCAAACAATAACTCCCCATTCCCCAGTGTTCCCAGTCCCTGGTAACCTACAGTCTACTTTCTGTCTCTATGAACTGGACTACTCTAGATTTCTCATGTAAGTGAAATAACACAATATTTACATTATTTTTTGTGTGTGGCTTCTTTCATTTAGCATTACGTCTTCAAAGTTCATCCCTACTACAGCAAGTATCAAAATCTCATTTATTTTTAAGGCTGGACCATATTTCATGTATATACCATATCTTGTTTATCTATTGATCCATCCATGAATGTTTGGTTATTTTCTACCTTTTGACTATTGTGAATAATGCTGCTATGAACACTGATATACATATATCTGTTCAAGTCTCTGCTTTCAGTTCTTCTGGGTATATACCCTGTAATGGAATTGCTAGATTGTAGCAATGGCACCCCACTCCAGTGGAAATTTTCCATTGCCTGGAAAATCCCGTGGACGGAGGAGCCTGGTGGGCTGCAGTCCATGGGGTCGCTGAGAGTCGGACACGACTGAGCAACTTTCACTTTTCACTTTCATCCACTGGAGAAGGAAATGGCACCCCACTCCAGTGTTCTTGCCTGGAGAATCCCAGGGACGGGGGAGCCTGGTGGGCTGCCGTCTATGGGGTCGCACAGAGTCGGACACGACTGACGCGACATAGCAGCAGCAGCATGGGCATTCTATCAGCCTTTTTAAGGATTTGCCATACGTTTTCCACAGTGGCTGTACCATTTTACATTTCTACCAGCAACGCACACACTTTCTAATTTCTCCACACCCTCATCAACAGTTGATATTCTCTGTTTTTCTTTCTCCCAATAATAGCCATCCCAATGGATGTGACATGATATCTCCTAACGAGTGTGATATGGTATCTCACTGTGGCTTAATTTACATTTTCCTAAGGATGATGGACAGGGAGGCCTGGCGTGCTGCGATTCATGGGGTCACAAAGAGCCGGACACGACTGAGCGACTGAACTGAACTGAAGGATGAGTTATATTGAGCACACTATTTCTCTTGAATCAACTAAAATTCATTGGCTGGACAGTCAGGGCAGCACTGCCTCACATCCTGTGCGAGCGGGTACTCTGCCCACTCAATGTTCCTGTCTCCAGCATCCTGCCGGTGTCCCTCTCCCTGCCACCCCTTGGCTCAGCCCAGCAGAAGTCAGAGGGTGGGGGGACTTTTGATGTAGTACAGATAGGTCTCCCAGGAGGCAGAGCAGGGTAGGGTAATGAGGATACATGGAAGGGCAAATGGAAACTATTTTACCATTCCAATACGTTAATGACTACTATTCTAAATCCATCACAAAATCTAGTGCAATGATGGGCTCATGGTAGACAATAAATGCTTATAAACTTGACTTTTTTTTTTTGCCTGATGTCTTGAAGCAGAAGTCGAGATTAAGGTTATGATCTACCTACTTTACCTACAGCTTCAAGTAGTTAATCAGCATAACCCATCCCTGCCACGGACACAACTCTTTTGCCTTTCCAGCTGTCACAAGGGCCACACCTATCAGCTCCTCCTCTCACCATCAGGGCAAAGAGCCAGTAAAGGGAGCTTGTTGAAGCTGGATGATGTGTGCATGGCCTCTCTACTTTTGTATACACTTTCAATTTTGCCTAACAGAAAGTTTATTGGGCTTCCCTGGTGGCTCAGTGGTAAAGAATCCACCTGCCAATGCAGGAGACACGGGTTCAGTCTCTGGTCCAGGAAGATTCCACATGCTGCAGAGCAACCAAGCCCATGGGCCACAACTATTGAGCCTGTGCCCGAGAGCCCAGGAGCCACAGCTACTGAAGCTCGAGTGCCCGAAAGCCTGTGCTCGTAGAATGGGAAGCCACCGCAGTGAGAAGCCTGTGCACAACTGGAGAAAAACCCACGCTATCTGCAACTAGAGAAAACCCAGTGCAGCAGTGGAGACCCAGCACAGACAAAATAAATAAATAATAAATAAATACATACATAAAACTAAAATTAAATAAAGCTTATTAAAATAAAGATACCAGGCTGCACGACTGACCGTGTAAAAGAAGGGCCCACACACGGTCTTGTATGCCCATCTGTTTTTTCCTTTGGGTAATTAACTTGGAATTTATGGGTAATTGTTATTGGGTCTGTTTTTTAAGTTATATAATTAATTCTACAAAGACTAATGCTTCAGGCATTTTATGTTTATGACATATAAGCATAAATTACAGGTCACTTTATTTGGTCATTTCCAGTTGCGCCTGCCTCTTGTTTGATGAGTACACCAAATAACATTTAGATAGCATTTAAATACCTCCTGTAATTACACTGAAAAAACTTTCCCAGAGTTACTGAAATCAGTTGCAAATTCTGCTTCCAGATACATAAAGTACTAGAAAAGTAGCCAAAAAAGAGACATGGACTCAACATGCTGCCAAAAATAATAATAGAACTTTAAATGTTAAACGGTTTTTTAAAAAGCTCTTCTCTGGAATGAAATGCATCCACTCAAGTTGTTTTCCGCTCCATCCTCCTGCTTCTCCTTATAGATGTGCTCTTCTGGCTGACTCCCTGATCTGTTGGTAGGCCTCGTCCTACTGAGTCAGCTGGGTGCGGCTGTCTGCAAGGGACGTGTGGGGCCCATGGAGGGCGAGATGGAGAGTGGAATGGGGACTGGGCGCTCTGAGATATTTTGAAATCTTAAAGCGCCCAGCTCCCATGGATTCTTTAGGCAAGAATACTGGAGTAGGTTGCCATGCCCTCCCACGGGATCTTCCCAATCCAGGGATCAAACCTGCATCTCTTACGTCTCCTGGACTGGCAGGAGGGTTCTTTATCACTAGCGCCATCTGGGAAGCCCTCCTCTCTCCGTAGGCACCATGAACTGTATCTGATGACAGGAGCCAATACTGATCCATTTGCTTTGGTGAAAAATGAAGATCAAGGATTGTCCTCTGGTTGGCATCATGTCCTCCAAGTACAAGTTACTTTCTGTTACAGATGGCTTTGCAGGTCATGCAAGGGGTAAGTAAGAGTTCATTTTTCCATCATCACTTTGAAAAGCATATCAGGACATTTCATTGCACATCAGGCCTCTGAGTCTGGTTGTCCCTATTCGTGCGCTCAAAGGAAAAACCATCAAGGGAACCGAGACAGTCCTGGGAGTCGCCTGCATCCTTGAGATCCTCCCCAAGTGTGGACCACTTTGTGCAGAGGCCACTCAGCACTTTCCTGTAGGGAAATGTCCTGAATTCAATCATCTCCCCCAATTTTATAAGGTCACAATCTTCAAGCAGTCCACACTAGTTAATGCTTTTGATAATAAAGAATTAAATGAGACAATGTAGACAAAGCCTGTGGCACAGGGCCCTCCCTACATATTGCTAAAGTCAACAAACAATAGCTCTTATTGAGGATTATTCTTACTGTGAACATGGCACAGTTTGTTCTCAATCATTTAGCAAGTGATTATTAAGCAGGTACTGTGTCAAGCTCCATGGTTGGTGAGTAGGGACTTGGCAGTGCAGAAGCACAGCAAGGTCCCTGCTCTCATCTAATGAACATGTTTTGGGAGGGAAGACAGACAATAAGTTGTTAAACTTATTGTTTCATTTAATAGTTTCATTTAATAATTGCTATGAATTTTTTTTTAAAGGCAAGACCATGGGGATAGAGAATGACTGAGGGGATTGGGATGGGGAGAGAAAGTGGTTCGAGATTGAGTGACCAAGAAAAGCTTCTCCAAAGGTGAGTCTTGGGAGATAAGGGGGCGCCTGCCCTGTGAAGACTCGGAGGTGGGCATCACAGGCAGGGGGAGCGGCAGGAGCAAGGCCCTGGGGTGAACCCCATCTCAACACCATACTGCTTCACCACAGGCAATGGGTACCAAGCCACTGTCCTCTGTGCAGCCGTGTAACAGTCCCCTTCTCGAGGTGCCCAAGCACTTGACCTACAATCACGATAAACTGCCACCAGAACCGCAGCACTTTGAAAGTGAAAGTTGCTCAGCCATGTCCGACTCTTTGCAACCCCATGGACTACACAGTCCATGGAATTCTCCAGACCAGAATACTGGAGTGCATAGATTTCCCTTCTCCATGGGATCTTTCCAACCCAGGGATCAAACCCAGGTCTCCCACATTGCAAGTGGATTCTTTACCAGCTGAGCCACCAAGGACGCCCAAGAATACTGGAGTGGGTAGCCTATCCCTTCTCCAGGGGATCTTCCTGACCCAAGAATCGAACCAGGGTCTCCTGCATTGCAGGCAGATTCTTTACCAGCTGAGCTACCAACGTGATATTAACCCATTTATACAAGTAGTGTAGAAATTTTAGTTGAACCAGTGAGAACTGTCTCTGAACTGGCATTGCTTGATGTCACGTAGACTTTTGATGACTTCATTCATCTATACAAGAGGAATGGGTTAGACCAATGAGACTACAACTTTAATATAACTTCCAGGCCCCTGGGGATTTTGCTACACACAGACTCTGGCTCAGTGGGTCCAGGGTGGGACCTGAAGAACTGATGCTGCCAGTCCTTGGACCAGGCTTTTGAGTGACAGGAATTTAGATGATCTCTAAAGTGCCTTCCAGCCCTAAATCTAGAACTCCATTCCAGGCTTATTATGACTTGAACTTCAAGTCCTTGATATAATCTTAACCACCTAGAGATCTGTGATAACCAAGATGTGGTGGTCTTCCTGCAGCACCCAGCCTGTGCTTTCTTCTGGTTGTCCCACCCGTCCAAGTTGAGCTCGCTGGCGCACAGCACCTCCGTCCCACTGCAGCACCTATACATTTAGGCCAGAGACCAGAGAAACTTCTTATTACTCATCCAATCCAACATGATGAAATGAAGAAGCTTTGATTTCCTAAGTGTGTCAACATTCAGGCTGGAATGAAATGCTTGGTTTCCTAGAGTAAGCAAAAATAAAGGAGCATACTACTTTAGTTTACATTATTTAATTAATGCATGCAAGCTTTGGGTAAAATGTTCACAACGTTCCATATTGTTTTGAAAGTTCAATGAAGGATGTTATTGCTGATTTTACCTTAATTACCCCTGCTGGATTTCACCTTGAGGGTGTTATTAGGCAGGTTAAAAAAATAAAACACCTAGATTCTTACAATTAAAAATTTTTTCAACTCTTCACAGCAAGATCAATTGCCACATTGACTTTTTATCTCCAAAAGAGGAGACTTAAGTGGTTGGTCTTCCACCTCTTGACAGATCTATACCAGGCAATGCAAAGGGAAAGTAAGAAGATGCCTCAGGAAATGATAGGTTCTGCTTAAAGAGACTGCTCCACTATTTAGTAGAAAGGAAAGGAGCCTAATGGGGATACTGTAATCATGATAAATCATAGCTTATGTGTGAATGTGGCCTCCACGTTTTCCAAGTGTTTTCTGGCAGTGACTCTGATTAACAACATCAAGGCCTGAAGGCTAAGGAAAGCTACAAAGTGCTATCTGGTGGAACCAGGTCTGAATTCAGGTCTTCTATGTAGTGTAATTTTCAGGATGGAAATAACGCTGCAATTAAATCACACTAACTTAGTCTTTGCAAACCTTCCCAAGCTCACTGAGCATGGTGAAGAAATAGAACCTGTTCCATTCTGTGGGCTCTCAGAGCGACAGCCTCCATTGGCAAGCCCAGGACTCGTGATTATCTTCGTTGGCTTATTAGGACACAATCTATGTTTCCCATCAAATATGCTCCCCTGTAGAAAGTCCCCTGGGGATAGATTGAGCCCAGAGAGGATGTCAGTAAACAGCATAATGGGATTAACTGGAAGCATTTCATTTACCCTTCAATGTTTCTTCTACCAGATGTCAGTCCAAGGGACCACAGTCTCATGGGGCACCCATTAGAGGAGAAGAAACAAATGAAATATGATTTACTCTGCCTAATGCTTCTCAAGCTACGCAGGGAACTCCCTGCTGTAAAGCTAGCCATTTCAGAGAAGATATTATAGATATTGGCTAGTTGCTTCCTACATTTTCAATCAGCTCTCTCTATATACTTATACAATACACATTTTTTGCTAGGAAGGAATATTCTCTACCTAAAGGAGGTGAGAAGACATTTCCAAAAGGCCAAAGACATGGCCAAGCACTCCTCATTGAGAAGCCAATTCTTTCAGGAAGAACGAGTAGGAAACAGAGCTGATACTGAACATGCCTCTTGACCAAGAATTGAAATCAGTTCAGGGCAACACAAGGAAGAGAGGTTTTCATATAACTGTGATTTCTACTTTTTGTGGGTTCCTTATACTGTTAATAGGAGCCACAGTAAATGTTTGGAAATGATCGTGATGATATACAGATAGGCAACAATATCAATAGACAGCAAAGCCTGGATTAGAAGGCTAACCATCTATTATTAACTTCCCGGACCCAGCAGGCACTTGTAACTTACAGTTATGTCTGTAGGCGGGGGTCTGTTAGCACTATTATCCAAGAGATTTAAAAAATCAATTTTCACCCATGTAAGTTAGTCCAAATTACAGGCTGATCAATCATCAAATTACAGGCTGATCATCATCTACCATGATGTAGAGTTGAGTATCCTAGTTCTAGATACAATGGAAAGCCAAACATGAAAAGAAATACACAGGATTTACTTTCACTTTTCATTTTCATGCTTTAGAGAAGGAAATGGCATCCCACTCCAGTACTCTTGCCTGGAGAATCCCAGGGACGGAGGAGCCTGGTGGGCTGCTGTCTATGGGGTCGTACAGAGTCAGACACGACTGAAGCGACTTAGCAGCAGCAGCAGCAGCATCTCCTTTCCTTCGCATTTTTATCCAGTGCCTTGTTCTCGTTAAGACAACAATGGCTCTTGCAGCGGGCATGCTGAACTGAGCTGAGGCCCTGGCTCCAATCACACTGGCCACCCTCCCCCCTCTCTCCCCTCCCCATCCCCCTGAACCTGGCCTTAACCGAGGAGAACTGGGACTGCGTGGCACTTCCTGATGGCGGTGGGATTCTCCAAGGAACCCCGGCCTCATGCTGCCAGGGGGCCTACCCTGCCACCTGGGCTCGGGTGTGGTGAGAAGAGCCCCTGGAGCAGAATTACGTGCTGTGGTGGGAACTGACTCAGAACCTGAAGGTGATGACAGCTTCTGATGTTTCTGCTGAGCTCCTGACTGGAGCTGATACCCTTTTGTTAGGGTTAGAGGAAGTACGTGGGGCTGGGCAGGGGTGGGGTGGTGGTGAGCCGTACGGCAGAGGTATGGGGAAACGTGTTGGCAAGGTAGCAAACTTGAGAAAAGGGCAGGTGAAACACTATCTGGACCGAGTATCCTGTTTCCTTACCTCCTTCAGCTTTCTTCTCCTTGTTTTCCCAAATGACATCAATTACTTGTGAGGGGCTAATACAGGGACCAGGGTCCCCAAAGTGAGCCGCTTTCCAAACGGCCAGTGAGCACCAACAGCCACAGCAGTCGGTTCTGAGGCAGGGGAATCCTTGTACAGGGGACTGTTCTCCATCAAGAGGACCTGGATTGCTGGCCCTGCCCTCCTCTCTGGCTCAGCCCCATTGATCTGGCTCTCACTGTCAAGACACCTTCCCAGAGAAGGAGCAACATGATGGAAGGGCCTCTCTCTCTTGGCTACAACAGTTGACAAAGGACTATCTACCACCTGAGTCCCCTCTACAGCCCTGTTTGAGCTACAGAGATTGGCTCTAGCTTGGTGAGGGGGCCTTCCTCCCCGTGTGTAACCCTCCCCTGACAGCCACAGAGAGATTCGGTGCCATACCACTGTCTGCACACTTCCGAGAAGCCCTGGGAAGACAGGAACGTGGCTAGAAGCATCCACAGTCAGCCTCCAGGACTGAAGCAGCAGTCGGGGTTCCTGCTGCAATTCCTCACCGTGCTCGGCTGCAGGCTGCTCGCCTTGGAGAGGGAGCCCACCACCGAGTGCATAGCAAGGGTGTGACTCCTGGCCCAGAAAGACCTGATGACCCATTTGAGTTCACACAGGCACCTCCTGGCCCTTCTGCCCTGGGTTTACCTCCTCCCCTTGCTTATCTTGGGTAACCTAGGAAGCAGCTGAGAGATGTGAATACTGTTTCTGAGTCTGCTTCTGTGGACATCTGGGACCCAGACAGCAGGAAGGGGTGTGGTTAAATCCAGGCCGGCTCGGAAATGACAACAGGGCGGCACTGTCTGCAGGGACTTGGGCCACTCGATGAGGGGGAGCTCTAGAATCAGGAGAGGAAGGGGCTGTGGTGAAAACCAGTGGCACGGGACAAGAATCACCCCTACTTCCACACCGGTCCGGCCTTCCACTCCCCAAGGCCATGTCCGGAGGGACACAGAGGTGAGTGCTGGGTGACAGAGACAGCAGGGCTCTTTCTGTGTCTGGGAAAAGAGGGGTGAAATGTCAGCTGTGTAGAAATGCCACTGTCAACGACGTACACTTCATTCCCATAAACACTGACCAAGTCCTACCTACGAAATCCCAGGCACTACCATCCAAGATAAAACAGAGAAACAGTCTCTGCTGCCAGCCTAGAAACAGCTTTATGAGATGTAACCCCAGATTCCAGCTCCTAACAAGGAACTGATGTTCTTTCACAAAATGGGACAGAGAAGCAGTGGCCTGAGCTATAGAACAGAGAGCCTGGCCCTGGGTAACCCAGGGGCGGGGGGGCAGCCCAACCCCAATCAGGTAACCTGGGATCCAGGGAGCCCAGACTGTGCTTACGGTTATTGTACCAGTCATATAAGTAGCAAAGATCTCTGCTTTGTGAGCATTTCCATTCGAGAGGGACGACACTGTTCATATCAGACTAAGTAAATTATACGGTCTGTTAGTGGACTCATGTATGGAAATAAAGAGAAAGGATAGTGCTGGGTGAGGGGATGAGACGTACCATGGTTTAAAAACAGGGAAGGTCTCTTTGAGAAGGAGGCATCTGAGCAAGGACTCGTGGGGAGCGAGGCCCACTCAAGGAGTAGATGTAGGGGGTCTTGAGTGAACCATGGGTCCTCCTCCATGGGGGTCTATCAGGCTGGGAGACCTTTAGGGCCTCCCCTCTGCAAAGTGAGGGCCTAGACGGCAGGCTCTGTGCTCTCTCCTCATCCTTTCTTACAAGGTCTGGTACTTGGGAAGTGTTCAGTTAAAATCCAGCCATGAGTCACATTCCGTAGAGGCAGTCCTGGGTCTGCTCTGGGTAGGGCCCCTTTCCTGGGCTGAAGAAGCCTTTGTAAAACTCTGGATACACACAGAGTGATGCTGCATTGTCATACAAGAGAGGACACTGAACATGGCCTTCAAAACAATTTCCCACCTTCACACTTTTAAATGACAACTCCTGCATAATGGCTCATATGGGGTGATGTACCCCAAACCTGGTCAGGAGACACATTCAGCTTTGGTCCTCCTAAGGTTGTAATCTCAGAGGGTAAAGAACCTTGCCTGCAATGCAGGAGACCCGGGTTCAATCCCTGGGTTGGGAAGATACCCTAGAGAGGGGAATGGCTACCCAAACATGGCAGATTTCAATTTCTTGGGCTCCAAAATCACTGCAGGCTGTGACTGCAGCTGTGAAATTAAAAGGCACTTGCTCCTTGGAAGAAAAGCTACGACAAACCTAGACAGCATAATAAAAAGAAGAAACGTCACTTTGCCAACAAAGATATGTAAAGTCAAAGCTGTGGTTTTTCCAGAAGTCATGTACAAATGTGAGAGTTGGACCAGAAAGAAGGCTGAGTGCCAAAGAATTGATGCTTTTGAACTGCGGTGTTGAAGAAGACTCTTGAGAGTCCCTTGGACAGCAAGATCAAACCAGTCAATCCTAAAGGAAATCAACCCTGAATATTCATTGGAAGGATTGAGGCTGAAGCTGATGCTCTAATACTTTGGCCACTTGATGCAAAGAGCCGACTCACTGGAAAAGACTGATGCTGGGAAAGATTGAAGGCAAGAGAAGTGGGCAACAGAGGGTGAGATGGTTGGATGGCATCATCAACTCAATGAACAGGAGCAAGCTCCAGGAGATGGTGAAGGACTGGGAAGCCTGGTGTGCTACAGTCCATGTGGTTGCAAAGAGTCAGACACGACTAAGCAACTGAACAACAAGGTTGTAATGTAATCCAGCCAGAGTACAGGTCTTCCTAATAACCCAGTGTGACCGTCTTTGGCTCCTCCCTGTGTCAGACCATCTCACAGGCCTCCTCAGGTACACTTGGCCTCACCTGTGTCCCAGACCTTCGGCAGGTGAGATTTGCCACCCAAGGTCCATCCCAGAGACAGACCCCCAGGATTCCCTGAGACCTGGGTCACAGGGCACCCGACCCATGTCACAGGTGTTGCAGAGGGAATTCTCTGCTCCTCCATCCCAGGGCTTCTGTTTCAAGCACAGAGAAAACACAGCTGCTGCTGCTGCTAAGTCGCGTCAGTCGTGTCCGACTCTGTGTGACCCCATAGACGGCAGCCCACCAGGCTCCCCCGTCCCTGGGATTCTCCAGGCAAGAACACTGGAGTGGGTTGCCATTTCCTTCTCCAATGCATGAAAGTGAAAACTGAAAGTGAAGTCGCTCAGTCGTGTCCGACTCTTCGCGACCCCATGGACTGTAGCCTACCAGGCTCCTCCGTCCCTGGGATTTCCCAGGCAAGACTACTGGAGTGGGGTGCCGTTGCCTTCTCCGAGAAAACATGGCTAGTAAAGGTAAATAGCAAGAATTCTGCTTGTTCCCCAGGCATGTGCCCCCGTGACAAATGTTTCAGATGCCTTGTTCTATGTTTAAGACGTAGCCGTAAAACTTCAAGACTAAGTCCCACCCAAGGACTCAGTGCTTCAACTGTTTCAACAATAAGAAAACACAAAGGACTTGAGTCCCACCCACTGAAAAAGACCATAAGATTTCCTTTACTCCTGGAGTCTGTTTTCACATCCACGCCTCTCACTAGCCCTCCACTTCCCTCTCCCTGTAGGAAATGAGCAGTAAATGACACTGCTCTGGGTTAGAGGCACCATCTGACAAAGAGACCATTAAGATGCGAAGCGCCCTGAATGTGCGTGTGTGTGCCTGTGTGCCTGAGCCTGCTATTTCCCAACGCGCAAAAGTCTGCTAAGGCTTTTAAGCTCTGCTTTGAAATTTTTTTGACTCAGATAATTTTCCAGGATCTTATTCAGCTGAACTCATCAAATGCACTTTGTTTTTCCCATTGTGGATCAGCGCAGGCAATTTTCCGAATGACTCTGGGGGGATTAGTCCTCTAATGTGTTTTTTCCCTGAGATCCGTTTGCCTCCTCGGGAGCTGAACCTGACCTTCTCCAGCCTGTGATGGAGGTTGGCAAGAGTGACTACCTGGTCTTTTTCACATAAAAAAAAAAAGTTAATAGGAAATCTGCTTTTCACAACATGTTCCCTTTACTCAGGGCAGGCTGCTGGGTTCACATGTTTAAATTGGACAGGGAGTGATTTTTCACAAAGTTTCAATGCCCTCAGGCTCAGCAGTGCACTCCTGTGGATCTGGCCTAGACTTAGTAAACACTGCTCTGTAGAGCAGAAGAGAAGGAGGTAACTCTCGGCTCTGAGAGCATATACTTTTGCAGGCCTCTGGGGACCGATTAGGAAGTTGTGCTATAGGACCTTGGCCTCCTAGGCCTCATTCTGCCCGAGCTGGATTAAGGAGAAGATCTAAGAGTAAGAGACATGTGGAGAGGCTTTCAGGGGCAGATTCTGTGCTCACTCTCTGCACATGAGACTCTGAGATGCTCCTCTCAAGCTCCCCTCTCAGCCATATTTTAGGGTTATCTCCTCTGCACGAAGGATTACTTTAAAATCCTTAGACTGGCACCCAAGACCCTTTGCAGAATTGCTGCAAATCATCTCTCCACCTTTATTTCCCTCCCCTGAGCCACACTCCTCCGCAGTGGCACACCCAGCCCAGAGGAGATGCCAGGTCTGTCACCCCCAAACTCACCTTCCATTTGCCAAACTTATGGCCCTTTCTTAACGGAGCTCCCAGGGCCAGAAAGCATCATGCTCACCTTCTGAAATCACACCCACCTTTCCAGGCCCACATGAAACAGCTTCTCCGAAAAGCTTTCTCAGATACCCCATCCCAGTTGGAATTCATTTCTTCCTCCACCCACTCCACACTCTGTGTCTCTATTTCATGGGGCTTAACAGAAGTTTGGGCCAAAGTGGGTGCAGGAGAAACGGGCAAATCCCACATACAGGTATTTTAAACTTAACTCCCCTTTTTTGTTCAGAGGGAGTGAAATGCTTGTGTGAATGGAAGCTGAAAGAAGCAAAGCAGGAAAGGCTGGTGGGTTTGAAGGGGACAGAGTGTCCCGGGATGTTCCTGCACACATAGAGGTGTCCACTGCAGAGCCAGAGAGTAGGACCTAGGTTTTAAAACCCAAGGTGGGGAATGAGAGCTGCAGTGTGAACGGCATGCACATTGGTGGCGATGGTTCATGAATAATATGGAGAGAAACTGCCTTACGTGTCAAAGCGCTGTCCAAAATTCCCTGTGTCTCTGGGGTCAAGACCAATAGATTGGGGTGGCCAGACTTAACCGGGTTCGGGCCCTCATCAAAGACAACGAAACGGCTCTTATCTCTGCACCTGTCTCATCCGCTTTGCTTTGAACATCTTGAGGGCAGGGATCAGGCCTTCCTCATCGTGACACCTCCCACATGCTGGCACTCGATGATAGGTATAGAATTGAATCGAATTAAACTGAATGAGCCCCGGTAAAGGTTTCTATCTTAATGGACTCTTAATAGCATCCATAGGAAAACTAGATTCAATTTTACATAGCTTTAAAACCCTTATGTAGCCTGAATCAGCTTCAAGGAGGAAAATGCTTCTTTCAGAGAGGGATGTGTGTCTGGAAATAAAAAACACGCAGGAGAAAGGGCCTTCATCTGAAACATTTTCTAAACCGTAAGCCATTCACTCCAGCTTTGGTCCAATAGTGTGAGATGTCTTCTCTGTCCTCTTTTCTTTGAAATGTAAAATATTTTTCAAATGTGAAAAAAAGTGCTGATAGAGCCAATTCAGGTCTATTTTATAATTGGGGGAAAATAAAAGTATACCCAGACAGAAAAGGAAAATAAAACATTCACGCCACCCAAAGAGAAAGGCTTTGTCAGCATTTGGTTGTTATGACTTCCCACCTCTCCCTTAGTACCTCCAGACCTCACCTCAGGTCCAGCAGCCACATGTATCCAGAGTCCTACACCGGGACCATGGCCACATCCTTTCTGTTTGGTCACTGCCTGGGTTGCCTTGGCTATTGTCCTCCTTTCTCTTTATGGATTCTCCCTCACTCATTTTAGGGTCTCGAATTTTATGCTTTCTCTTCTTTCCCATCTATCAAAACCTGCTCTCAGGAAAAGTTCTAACTCGCACACTCTAGAGTATAAACCACAAGTAAGAATTCGTGTGCTTCCCATTCCAGAAGTATATGCATTTAACTTCAAGGGAAAGCCTTAAATGAAAGAACTACAACCCCAACCCTCAGCTCCGGAGCCCTAATAGAGCATTTCCTATGTGTTCTCTCTGGAGGCAGACTCAAGCTGTGTCATCCTGACGGGCACCACCATTGAGGACCCTCCTCCTGAAGAAATTCTGGTAGATTCAGTATTATGAATACAAAATTAGGTATCAAAGAATACTGATTTAGAAGAAAGCTCTGTATGTGAGGTACTCTCAAGTTTGGCCTTCAGGAACTTGACAAACTCATTTCTGATTCTTTTTTCATTGATAAACCATCAAAATAAGTACTGTTAGCCCCACTTTACAGGTATGGAAACTGAGACCCAGGGAATCACACAGTCAGCAAAGACAATCACGTAGTGAGAGACAGTGGAGGCATCTACCCTACTGAACTGGAGGCAAGAAGAATTAAATGATGTCTTATAACAAAGAAAATATTTGTAGATGAGATCCAAACACACACTTCCTGGCTCCAAGCCTGCTGTTCTTTCTAGTACCTGAGCCATCTCAGGCTGTAGCTCACATCTGCTGAAACTTGGGCCAGTGCTTCCCGCCTGCCCGCCCCCCGCCAAATCCAATGTGGTCTGAATTCTTTAAGAAGAAAAAAGGAGGTACCATTGTTGCAGGATTGGCCTTTCCATATATACAAACATGGTGAAAAAACAAGACTAAGCATATCATCTTAACATTAAGGAGTCCTGAAGGAAATAAGGATGTGTCATGTTCCTGGTAACAGGAGGGCCCAGAAAACGTCCACACCAAATTTCTACGAAGTAAATTACATGGTAAGTAAAGAACTCACTATTTCAAGGAACTCTATAATAAAACCTTCTGTTAAAACTTAAAAGAATTCCTGTCAATCAGAGATGAACATCTTAATTTCTCTTTTGAAAGTCTGAATGTTCATACCCAGGGCTTTCTTTTGGTAGAGCACAATTACACACACTAGGAAAAGTGCTGAAATTTGGACAGGCCTGTGAGGTAGGTGGACAGAAATAGCAACTGAGGGATTTCTCTGGTGGTCTAGTGGTAAAGAATCTGTGTTTCTACTACA
This sequence comes from Bubalus bubalis, assembly GCF_019923935.1. Classification (NCBI taxonomy): domain Eukaryota; kingdom Metazoa; phylum Chordata; class Mammalia; order Artiodactyla; family Bovidae; genus Bubalus; species Bubalus bubalis. The sequence goes on from NC_059164.1 coordinate 30,813,351, forward strand.
GAGCGTGTGGGCTTGATTCCTAGTCGGGGAACCAAGGTCCACATGCCACATAGCGCAGCAAAGAAGACAAACAAAAAGCCAGCAAACATGGTTACATTCAACAGTAAGAACCAGCTGCAACACTGTGAAAATGCGTCAGTCTTGCTAATTTTGTTCTCAGTTCCACTGCATGAATGCTGCTGTCAATAGGGTTTCCTGTCCTGTCTTTAAGAGACGATTATCCTGCCTCTTTTCTTACAAACCATGCAAGATTGATTGCAGCAATGGCCCCATTGTCCATGCCTCCCTGCTCTGCAGTATTACCTTGCGCTCCTCTCAGTAAGAGGTGGGATCTATTTCCCCACTTCTTGAATATCGGCTGATCTTGTGACTTGCTTAGGCCAATGGAAGGCAACTGAAGGGCCCCGTGTGCCTGTTCAGAGCTCAGGCCACAGGAGGCCTTTCAGGCTTCCATTCACCATTGTGGCCCCCTGGGACTGCACTGTGACCAGTCCAGGCTAGCTTACTGGAGAGTGAGAGCCATGCAATCCTGGACCATCTTCCCCACCCCCACCGCCTGAGCAGACAGCCACCCCACCAGCAGACATGCGAGTAGGGCCGCACGAGACCACCCAGCCCCCGACGGGAGCGTGAGCAGATCCAGTCTGTACCGTTTGAAACTGGCCTTGTCTGGTTTAGATCAAAAGAACCACCCGGGCGATCCATGGATGGACAAGCTAAACCAATATTGTTTTAGGGCAGCTTGTTTCTGTAATTAACTGACAATAGAAAACAACCACAATACCTTCTTACAAAGATTAGCTACTTTGAGAGAGCATTTTCTGTCTTAAAAATGAAACTTTCACATTAGTGGTTAATATTCCATCTGCTTTAATATCTTAGACCAGTGCACCGTGGCAGTCTGAGCTTGAATAATTCCACACTATGAATGTATTCACAAGGAGTTACTGACACACGTGTCTGGCAAGAACATTGTTCGGGCAGTCATTAAAAAGCAGGAAACGTAGAGTTTCCAGAACCACGTGAATTTTTTCTATGACTAGATCTGACTTTGCTCTCACTCTAAAGATTCAGTCATTTCTTTTGACATCGACTCAAATTATTAAGAATTTCTAGATATACTGTAACTATTCAGTAGAATTATCGGAATAAATCTCTATTATGCATAGAATAACCCCGTTACAGGCGATTTGGCAGGCTGACCGCCTATTTTTGTAAATAAAGTTTTACTGGTACATAGTCATGCTCATTCATTTACATATTATCTACGACTGCTTCTGTGTGACAGCTGCAGAGCCGAGCAGCTGCAACAGACATCCTAGGGCTGACAAATCCTAAAATATTTACTATATGATCTTCCAACCCCTGCAGTATACCACAAACATTTTTATATTAATAGCAACTCTATTAACATAGCCAATATTAAGATATGCCAAAATTACAAGCTTTGGTCTGAAAAAACCTAACCGATCACATTGCAGGGACAGATAGTAAGAAAGAGAGGCAGGGGTGTGTGAGGCTACGGTCAGCAAAAAACTGTAGGAATACAATCCTGTTGGGTCTGTTGGCTGGATTTGCCCCAGTTAAGCTGCAGCTAAGTTATACAACACAAACAGGTGAGCCAGTGGCCACAAAGTTCAGTTCAGTTCAGTCACTCAGTCGTGTCTGACTCTTTGCGACCCCCATGGACTGCAGCATGCCAGGCTTCCCTGTCCATAACCAACTCCCAGAACTTACTCACACTCATGTCCATTGAGTTGGTGATGCCATCCAACCATTTCATCCTCTGTCGTCCCCTTCTCCTCCTGCCTTCAATCTTTCCCAGCATCAGGGTCTTTTCCAATGAGTCAGTTCTTCACGTCAGGTGGCCAAAGGATTGGAGTTTCAGCTTCAGCATCAGTCCTTCCCATGAATATTCAGGACTGATTTCCTTTAGGATGGACTGGTTGGATCTCCTTGCTGTCCAAGAGATTCTCAAGAGTCTTCTCCAAGACCACAGTTCAAAAGCATCAATTCTTTGATGCTCAGCTTTCTTTATAGTCCAACTCTCGCATCCATACATGACTACTGGAAAAACCATAGCCTTGACTAGATGGACCTTTGTTGGCAAAGTAATGTCTCTGCCTTTGAATATGATGTCTAAGTTGGTCATAACTTTTCTTCCAAGGAGCAAGCATCTTTTAATTTCATGGCTGCAGTCACCAAATGCGGTGATTTTGGAGCCCAAAAAAATTAAGTCTGTTTTCATTGTTTCCCCATCTATTTGCCATGAAGTGATGGGACAAGATGCCATGATCTTTGTTTTCTGAATGTTGAGTTTTAAGCCAACTTTTTCATCCTCCTCTTTCACTTTCATCAAGAGTCTCTTTAGTTCATCACTTTCTGCCGTGAGTGTGGTGTCATCTGCATGTCTCATGTTATTGATATTTCTCCCAGCAATCTTGTTGCCGGGGGTGGCCATAAAGGATTTCCACAAAGTCAAGCTCCAGTGACCTCTGCCCATCTCTTGTTCTGTAGCCCATTCATGAGTCTTGGCCCTTAGGAATCACCTGATTCTTCTGCCACACCTGTAGTTATATTTCAGGCATCTTAGAGCTCATAGCCAGGGCAGACAGACAGCTGGGCTTGCCATTCACCCTTCTAAGCTTTGGCTTCCTTGTTTAGAAAATGACAACCAGGTGGTGGTCTCTGAGGTTCCTCCCTGGCTGGACACCATGATTCTGAGCTGGTGCCCTGATGGCGGTGCTGCTGGCGTGGCAGGGGGTGTGGCCACAAGCGGTGCAGGCCCACCAGGGCCATCCATTGGCTGCACAGGCTTCCCTGACTCCTATGGACCTGCTGACCCCAGCTCGGCTCTGCATATGGGGACTCTGAGCCTCAAATTCTGGCAAACCCACATTACCACAGGGACACGGCACCTCTTGGCGCCTCACCCAGTGAGGTTCCAGATAGGCAGATGGCAAAATGGTGGTGCCACCAGCTTTTCCAAAAAACAAAGAGAGAGGATGTGTATCTATCTGGCAGGAAGTGACTGTGAGTACTCAAGTGTTAGCAGGATGACTCTGGTGTTAGAAATGCCAGTGTTTGATCATTTTCTTCTTTTCACCGATGTTCACTTTTACAATGGTCGTATACAAAGAAAAAGAAACAATAAAAAGTGTTTTCAAAGGCCCTCATTCCCAAAACTAAGGCAACAAGGATGACTAGGGCAGGCTGATGATCACGCCCTCCCTGGCTACACATTTTCCATGCTGAACCATGACCACCCCTCCTCCCTTTCAAACCCAGCCTTGCTGCTCAGTGTTAAGTGTACTTCCTGTGCCCATCACGGGGCATTCCCCAGGCCACTTTGAGCCCACCCCTGTGCTTGGGAATGTTTTGATTCTGCTACAGCAAGGACTCCAAAACCTGCTTGGCCGTTAGAAACACTCGAGGAAATTTAATGTGCAATAAAACTATTTCCGGGGGCCCTGACTCATATGGAGTCAGACTGGTTTAGTAGCTCAGGGGTACTGCTCAAACAGCTGCCCGTTCTGAGGTTTTCCAGATGGTTTCAATGATCAGCTTGGTTTGGTGTTCAGATCTTTCTGGAACCAGAGCCAGTCTGGGAAGGTAACCTCAGTCTCCTGATGGGCTTTACAGACGCCAAGGAGAAACATGGAAAAGTGATCAGTGGGTTTCCTCTTGTCAATCATATTTCCCCCTCACAAGCCTCTTTTTATTTTCTGTATTGGTGAAGAGCTCAACCTCAAAAACTGCCTCCTCTCCTCGGTTCTGCCTATGTCTAATTGCAGGACTTTGGACAAGTTTCTAAACCTCCCTGTGCCTCAAGCTCCCTTATCCATGAAATAAAGATCATGGCACCACCTGCTTCGGAGTACTGTTGTGAGAACTGTACCAATTGACATGTAGAATACTTAGAGGAGTGCCTGGCCTGTGGTAGAGCTCATTAGTGGTGGCTACTGTTTTCATTATTTGACTTGCTCTGGTCCCACATGTCACCCTTGGCACACTTGCCTTGGGCCCCTTTCTAGAGGGAAGTGCAGTTCCTTGGGGCACAAGAGGAGGTGCCACATCAGAGAGGAAGGTTTGGGAATGGACTTGTCAGTATTCATGCAGTTACAACCCCTAGCACAGCACTGGGTCATGGTCGGTGGGGAGCATACTGGGCAAGAGAGCACTTCCCTGAGGAGCAGGACAGATGTGGGCTCTCCAGGTCCTAGCCCTGGGCTTCCTGGGGGCCAAGGGCAAAGCGTCTCCATGGTAAGGAAAATATAAGTAGGGACTACCTACCTCAGGGCATGCTGTTCCTTCCCATCAGGAGGGCTGCACATTTGGAAAATGGGCAGTATTTTAAGATGTAATTATCAGAACAATAGATGCTAAGCGATTGGACAAGGTGAGAAATTTCATCACTAGCCAAGTTTCATGCTAAAATTGTGGAGTTTAGCAAATTTCTACTCCTGCTCATGCTGTGGATTAATAAACAACCATAGCCAGGGCTGATCATAGACTGAGGGAGAAAAAAGCTTTCCTCCAACCTGTCAACTCTGTACCTGGAGCAGTTTGGGATGGCAGAGCTCCAGAACCTGCAAGAAGCTGCCACTAACAGTGTAACTGTGGTCTTTTACGCATACAGGAGACGTGCTAGTTGGTGGTTGCTTTTTTTGAAGCTACATATATTAGCAATCCACAGTGAATCGTTCTTTATTTTTAGGCACCAAGCGTGATCCTTTCTGCTCCCAGAATGGCATGAGATACTTGCACAGATGATTTAATGAGCACAACCTCATAAAAATAGCACAATTATCTATATTTACAACACAGAAGTTTCTAGTGTCACCTTAGGTTTGGAGGTGGTGTAGGCATTTACTGGATGCCCTGGAGCATAAATAAATGCCACTGATGGGGTAGAAAAAGCACAAGAATTCCAGTGAGACTAGCTGAGTGTAAGGCCCAACTCCAAGTCTGGGTCTCTGTAGGCACATTTCTTAATCTCTGAGATGGCCTTTGGGAATCCCAGCCACCTCAGGGGGGTGTGGCCAAGAAGTGAATGCTTATACATAGTCCATGGCTCCCCTATCAGCCAATCACCCTGCAGCTAGGCAGGGTCACGTGACTAGCCAATGAAAGAGGGGCAGAAATGACCTCTGCCCCTTCCAGCTGAGGCAGTGAAAACCCATGTGTGAGTATGCCACCTCTCTAGGGCCTGGTCCAGGGGACTGAGAAGGCCACCTTCCTCTTCAAATGATGCAGTTTACAAGATGGGGGAGCTTCTTTCAGCCTGAGTCTCTGAGTGGCTTTGTGGAGGAGAGCATTCCCTCCCCCTCCCCCATTCCCAACTCCTTATGGACCGTCAGTGAACAAACAGCAGCTTTTTTTCAAGTCATTAATGAATGTTATATACAAAAAAATTGAAGTTCAATGAATACCCAGCTTGAGTAAGAAATCATCTTTGCTAACTTGGTAGCATGGAGATTTTTGCGTTCTTAAGGGACTCCTGTTAAGGGGTTCCCAGGTAACCTCCTCCATTCTCAGAACAACATGGCCCACCCTCACTAACAGCCAAGGTCGTTGTGAGACAGGAAGATGTAATGGTAAAGAGTGTGGGTTCTGAAGCCACATTGTCTTGATCTGAAATCGTGCTCCGTCATTCACGAGCTTTGTGATTGCTCTGTGCCACGGTTTCCTTATTGAGACATGGAGCTCATTCTTCAGAGGATTGTTACACATACAATAGATACAAAACCTTTGAAACCGTGTAGTGCACGTGGTAAGCACTCAATAGACAGCAGCCACGACTAGGTAAACCATCTAGCACATAGCAGGTATTCAGCAAATATTAGTTTCCTGGATCACTTCTTCTTTCCCTTGGATCCATGATTCCCAACTAGGGCTGCACATTAAAATAACTTAGGAAGATCTGAAAAAGGACCAAGCCTGGGCTGTACCAGCAGAGTTCCTGATTGGCCCGCGGGCACTGATTCAGACAGACAGGCGTCCCTGCTGGACCGGGCAGTACATTAGGACTGTCTTCCCCCCGCCACCTCATCCCTCCTCCTGGGCCTGGAGCCGTCTCAGCACTGCCTCCAGATTGCTCCACACCATCCTGTGCTCTGGGGGAATCCCACCCTCCAGGGGCAGGGATTTCTGAGTTCTGGGCCTAGCGCTCTCAAACTCAGCATCAATTCACACTTGCTGGCTGCCTGACTCTGGTCTTGTGGTCCAGAAACTAACTGCTTTTTCTTTCTGAGGCTGAGTGCCTACAATGCATTCTTGCCTCACCAGCTCCCAGAGCTGGGTGTGCTGCCCTGGGGATGTGCCTGAGTTCAGGTGCAACAATACACCTGGAAGAGAATGGAGATTTTCCAGAACAGGATGAGGAGAAACCTGAGTCTCAGGAAGAGGGCAGGGAGGGGAGACAGAAGGAAGGCGGGGCAGCGGAGCAGGCTGGATGCTGGTGCAGTGGGGTCCTGAGCATGAGCCTGTGGTGGAGGCTGGAACAGGGAGAAGATGCTGCTTGTGTGTGTGTGTGTGTTGGCAGAGGGGGGAGGGGGGTAGGTGCAGCTCAGCAGGAGACAGGTGGGCTTGGAGGAGCAGAAGGAAGAGCGGCCCAGGTTCTGATTTCTCAACTGGGTCCCTTGTCCCAAGCCCTCACCCTGGTGAGCTGCAAGCCCTGGACCCTGCTGACTCTTGGGTCTATTTCCATCCTGTCAGTTAGCCCTGCCCCAGACCTGGGGTTCACCTCAGGAGGCCTCCCTGGTGTCTGGTCCCTGCTCTCTGAGATACACTTCGTGGAGACAGCTGTCTGCCAAGGACCTGTACATGCCACTGAGACGAGGTGACATTGGGGCAGAAACCTGAGGATGGAGCGGGTAACCTATGTGGACATGTGCGGAAAGGGTCTTCAAGCAAAGCCAGCAGCAGGTGCAACAGCCGTAGGGTGAGCATGCACCTGGAGTGCTCTAGGAATTGGTGGGATAGAACGGTCTGGGGAGCGGGGTAAGTTAGGGAGTGGGAGAGGTGGCTGAGGTGACACCACTCAGGGCCAGACAGGCCAGGTAAGGAGTCTGGCTTTTTCTCTGTGACATGAACAGGATACTGTTCTCGAAAATTCACAAAACTTGTAACCTGAAACAACTAAGGTGACAAGGAAAAGGCTGAGATGAGCTGAAGTTGAAGAAGTAGTATGTGGTCCTGCTTTGAGCTCCCTCTTTGTGACAAAGCACGATGCCAAGTTCTAGTTCCCTACCATGCATCCAGGCCCTTCTCCCCAGAGGCAGTCCTACCCCAGGAAGAATGTCCTGCTTTCCCCCCACCCCTCTGTCTACCTTGCCCTTGTGCAGGCAGCCTGCCCTGCCCTACGCCGCCAACTAAGAAGTGTTTGTGTCCCCCTCCTCCTCGGTCTAAGGGAAGAGACAGCAGAGCACGGACGTCAGTTCTGGTTGGTAGAGCCTCTTAACATGGGTGCTTAACATGGGGAGGAGTGGGGAGGGGAACTGAAAAGGAAAGCTGCTGCTACCTTTAGGGGAACAGAGGGATGGCCCTAAGGATCCCATAACTGGCCCATCTTCCCCACCTTCCCTCCATCCCTCATCTCTTGTTCCTTCTGCCACAGGCTCCCTGGGTTGAAGGCCTTGTTCCTGTTCTGTTGTCAAACCCAGTGGCTCTGACTTCACTCAAAGGCAGGACACTCTGATCCGATTCAAAAAATATGCACTGGCCATGTCTCCACAATTTGCCCACCTCCCCACACTCCGCCCCACACTCCACGGTGACTGGAGACTTCATCTGGCCTGGAGACGACAGTTGTGACCAGGATTCCAATAGCTCATTATATCCTAGTTATAACTACTGTTGCCCAGAGAATAATTTGTGTAGCAAACCTCTGAACAATACGTTCATATTCAGTAAACTTAAAAGGCAGCTTTGAAAATGATATAAATAATCTTTATCTATTGATCCATCCTTCCCTGATGGCTCAGTGGTAAAGAACCTGCCTGCCGATGAAGGAAACACATGCTTGATCCCTGGGTCAGGAAGATCCCCTGGTGAAGGAAATGGCAACCGATTTCAGGATTCTTGCTGGGAAATTCCACAGACAGAGGAGCCTGGTGGGCTACAGTTCACAGGGTCACAAAGAGTTGGACAAAAACAACTGATCCATCCATCCACCCACACACCCCATCCATCTATCTATCTGGGTCCCCAATAGAAAACTGCATAAAGGAGACAAAAGGCAATTAACAAAAGAAATATAAATGCCTAAAAGCCTTGAGAACCTCAATGTTTCTAGAACTCAAGAAATGTGTATCAAAACACTGAGAACAGCCAGTGAACACGGCCAGTAGTTAATGTCGTGTAGGAAAAGGGAAAACAGACTTGCTCAAGCATTATTGATGGTGATGCACATTGATCTGACCTTTCTGGAGGGGAATCTGGCACTAGGTGGGAACTTCTAAACAGGCACACCCTTATATAGGAATTTCGCTTAAAGGAATTTATTATTAAGAAATCACTGGACAACTCCACAAGGACACATGTACAGGGCTTTCCAGGAAAAACAACCTAAACCTCCACAGTAGAAACCTGGTTAAATAAAATGTGCTACATGGATATCATGGAATTGTCTTTAGCTACCAAAACTGATATAAAGCCATATTTGGTGATATAGAAAGGAGTCTACAATATAATAAGTGCAAAAGCTAGACTACAAAAGTGTGCATTGTATGATACAATTCATATGATACAAATTTTTTGGAAAATTCTGTGTGAAATGTATAAAAAAGTCTGGAAAATAAATAGGCCCAAATAAATTATTTTTGGTTGCCTCTGAATTACAGGATTTTGTTTGAGTTTTACTTTTTCATATGTTTCTGCATTTTCTGAATTTTAGGTAATGAACACGTATAACTTTTGAAATCAGGTAAAATCAGTAATGCTGGAATGCTCTGAAAAATGGAATGAAACACTTGGTCAGGAGACCTCAGTAGAAAGGTGATCACTGTTCCCTTCCATTCCCACCTGAAGCCAGTCCATCAGGGCATCTCCAGATGGAAATATGCTTCAATTGCCTCAGGCAGACAAGTATCTATCCTATTTCTAAAAGTTCCCAGAAAAATAAGCTTCAAAACTTCCCTTGACAATCCATTCCAGAGTTTATCAAATCCATCTGAAAAAGAAATTTCCCCTAATGTCTAATCTGAAACACCTGTTCTGTGATTTAAGCCGCTGCTTTTCTCCTTCAACTTGCAGTGAAAATAGGAACTGGTGGCTGCCATTGGTCCTAATCAAGAGCAATTATTTCCAGAATATCTGAAATTGTATACATCCTGCAAGCTAAATACATGTGCCTACATACACTCACAAGTGCAGGTGAGCACGCACACGTGCACACACACACACTCAGGACTCTATAAACTGGCATTATCCCAGAAGCAAACATTAAATTCTGAGGCTTAGGACAGTCGAAGAAGCCATTTGGAAAGCCCCAGCCCTTCCTTATGCAGCTCAGAAGCACGGATTTCAGCCCCAGCTTATCTGTGTGTCCAGTAGTGACACTGCCAGGAGGGTAACCTTGAGCAGGAATGAGGACTCGAGGTGCTGCAGGAATCCATCTCATACGTGTTCTGGTTGATAAGAAAGAGTATCATCCCCCCACACCTGGAGAAGAGGAGAGAGAAGAGCAGTTTGCTGATGCCGACAGCCCACGTGAACGGCACACTGTGGCAACAGCTTTCTGTCTGTTCCTTAATCCCTCCTCTGTTCTTCTCTCTCCCTCCTTGTCCTACTGCTCCTTCCCTTCGTCACCTTCTGCCCAATCTATTGTCTTCAGCCACATCGTGGCTCACATTTATTGTTCATTTACCATGCCTCAGACACTGTTCCAAGAAATCTACATGCACTCATTCAATTCCCACAACCATCCTAGAAAATGGATTCCACTACCCCCATTTAAAGTGGTTTAATCCATGAGCTCTGTCTGCTACTTGTTGAGCACCAGATAGTCTCTAGATGCAATCCTTAGTAGCGACGGGGGTTTCCGTGGCCACAGAGGTGCTCCAGGACGGGAGGGCGGATGTGCCGAGGAGCTTCCGTGGCTCAGAGACCAAGGGAGCCGAACAGGGTAGAAGTGGTGGAGACCTCAGGCTTTGGAGCCTAGGGCAAATGCTGTCATGCCTCAAACCACAACCTTTGGGCATATGTGCTTTCCAAGATGACTTCCAATCACCAGGCTCTGCCTCTGTGCCTGAGGGCACTTATTCCCCAAACTAGAGTAGGCCACTCTCCCCCTGGGAGCAGTCTTCAAACTCAGCTGTTGGTATATTAATACCCTAACTCCCTTAGCCCTTGAGTGGGATTATTCTGGGTCATGAGTTTTATCTCCAGGGGATTAAACCATGGCCATAATGATAATTATATGACAGTCATCTTTTATTAGCTGCCTTCCTTCTCCTGAATCACTTCCCACTGCCCAATATATAAGGACTTCCCTGGTGACGCAGGGGTAAAGAATCCATCTGCCAATGCAGGAGATGGAGAAGACTTGGGTTCAACCCTGGGTCAGGAAGCTCCCCTGGAGGAGGAAATGGCAACCCACTCCGGTATTCTTGCCTGGGAAATCCCATGGACAGAGGAGCCTGGTGGGCTATGGTCCATGAGGTCACAAAAGAGCTGGACACAACTGAGTGACTGAGCACACACGCACGCCCAGTGTACTACTTGTATTTGAATCCTTATCGCCTTCTTGGGAAAACCTAAGGCAGGGTTTCTGACAGGCCTGGTCTGAATGCCAGCTCCGGTCCCTTCCTTCTATATGAACTTTGATGAGCTTTGACTCTGGAAAGGGGGAGAGATGTTACATTTCTATATATGAACACCAAGTTCTGGCACACAGGCACTGAAGAAAAGCCATTCTTACTGTTGCTGTGAAGGGGCTTCTGTTATGCGGCCACTGTTCCTATCCCTAAACAACGATAAAGCATCTTTTCCTTCCTCACTAACACTTCCGGAAACACCAAAGGCTAGAAGCTGACTGCTCTCCAGTCTTGGACCAGGAAAGCTAACATCAAATCTGACCTGTTGTATAGACCTGAGATCAGATGTAATTCCTGAGAGTTCAATTTCTATTTCAAAGAAATAATTGCAAGCAATTTTCCAAGAATGAGCTTTCCCCCGCTTGCTAATTTAGACATGCCAATCGCTTCCTTAGGTAGAGTGCTTTAATGCTGAAAGAACATTTCCATCCACAGCGCATATCTGCTTTGGAGTCTCACCACTGCATCCTGTGTCAGTCAGGACAGGACAGCTCGTGCTCCATAATGAACCCCAGTCTCAGCGCACTCACACAACAAATATGTATTTCCTGCTAGCTCTCCCATGTCGCCTTCTCTGCAGCGTCCACACTGACCAAACAACCGTCATTTGGAATATGGTGAGCACTGTGGCCAAGGGCAAAGAGCCGCCAGGAGCGTTCTGTTCTAGCGGGCAACGGGGAACCATCAGTGTGGAGAAGTACTGACTGTGTTTTTGTGCTCAGTCGCCTCCCACAACCAACTCTTTGTGTCCAACTCTTTGCAACCCCATGGACCATAGCCCACCAGGTTCCTCTGTCCATGAGATTTTCTGAGCAAGAATATTGGAGTGGGTTGCCATTTTCTTATCCGGTGGATCTTTCCAACCCAGGGCTCAAACCCGAGTCTCCTGAGTCTCCTGAATTGCAGGCAGATTCTTTACCACTTGAATCATTAGGGATGCCCAATGAAAGGAATGACTACCATCACGTTATTCTACCCATTTTATTAGTGAGTTTAAGTGCTTATTTAAAGTCCCCCCAGGGAATTAGGTCAGAGAGGGGGCCAGGATTCTGGTGGTTGCTTCTCCCTGAGATGCCTGAAGAAGACAACATTGGGAGACGAGGGCCCCACTCCTCTACTATCTCTCTCCAAGCTCAGCAAACCTGAACCCCATCTTTGTAATGCTACCCACCGGCTAGCTCAAGGTCAAGGACAGACTGGTAAAAGGTCAAAGAGACTGACTTTCTGAAGTCTTTCAGGTATCGGGTGATCAGGGGAATTATGTTTTTAAGTGGTAGGCTGTGGGAAGGAAAGGCATCCCTCCCTCTGGTTTGATAGAGGGAACTCTCTTGTTCCCAGAACCAAGCAGAAGTCTCCAGACCGGAGGATGCTAACGCCCTTTGTCCACATCACCAATACGAGGTGTCCTCTAGAATCCGGCAGCTTCTACCCAGCAGTGTCCTGGAACCCACTCACGTCAACCTGCAGGAACTGATTGTGTGTGCTTTTTCCCGGTTCCACAATCAGCACAACGGTGGCTTCAAACTGGCCACGGCAGGAATATTTACACCACAGAAATTGGAAGAGTTGTTTAAGGCAGGGCTTTTTTTTCTCCCAGATTGCTGGTTGTTTAACAACAGCTTAGCACATGCCAGGACACCACTCAACTCTTCACTCATGCTTGGCTTTCCCTCACATTGTTGCATGCCTCGTGGGCATATGTGGAACCCTGAGGACCAGAAAGCTGCTTTGAGGAGAGGGGCTCTGCTTCGTCCCTTTGTAAAGTTCTTTCCCCTTCCCTGGTACATACTTACGTGGCCTTTACTGGTTGCTGGGCCTGTTCTAATCACTATATGTATAAAGTCTCTAGTCCCTGTGAGGAAGGTGCTATTATTTTACAGATGAAGAAACTGAGGCACAGAGAGGGGAGGTAACTTGTCTTAGGTCACAGAGCAAGCAAGAAGCAATGCCAGGATTTCCACCCAGGAAAGTCCAACTCCAGCATCCCTGTTTGTAGTAACCACACTCTGCTGACCCTCAGAGCACATAACAGAAGAAGAGGAAGTTCTTAATTAAGAAATCACATTAAACACCATTTTTTTGAATATCCATGTGAACTACATCTGGCAACCACACAGTTAAAGTGGACTTTTTTCCACTCATTTAATATTCATTTATTGCATGCTGGCTGTACGCCAGGCTCTGTGGTAAGTCAGGAAAAGAACACAAGGATGTGGCCCGTATGAGGTAACATTTATTTTGCTCTCATTAAACAGGCACCCTGGCAGGTCCTAAGGGGTGATGGTGACCATGGCAACTGATGATGGTGACAGCAAATGGGACTTGCTGATATTTAAATGCTTAATGGCCACATACCGTGCTGAGAACCATTACATTTCAGTTTTGCTATATCTTGTGAGACAAATATTTTACACTTCTGCCCATTTTACAGTTGAGGAAACTGACAGCCAAGGACACGTCAGAAGCCATGTGCGTGCATGTTCAGTTGCTCAGTCATGTTCGACTCTTTTGACTCCATGGACTGTAGCCCACCAGGCTCTGTTGTCAATAGGATTCTGCAGGCAGGAATACTGGAGTGGGTTGCCATTTCTTTTTCCAGGGGATCTTCCCAACCCAGGGATCAAACCCAAGTCTCCCTCATCTCCTGCATTGGTAGGCAGATTCTTTATCACTGGGCCACCTGGGAAGCCTGTCAAAAGCCATACAGCCTGTCAAAGCTCATCCAGGAAACTCTGACAACATTCTATCTACAAAGGCAGGAGAGTTAGACGCTGGGGTTTCTCTCTACCACCTTCTGACGACAGCCAGGCAGTTCTATCTTTGTTCCAACTCAATCCGGAATGTTTACATCTCAGCTTTCAGGAGATCTTTTGTGTTGTCTATCTAACACTCCTTGAATATAGATATAGTGAGCGGAGGCCCAAAAACCAAAAGAAAAAAGACTTTTCCAAGCATTTTTGTAAGAAACATGAATCATTAGCATTCTGAAGAAGCCTACAGTAAGCATAGATGTGCATGATATTCACTGAGTTCAACACACGGTGCCAATGAGACCAGAAACTCATAACGTGCTCAGTAGGGAGCTTCAAACCAAAGCAAGGACCTCTTCTTACCCGGCTTTGTAATTAGAGCCTCCTATGGGAAACAGTAGGAATAAAACTTTGAACTTGGAATTATTAAAGTTACCTTTGAAATGAAGTGTTACTATCAAATAGAGGGATAAAATTTTAAACAAATATGCTATAACTTATACAACTCTTTGAATGTTTTTTCTTTAAAGATATTACTGCAGAAGATTATTCTCTTGTTCACCAAATAGTGTTATAACTTAAAAGTATATTGGTAACTATTTTTAGAGGGTTTTTTTTCGGGTTTAACCTAGGAAATACACACATAATGCAACCGTGTGTGTGTGTGTGTGTGTGTGTAGGGAGTGTAACTATGCAGCCCATATTTCTGGTTCAATTCAATCACTTGCTCTATTGAGTATGTTTGGTTCCAAATGACTCTATGCTCTTTCTAAAAATAAATGTCACCTGCCGCAGACATTGTAATCACTTAGGAGGGCCAAAATAATATGCTTGGAGCACCACAGGGCAACTCAAAAAAAACAGTACTCCAAAATGACTTGAGGAATCACTTCATCAGTTTTGATTCATTCACTCAAGGTGAACGCTTTGAGAATAAATATACTCAAATGTTTGGTTTTTCTTAAGTACTTTTATTCCACTACTTTCAAAAAGATCTGAAGCATTTGTTGATAATTTAAATTGTAGTTTATCCTGGCATTTCATTGACTTAATTTCTGGGAAATGCTTGCTTTTGCTCAAATGAGAAGGAAAAAGATGAAGTTTTATATTGAAGAGTATCAAAAGGAAATACTCGGAGAAAAAAGATCATTAAAAAATCATTCATTTAAGGGACTTCCCTGGCGGTCCAGTGGTTAAGACATGCACTTCCATTGCAGGGGGTGTGGGTTCAATCCCCTGGTTAGGGAACTAAGATCCCTCACGCCATGCAGCACAACCAAAAGATAGAAAATAAAATAAAATAATGTTCATTTAAATATGAATTGAATATACTAAAGTAATATATAAAAAGACATGATAAATGGAGTAAGGGGAAATTATTTTAAATCCTTGCCTTGACGAATAAAACAAAATAGAGACAAATGAAGGCATGAAATATAAATAGACTATAATTACAATAACAAGCGTTGGAGAAATGGAAACATTGCTGATGAGATGTGAAATAGCGCAACCACTTTGGAAAATGGTTGTTTCTTTAGAAGTTAAGCATAAATTTACCAGCTGACCCAGTCATTCCGCTCATAGGTATCTATTCAAGGGAAATAAAAACATAGGTGCAAAGACTTGTATATGAACGTTCATAGCAGATGTTTCGTAACAGTTGAAAAGTAGAAACAACCCAAATGTCCATCAAAGGATGAACGGATAAATAAAATGTGGTATGCCCATCAATGGACTTATTATTCAACCATAATAGGGAACAAAATACTGATATGTGCTACAACATGGCTAAACTCTGAAAACAGACCAAGTAAAAGGAGCCAGTCATTTATACAATTTATACAATTATACACCACACAATGTATAATTCCGTTTACATGAGATGTTGACTATAAGGCAATTCATAGAGGCAAAAATAGACCGTGCTTGCCCAGGACTAGGGGCAGGAATGAGCAGTGACTGCAAATGGGCATGAAGTTTCCATTGGGTGATAGAAATGTTCCAAATTTAGATTCCAATGAGGTTTGAAGAACTCTGTAAAACTGCTAAAAGTCACTGAATTGTACACTTAAGAAATAAATTTGTGATATATAAACTATACCTCAATAACATTATTGAGAATAAATACTATAATTAATGACTTTACCTTCTATTTTTGGGTCCCAAGCTTAAATTCAATATAAAAAATAACAAACAGATGATAAATATGATTACATAAAAATGTAGAGATTTTATACATCAAAATAAAAATAGAATGCAAATAATTAACTGATAATAACATTTATCATACATAAGACAAAAATTTATTTATAGTATATAAAACTTTCAGGGACTTCCCTGGTGGCCCAGTGGTTAAGACTCTGTGTTCCCACTGCAGGGGGTCTGGGTTCAATCCCGGGTGGGAGAACTAGCTCCTACATGCCCCAACTAAGAGTTTGCAGGTGCAGTTGAAGATCGTGCACGTGGCAATGAAGACCCAGTGCAGCTAAATAAATACATAAATAAATATTTTTTAAACAATTTCATACAAACCTTTGATAAAAAATGGTGAGATCCCAAAATATAAACGGGTGAAGGGAACAGACTAGTTCATCCTCCCCTTTGAAAAATTAAACTTACTAGTAAACTTACCAAAAAAATGTATTCAATCCTAAGACTAACCAGAAAATGTAAATTTTAAAAACTATGATTTTCACCAATTCAAATAGAATTTTTTAGAAATACCCCATTTTTATTGGAATTACATAATACTGGTCCTATGTAGGGAGAGACAAATCCTCTCGTGTCCTGTTGGACTGAATATAAATGAGGACACTCCTTTAGGAAAACAATTCTGCCATTTGTCTCAGAAGGCTGAAAAATATCTATAGCCTTTGATTAAATAATTCTACTATAATTATATGATACTAGTTTAAGAAAATCATTTAAGATACAGAGAAAAACAATTTTATGTACAAATATGTTCAGGTAAATAGTATTTATAATAATAGATAACAAAAAAACAGCCCAACTGTTCAACAGTAGGAGAATGTTTAAGTAAACTATTCTGGGACTTTCGGTGGTCCAGTGGTTAATAATCTGCCTGCCAATGCAGAGGACATGGGTTCGAGCCCTGGTCCCGGAGGTTTTCACATGCCGCAGGGCAACTAAGCGCCTGTGCCACAACGACTGATGCCTGTGCTCCCTGGAGCCTGTGTCTGCATCAGGAGAAGCCACTGCCATGGGAGGGCCGTGCACCACGACTACAGAGTAGCCCCCGCTGCCACAACTACAGAAAAGCCCGGGCAGCAACAGACCCCTGGTAGCCACAAAGACCCCGTGCAGCCAAAAACAAATGAATTAAAAACAAAAACCAAAAAAAGTTATTCTGCATTCATACAATGCAATGCTATGTACCATTAAAATGTTTATGGAAAACTGATAATAACATGGGAAATATTCTAGTCATCATGTTCAGTGGAAGAAAACCCCAAGAGTATGCAAATTAAGTGAAAAAAAATCACACCAGGATACAGTATCATTTCAATTAGTAAAAAATGTGTGACAAGGAGATTGGAAAGAAATATACTAAAGTGTTAACTGTCACCACGTCTAGGTGAGTGAAATTTCCAAATATGCATTGTAGTAATACTTTTGTGGTTAGAAAACATAACTTACTGCTGTTCTTACAAAGGGAATCTTCAAAGGTAGGTATCCCAGGATACCTCACTGCCTATATTTTGAAAGTCATCAAAACCTTATCTGTCAAAAATTGGTACTGGATTGACTGACCCAATGATTTGATGTGATACATTAAAATTGAATTCAATGGACAGAACACTGCACTATTACTCACATGCCTTTTAAACCAACTTACTGATAGGTTGGCAGCAGTAAGTTATTTTGCAAGAAAAAAGTTAGCAAGTCATTTGCCCAGTGGGGCTATCCACTATTATTCATGACCTATTTGTTGCATCTGATGATGACCCAGCAGAGCAATCTCTATCTACCATACATCAAAAGCAACCATGCAATTAAGTCAATTCAGGCCCAAAGTCAGTCAGTTCAATGAGACAAATAAGGATTTTTCTTTTAAATGTCAGTGGCATCATGTGAAGCAAAATTGACTGACTGACTGAAGATCTCAGTTATCAACTGATTTGCAAAGTATTCTGAGCACGCCAAACTTGCAGCCATTTGGCTTAAAGTACAGCCTGTTTTCAGCAACACTATCTCACCAGAGCCAATAAACATTTTTTTAAATCTACTATAATTATCAAGGTACAAATGTTTCCATGCTGATTGGAAACCACCCTGGGTGCAGCCTAAATGAAGGGTAGGAGCGAAAGGAGACGGCCTCCAGCCTCACCTCGGAGCAGAAATTCTGAGGAAAATGGGTCTTTCAGATCTGACTTCTAAAGAAAAGCAAAAAGAGCAGCTTCTGACAAAAGCTACCCTGCTGACATCAGCCGCAAGCCCCACACCTATTTCCCATTACACGTTTACAAGTGGCTATTACAGCCCTCAACGCTGACAACGGTTTCCTCAGAACTGGAGACCCTCGTGTTGCGATTATTGTTTTTGTTCCTTTCTACCTTCTCTGACTATAAACATTAAGCTAGAAATATCTGTTCTATTAGACCCTCTTAAGAAAACAGGGCACAGCCCCACTCCAAGGTGGACGTAAAGCACTCACCATGGTGAGCTGAGGGATTCAGGGTCTGCTCCCAGCAATTCCATTTACAGTAGGACCTTGGGCAAGTCACTCCCCTGGGTTGCTATGCAGGGCCTGAAAAACAGCAGGTTTGATGAGTTCCAGATTCAGTACTACTATCAGCCAGGTCATCTGAAATGCAAAAGAAAATAAAGAAATAATTGGTAGAAATGCCTAACTAAGCTCAAAAGAAAGTAAGGGAAATCCTCTGAGGACCCCTCCTCCAAATGAAGTAAGAGAAGGAACTCAGAATTTTTAAACAGCGGTGAAGCCAAAGCTGCCTCGGGTTGTATTCTGATATTCACTCATCATAAAGATGAATGTGGCCTTGGGCCCTTGAAAAATATCAAGTCAAAAGGCAGATGCTTCCTTCCGCCACCCCACTTCCATGAATTAAGTTAGATCTCCAAAGGGCTACCAACACTTTTAGGAAAAGGGTGAATGACAACAATAAAAACAAGAATAAAACTGCTGCATGAAGGCAAAACTATGGCTATGGGTCAAAGGGAAAGTGGTTTCCCCTGAGAACTTGTCACTTAAAGCCAACCTGTACTCACTCATTTATTCAATAAATATTTCTTGAACGCTACGTGCCAGGCTGTGAGCTAGATATTGGAGATAGAGCAATGAACAAAACAGATAAGCCCTGCCTTGAAAGAGATTATATTCCAATAGTGGGAGACAGACGATAAACAAACATGCAGATCAGACAGTGACAAATGCTAGAAGAAAAATAAATAAGGGGAAGGAGGCTAATGAGTAACTAAATAGGGGAGAAATCTTGTCTAGTTGGGTGAAGAAAGTACCCTGAGAAATGTAACACCTAAGTAAGACCTGAAAGGAGTGAGGGAGTGATCCATGCAGACATTAAAGCAAAGTGCTCTCTAAGCAGAAGGACCCAAAAATGTAAAAGCCCCTAAGCCAGGCCTGAGGAAGACAGAGGTGGGGATTGGGGCAGAGTAAGCAAATGAAGAGTGTAGAAGATGGGGGTGGGGGGCATGGAGAGAGATGGCACAGGGGCCAGGTGACAGAGATGCGTGAGGGCGAACTGGTGACTTGGAAATTATTCAAAAAAGCTGGAAAGACACTGAGGGGTGAGTTAACATGTAGAACGCTCACCAGAATGCTGTGTGGAGAGCATACCATAGAAAGGCAAATCTAGAAGCTGGAGCGCCAATTAACACAACAGGTCAAGCGAGAGGCGATGATGACCTAGACAACTTGGAGCCATGGTTTGAATGTTTGTGCTCCTCCAAAATTCATATGTTGAAATCCTGATCCCCAAACCTGATGGCATTATAAGATGACACCTTTGGGAGTTTCTTAGATCATGAGGGCAGTCTCCACAAATGGAATTAGTGTTCTTATCAAAGAGACCCCACAGAGCTCCCCCAGCTCCTTCTACCAAGTGAGGACACAGGCAGAGGATGCCAGCTATGGGCCAGATGAGGGCTGGTTCTCCAGAAAGCAACCAGGCTGGCGCCTTGGTCTTGGTCTTCAGCCTCCAGAACTGTCAGAACAAATCTCTGCTGTTTATAAGCCACTCAGTCTGTGGAATTTTGTTGTAGCAGCCTGAGCAGAATAGAAGACTTGGTGTAATGAAGATGGCAAAAATGGCCAGACTCTGGAAAGGAAAGGATTTCCATATTGATTGAAAGTGGGTTGTGAGAGAAAGGTTCAAACATGTGGCCTGGTTAACAATAAGCAAATAACAAGCCCTAGCACCCAGATTGTTACTTTAAACATGAATATCATTTCCCAGAATTCTGGAGAAATGGCTGATTCCAAGTCTGTGATATAAAATGTATAAAAAAGAATCTAGCACTTCTTGTCACACCAGAAAATTAAGAAGCATTTGGAAAATATTACAGATGGGTCAAAAGGATGTACAAGCCAACTTAAATAGGCTCCCAATAGCCAAAGGTGGAACAATTAGGCATCAATAGATTTAATAGCTGCAATGGATTAAAATATCAAATATATTTTAAATGCAATAATAAATTTCAAAATTCATTGGTCATATCTAGAGGACACAGGGTATCAATGTGTCCCTTCGAAAACTAGTAAATAAAAGGACCAAATCAAGCAAACTGAATCTACTTACAAAACTGTATCTTGGGATGCCAATTGTTGATGAGGAGAAGGCTTTCTTTATAGAAGTATCCTAACTAATAAATGAAGTGGGAGCAATAGAATTTTAATACTTCAACACCATAATTAAATAATAAATCTAGGTAATAATCATGAATGGCTGTTGTTAACATCATTTTAAAAAAACCAGGTAACTGGATATTATTAATATATGCTCTCTGATGGATGGAAGTACAATACACTGCCTGATCCATTCTTGTCAAAAAAAATTAAAGCTAAATGTGAGCAGCTCTCTAGATCTTACCTCCAATTTACAGGAAACAGAGGCTTCTGTGAATCATGCTGATTGACATGT
The DNA here is from genome assembly GCF_019923935.1 of Bubalus bubalis. Lineage (NCBI taxonomy): Eukaryota > Metazoa > Chordata > Mammalia > Artiodactyla > Bovidae > Bubalus > Bubalus bubalis. Next base: position 30,834,057 of record NC_059164.1, read on the forward strand.
TGGAATGCAATCAGCAAAAACCAGACTGCAGAAACTATACAGAATAAATGACCTGATTTCTCCAACAAAGACACTGTAAAGAACAAGATGAGAGACAGAGAGGAAATCTATATCCCAAGAAAGACTCCAGAGTTATATCAAACAATTGTAATCTATGAGTCTTATTTGAGTATGGATTTGAAACAAATAAATGCAATTATAATTTCTGGCATACTCAGGGAAAAAAATGTTTTAATCTGCCAATACCAAGAGTAAGCAAGATTGTGGTTTAATGAAAACCCTTCTACACTGCTTGTGGGAGTACAAACTGACACAAATACTTACTAGGCATCAACTAGGGCACTCGAGGATGTGCATGCCCTACAGATGAGCCAGCTACTCCTAGATTTATACCCTGGAGAAACTCTGGCCTGTGGGCACCGAGAGACAGTATGGGAGTGGACACAGTAAAGTTAAACAGTAAGAACCCCCTGCCCAATGTCCATTCACAGTAGCAAAACTAAAGTACAGTATATTCATAAGAAGAGATATCACAGATCAGTGAAAACTGAGTCAACAGTTAGCTGCATCAACATGGATAAATTTCACATCACATTGCATAATTTAGAATACTACATACAGAATAATACCATGTATATGAAGTTCAAAAGCTTATCAATATAAACAATGTATTGAGATTTTAAGTGTGTTTGATGGGCTTAAAAGGCCTGACACAGGCTGGACAGGTCTATAGGCAATAAAACCACACAAATGAGAGGGTGTGAGGTTCTGGATTAGGGAAGTGACACACAGCACTTTCAGGTACCACTTCTCAAACTGGCTGTGGCTCAAACCACTTCTCACATTCATATGTGAATTTGTTGTATTATTCTTTATACCATATACACATATTTAAATTACCTTATGTGTAGACAACATTTCAAATTTTTATATAGAGGGTGAACCAAATGACTAAAACCCTTCCCAACACACTTAAAATTCAACTCATGTGATGTCTCATTTCCCTCATCTTCCTCTTGGGAAAAATAATAGCAACTATCTCAAAGGATATGGTAAAGATTAAATGAGTTAATGCATATAAAGTGCTTGGATTAAAAGCATAGGGGAAAAAAGAAAAAGATTTAGGACTAGTAATGAATATATAAATGCTCCATTATTTATAAAGAAAGGGTGACTCCAAAATTCATAAATCTGAATAAAGTGTGCATGAACCTTCTGGATGTGTTTGAAGAGATGATCTGTGTGCACCAGTGCCATACAACTTTAATACACTAATAATATCAATTATGTCCAATTAAATCCTATCATCTCTTTAACACCTAAATAAATAAATAAATAAAGTGCTGGGATGAGAGCCAGACATATATAAAGACACATTAAGTGCTCAATAAATATAACTCTAACTATTACCATCAGCCTCCTATTCACCAACAGAACTGCCAAGAGAACGCATCTTTCATCTTAAAATGGAGACGAATTATTAAAATCCCAAACAAAGGAAGATGCGGTGGAAGAATATTTTGTATTGCTGCCTGCAGCAGCCAAGCAAGGGCCAGCCAGGGAAGCCCTCCTCATCCTTTCTCTGCCCCTGGCTGGCCTGACGGAAACCACAGGATGGGTCCAAAGGCTTACTCCCTGAAGAGTCATGACGGGTCATGCTGAGAACGCAACTGGCCAAATATTCTCAAGAAACCTGGAGACAGTCATGTCCTCCTGCTTAAAGGTAATGACCTCATTTAAAACCGTCTGTGCAGCCTGCCCCAGGCCTTTTAAGCCAGTCAGACAGACACACTCACCACCGTGCCTGGGCATTCCCCATCACTCCTGACCTATACTTTACTCAGTCTTGTCTGTACTGAACATGAACCCTTGACTCCATGATTCCAGCTGGCCCCAGGCGTTCTGGACTTGGTCCTATTCTTACCCTCCCTCTCATGCATGCTACAGTTTTTGCTAGCAAACTACAGCTTGTCTGGCCCTGCGGTGCTTCCCCTTCTGCAATGCACTGACTAGAAGAATATTCTCTGGTTCCAGGCCCAACACTAGTGGCTTTGATAAGATGCTTTTGGTTGCAGGTAACAGAAACCCCAAGTTGACGTAAGCACTAAAAAGATGGTACTGGCTGAGTGATTAACATGTAGTCATAGGGTGAGTTTTGGGGGCCAAATCATGGCACCAGAGTCACAGTTTCTTCTCATCCTGTCTCCAGCAGTACCTGCTTCATTCTTAAAGCTGACTGTCTGCATGTTTGCAAACTGGCTGGAAGCAGCTATAGGGGTTATGTGTTCCCTTGTTTATGTCTAGCAGAAAGAGAAAACTCTCTCCCAGTAGCTCTCTTAAAAATGAAGCATCTTCTTTTTTAAAAGTCTCTAGAGAAAAAAATTTTGGCTCATTGGCCTAAATTGGGTGGTGTGTCCTGAACTAGGCACTGTGACCAGGGGTGGATCTTCTGGCTGGAGATTAGCTGACAGAGTCCGAGGAGATGTGTTTGGGGGTGGAGGCTCCTCTCCCAGAGCACAGGGGCTGCTGGAGGAGGCATGATGCCTGGGCCCTGCTTCACTCTCTGCTCTGCTCTGCGCCCTCGGGGCACCCCCTTCACAATGCACCACCCCAGCTGTCCTGCTCCCTGGCTTCTAGTTGGATTTGACCCCAGAACACCAGCGGAAGATCTGAAGGTGGGAGGCGAACAGGGCAGGAGTGACTGTCCCCCCAGCTCGCTCCCTGCTGTGCTGCGGTTCTAACAGAGGCTGTGCTCCTCTGGAGGGACATCCCCTGGAGGGCGCCTCCCACCCTTCCAGCTCTAGCCGCTCCCTCCCTCACCCCCAGCCCCCCGGTGGTAACAGCTCCCACTGTTACCTGCCTCCTAGTGCTCCCCTGCCCCCGGCCCACCCCATCTGTAAGCAGCCCTTCCACTAAACCCTGGAGTGCGGTCATGTGTTTCCTTCCCTGGCCTTGGCTACCACAGCATCTGAGTGAAGACTGGGAAAACACTCCCAGGAGGAAGGGAGGACTGAACCACAAACACCCACAGCTCTTGCCCCCCTCCCCCACCCCACTAATGGGAAGCAGGAAACTGTCCCTCATGATCTCTAGCCGACAATTCACTATTCTAGCTTGTTACTCGCTATGGATTACATATGATATGAACAATACTTGCATACACACAATGGGAGTTTTGTCTCTTTCTAGAGAAATGCTCTCTAACTCCCTGAATGCTAAGGACTTTGGGTTGCTTCATGGGCTCAGACAGAAAAGTGCTTAAACCGTCAGACCTGCTGTTTCTGCCAACAAACGCCGTCGGATGGCTCAGAGCACACGTCAGTGATCAACCAGGGATGAAAGACAGAAAAACAGGAGCAGCGGGAGCGAAGGGAGCCTCAGAATAGAGAAAGACCCAAACGAGTTATTTCTGGTGTGGACAAGTCAAGCACAGGTGAGGCTGAGCCAGTGAGAGGGAGAGGGGCACCAGTTGTGGGGATCTGGGGTCTGTTATGCAGGATTCCTACTGAGTAGAGAAGGTGTCCAGATACAAGAGGGAGTACAGCAAAAGATGGGCTCAGGGCTGTGGAGAAATCTCATTCCCAAAAGTCACCCACCCCTACCCCTTCAGGAAGAGTGAGCCCTTAGAACTGGCCTAACTGGTTGTCAACTGAGACAAATTGAAAAGGAAACACTTCTGGGCTTTGTCATGGTGAATGTAGGTCTATATGCACGTATGTGTGTGTGTGTCTGTGTGTGTGTGTGACAGAGAGAGAAAGAGACAGACAGAGAGACAGATTCCCCACCACCCATTAAATTCTCCTCTCCCCTCTCATCTCCTCTGTCGCAGTGTGAGCGTGCTTTCCTGGGGGAGCCCACCTCCGTTCACTGGCCCGCATCCTGACAGCTGGGGAAGGACACATATACACACAGGGCCCTACACCTGGCATCCCACCCCACAACAGCTGTTCCGACCACGTAAGAAGCATGGGGGTCACTGGTCATTCTCCAAAGAGCCAAGGACGCAGAGATAATTGTATCAAAGGGATCCAACTTCCTGGATGACCTCACTCCACAGATCTGCAGAGAACAGATAAGCATCACAGGGACCTGGCAGTGGCCCCTCCAGGGAAGGAAAGGGCTAGGAAGCTGACTTTCCACAGTCTGTGCTGCCTTCCTTGACCCAGGGACAGGCCACCTGCAGCCTCCAAAGTCAGGATGCCCCATGTCAGTTCCTGCCAACTCCACAAGAAAGGCAACTAGGGCCATGCCACCCCCAGAGTAAGGCCTCCACTGACCCCACATGGGCCCCCTGGGAGCCTTTCCTTCTGTGTCCCCCCAACAGAGATTTCTCATATTTTCATTCAAATGAATCTGTATTTCATTTCTGAACTTTTTCTTTCTTTCATGTTCTCAGAATATACAGCATAAAAAAAAAGAATAGGTTAAAAAAAAGGTATATTTCAGAACATAATTTGTGAGCCTAATAGTTATAATCAGCAATAGAGGAAATGAAATGATGTTTCCAAGCATTTATTTAGTCATTATCCCGATATTTTTTTTGAGTCCTTTCTGCACCAAACACAAATTCAAGCCTGGGAGATGGAAAGCTAACACACGTCCCCTGTTCTGGAAGAACTCACAGCTCACAGATTTGTTGGAAGTCATGCTATGCTATGCTAAGTCGCTTCAGTCGTGTCCGACTCTGTGCGACCCCATAGATGGCAGCCCACCAGGCTCTGCCGTCCCTGGGATTCTCCAGGCAAGAGCACTGGAGTGGGTTGCCATTTCCTTCTCCAGTGCATGGAAGTGAAAAGTAAAAGTGAAGTCGCTCAGTCATGTCTGACTCTTTGCAACCCCATGGACTGAAGCCTACCAGGCTCCTCCGTCCATGGGATTTTCCAGGCAAGAATACTGGAGTGGGGTGCCACTGCCTTCTCCAATTCATAGACACTTAAACAAAGGGCTATTTAAATGCTCCAAAGTCATTTTATCCCTAGGAATCCTAATATTATATTAATTTTATATTAATTAATTAATATTATATTAATAATTATATATTATACTAATATTATATTAAATTATAAATCAGCCAGAGGAAGAATCAGTTATCAAAGCTTTGTTTTATAGTGCTCAGCGCTGGCCCAGGATTTGTTAATTAACCCAATACTCCTGCCTACAATCGACTGCCTTGTAGTTTCTGGAAGGATGCAAAGATTCTAAATCCTTGCTAATAGGGTAGCTGCTCACCACCTGTGGCTACTGAGCTCTTGAAATGTGACTAGTGTGACTGAGGAACAGAAATTTAAATTTTATCTAATTTTATCTAATTTTAATTAATTTAAATAGTCACCTGTGGCTGGCAATTTCCAATCTGCATATCACAGTTCCAGAATTCTAGTCCTATTTAGATCTGACTAGATTTACCAAAAGCAGTGAAGATTAATCACTCGAGACTAAAATCAAGTAACCCACCAATGGGCCTGGTCAACAAGGTATTAATAAATCAACTGTCTGCCCACCTGGACTCATCCGACCTTGAACGTCTAGAAGAAAATGAACCTGTTACTCAGTTGGAGCAGAAAAGGAGGTAGGAAGTGTAACCATGAAGCAAGGTTAAGCACTAAAACAGAAGCCCCAGGCACAAAGAACCAAAGGGAAGTCTTCAGGGGTGAATGGGGGGAGCTGCGGAACAACACCAAGCAGCTGAGTGTAAAAAAGCAGAACTAAAGCAGGTTCAAACTCAAGTCAAAGTTCTAAAAAATTGCGATATTAATCAACAGAATGCAATCCAAAACCCATTCACTGACAACCTCCTTCCATCAAGAAATGTCTTTCTGAACATTTCTTGTGTGCTCAGCACCAAGCAGGAATTATTAAGAAATCTACAGCAACATCAATCTCTGCCTTAAAGAAGTTGAGATTTTTGCATGAAAAGACCAAACTCACACATACAACAGTGAGAAAACTATACAAGACAGTATCCAGTAAAGCACTGGAAGTATTTAACTTAGCCACAGTTACAACTGTGGGCTTTCCTGCTGGCTCAGAAGGGAAAGAATCTGCCTGCAATGCAGGAGACACGGATTCAATCCCCGGGTTGGGAAACCCCCTTGGGGAAAGGAATGGCTACCCACTCTACTATTTTTGCCTGGAAAATTCCATAGACAGAGGAGCCTGGAGTGCTACATACAGTCCATGGGGTCGCAAAGAGTCAGACACGACTGAGTGACTAACACACACACACACACGGTAAGCACGGGTAAGGAAGTGGAGAGGAAGGGAGAGGTGAGTGAAGACTGCAGTCACCAGTCTTTATGGGCAACGGGAGTTTCACGGTGGGCTCTCTGCAACTCTCAGGACTTAATTAAAGTTAGCCTGGCCTCCCAGGCCTGTTACAACCTGCCCTCCACCCACCTTCAGCAGCATCCTCATCAGACAACCCCACCCCAGTTTTTGCCAACATGAAGTCCTTTCCCAATTTGCTCGCCATCTCTAACGCTGAGCCACTGTATACGCAGAACCACTGGTGGACCTACCGGGCCCCCCAGTGCTGGAGTCACAGACCTCTGCTTGCATCCCAGCCTCTCCAAGTCCTAGCTGGGGGACCTCAGCCAAATTCCTTAACCCCCTCTAAGCCCTGATTTCCCCACATGTAAAATGAGAGTTGGAGAAGGAAATGACAACCCACTCCAGTATTTCCGCTGGGAGAATCTCATGGACAGAGGAGCCTGGCAATCCATAGGGTAGCTAACAGTTGGACACAACTGAGTGACTGAACAACAGCAGCAACAAAATCAGAGTAATATGGCCCACCCATTGGGTTTTTGTGATAACTGAGATAAATAAAACCCTTGCAAACAACTTTAAAAAAAACCCTGCTTTTCATACATTGACTGACAATTTTCAACCTATCTTAAGATTCTGCTCAGGTATTTCTTGACCGCCCTTGCTGTTGGGGGTTTTTCACAAAGGGATGCTATGATGATAGCACCCGTAGCCAGTGAGCTAACATATCCCAGTTCACCCAAAGAGTCCCAGTTCATGCTTGGTGCCCCGTGTAGTTTTTGGCATTTGTCCTAGATGCTCTATTTTTCTGTAAACTACTGTTGGTGATGGCTGCATTAAAACATGTTGGGGAGGATGCGTCTCTAGTGGCACTCGTGGTGAATGATCCTCCTGCCGATTTCAGGAGATGCAAGAGACAAGTGGGTTTGATCTCTGGGTTGGGAAGATCCCCTGGAAGAGAAAACGGCAACCCACTCCAGTGGGTTGCTGGGATATACCCTGGCAGCTACAGTCCATGGAGTTGCAAAGAGTCACAGACATGACTGAGTGACGGAGCACACAGGCACGTGTTGGGGAGGGAGAGTTTGGTGGGTGTCCACTTTGTCTTTCCAACTTCCTGCAAGGACGTACGGTCCACAGGCAGTAAATAGGGTTCTTACTTTAATACATGCTGAGACCTGAAAGATGATCAGCCATAAATTGTCTCTTTTCCTGAGCTTTCCTAGATGAAAACAGGAACAGGTGAAAACTAACATCTCCTTTTCAAGGCCAGCACACGGGGCACACTTGCTGATAAAATGAAGCATGTAGATAACTCCTCCTGGTCTTGGAAGCTGGGGGTGAACTGTTGGGCGCCACAGCTCCCGCCGGCCATCTGGTGCAGCCACGAGGTGTGTGCTGGCCAGTGCAGGGCCCTGAAAGACGCACGAAGCCACCAGGCCTGCCGTCAGTGCAGTCTCTGGAAAAGAAGAGAAATAAATATGTTAGGCTCTTGTGAGAAACACACAGGAATTAGAGACTGAGCAGTGCTACAGTCAAGAGTACAACAAGTAATCTGAATATTCTTGCCGTAGAGGGATTTTCCTTTAAATATGGATAAAATTACAACTATTTATTTTACTATTTGGTAACACTTTACAAAATTTGGCAATAAATGTTTTCAGCAGCAATCAACAAAAAATGTGCATGTTAAATTTAAGTACTGAATTTTCATGTATCAAGAGAACTGATGAATATGCAACTTATACAATATCATTGATAATATTTACTACCCACCACCATAATAAACTTTGGAAAATTCTTCAAGAGATGGGAATACCAGACCACCTGACCTGCCTCTTGAGAAACCTATATGCAGGTCAGGAACAACAGTTAGAACTGGACATGGAAAAACAGACTGGTTCCAAATAGGAAAAGGAGTACATCAAGGTTGTATATTGTCACCCTGCTTATTTAACTTATATGCAATGGCACCCCACTCCAGTACTCTTGCCTGGAAAATCCCATGGATGGAGGAGCCTGGTGGGCTACAGTCCATGGGGTCACTAAGAGTCGGACACGACTGAGTGACTTCACTTTCACTTTTCACTTTCATGCATTGGAGAAGGAAATGGCAACCCACTCCAGTGTTCTTGCCTGGAGAATCCCAGGGATGGGGGAGCCTGGTGGGCTGCTGTCTATGGGGTCGCAGAGAGTCGGACACGACTGAAGCGACTTAGCAGCAGCAGCAGCAGCAGCAGCAGAGTACATCATGAGAAACACTGGGCTGGAAGAAGCACAAGCTGGAATCAAAATTGTCGGGAGAAATATCAATAACCTCAGATATGCAGATGACACCACCCTTACGGCAGAAAGTGAAGAGGAACTCAAAAGCCTCTTGATGACAGTGAAAGAGGAGAGTGAAAAAGTTGGCTTAAAGCTCAACATTCAGAAAACAAAGATCATGGCATCTGGTCCCATCACTTCATGGCAAATAGATGGGGTAACAGTGGCAGACTTTATTTTTGGGGGCTCCAAAATCACTGCAGATGGTGATTGCAGCCATGAAATTAAAAGACGCTTACTCCTTGGAAGAAAAGTTATGACCGACCTAGATAGCATATTAAAAAACAGAGACATTACTCTGCCAAAAAAGGTCCCTCTAGTCAAGGCTATAGTTTTTCCAGTGGTCATGTATGGATGTAAGAGTTGGACTGTGAAGAAAGCTGAGCGCCAAAGAATTGATGCTTTTGAACTGTGGTGTTGGAGAAGACTCTTGAGAGTCCCTTGGACTGCAAGGAGATCCAACCAGTCCATCCTAAAGGAGATCAGTCCTGGGTGTTCATTGGAAGGACTGAGGCTAAAGCTGAAACTCCAATACTTTGGCCACCTCATGCGAAGAGTTGACTCATTGGAAAAGACTCTGATGCTGGGAGGGATTGGGGGCAGGAGGAGAAGGGGACGACAGAGGATGAGATGGCTGGATGGCCTCACCGACTCGAAGGACGTGAGTTTGAATGAACTCCGGGAGTTGGTGATGGACAGGGAAGCCTGGTGTGCTGCAATTCATGGGGTTGCAAAGAGTCGGACAGGACTGAGCGACTGAACTGAACTGAACCAAACCAGATCCCAGTAACATCATGGGCCACACAAAAACCAAATACAAGTCTACTGAAGAAGTTCCAGCCTCTACTTTAAAAGTTAGAACTATTTTAGGAAGGCTGTGCTCCCAAACAATAATTTCACAAGAGCAGCTGCAGAAGGTGTGTTTACCAGTGAAGCATGAGTTTTCATTTAGATCAAACTACTCTTCTCAATTAACTTTGCCCATTTTTATTCCAAGTCTGTACAAGCAAAAAGTGAACCAACAGCTGTGTGTGTGTTGGTGACATTAGTAAAAGAATTGCCAAACAGTTGCACAAAACCCTTTTCATATTAGAGTCTTCAGATACTTCAAATGGAAAATCAGTGAATTCCAACTCTGATGTGATTTTTTCCCCCCCATACAGTTCATGAAATCAAAGTAAAACTGTCTGCAGTTTATTTTCAGGTAAAACAGCTGACGTTGTTTTACTGTTATAAATTCAGTTCAAAAGTTTGACTGAAGATCAGATGTGTTTTATAGTAATAATAAGAATACAAATTTAAGGAAAGCTTGCTGCTGCTAAGTCACTTCAGTCCTGTCCGACTCTGTGCGACCCCATAGACGGCAGCCCACCAGGCTCCCTCGTCCCTGGGATTCTCCAGGCAAGAACACTGGAGTGGGTTGCCATTTCCTTCTCCAATGCATAAAAGTGAAGAGTGAAAGTGAGGTTTGTGGAAAAATAATGTTCTTAACAAATTAAGAAAGCTGCAGAGCAGAATGTACTTGGAAAATTGTACTCGAGCACAATCCATGATGGTCTCCAAAGAACTGTGATATTCCACCAAAGGAAATAGAAACTGTGGTTGTCGAAAATTACAAATGTTTCTATATGTAAACAAAGTAACCAAAGTACAAAATTCTTCTGATAGAGCTTATATTAAGCATCCAGTCACTCCTCTCAAAACGAAGCCCTTGCATCAACAATAACAATAAAAACGTCAGCTCGGCAGTGCACGTTTTTTCACGTTCTCTGTTGCCCATGGGGAAGCTGATTTCAGAAATGTTTGAGCCTTTGAATAACTATTTTGTAAATCAACCTATGTGCCCTAGAAAACTAGAGAATTATTTTGGAATAGTTCATTAAATGCAGGTTGCATTTTAATGAAAATCAATTGGAATATTTTAATAAATTATTCAATAAATGGAGCACAATAAAATTCAGGTTGTAAAGCTCTTTATGAATTATAATGATCTAAAACAAGCTTACCCAGGGACACATTCAAACTGTCTCTACCAAAGCAAGGAAAGAAATGAAGAAATTAAAGTGTGGAGCTCAGAGGTATATAATACCTTGACTTGTAGGAAGGATCTTTTGACGAAGCTCTTATTTTTAATTGGATCAATTTATATTCTTTATTGAAGTGGAATGTAATTGCAAAGGCCTGCAATTTTACAACATCTAACTTTAGTGAAATATTCAAAAGCATCATAAATAGTGAGAAATTATTTGACAATTTGTGCCTGGTAAAAGTATTCATTGAATAAAGGTGCTCTGAATGGGGGAAGTTATTTTGGCTGAAATATTAACACAGTCCAATTTGAAAACATTAGAATCAATCAAACATTAGAACCTCTATTTAGCTGCATTAGCTCTGAGCTTACTAAATAATTCAGCAACTCCAGAGAGAGTATTTTCTCAGTTAAAAATACTTGGGTTCACAGAGAAAGGTCAGTTTCAAGTTTACTAATCATGTAATGCAACTGAAAATGATACAATGGTAAATTTTAGTTTAAAAATTAAAAATAAAAAGACTGAAACAAATACATTCTTCAACAGTGTCAGGAACTTACCTCAATGCAAACAAATATGACTGAAAATTGATTAAAGTTGTGAATGTGTATTTATAGACAATAATGCACAGTATTACAGGCATAGGGACTTCCCTGGTGGTTCGGGGCAGGGCTCGATTCCTGGTCAGGGAACAAGACTCCTCATGCCACAGCTACGATCGGGTGCAGCCAAATAAATAAATAAAAATATTTAGAAAACCCAGTATTATAGGCATAACTCAGAAATATTGCAGGTTTGGTTCCTGACCACCTCAACAAAGCATATATCACAGGAAAGCAAGTCATACTAATTTTTTGGTTTCCCAGTTCATGTAAAAGTATGTTTACACTCTACTGTGTCTATTAAGTGGGTAAGAGCAATGTATCTAAAAAATAACACATATACCTTAATTCAAAAAGAATTTATTGCTAAAAAAAAGAAAAATGCTATCACCTAAACCTTCAGCAAGTAATAATCTTTTTGCTGGTGGACGGTCTTGCCTCAGTGTTGGTGGCTGCTGACTGATCAGAGTGATGGTTGGTGAAGGTTGGGGTGGCTGTGGTAATTTCTTCTTTTATTTTGTTTTGTTTTGTTGTTGCTTTTTTGGCAATTTCGTAAAATAAGAGAACAATGAAGTCTGCAGCATCAATTGACTCTTCCTTCTATGAATGTTTTCTCTGTAGCATGCGACACTGTTTGACAGGATCTACCCACAGTAGGACTCCTTTCAAAACTGGAGTCAGTCCTCTCAAACTGCCACTGCTTTAATAACTAAGTTTACCTAATATTCTAAATCCTCTGTTGTCATTTCAACAAAGCATCTTCATTAGGAGTGGTTTACATCTCAAGAAATCACTTTCTTGGCTCATCCATAAGCAGCGACTCCTTATCCATTAAAGTTTTATCACAAGATTGCAGCAATGCAGGCATGTCTTCAGGCTTCTAACTCTAGTTCTCTTGCTATTTTCCTTCACATCTGAAGTTACTTCCTCCTGAGGTCTTGAAACCCCTTCAAGTCATCCATGAGGGTTGGAATTAACTTCTTCCATACTCCTGTTAATATTGATATATCAACCTTTTTCATGAATCACAAATGTTCATAAATGGCATCTAGGATGGTAAAGCCTTTCTAGGAAGTTTTCCCTGTTTTTTGCCCAGATCCATCAGAACCATTGCTATCTATGGCAGCTACAGCATTATGAAATGTGTTTTTTAAATAATAATTACTATTTAATTATTATTTAAAATTATAAAATTACTCCTTTTATGAATATAATATTCATAAAATTATGAAATTACTCCTTGGCCCATGGGCTGCAGAATGAGTATCTTGTTTTAGCAGGCATGAAAACATTAATCTCACTGTACATCGCCAACAGGGCTCTTGGGTGACCAGGTGTGTTGTCACTAAGCAGTACTATTTTGAAAAGAATGTTGTTTTCTGAATGGTAGGTCTCAAGAGTGTCCTTAAAATATTCAGTAAACCATGTTGTAAACAGATGTGCTGTTACCCCAACTTTGTTGTTCCATTTACAGAACACAGGCAGAATAGAGGAACCATAATCTGCGAGGGCCCTGGGATCTTCAGAATGGTGACTGGGCGCTGGCTTCCAACCTGAGCTCTCCAGCTGCATTAACCCGTAACAGGTGAGTCCTGCTGTCCTTTGAAGCTTTGGAGCCAGGCATTGACTTTTCTCAAGCTATGAAAGACTTACTGGGTTATCTTCTTCCAAAATAAGGCTGCTTTGTCTACATCGAAAATCTGTTGTTTAGAGTGGCCGCCCTCGTTAACAATCTTAATGAGATCTCCTGGATAATGTGCAGCAGCTCTTACATCTGCACTTGCTGCTTCTCTTTGCCCTTTGATTTTATGAAGATGGCTTCTTTCCTCAAACCTCATGAACCAACCGTCCACTAGCTTCCAACTTTTCTTCTGCAGCTTCCTCACCTCTCTCAGCCTTCAAAGAATGGACGAGCCTTGTTCTAGATTAGTCTTTGGTTTAAAGGAATGTTGTGGCCGGTAGGATCTTCTATTGTTGTTGTTTAGCCACTAAGTCATGTCCGACTCTTTGTGACCCTATGGACTGTCGCCCGCCAGGTTCCTCTGTTCATGGGATTTCCCATGCAAGAACACTGGAGTGGGTTGCCATTTCCTCCTCCAGGGGATCTTCTCAACCCAGGGATTGAATCTGCATCTCCTACATTGGCAGGTGGGCTTTTTACCACTGAGACACCAGGGAAGCCCCATGATCTTCTATCTAGACCACTAAAACTTTCTCCATATCAGCAATAATGCTGTTTCCCTTTCTTGTCATTTATGTGTTCACTGGAGTAGCACTTTTAGTTTCCTTGAGAAACTCTTCTTTTGTATTCACTTTTTGGCTAACTGGTACAAGAGGCCTGGTTTTCAGCCTATCTTGGCTTTCAACATACCTTCCTCATTAGGTATAATCGTTTCTAGGCTTTTTGGACACACTGTGCCACTTGTGGGATAATAGTTCCCCGACCAGGGATCGAACCAGTGCTCTTGGTAGTGAAAGCCAGGGAATTCCCTCATTTCCAACTTTTTATTTAAAGTGAGAGACATGTGACTCTTCCTTTCACTTGAACACCTAGAGGTCATTGTCGGGTTATTAACTGGCTTAATTTCAAAATTGCCGTGTCTCAGGGAATAGGGAGGCTGAAAGAAGGGGAGAGAGAAGGGGAAATGACTGGTCAGTGAAGCAGTCAGAAAACAGTCAGTATTTATCGGGTTCACGGTCTTACATGGGCAAGGTCCATGGCGCCCCAAACAATTACAATAATAGCATCAAAGATCACTTATCACAGATCATTATAACAAATATAATAAAAATGAAAAGGTTTAAAATACTTCCAGAGTTACCAAAATGCAACACAGAGACACAAAGTGAGCAAATGCTGCTGGAAAAAATGGTGCTGAACAGACTTGCTTGCCACAGCGTTGCCACAAAACTTCATTTTGTGTGGGGGGAAACAAAAAGAAAAGGCAGTATCTGGGAAGCACATTAAAGCACAACAAAGCCATGAAACAAGGTATGCCTGAACTGTATTTTGCTTATATTTTATTAATCTGTATAAAATTATTTACTTAAAAATTTTGGTTTGCACACATGAGCAATGTTCTATCTTTTAAAAGAATTCTATTCATATAATCACTTTCGAACAGCACTCTTTACTGTTGAGCACTATGTTGAAACTAATTTTCTAGTCTATAAATAATTTCAAAAACAATACAGTTTTCATTGTTCTAGTAGCCCCCTAACATAAAAGCATCGCAGACTGGATAAGTTCTAAGTTTCCCAGCCAGAGCTCACACCAGCCTTCGTCCTGTCTGCACCCAGCTCTTTCCACCTCCACCCACACTGCCTTTAGAGCGGGGATTTGATGTTATGGATCCAGAACCCTTTTAATTCCCTTTCCATGTGCCGGGTACATGTAACTCTTTTACTCCTCACGAACCTCTGAGATGGATGTTCTAACTACACTCCTTTACAGATGAGGAAACTGGGGTGGGGAGAGGTGATACTGAATCGGCTATGCTCCCAGGCAGTGGCTGGGCTGGGCTTTGAGTGCAGGCAAGCTGCCTGCAGAGCCCATGGCCATAACTGCAAACTCATGTGACTCTCTCCCAACAACTGTCTGCAGATGAATGAATGAATGAAGAAAGGAAAGGAAAAAGACTGTGGCAGCCACTCTAAGTATGATGGGCAAAGAGACTGCAAAGAGAGGAAGTACCTAACACACCACTTCATACTCACAACACAGTTGAAAGGTCTGGAGTTAGAACCAGCACTTTTCAAGGGAAAGCAATCTACCTTAAGTAAACAGGATTGTTTCCTCAGTGCACCAATGGCCAGGATGCAAGGACTCAACAGAACAAACGGGCTTTTTCCCCTGCTGATAACAAAGACCTCCTCACTTTGGTTGTTTACTCAGACCCTGAGAACCAGACACTGCCTAAAACAAGGATGTTGTCTGCCCTGTGCTGATGGGCTATGGATGTCTGATCCAGCCCCACCAGGCTCCGGCCCGGCCTGCCGCAGGTGCCTACAGGTCAGGAGTAGAGCTCTGAAGAGCTCTTTCTCAAGCGGTGGGACTGGAGGAGGTGGATGGGGTGTCAGAGGCATCAGGAGGACAGCCGAGAGTGGAGTGGAAGAGAGTGCTAGGTTTTCAGTGGCAGGACCTGACAGTGCCCATGATAGAGTTGGAAACGTAGGAGAGAATATTGTCCTGGAAAGGAATACGCTCCAGAGAGGCTTGAGCTTGTTGAGTTTGCGTCATTAGAAACCAGCCAGAGCGAGACTGTGACAATGCTGAGAGAGGCCCACTGTGTCCTAGGCCACCAGGCCTCCCAAGGTGGAGACAGAGGTGATGGAGAGAAAGAAGGTGCAGAGGCGAGGGAGGCAGGGGTGGCCCTGATGCAAGACACACGGGATGAGAGGACACGGCCTGGAGAAGGAAAAGCAATCAGCACCGTCACGCCCGGATCACCTCTGCACCCTTCTCCTGACTGCATAGAGGTGCAGCACCCAGATCCTGCTTCAGGGAAGGCCTTGCAGTCGCTGACCTGCCTCCAGCCAGGGGAGCCACTGGGCCTCACACTCCTGCCTACCACTCCCTTTCCTCTGGCCGTGTCGGATCAGCAGAGTGCTCTGTCCCACCCCACCCTGCTGCCTCCTGTTTTATTTTTCACAGGTGTCCCCTTCCCATAAACTGCACTTTAAATTCCAGTGACTGCTTCTTGCTCTTGCAACTGATACACGTGCCAAACCTCTGAAAATGGCATCCCAGAGAAGATGCTAGTGTCATGCTCTTTGGTTAACTTCGGGAATCTAGGACCAACATCAGTGGTTCATGGATTCACTGATTCAACTAGCTATTCACTTAATGGATTGCTATTAAATGCATGGGCATTAATTAAGCACCCATCATATGCTAGGAGCTGTGCTGAATCCCAGGGGTATAACAATCAACAAGGAAGACAATCTTATTTAGGTGACTCGGAAAATGGAAAAGTCATGAGGAATCCAGAAAGGAGAAGCTCTTACTGAAACTTACAGCCTTATCTGCCACCTGATGAAAAGCATACAAAGTGGTCATCCCACTAGACTGAAGAGATCTTCAGTCCCATGCAGTATAGCTCCAGCTGCAGCCCTGCCCCTTCCACACTGTGCACGTTCGGTCCCCCCCACCAGCACCCAATGAAGAAGAGCAACTGCACACCCCAGAGGACAACAGGAAAGCATCACCAACCTCCACGGTAGTCCGGGGAGGGCGTAGGGAGGCATTTGCCAGCTGCCTTCTCTGCTTTCAGCTCCCTTTCCCTGCCCCAGCCCGCTGCAGCCAAGAGTCAGCAAAACACTTCCAATGACATGAACCAGCATGAATCTAATTCACAGAGTGCCCCCAAAGTCGCCCCAGTTGCACAGCTCTGTCAGAGAGGGAGATGACCAGGAGTCAGCGTCCCAGTGGAAAGTGGGAGGGTGTGTGGGCACCGGCAGGAATGGGATAAGGGGGGTCTCCAGGAGCCCTGGGCTGGCCCAAGAGGCTGTGCCTAGAACACGCTCCCAAGGGGACACTGAGCCCCACCTCCCTGTCTGCGGGATGCTAGGGAAAGCCTGCAGCAAGAAGAGTTCCTGGGGGAGACCAGCCCCTGAGCCTCAGAGGGCCCAGGCTCCTGGGGAGGGAGCTGGAATGCCAACTCTGCCATCCTCATCCAGGACAAAAAGCAAGCCCTCTGGCTTCGCTAGACCTCAGTATCCTCTGCCCTAAAGGAGGGAGTACAGCTGCATCTGCCTCCTTGGGTGACCGGGAGGATTAAATGGATCCCGTCCAGAAAGCGCTCAGCGCTGTGCAGACAACTGGAAAGTGCAAACTAACAGTTGGTTATTATCATTCCCATGTGCCCGGCTCCAGCCCTTACATGGACTTCAACTGCCTCTACCTCTGTCATTCCACTCTGACCCACTTCCTCTTAAAAAAGGAAAACTAAAATATATATTGCCTTCTGCATTCAGGAAGGGTTCCTGAAATTACACCCGTCATAAGGCTTCCAGGTCTCCTGTTTGTAGAGATAGGATGCTTGTCAAGCTCAGGGAGAAAACGGCCCACGAGTCCCTGACTTGGCTACAGAGGGACCCCTGCTCGGTCCATGCACAGTGACCCCAGGCAGGACAATAGGACAGCTCGTGTCTCCTGCAGGAATTCCACCTGTAGCTCCGAGTAATAGGTTTTGATCTCCGGCTCGCTGCCAGTTAGGAAGTGAAACCCCTTCTGGAACACTTGCTGTTTTGTTGGCTTTCCCCTGGAGAGCTAACAATTTCACCTAGAAGCTGTGTGCTGAGAAGCTGTGTGCAGAACACAGCCCCATAAACACTGACAAGGTATTTCACGGGCTCCCTAATCCTCTTCTGCACAAGTGGGGACAGCGGCCCCACCTCCGAAACCCCAAAGTCACCTGAGTAAGCGGGGCTGTCCACCTGGCCCAAGGTAACCACCTCGACCGCTGTGTTACCTCCACCTTCCTTTGTAACTCAAAGGCCTAACTAAACCAAGGATGTGAGAGAAAAAGGGGGATTGTTTCTGCTGACAGGTTTGCGTTAAGAATCTGGAAGAGGATGCTGGTTTCCAGGGCTGGGCATTAGAAGTGGGGGCTGAGGGGGCTTCATGGACCTGCTTGCCCCGATTATTGGCAAGAATGATTGTAAGCCAGTTCTGCAGATGGTGGCAGGGCCTCCCTGTGGTGGGCTTCTCTTGGGCAAACGGCTTCTTTTGGAGCCAGGGAAGAACAATGGGACATCTTTTCCCATGCCCTTAGTTTCTCCCTGTTGGAGATCCCATTGTGTCTGTAACTTCAGGTGTTGGGGGACTAACGTCTGCAACTCTTCAGGGAGGCCAGCTGGGCCCCCTCCACCTAGCCTGCTGACCTTCCCGTCTCGTCAGCAGCAGGCTGGGGTCCTGGGGCAGGAACCAGCCGGCAGAGGAGGCTATAAATACTCTTCTTGGCCGCCGGCTTCCCCCTGGAGCACAGCTGAGGGGCAGGGGTGGGGAAGCACCTGCATCTCCTCAGGCACATCCGCCTGGCCGGGCTTGCAGGCCCTCGACCTCTGAGCACACTTTCCTCCGAGTCTTCCAGCTCTGAGGAAGCCGGCGGTGACCCAGCTTCCCAGCTGAAATCCAAGCTCCCAGCGGCCACCCCCTTTAAACTCCGAGCCTGAGCTGCATTTTCAGTGGGGCTGGTGAAACTGAATAGCTGCAGGTAAAATAAGGAAGGAGCGAAGAAAGGAGAGGAGACTCTTCAAAGGGTGCTTTTCTCCTCCCGATTGCACTTATGTGGGGAAGCGCGAAACAACGCCTCATCAGCCAGGCCTCTCTCCTGCATTTGAGCCTGCTTTTGAGTTCCTAAGTAATTCTGAACTGAAATACTCTGGGCAGGAACTACACGTTGAGAAACAATGCCCTGAGACAGTAGTTCACAAAGAGAGGGCCGCGACCTGCAGCAGCACCAGGAAATTTACTTAAAATGCAGATGCTCAGGCCAACTCCAGGCTTAAA
The DNA here is from genome assembly GCF_019923935.1 of Bubalus bubalis. NCBI lineage: Eukaryota > Metazoa > Chordata > Mammalia > Artiodactyla > Bovidae > Bubalus > Bubalus bubalis. The sequence continues at coordinate 30,852,794 of NC_059164.1, forward strand.
GGATCAGAAACTCTGGAGGTAGGGCCCAGAAATCTGTTTGAACAAAGCACCAGGTGATTCTGAAAGTTGAGAAATACTGCTCTAAGAGCTCTCTTACAAATCAGGAGTGTGAACCCTGGAACAACGGTGATTTTTAACATGCAGCCTAGATTGAGAACTGCCGCTTTGGGTCTATGGGAAGATAAACACTAACATTACCTCCACAGCCCCTGTTGTTTGAGCGTCCACCTTTTTGAGCCAGGGTCAGAGTTAATGGCGTGAAGGGGAAAGAATGCTTTGTTTCAGACCGACACGGACTCATGTCGCGGTGCTGAATTTAACTTCCCCGAACCTCGGTGTTTTCGCCTGTGAAATGGAAGGGACGACGCCCAACCTACAGTGATGCCGTGAGAAACAGCGAGATGAGATCTGGGAAAAGTGCGTGTCTGGCACACTGCAAGAACTGGATCCTTCTCTCTGTTTCTCTGCGATCATGACTTGCCTTAGTTTAATTGGGGTCTGGAATAAGATCTTAATCTTTATAGAAATATGGCTTGAGGGTTTACTCTCTACAGAGCATCAAAAAACGCATTTTAAAATTCATCACTCCCATTAGTGTAAACGTATGAAGAGCTCAGTGAGCAGTCCTCATTTTAAAAGCCGGTGACATCAGTGTAGAAGCAGCTCTAATGCCACTTCACCTGATTCGACTCTGCAGCCACAGGCATGTCCCTTTACTCACCAATGTTTTAGTAACAGACGAAATCTTATGGTTTTATTATTAGGTACTTGGCACAAGCATTTCAATTTCTCAGTTGACCTCCACTGTTGACAAAATGCCAGGTGAACTACCACTAGTTTGCTGCCAGAGATCAATAAAGAAATCATCTTGCGTGTGTGCACATGTGTGTGTGCACGTGTGTGTGTTCGTACGTGTGTGTGTGTGCATGTGCACGCACTGCTCAGTTTGTAATTCAGTTGGTTGGAACACCAGCCAGTACTGTACACTCCCCCAAGAAAGCAGATTCAGGAAACACTCTGGCACGAAGCTATGGTGTCTGTGTTTTACATTTTATATAATACATTTTATATAATACATGGAAATGCTTGACCGTTACCACTTCCATAGAGTCTACAGATGAACTAGCTGCAAATGTGTCTCCCCCTGAGGCAAGGATGAAAACACATGCCAAACGTAGCGGGAAGCTTACAAGAACCGCAGCTATAGAAGTGAAGGGGGAATATGTCCACATGTGGCCATCAAATGTCCCACATCCTTGCCTTAGGATGGAAGGTCCCTGATGTGATCAGGACCTGGGGCAGTGTGTAGCCCTAAATGACCAACTAGCTTAGTTCACGGCAAACTAACAGGCAACCCTTAGGGCAGGAAGAGGTGGATATACCAGGGTTCACTGCCAACTGATGTTTCAGCATTAGCTTCAACAAGTTCTGATGGCTTACCATGTGCAAGGCACATTTACATGCACGCTTTCATCTACGGCTCACAGTTATCACCGTTCACTTTTTACACACAAGGAAACTGAAGTGCAAAGACTTGAAGGCATTTGACAAACATGCAGCCAGTTACTAGCAAACCATTTACATCAACCCACGTCTTCTTTCTCTAAGATGTTTTGTTCTATTAAGCCACAGGTGTTTCCCTCCAAAAGATAAAATGAATATTCCAACTGTCACTCATTTGGAATTTCTAAATCCACTGCACAGATGAAAATTTAAAAACAAGACACTGGGCTTTAAGGAAATGCATTACAAGTCATTCAGTCAGTCACAGTTCATTCTAAAACAAAGGCAAAGGAGGGACTTGGGCTGGCTCCTGATCTGGGCCCCCACATCAGGGCCATGTTGGCCTTTTCCATATGCGTATTTCCCCAAGTGGAGAAGCTGAAAAACAGCCTGAGCAGAGAAACACAGAACGTTGTTTCTATTTATCCTAGGAGGGACTTCTGTCTTCCAACTGCTGATTCACTTATTCATTCCTTTATTCATTCACCCAGTCTTCCTTCATTCATGTTTTATTATAAGTGAGGCACGTATATTTACTCACGTATCTCCTCAAACAATTCTGGAAAACTACGTACTCTCTTGAACTTTTCAAAGATGAAATCTAAAGTTTCTCATCTCTCTCATATATATATTGGAGAAGGCAATGGCACCCCACTCCAGTACTCTTGCCTGGAAAATCCCATGGACGGAGGAGCCTGGTAGGCTGCAGTTCATGGGGTCGCTAAGAGTCGGATACGACTGAGCGTCTTCACTTTCACTTTTCACTTTCCTGCATTGGAGAAGGAAATGGCAACCCACTCCAGTGTTCTTGCCTGGAGAGTATATATATATATGTTCATAAGTTTCTCTTTTGCCTAAATTGTTGCAAAGAATGTAATTCTAGCGTGTAGTCAAAACTGACAATCTAGAACAAAAAACTGTTGAATGTTTTTATATGTATCCAATTATAGATACCATAGCAATATTTACCATCATCCAAAATTTTTAAACACATGAATGACCTTTTAACAGTAGGAACACTTAATGTTCTTTTCCCTCCTTAAAGTCACATTTCCATTCCATTTCTCCAATTTTACCCTTCATAATGTGTTTCATGCTTGAAAATATCTTATTAATTATCCTAGCATTATTCTATGTAACAAGAGTAAGATATAAATCAAAAATGATTTCTTAATTTCCTGTAATCTTAAGGCTTTAGATGTTGAAAATTTTTTCTTCTGGATTGAGTTATTGCTAAAATTAATAGAACAAAATTAATCAAAACAGCATAAGTATATTATAACTCTAGACAATGCACTGTAAAATCAGGGAGAAATAAGAAGTATGCCTTTTTTTTTATTTTATTTTATTTTTAAACTTTACAATATTGTATTGGTTTTGCCAAATATCGAAATGAATCCACCACAGGTATACATGTATTCCCCATCCTGAACCCTCCTCCCTCCTCCCTCCCCGTACCATCCCTCTGGGTCGTCCCAGTGCACCAGCCCTAAGCATCCAGTATCGTGCATTGAACCTGGACTGGCGACTCGTTTCATATATGATATTATACATATTTCAATGCCATTCTCCCAAATCATCTCACCCTCTCCCTCTCCCACAGAGTCCAAAAGACTGTTCTATACATCAGTGTCTCTTTTGCTGTCTCTTACACAGGGTTATTGTTACCATCTTTCTAAATTCCATATATATGCATTAGTATACTGTATTGGTGTTTTTCTTTCTGGCTTACTTCACTATGTATAATAGGCTCCAGTTTCATCCACCTCATTAGAACTGATTCAAATGTATTCTTTTTAATGGCTGAGTAATACTCCATTGTGTATATGTACCACTGCTTTCTTATCCATTCATCTGCTGATGGACATCTAGGTTGCTTCCATGTCTTGGCTATTATAAACAGTGCTGCGATGAACATTGGGGTACACGTGTCTCTTTCAATCCTGGTTTTCTCGGTGTGTATGCCCAGCAGTGGGATTGCTGGATCATAAGGCAGTTCTATTTCCAGTTTTTTAAGGAATCTCCACACTGTTCTCCATAGTGGCTGTACTAGTTTGCATTCCCCCCAACAGTGTAAGAGGGTTCCCTTTTCTCCACACCCTCTCCAGCATTTATTACTTGTAGACTTTTGGATCGCAGCCATTCTGACTGGCATGAAATGGTACCTCATAGTGGTTTTGATTTGCATTTCTCTGATAATGAGTGATGTTGAGCATCTTTTCATGTGTTTGTTAGCTATGTATGTCTTCTTTGGAGAAATGTCTATTTAGTTCTTTGGCCCATTTTTTGATTGGGTTATTTATTTTTCTGGAATTGAGCTGTAGGAGTTGCTTGTATATTTTTGAGATTAGTTGTTTGTCAGTTGCTTCATTTGCTATTATTTTCTCCCATTCTGAAGGCTGTCTTTTCACCTTGCTTATAGTTTCCTTTGTTGTGCAGAAGCTTTTAAGTTTAATTAGGTCCCATTTGTTTATTTTTGCTTTTATTTCCAATATTCTGGGAGGTGGGTCATAGAGGATCCTGCTGTGATGTATGTCGGAGAGTGTTTTGCCTATGTTCTCCTCTAGGAGTTTTATAGTTTCTGGTCTTACGTTGAGATCTTTAATCCATTTTGAGTTTATTTTTGTGTATGGTGTTAGAAAGTCTTCTAGTTTCATTCTTTTACAAGTGGTTGGCCAGTTTTCCCAGCACCACTTGTTAAAGAGATTGTCTTTAATCCATGAAGTATGCCTTTTTAAAGTTCAAGATGAGCTGGGAAAAAGAACCCTTCCCATGGGATCTTCCCTGCAGGCATGTTCTCAGGTTGATCTTATTAGGAAAGCGTATATACAGGGAAGTCTAGGATCTGGAAATTAATTCCCTGAGATACTCAATGTAATATATTCCAGCTGGAAGGCCACTTCTGTAGGAGCGCAGAGGCTCCATAAGGAGTTCTGAGGGGCACATACAAACAGCACTGCACAAGTCATCAGATGTGTTCAAGTGTATCTGTTAGGGGCCAGTCAAGAGACAAACCCCATTAATAACCTGAACGTGGGGCATCAAGTAAAAGAACTGTTAACTAGGCAGAAGAGAAGAGAACTGAAAAGTGTAACAGAGGTAGAAATTCAGAAGTCAGCAACCATCTGCCATTTCCCAGGCTGAGGGAAAAGTCAGTGAGGAAATATGAAACTGAGAGGAGGGTCCCACAAGATGACTCGCACACCCTTGCAGACTGAGCACGGCCGCTGTCGTGAAGAACCAGGACGCTATAGGTGCTAAAGGCAGGACACTGAGAGCCGTCGCCACCGCGGTGAACACTCGCCAGGACCCTCTGCACACCAACTTCCATGCGACTACACCAGAAACAGCCTGTGGAGCAAAAGCAGCTCTTTCTTTCCCTTCGACTTTGCAGTGCCCTCTATTGCTTCAGTGTAAGGCTGAGCTGGCTGGCAAATGAGAAACATAGGGAGCTGAGTCCAGGTGCAGGATGGCAAAACAGGACAAAAAGGGATGCGTGTGGAGCTGAAAGGCGATTGACTAACAACTGGTACAAGCGTCACGAGAAAACTGCAGTCAAGGAATGACATGAGTTCAGAGAAAAGGGAAATGACCTTCAATCTCCCCTCTCCTCAAATTGATAGATGGATAGACTCCAGCTGGACTCTGAGCTAGCACCTTTGGTCTCAGTCTATCTGCAGGTTTCAGCGGAGAGCAACCAGAAGCTACATGCATAGCTACCTTGCGTTGACGCCCAGGGCTGAGATGCTTGCCCCAAGCTCACAAACTCTTGACTTTGCTTCTGTGTGTGTGTGCAAAGCAAGCTGGCTCTCTCACACGTGCAGGAAGCACAAGCAAGATTCTCCAGGGGCGAATGATGTGTCTGTCTTTGTGGCAGCTGCTCATCCCGACACCAGTTCTTGGAGACTGCTTTTACTGCTGAGCTTTTTCTCCTTTGATTCCTGCCCAAGAAGAGGAGGAAGCCAGGGAGCTGGGGATCATCTATTTTAATTTCTCCTATTTCTGCTCTTTGTTTTGAAGTGAAATGATTTCATACAGCCCCCAGCTGGCACCAAGTTCTTTTCACCAACTCCCCTACCGTCTTTATTACTGCAGTCGAGATGTTAAAAAAAAATCGTGCCAGTGCCAACTAACCGTGACAGGGTTTTATTTCAAAATCATTCTCTGTTGCTTTACTTGTTTGAAACTCTCTGCCATATTCTATAAAATACTCCATTATTCATCTCCAATGCCTTTAGAAAGAAACCCTCTGAGAGGCCACACTTGGGCTGGAAGGGCACTGGCTGGGAATAGAAGGCTGAGGTATCCCATTTCTCCCACTAACTGACACAAGGAAAATCACTTGGTTCCTCATGTCCCTTGGCATTATCCCTGAACACTGCAAAGTGTGGGACCACAGTTACAGCCATCAGCCTCATATATATAAAAGAGAGGGGAGTTTGGGGGAGAATGGTGGTGGTTTAGTTGATAAGTCATGTCTGACTCATGCGACCCCTTGGACTGTAGCCTGCCAGGCTTCTCTGTGCATGGGATTTTCCAGGTAAGAATACCAGAGTGGGTTGCCATTGCCTTCTCCAGGGGATCTTCCCGACCCAGGGATTGAACCCGCGCCTCCTGTGTTGCAGGTGCCTTCTTTACCAACTGAGCCACCAAGGAAGCCCCGGCGGGGAGATTGGGGGAGAATGGATACATACATATCTAAGACTTGGTCCCCTGGCTGTGCACCTGAAATTATCACAACGTTCTTAATCGCTTTAACGCCAATATAAATTCAACAGTTTCAAAACAACAGTAACAGCAAGACTCAATAACAGGACAGGGCCGCTCCCAAGCACTCAGGGGCACCCAGCCCTCGCCCGCCCCTCCACTCACGGCGCCGTATATGAATACTCATGTGCTTTGTATCTGTCCCCTTCTCAAGGGTAAGTTCCATGAAAGCAGGAATCAAGCATTCTTACTTGTCTACATAAGTCAGGGGCTAGCCCAGGAACTGGTGTGCCCTCTGCGCTCAAGAAACATTTCTTGAATGTCTTGACTGAATCATAGCAATCATCTATTCCAGATGTGGGATGAGACACAAGCTAGGTTTTTACTTTTGTCCACTTATAACTGATGTCAGGGCTGATGGTGGGTAATAAGGAGAAAGATGGGAACCTAGGAGTCAGGTCTGATTCCCTAAAGCATGAAAAATGGAAAATGGGAAGCTCCAGACCAGTCCTCTGGAGATGGGAACTGTCAGAGTGGGAAACAGTCTGGTTTAGACCAAAACAAGACTGGAAGGGACCTGATGATGTGATGCCAGAGGGATGGCTGGAAGAGATAAAGTGTCAGGGCCAGTTGGGAACCCCTCAGCAGACCCCAGTTGCCAACTCCAGCTTCATGTTAGACCTGCCAGAGGAGACTTAAACCGTACCAGTGCCCCGGCCCCACCAAAGAGCAGTGGATTTAGAATGCAGGTGGAGAAGGCATCCGTGTGCTTTTTTAAAAAGTATCCCAGGTGATTCTGTCATGCGATGAAGATTGAGAGTACCCACTCCAGAGCAAAGTGAGACTGGAGGGCCTCTCCAACCTTGACCCCGAAGTCTGTCAGGGAAAAGGCTGATTTCCCTTGTGTGCCCTGCAGGCACCACACCTGTGGTAAAGACTTCTTCCCAATGACAAGGTTGAGGCCAGAGCGTGGAGGGCCTGGAACGTCAAGGTAAGGAGAGCCGATGCTTTACAGCGGGCATGCTGCACCAGGCACAACTCTGCAGACCAGGGAGCTGGTTCCTGGTGAGTGGCTTCACCAGTGAGTCAGCCTCAACTCTGAAAGCCCACGATGGGTTACATTACTGGCAAGATCCAAAGGAAGTACTAGTTATTTCTGAATATGAGGTTTCTTCATATACATCTCGCTAATGCCAGCTTGCATTAGTAACTCACATTTTCCATGTGAGTGCAACTGGCATTTGTTGGCAGGGCTTAGGCTGAGTACAGAGGACAAGCAAACTGATGGGAAAATTTTAAAAATCTGATGTTCAGAAAGTGCAAAGTCAACTGCAAGGTCCAGCCTGTCTATATAATGACACAGTATTAGAAAAAGCAAGCGCGTGAGGTTAGCAGGCATTGTAATTAGCGGCAATGCCTTACACTGGAATTCGGGGGTTTTGTGGCATAAACAGCCAGCGGGAGAAACCAGCTCTCTAGCCATTTCCCATCCTGACCAAACTCTCTCCCAGCCAACCTTCACAGCTCATGTCCAACAAGTCCAGATGAGCCACTTCAATAGGTTGTTTGGATAAGGCTCACTGCTAAGAACAGTAGACAATATAATCCAGCTGAAGGAGAAAAAAAACATCCCTTATTTTGGCAAAGGAAAGCTACTCTTACTCATTCCATAAACACGGATCAGGTAACAACCGTGTGCCAGGCACTGTCCAGGGCGCCAAAAACAGAAGGAAAGACTGTGACCCCTGTCTTCATGGAGATGAGTCTGAGGAAGAAACAGACATAGAAATGGAAAAGTATGTCAGTGTACAAAAGGGCAGTGACAGAGAAATGCAGTGTGTCATGAGTGTGACCAGCAGGCTGCAATCAGAGAAGGCTTCCTGGAAGAGTTGCTATTCAAACAGACAGGTGGAGCTAAGGGTGGGCTGAGGCCACTCACACTGGCTTGCAAAGCCAATTACATACATTTCTTCCCAGTTCTGCACTTAGTGACCTGATTGGCAACCTGAAATCAGCAATGGTTTGAGTATCCACACCTCAGAAATCAGCAAGCACTCCAAACCACACTTTTTTCCTCCTGGAGAGACAGTGGTTAAATCTTTCCCAACAAACCCCTGGGTAGAACGTAGTCAGGATGGAGGGAAGCACATTTCAGGAAAAGTACACACCATACAGGCAAAGGCCTGGAGGCCAGGAAAAAAAAAAAAGCAGAGGGGAATACATGACCTTAATTTTTACAGGCTATAAAGTGCACGGCTGTAATAGCAGGAGATAAGACAAAAAGGGAGGCAAGGACTAGGTTATGGAAGGCATCAGAAGCTGTGCAAAGTTTCTACTTTACCCAGTAGGAGGTGGTAGGCAAAGAAGTTTTAAGGTAGGTTATCAGTTCAGTTCAGTTCAGTTGCTCATTCGTGTCCAACTCTTTGCGACCCCATGAATCGCAGCACGCCAGGCCTCCCTGTCCATCACCAACTCCCGGAGTTCACTCAGACTCACATCCATCGAGTCAGTGATGCCATCCAGCCATCTCATCCTCTGTCGTCCCCTTCTCCTCCTGCCCCCAATCCCTCCCAGCATCAGAGTCTTTTCCAATGAGTCAACTCTTCGCATGAGGTGGCCAAAGTACTGGAGTTTCAGTTTTAGCATCATTCCTTCCAAAGAAATCCCAGGGCTGATCTCCTTCAGAATGGACTGGTTGGATCTCCTTGCAGTCCAAGGGACTCTCAAGAGTCTTCTCCAACACCACAGTTCAAAAGCATCAATTCTTCAGCGCTCAGCTTTTGTCACAGTCCAACTCTCACTTCCATACATGACCACTGGAAAAACCACAGCCTTGACTAGACGGACCTTTGTTGGCAAAGTAATGTCTCTGCTTTTGAATATGCTATCTAGGTTGGTCATAAATTTCCTTCCAAGGAGTAAGCGTCTTTTAATTTCATGGCTGCAATCACCATCTGCAGTGATTTTGGAGCCCCCAAAAATAAAGTCTGACACTGTTTCCACTGTTTCCCCATCTATTTGCCAGGAAGTGATAGGACCAGATGCCATGATCTTCGTTTTCTGAATGTTGAGCTTTAAGCCAACTTTTTCACTCTCCTCTTTCACTTTCATCAAGAGGCTTTTGAGTTCCTCTTCACTTTCTGCCATAAGGGTGGTGTCATCTGCATATCTGCATATCTGATATTTCTCCCGGCAATCTTGATTCCAGCTTGTGCTTCTTCCAGCCCAGCGTTTCTCATGATGTATTCTGCATAGAAGTTAAATAAGCAGGGTGACAGTATACAGCCTTGACGTACTCTTTTTCCTATTTGGAACCAGTGTGTTGTTCCATGTCCAGTTCTAACTGTTGCTTCCTGACCTGCATATAGGTTTCTCAAGATGCAGGTCAGGTGGTCTGGTATTCCCATCTCTTGAAGAATTTTCCACAGTTTGTGATCCACACAGTCAAAGGCTTTGGCATAGTCTAATAAGCTAGTATCTTGGAAGCACCCTACTTATAACCACTGAAGCTTCTCCTTGATAATTATTAACATCTTATACAGCATGAATTGAGATTAGATTGAAGAAAATTTGCTCCTAAAACCACCCTCAAAGCCAAAAATAAAATTAAAATGCAAAATAAGTTTTTAAAAAATACAGAAGTTTTGCTTTAGCACCCATGATATCATAATTTGGTATCATGATAGCATAATTTGGTTCAAGCAAGTGGTCCTATGGCAGGGATAGCAGTTTAGGTCTAATCAGATGATAAAAACCACACAGTGTGACTTCCCTGGAGGTCCATGGTTGAGAATCCACCTGCCAATGCAGGGGACATGAGTTTGATTCCTGGTCCGGGAAGATTCCACATGCCACAGAGCAACTAAGCCTGTGTACCACAACTATGGAGCCTGCGTGCCGTGGAGCCCACACTCTGCACCAAGACAAGCTAAGGCAATGAGAAGCTGGCACACCACGACTGGAGAGTAGCCCCTGCTTGCTACAACTAGAGAAAAGCCCCAGTGCAGCCAAAAACAAAGGAAGAAATTTTTTTTAAAGGCACAGTGGGTTAAATAGTAGTTTAATATAAAGAACTATGAAGAAAGACTGGAAGATACAAGGAAACTCCATATGGTGCCCTAGGGCTGAGGGGGAGTACCCATGGAAGAACAAACTGGGAGGGGTTCGCTTACTGGAGAAGTGGGGTTCAGCCCACCATGCAGCAAGGGAGTTTGCTGCAGAGCTGGTCTGAGTTGCCCAGCAATAATTATAATATGCCTCTCTCTGGGGTGCAGGCTGGGGGAACAGACCAGCAGAACTTGTGGCTGAGGCATGCAGTGGGTGTCCAGGGTCGCCAGGGTCAGTGGGAGGCACTGGTTTTCATAAGAGACAGTGGCAGAAAAGTGATCGCCAGGCCAAGGCTGCAAGGGTGCAGAAGGCCCAGGTTCTGGGCCTGACGCTGGGACAGGCTCTGTCAGGAGACCTCACCCACCACCCCTGGCCCACCCGGGAGCCACAGGAGACCCTCCTCCCCTCGACAGCCCCTCTGGCCTCCTCTATTGAGTAAGGCTTACGCTGTAAGGTCACTTATTTTTTAAATTGTTATTTTACTCTCTCTATATATGTGTGTATATATTCTAAAAATAAACTTTTACCTATTTTATTGCTCATTTTAAAGGAGAAATACTTAGAGGAATCCCATTATTTTTTGGACAGCATGTTGAAGGGTGTGTTTGTGGCTAAGGGACAATAAAAGGAGGTGACACAGGCCCAGTGTTCCAGGGGGAACTAAAAACTGTGGTCATTCTCTTGGCTGTTTTAGCTCCATGGCCCAAAGAAGCAAGCAGTGCCAGGCTCTTTAGGCAGCCCTAGACGTTGAGGAACTGCTTGCCACTCATTCTGCATGTCGCCTTGGGGCCCTCGGCTAAGGCGCAGCTCTAAGGAGGCTCAGCTCCGCGTCCACTGGGCTCACGCCCTGGGCAGCCCCACCCACTCACAGCACTGTCTGGGATGCTCACATTTCCTGCAGTTCCAGACTCCTGGGTCACACCGCACGCTCCACTTTCCACCATCTCTCTTTGGGGAAAGAAGAAAACCATGTTGCTGTGGTTGCTTAATTTTCTTGGTGGTGCAAACAGGCTCCTGTTGTGAGAGACCATGGTTAAGAGTCCAGGTCCCAGGATCAGACATGCCCCAGTCTCAATACTGAGTTATGTATTAAGCCTGGAAACCTCAGTTGTCCCATCTATAAAACAGGGATAAAGAGCACCGATCATACAGTTCTTAGAGGCATGAAATGAGATCATCTGTATAAAGCACAGTAAATGCTTGGTAATAGTCATGCTATTATGCTGCACAGAGAGCCAAAATTCAAACTCCTGAGAAATGGCCAACCGTGCCTTGTCTTCCTCAAAATGCTAAAAATTTAATAGTCGTTTATACTCGTTTTGATTTTGACTATCGTCAGTACCCAAGTAAAAAAGAAATGAGTTTTGCTGAAAAGTTTTTTACTCTCCTGGATTCACTCCCAGAGTGGAAAATGTTTGAGGACTTGCCTATGATTTTTTTTCCCCCTCTTTTTAATACAGTTGATGGTATTGTTCATTATCCACTTGAGATGGCATTAGAATAAATTAATATTAAAATATTTAAATTTAGAACAATGCATTTGAAATGCCATTAGGAAGATTTATCACCTGCAATGAAAACTCAGTGCTCCATTAGCTACAGGCCCCTCTCCAGTAAGCCCAGAGCCCTCTGGCTCAGATCGCTGTCTGGCACCTCTCTCCCCCTCCCTGTCCCCTGATGCCGTGTGGACATCTGTTCTTGGGTTCACTGAGGTTTTGATCCACTGACTCGCTTTGGACCTCAGACACCTGTATCCTACTGGGTGCTCTTTAATATCATCTGCTTAGATGCCAATTAACACAAGGAATGGCAAAATTCACTTGTTTCACCAAGTGCTCAAGGTATTACAAAATGTACTTCAGAAAAGTGAAATGAGTCAGAGTGCTGTTTCCAACTAGGAGAATAGAGCTTCGAAAGGGGATCCCACCAAACCTGTGAGGCTGTAGGTATGGCTGTTAAAGGCCCACACTCTGGAGCCCAGATGCCTGGGTTCAGATCCCGCTCTGCCGCTCGCTAGCCTGGGGAGCTCCAGCAGTCCCTTTCTGAGCTCGACACCTTATCTGGAAAATGGGGATGATATCAACACCTCCCTCAGGGGTGCCCTAAGGATTTCACAAGTTAATAAATATACAGGGCTTCAAACACCTAGCACCGGGATAAGGCTATGAAGTATTTGCTGTTATTACCTGGTCTTTGAAAAAGACATAAGAGGAAATATAATAACAGGTTCTTCCAATCTATTAAGCACCTGCCAGCATTCCAGAAGACCCTTATTTGTAAGATTCCTTGGCTTGGACTTGTCTCCCTTTGCCGATTTTATTCAAAAGAATAATGAATATTATTCTTTTAAGTAGAAAGCCCTGAGGAAGTCACTTTGAGAGGAAACTTCTCAGGAAATTCCCAAGTAATCTGCTGGAGGAAAAAGAGCAGTATCTTAATCGGCTTAAAAGCCAGCCAGCCTTGAACTTGTCACTGCATTCCGCGCTGCGGCTTGGTCACGTGCTGGTCCGTGGTCTGAGGCCGGTCCCCGGGCTGCTTACTGGGCGAAAGTGGATCCAGCCAAGCACTTGTGTTTTGTGCGCCACTTAAAAATATATATATTCGACTTCAACACAAATTGTACTTAAAACAAATACCTAACAGAAACACCCCTCCAGATCACCTGAGAACCTCTGAATTTCTTCTCCCTTTTCTTCATGGATATTTGAATATTTCTTTGGCAAAGAGCTCTGATCCTTTTGGACCCATGCTGAGGTTTGAGAATAGGTAGCCTCTAAACAGAGCCCACAAAATATCAGATACAGAGTTTTTAGTATAAATATGTTCCAGGTAATACTGGGGACATATTTATACTAAAAAATACTTATTTACATGAAATTCTGACTTAACTGGGTGTTCTATGTTGCCTGCTAAATTCAAATTTTGAGTCTAGGTAGTTTATTTTAAAAATCTGACAATACAAAGCCCTGGCAAAGATCCAAATCAATTGGAAGTCTCATATGCTGCTGGTAGAGATAGCAAAATGGTAGAGTCATTTTGGAAAATCATTTGGCAGCTTCTTAAAAATTAACATACACCCACCATATGACACTACCTGCAATATCATCTACCAAAAGATTTGGAAACGTTTAGGTTGGACACTGTGAAGCTAAAGTCCACACACACACACACGTGCACACACACGTGCACACACACACACACACTATACTCTAGATGATAAACCTGTTTGTCACAAAGCCTAGCATTAGGAATTTCAAAACTGTTTGTATACTTAGAGGAAAAACTAAGTATATATATTGCAAATAATTACAGCTAATTTCTCAATTTTGGGAAAAAAAATTATAAATAAAGAAAGGAAAATGGTTAGAACGAATCCTCAGGGGACAGATTGGAGTCAGAAGTATCGATATTGACTTATTTATGTCTTAAAAGATACACATACACAGGCAAATAGATACAGAAACAAAAATAGAGCTGTGTATATGCATGAACTAGTTAGTATACACATATGTATGCTGCTGCTGCTGCTGCTAAGTCGCTTCAGTCGTGTCTGACTCAGTGCGACCCCATGGACGGCAGCCCACCAGGCTCCCCCATCCCTGGGATTCTCCAGGCAAGAACACTGGAGAGGGTTGCCATTTCCTTCTCCAATGCATGAAAGTGAAAAGTGAAAGTGAAGTCGCTCAGTCGTGTCCAACTCTTCGCGACGCCATGGACTGCAGCCCCCAGGCTCCTCCGTCCACAGGATTTTCCAGGCAAGAGAACTGGAGTGGGGTGCCATCGCCTTCTAGGACACATATGTATAGATTACCTAAATCTCTCTTCTGAGACAGGCCAGAAGCTAATTAGCCCAGACGTTGTTTTCTCATAACATTCTCCAGTGAAAGGGACCAAGGCTCCTTGGAGAACTGGCTGAATCTAGGGTCGGAGCAATAAGAAAATAAATAAAGACGAGCCTGGAGTATATTCTGTGGTGCCAGAAAGTAAGCGCTATTCTTGTTGTTTAGTCACTCAGTCGTGTCCGACTCTTTTGCAACCCCACGGGCTGCAGCCCGCCAGTCTCCTCTATCCACAGGATTTCCCAGGTAAGAATACTGGAGTGGGTTGCCATTTCCTTCTCTAGGGGATAGTCCCAACCCAGGGATCAAACCCGTATCTCCTGCATCGGCAGGCGGATTCTTTACCACTCAACCACCAAGGAAGCAAAGAAGTACTAAAAATTATATTAAAAGATGGGGGCACATCAAACCTGAAAGCTTTCAGGGACCAAAGATGGATGGGTCACGTCATGTGACCAATAAAGTAAATGCTAAGATGGATTATAACCGAAAGAGTCAGATAAATGTCCAACAATCCGTCCTGCTATAAATAATAACTGAAAAAAATAAGTGAGGGAGAGTAGACAAGTCATCTTTAACAGAATTCCAATCAACAAATGCAGAAAGAAAGAGGGAAGCAGAGGGTCACTGTTGGAGCACCACGCAATTACTGCCAAAAGCAAGACCCACTGGAAGATGCTAAAATCATGAGGCAAATGGGAAAGGATGAAATAATGCCATTTGCAGCAACAGGTATGGACCTAAGAGATTATCATGCTAGGTGAAGTAAGGCAGACAGGGAAAGATACATATTAATATCATATGATATCATTTATATGTGGGGCCTAGAATATCATACAAATGAACTTATTTACAAAACAGAAACAGGCTCAGATATAGAGAACAAATTTATGGTTACCAAAGGGGAAAGTGGGGTGGTGTGGGAGGGATAAATTAGGAGTTTGGGACTGGCAAATGCTAGCTTCTGTGTACAAAAATAGATAAACAAGGTCTTCCTGGGAACAGGGAAGTATATTCAATATCTTGTAATAAACTACAATGGAAAAGAAAAAGTCAGGGGGCAAGAGTTTAAGCATAAATAGTCTCCAAGCATCTCTCCTCAAACGTTTAATAACTGCAAGAGGAAAAAGAGTGGGTTCATGGTGGAGAATCCTGACAAACACCACCTTTGCCAAGTGATCAACGTTAACATCACCAGTAACACACACCAAAATCATGGACCCCTGATATGATGCACGGAACAGGCCACCCTTCTGTTGTATTCTTCCCCAAACCCATAACCTGAATCTCATCACAAGGAAACATCACACAGACCCCAAAGGAAGGATTTCTATAAAATAACTGACGAGTGTTCTTCAAAAGCATCAAGTCCATTAAAGAGGAGGGGAGTTTGTATGGAAATACAAAAAACCTCAAATAGCCAAAGCTATCTTGAGAAAGAAGAATGGAACTGGAGGAATCACCCTACCTGACTTCAGGCTTTACTACAAAGCCACAGTTATCAAGACAGTATGGTACTGGCACAAAGACAGAAATATAGATCAATGGAACAAAATAGAAAGCCCAGAGATAAATCCACGCACATATGGACACCTTATTTTTGACAAAGGAGGCAAGAATATACAATGGATTAAAGACAATCTCTTTAACAAGTGGTGCTGGAAAAACTGGTCAACCACTTGTAAAAGAATGAAACTAGAACACTTTCTAACACCACACACAAAAATAAACTCAAAATGGATTAAAGATCTAAACGCAAGACCAGAAACTATAAAACTCCTAGAGGAGAACATAGGCAAAACACTCTCCGACATACATCACAGCAGGATCCTCTATGACCCACCTCCCAGAATATTGGAAATAAAAGCAAAAATAAACAAATGGGACCTAATTAAACTTAAAAGCTTCTGCACATCAAAGGAAACTATTAGCAAGGTGAAAAGACAGCCTTCAGAATGGGAGAAGATAATAGCAAATGAAGCAACTGACAAACAACTAATCTCAAAAATATACAAGCAACTCCTACAGCTCAACTCCAGAAAAATAAATGACCCAATCAAAAAATGGGCCAAAGAACTAAATAGACATTTCTCCAAAGAAGACATACAGATGGCTAACAAACACATGAAAAGATGCTCAACATCACTCATTCTCAGAGAAATGCAAATCAAAACCACTATGAGGTACCATTTCACACCAGTCAGAATGGCTGCTATCCAAAAGTCTACAAGCAATAAATGCTGGAGAGGGTGTGGAGAAAAGGGAACCCTCTTACACTGTTGGTGGGAATGCAAACTAGTACAGCCACTATGGAGAACAGTGTGGAGATTCCTTAAAAAACTGGAAATAGAACTGCCTTATGATCCAGCAATCCCACTGCTGGGCATACACACTGAGGAAACCAGAAGGGAAAGAGACACGTGTACCCCAATGTTCATCGCAGCACTGTTTATAATAGCCAGGACATGGAAGCAACCTAGATGTCCATCATCAGATGAATGGATAAGAAAGCAGTGGTACATATACACAATGGAGTATTACTCAGCCATTAAAAAGAATACATTTGAATCAGTTCTAATGAGGTGGATGAAACTGGAGCCTATTATACAGAGTGAAGTAAGCCAGAAAGAAATACACCAATACAGTATACTAACGCATATATATGGAATTTAGAAAGATGGTAACAATAACCCTGTGTAAGAGACAGCAAAAGAGACACTGATGTATAGAACAGTCTTATGGACTCTGTTGGAGAGGGACAGGGTAGGAAGATTTGGGAGAATGGCATTGAAACATGTATAATATCATGTATGAAACGAGTTGCCAGTCCAGGTTCGATGCACGATACTGGATGCTTGGGGCTGGTGCACTGGGACGACCCAGAGGGATGGTATGGGGAGGGAGGAGGGAGGAGGGTTCAGGATGGGGAACACATGTATACCTGTGGCGGATTCATTTTTATATTTGGCAAAACTAATACAATATTGTAAAGTTTAAAATAAAATAAAATTAAAAAAAAAAAAAGAGGAGGGGAGACGACTAAATGAAATGTGGGATGCTGGAATAGAAAAAAAGAACAGTAGTGGGGAAAGTGGTGAAGTCCAAATAAACTCTGTAAATTTAATATATTGTACTAAGGTTGATTTTCTAGCTTACATAAATATTCAATAGTTTTTAGATGCTAACATAGGAGGGAGTGGGTAAAGCTTACACAACTATTTTTGCAACTCTTCTTAGTCTAAAATTACCTAAAAATAAAAATATTACCCCCAAACCATAAAACCCTCCTTTCTCCCACATAATACCATACTTTAGCAACAGAAAAAAACTATCAAAGAGACAATTTTGCTGCGAGAACAGGCTACCACATTTTCGACTACTAAATCATTTCCCAAATCCTCTTTTCATCTTGAAATTGGGTCAGGAATCCTGGAGTCTTTCTTCCCCCTCTCCTTCCTTCTTCAGATTTCTAAATCAGGAGTTCCCGCTGACTGCACGCAGCGGGCACTATCTCCCACGCAGTCCCACGCCCCTCCGACAGGCAAGGCCCAAGGCGGGGGGCTGTGCCCCTTCTCTGCCTCCACTGCAGGTCGGGGCAAAGTGGGTTCCCCCAGAGGTACTACAGCTGTTAGGATGTCTGCAAACCCTTCTAGAATTTTTGTTGAGAAAAGCAAGGCAGAGGAATCTCACCCAGAGCAAGGCTTGTGAGGCTTGGGGTTCAGGACCCCCAGCTGTCCAACTTTCTGAGGAAAATCACTCCCATCTCCGAATGTATAAATAAACTAATAGCGGATAACGAAGAAAAAGCCATCTGCTGCCGTGTGAGCACGCTGCCAAACCGCGACATTTCATAACGCTGTCTACATCTTCTATCTTCCCACAAGGCAGAGTTAAAAAAAATTTTTTTTTTTTAAATATGAAGGCAGATATTTTACCTCATGAAGGTGTTAGCTGTGGTATAAGGAGACTTTTCATAAAGTCAGACTAACTGACTTTTCAGTTAGTGCACAAGGGAAATGCCAATCTTTGATTAAAATAAAAGGTTTACAGATTGATAAGAATCATTGGAAATGATAACTACTCTCAAAAATAGTTAAGGGAAGGACAGGCTTCTTACCGAAAAAAGAGGAAGTGGTCAGGGCGAGAACCCATGAACCACAAAAACCAGGTACTCAGGCAGACACTGTCTAGGTGGGAATACTTTGAATAGACTCAAGACACTGTGGAAATGCTTATGCTGTGAGGCTCAGGGATTCCTGAGACTTTGGGGATGAGAGAATTAACATCACTGTCCCTTTCTCTAGGCCTTAAGTCAGCTTCTTACAGCATCTGGGCACCCCTCAACCTGGCTAGTCAGCTCTGAAGGCCTCTGCCCAACAGCTCAATGCAGAGGCTAAGTCCCAAACAAGTGGCTGTTGGAACTTTTGCCCCAGGGGATGACAGCTTGCAATTGTGGATCTAAATTCAATGAGAACCCTCTCCTGACTGTAAGCCACTAGTCACAAAGGCTTCGAACAAACTTTCATATCTAGAAGTAAGATCAGCTCCCTGGCACCTGCCTGTGATTGTCCAGCAAGCCTCTTAGTATCCCTATCTCTCACGGCAGGAGGAGAATGTACAGCCGAGCCCTCCAGGCCTGATGGCAGGGCTGTACGTACCTCAACTCACTTCACCACGACCCCAAGAAGTGGCTTCCTGCCAGGCCCTTGTGCTTCTCCCCCTAATGGGCACCTGGCCATCTCCATGGCCAGCAAGTGGGTGGTGGGGGTGCGAGTGGAGGTGGGGGTGGGGGGCTGGACTGTGCTTCCAGGTTGCCGTCATGTGGGGTCTTGAGTAGCTACATCTCAATGCCTCTCTTCAGGCAGCTAGGGGAAGTCTTGCCTAAACTTCAGTGCATTAGATCTCATTGCTACACGCCAGGTACCACAAACCTGGGGTGTCAGCAATGCCCATTTACCCCCTCTCAGTTTCTGTGGCTCAGGAGTCTGGGCACGGTGTGGCTGGATCTTCTGCTCAGGGTCTAGAGGCTACAACCAGGCTGTGAGTTGGGCTGGGCTCTCATCTGGGGACGTGACTGGAGAAAACCTGCTTCCGAGTTTACTGGAGTTGTTAGCAGCAGCAGCCCTGGTGGCTGCGGGACTCAGGGCTCTGAGCTATTGCTGGGAGCCACGCTCAGCTGCTGGAGGTCACACCCTGCCCTGCCATGCGATCCTCTCACATCATGGCAGCTAACTGTTTCAAAGCCACACAGAGAGTCTCTTTCACCAGTCTGCTAAGTTACCTGAGCTACCTGCTAACATCCGTCACCTTCGCAGGCACCGTAACCCAGCCAAGGAAGTGACATCATAGCCTCTAACATCTTCCATTGGTTGCAAGCAAGACACAGGCGCCACGTGCACTGAAAGGGAGGGCTGTGATCTGGGGGCTACCGTAGTTTTGTCTCCCACACTCAGACACTTTCGTATTTGATTCAGATTATAGGATTTGATTTCCTTTTTGATCCATCTTGCGGAGTCTGAACTGGCCTAGATTTCTGTTGCTGATCCCTAATTGCTTACCCCGTACACTCTCTCCTTCCAGATGCTCTTACATGATGCAACTGAACACATTGGTGACAACCAGCTTTCATGAATGAATGCCATCTGCAGTCTAAGGGCGCCGACTGAGAAGGAGTAAGATTGAGAAACCAACTGTCCACGGTCACACAGATTACAATACAGACGAAATGTGACCTGGGTCCACTTGATTCCAAATCCAAACCATGCCTATTAGGATAACGATAATAATTCCATGCATCTCCAGGATCAATAACAAAATAATGCATTAAGTTGTAATTAGTAAATTCAACAGTACTACAGAAATATCAACTACAATTTTCATTCATTGAGTTGCCATATGATCCACCAATTTTACTCCTGGGCAAAAGGAGGATGAAAATATAATTGAGAAAAATACATGCCCCACTTTGCTAATAGTGGCAGAATTTCCGACACACAAGAAATAGAAAAAAATGTAAATTTAACAAAAGACGGATGCATAAAGATGTGGCACATATATACAATGGAATATACAAATATCGATTAATTAATTGAGGAATCAATTAATTCAGAGAAAAATGGGTGAATATTAATTAAAGCAAAAAGTGAAGTCAGAAAAACAAACATCATATGATACCATGAATATCTGGGAGGCAAAAGTGAGAAAAAAACGTGTCAGCAATAAGGCCACCTGCACTCCGCATCTGTATTATTTCAAATCTCTTTCAGTTCAGTTAGTTCAGTTCAGTCGCTCAGTCGTGTCCGACTCTTTGCCACCCCATGAATTGCAGCACCAAAGGCCTCCCTGTCCATCACCAACTCCCGGAGCTCACTGAGACTCACGTCCATCAAGTCAGTGATGCCATCCAGCCATCTCATCCTCTGTTGTCCCCTTCTCCTCCTGCCCCCAATCCCTCCCAGCATCAGAGTCTTTTCCAATGAGTCAACTCTTCGCATGAGGTGGCCAAAGTACTGGAGTTTCAGCTTTAGCATCATTCCTTCCAAAGAAATCCCAGGACTGATCTCCTTTAGAATGGACTGGCTGGATCTCCTTGCAGTCCAAGAGACTCTCAAGAGTCTTCTCCAACACCACAGTTCAAAAGCATCAATTCTTTGGCACTCGGCTTTCTTCACAGTCCAACTCTCACATCCATACATGACCACTGGAAAAACCACACCAAGGCAGGCCTTGAACCATGAAACAACCCTAGTGCACCCAGGGATGGGGGACGGATTGAGCTGGAAGAGCTTTGAAAAGTCACCTGTTCTGCCCCTCTCCCCGCGGTGGGGTTCCCACCTCCGGCCTCTGTCTTTAGAGTTGCCTTACCTTTGGACAGCACCTTCAGATGAGCAGAGAAGAGAGGTGAGCATTGCTTGCTGGGGTGGAGGATACTGGGAAAAGAAGGGAGGAGACACAACCCCTAGGCAGTTTGTTCTGGCCCTTTACAGTCTCATTTACAACCAGGGAAGGCAACTTTCACGAAGGTTCCCGGTCCCCAATCAGCAGGGTTGAAAATCAAGAAGTGCTGCCGCCTTGTGGGCGTTTCTCCCAACACCACAATTCAGATCCAGGCTTCTGGGAACTGAACACTCCAAGGCCTTAGGGGCTGTAAATGACGCCTGCTTTCAAAAATCCTTAAGAAGGATACTCAAGGAAAACGACGAAAGGTTGTCGGGAAGCCTATTTCAGCCAGTAAAGTTTCAGTTCAGTTCAGTTCAGTCGCTCAGTCGTGTCCGACTCTTTGCGACCCCATGAATCGCAGCACACCAGGCCTCCCTGTCCATCACCAACTCCCTGGAGTTCACTCAGACTCACGTCCATCGAGTCAGTGATGCCATCCAGCCATCTCATCCTCTGTCGTCCCCTTCTCCTCCTGCCCCCAATCCCTCCCCACATTACAAGAGTAAAAGTGTAGAACCGCAGGGAATCATCCCACCCAGCCTCTCTTTCCTGAAAAATGCAAATGAAAGGTCAGAGGAGGAAGCACCTGCCCCCAGGCAAGGCGGCCATCATCACTGAGTCTGCGCACAGGTATACTTGGGAGGGCGGACAGCAGGCGGAACTTTCGAGCCCACTGGCGCGGGTGTCACTGGAATCAGCCACAGTGAGGACTGAATGAGAGGACATAACGCCAAAAGGACCAGACGTAGCATATGATGCGACACTCTCCCCACCCGGTGATCGCGTGGAGACACCTCCAAAAAGACGTGCATCCCGACGGTCTCTGCTGCACTATTTAAAAGAGGAAAAACGAAGAGGCAACCATTATGTCCGGGACATTACTGCATCCAGGAGATGCGATGCCCAGTTACAAGCGCATGTTTCTCAGCCGTAGATCAGAATGAATCAACAGCATTTGAGCCAGGAATGGGTCCAACTAAATGAAGGAATGCACACAGTGGGAGACAAAACGGCACGGTATCATTCATAGGTGAGCTCGAGCACCTGAACCAGACGGACTTATTTAAAAAGGAGGGACAGACACAGAGTTAGCAAACAGACCTAGTGTTACCGAGGGGACAAAAGAGGAAGGATAAAACAGGCAGATGCCCTTACCCTACACGCACTCACATATGTAAACTGGGTCGCCAAAGATAACCTACCGCATAGCACAGAGAACTGTGGTCCACGACACTGTGTATACCCTATCCGTGCAAGGATCTGGAGAAGACCGGATATACCTCCACGTATACCTGAATCAAGGTGTTGTACAAATGCAACAAACACAACACTGTCCATCAACTATACCCCAACGTGAACAGACATTATTTAACCGCTGTAAAAAAAAAAAAAAAAAAAATGACCAGTCCCCTCAGGCCTCGGGAATCGGACTTGGGTCACATCGCTGGAGCCTGAGCAGCCTCGCCTCCCTCAGCTGGATGCTCCTAGGGATGAGGGAGCCGAGGAGGCTGTGCCACCCGTGATCCTCTCACCGTAGACCTGTCTATATCCCCTTCCGGAGCAAAGCACAATCTCCAGACCCAGTTTGTCCCTTCACCATTCAAACAGCCCTAGGGAACCCAGAGAATGGAGGACATACTGGGATGGAAGAGCTTTGAAAAGCTGCCTGGTCTGCACATCTCCCGTTGAGGGTGTTCCCACCTCTGGCCTCGGACATTAGTGTCGCCTTACCTCTGGAAGGCAGCATCTTCAGAGGAGCAGAATAGAGGGGGTGGCGATTGCTCTCGGAGTGGGGATGAATTGGAGGGGCTGAACGGTAATGAGGATACTACAAATAAGACACAACCCACTGGCAGTGTGTTCTGGCACTCTTCGCTCACATTTACAACCCAGCAAACCAACTTTCAGGAAGGTTCTCCTTTCCCAAATAGAGGGTTGACAATCGGGAAGTGCTGCCGCCTTGTGGCCGCTTCTTGCAACAACCCCCTTCAACCTGGGACTTGTGGGAACTGAACATGAACACTCACAAGGCTTAAGGGGTTGTAAATGACACCTGTCCCCAAGCATGGGCCTTGAGCTGATACCGAACACAACCTCCAGGAGGGAGGGCTTTCAGGAAGTTCTTTTCAGCTGGGAAATTTTGTTCTCAGTATAAAAGGAAAAATGTAAAATCACTGGGAATCATGGTGGAAGAAATCTAGCACTTGTTTCCCCATAAATATAAATGAATGTTCCAAGGTGAAATCACCTACTGCCAGCCAAGACGGCCATCATCGCACACTCAGCATGCATTTCATGCTGGGGTTGGGGGAGTAGAGCAGAGGAAATGGTCCTGCACGCTCCTGGGTGGGTAACTGGAATCAGCCACAGTGCGGAGTAGTGGGGGAACAAAACCCAGATAACCCGAGGCAGCATTTGACGCCGCACTCTCCCCATTGAATGTGTGCTCCGAGACACCTGTGGTGCAAAAGGCATGTGCACCCCAACCATCCCTGACGCTCTATTTAGAAGAGGCAAGCTGTGAGTCAACCATAATGTCTCTGACAGACGATTGCATCCAGGAGATTCAATGCCCAGTTACAAGCAGGTGTCGCTCAGCAACAGGTCAGAATGAAATAATACCATCTGCAGCTACGGGGATGGGTCCTACTAAGTGAAGGAAATCAGACAGTGCAAGACAAAGACCGCACGGTATAATTCATAGGCGAAAGTGACCACCTGCAACAGAAGGATTCATTTAAAAAGGAGGAACAGAGTTAGCAAACAGACTTAGTGTTATGGAGGGGACAAAAGAGGAGGGACAAAACAGGCAGACGCACTTACCGCACACAAACTCACATATGTAAACTAGATCACCAAGAAAACCTACGGTATAGCACAAGGAACCGTGGTACTCGACAGTGTGTAATACCCTATCCATGCAAGGCATCTAGAAAAGACTAGATATACCGTCACCTAAACATCTATTTCTGCTTTTATTGAGTATGCCAAAGCCTTTGACTGTGTGGATCACAATAAACTGTGGAAAATTCTGAAAGAGATGGGAATACTAGACCACCTGACTGGCCTCTTGAGAAACCTGTATGCAGGTCAGGAAGCAACAGTTAGAACTGGACATGGAAAAACAGACTGGTTCCAAATAGGAAAAGGAGTACATCAAGGCTGTATACTGTCACCCTGCTTATTTAACTTATATGCAGAGTACATCATGAGAAATGCTGGGCTGGATGAAGCACAAGCTGGAATCAAGATTGCTGGGAGAAATATCAATAACCTCAGATATGCAGATGATACCACCCTTATGGCAGAAAGTGAAGAGGAACTCAAAAGCCTCTTGATGAAAGTGAAAGAGGAGAGTGAAAAAGTTGGCTTAAAGCTCAACATTCAGAAAATGAATATCATGGCATCTGGTCCCATCAGTTCATGGGAAATAGATGGGGAAACAGTGGAAATAGTGTCAGACTTTATTTTTTGGGCTCCAAAATCACTGCAGATGGTGACTGCAGCCATGACATTAAAAGACGCGTACTCCTTGGAAGAAAAGTTATGACCAACCTAGAGAGCATATTCAAAAGCAGAGACATTACTTTGCCAACAAAGGTCCATCTAGTCAAGGCTATGGTTTTTCCAGTGGTCATGTATGGATGTGAGAGTTGGACTGTGAAGAAAGATGAGCACCGAAGAATTGATGCTTTTGAACTGTGGTGTTGGAGAAGACTCTTGAGAGTCCCTTGGACTGCAAGGAGATCCAACCAGTCCATTCTAAAGGAGATCAGTCCTGGGTGTTCTTTGGAAGGAATGATGCTAAAGCTGAAACTCCAGTACTTTGGCCACCTCATGCGAAGAGTTGACTCATTGGAAAAGACTCTGATGCTGGGAGGGATTGGGGGCAGGAGGAGAAGGGGACGACAGACGATGAGATGGCTGGATGGCATCACTGACTCGATGGACGTGAGTCTGAGTGAATTCTGGGAGTTGGTGATAGACAGGGAGGCCTGGCATGCTGTAGTTCATGGGATCGCAAAGAGTCTGAGCGACTGAACTGAACTGAACTGAACACCTGAATCAAGGTGTTGTACAAATGCAACAAACACAACATTGTCCATCAGCTAGACTCCAACGTGAACAGACATTAATTTAATCGCTGGAAAAAAGATGCCTACTATAGTCCCCTCAGGCCCCAGGAATCAGACTTGGGTCACATCATGGGAGTCTGGGCAGCCTTGCCTCCTGGGCTGGACACTGCTGGGGGAGCTGAGGACGATGTGCACCCGTGACCCGCCTCACAGTAGACCTGTCCCGTACCCGCTTCCGGAGCAAAGCACAATCTCCAGACCCAGTTCGTCCCTGCAGGATTCACATAACCCCAGTGCACCCAGAGAATGGAGGACATATTGGAATGGAAGATGTTTGAAAAGTTACCTGGTCTGCGCATCTCCTTTTGGAGGTGGGGGTTGGGGGGTGGAGTTCCCACCTCCAGACTCGGTACTTAAGAGTCTCTTATCTTTGGATGGTAGCACCTAGAGAGGAGCAGAAGAGAAGGGTGGGATTGGTCTCGGGGTGGGGATGACTTGGTGGGGCTGAATGGCAATGAGGATACTAAGGATAAGGCACACCCCCTTGGCCATGTGTTCTGGCACTTTCTGCTCACATTTACAACCCAGCAAACCAACTTTCAGGAAGGTTCTCCTTCTCCAACAGCAGCGTTGAAAAATCGGGAAGTGCTGCCGCCTTGTGGCCGTTTCTCGCAACAACCCCTCTCAACCTTGGGTTTCTGGGAACGGAATACTCGGAAGCCTTCAGTTCAATTCAGTTCAGTCACTCAGTCGTGTCCGACTCTATGCGACCCCATGAACTGCAGCACGCCAGGCCTCCCTGTCTATCACCAACTCCCAGAATTCACTCAGACTCATGTCCATCGAGTCAGAGATGCCAACCAGCCATCTCATCCTCTGTCGTCCCCTTCTCCTCCTGCCCCCAATCCCTCCCAGCATCAGAGTCTTTTCCAATGAGTCAACTCTTCGCATGAGGTGGCCAAAGTACTGGAGTTTCAGCTTTAGCATCATTCCTTCCAAAGAACACCCAGGACTGATCTCCTTTAGAATGGACTGGTTGGATCTCCTTGCAGTCCAAGGGACTCTGAAGTCTTCTCCAACACCACAGTTCAAAAGCATCAATTCTTCAGTGCTCATCTTTCTTCACAGTCCAACTCTCACATCCATAGATGACCACTGGAAAAACCATAGCCTTGACTAGATGGACCTTTGTTGGCAAAGTAATGTCTCTGCTTTTGAATATGCTATCTAGGTTGGTCATAACTTTTCTTCCAAGGAGTAAGCGTCTTTTAATGTCATGGCTGCAGTCACCATCTGCAGTGATTTTGGAGCCCAAAAAATAAAGTCTGACACTGTTTCCACTGTTTCCCCATCTCAGAAGCCTTAAGAGGTTCTAAACAATACCTGTTGTCAAGCATGGGACTTGAGCTGGATACCGAACATAAACCTGAAAGAGGACAGGCTTTCAGGAAGCGCTTTCAGCCGGCAAATTTTGCTCACTCTCAGTATAAGGAAAAATGTAAAACCACAAGAAAAAACGGAGAGAGTGCAGCACATATTTCCCTTATGAATGCAAATGAGTGCTCCAAGGCGGCATCACCTGCTGCCAAGACCATATTCAAACACTGCACACATTTCATGCTGAGGTTGATGGAATAGAGCAGAGGGAACGGTCCTGCACGCTCTTGGGTGCACAACCGACATCAGCCACAGTGGGAACAGCGTGCGGGGCCTAACACCCACATG
This sequence comes from Bubalus bubalis, assembly GCF_019923935.1. NCBI lineage: Eukaryota > Metazoa > Chordata > Mammalia > Artiodactyla > Bovidae > Bubalus > Bubalus bubalis. The sequence continues at coordinate 30,879,690 of NC_059164.1, forward strand.
CCCCGAGGCAGCATTTGATGCAGCACTCTCCCCACTGTATGCATGCTGTGCATGAACTGTATGCGTGAACTGTGGTCCACAAAATCATGTCATACCCTATTTGTGCAAGGATCTAAAAAGACTGGCTAGACCTCCACCTATCCCTGAATCAACAACTGCAACAAACACAACATTGTCCATCAACTACTCCAATGTGAAACAGACGTTAATTTAACCACTGAAAAAAAATAACTACTGTAGTCCCCTCAGGCCCCGGGAATCAGACTTGGGTCACATCGTTGGAGCCTGAGCAAGCTCGCCTCCCTTGGCTGGATGCTCCCTGGGCTGAGGGAGCTGAGGACCATGTGCACCCATGATCCTCCTCACGGTAGACCTGTCCTGTACACCCTTCGGGAGAAAAGCACAATCTCCAGGCCCAGTTTCACTCTCTACAACTAAAACAACCCTAGTGCACCCAGAGGATGGGGGACCTTTTGGGCTGGAAGAGCTTCCAAAAGTCATGCAGTAGCACGTCTGCCATTGATGGTGTTTCCACCTCCGGCCTCCGGCCTTAAGAGTCTCCTTAACTCTTGAAGACAGCATTTTCATCAGAACTCAAAAGAGGGGGTGTGCATTGGTCTAGGCATGGGGGTTGCTTGGTGGTGCCGAATGGTACTGGATAAGAAGGGATGAGACACAACCCCTTGGGAGTTTCTTTTGGTCTTTCTATTCTGATTTACATTCCAGAAACAGGACTTTGACCAAGCCTCTGTTCCATCCACATTAAGGATAGCAGGAATGAAGAAGTGCTGCCGCCTTGTGGCCATTCCTCTAATAACATCTTTCAAACTTGGTCTGACGGGAATTTAGGTACAATAATCACAAGGACTAAGCATTGTAATGTCATTTGTCCTCAAGCAGTGACCTAGGTAGGTAACTGAATAAAGACTTCAGATGGTGCCAGGTTTTACTAATCCAATTTCATCATGTGAAGTTTTCTCACATTCTTTTTAAAAGAAAAAAGAAATATCACATGGAAGGATATTGACTTCCTTCCATGACTTCCTTCCATGACTGCCTCTCCTTCCCTGAGAGATGCAAATCAGTGCAACAAGGAGGAATGACTTGCAACTAGTGAGGGCAGGCATCATCAACCAGTCTGCAGGAATACACGCTGGGGAGATCACGGGGCAAGGGGAACTCTCCCAGCCCACATCTGTGATGGCAGCTGGAAGCAGCCACTGTGGAGGAGATCATGGAGGATCCTTAAGGCCAGAAGGATAGCTATGCGTGGGCCAGCTATCCCACTCCTGGGTTTATGTCAGGAAACAGTGATAACCTGAATTGCCAGCTGTACCTTGACATTACTAGTTATTAGGTGTTTACTCTGCCAGACTCATTGCTTAACATTTAACATGCATCATGCCATTCAAACCTCCCTCCTTTAGCTCTGTGAGGGGTTACTGTCAGGACCCCACCGTAAAGAAGTTAATGAGGTCATAGGTAGTAGTTGAACTTGCACTATAAATTGACTCTTCCTAGCACTATGAGCGACTTCACTTTCACTTCTCACTTTCATGCATTGGAGAAGGAAATGGCACCGCATTCCAGTGTTCTTGCCTGGAGAATCCCAGGGACGGGGGAGCCTGGTGGGCTACTGTCTATGGGGTCACACAGAGTTGGACACGACTGAAGCGACTTAGCAGCAGCAGCAGCAGCACTATGAAGGTGCAGGACGGTCAATAAATACTTTGGACAGGGATGATAAAAGGGAACTGTTATGATTTGAATTATGTCTTCCAAATTCATGTGTAAGTCCTAACCCCAGTAGCTGTGAACCTGACCTTAAATGAAAAATAGGGTCTTTGCAGATAATCATGTTAAAAAGGTCATTAGGACTGGCCCTAATCCAAAAGGGCTGGTGTCCTTGTAAGAATGGGAAATTTGGACAAAGAGAGCCATGCACATAGGAATGATCCCACTTGAAGATGAAGGTCAAGATCAGGGTGATGCATCTACAAGCCAAGACATGCCAGAGATTGCCAACAAACCACTAGAAGCTCAGAGGGAGGCATGAAACAGATTCTTTCGAGACCAACCTTGCCACCAACTCAGTCTCCAACTTCTCTCCTCCAGAGCCTTGAGACAAATTTTTGTTGTTCTAAACCATCCAGTCTGTGGGACCTTGTGAAGGCAGCCTTGCAAAACTGATATGCTAAGTCACTTCAGTCGTGTCCGACTCTGTGCGACCCCATAGCCGGCAGCCTACCAGGCTCCCCCGTCCCTGGGATTCTCCAGGCAAGAACACTGGAGTGGGTTGCCATTTCCTTCTCCAATGCATGAAAGTGAAAAGTGAAAGTGAAGTTGAACAGTCGTGTCCGACCCTCAGCGACCCCGTGGGCTGCAGCCTTCTAGGCTCCTCCATCCATGGGATTTTTCAGGCAAGAGTACTGGAGTGGGGTGCCATTGCCTTCTCCAGCAAAACTGATATAAGCAATCATTATAATTTGAAGAGTCTGCTTACACTGTAGCCTCAGCTGACTGGAAGCATTTGTGAGAACACCAAAAAACTCAAGCGGGTCCTAATCCCACTTTACCAGTTGTGTGGCTTTAATGCTCAAAAATGCCAAGCAGCTTACTTACCCAGTTGCCTTGTCTAGAAAAGGGGACCACCAGTCACCTCCTTGGAGTTGACATGCAATCCTTGATGCACTCTTGCACATAACCATGGCCTATTAATTGGAAAGGATGACAGTCATACACGGTTATCACAAGAAGCGTCACTTTTCCTTCATCTAATCCTGTCCAGCTCTGCTCAGGATAAGGCCACTTATGTGTCCCCACAACTACCCTGTCCTGTAGCTTTGGAGGTTGACCTGTAAGGAACACATTAATGTCCCCTTCCTGATTGCTGTTAGTTGGGATTGCACAAAAGAAGGCACCAGCAGATGATCAGGTGGTGAGAGAACAGAGATGCTGAGGCTTTTAGCCCCCTGGCGCCCTCCCCCTGGGTCATCGGGAGCTGCCTGCGTCATCTGTGGGAAGCGTCAGTGACTGTCCGGCAACTGTTTATACAGCTGTCCTCTCAGGGCTCCTCTCAGAAATTCTGGCCTCCCCTAGTCCCTTCACACTTAGGAGGCAACAGATCCCTGCAAGGGTTAACTCCAGGACACCGTGCTAAACATGACCCATTTCTCTGTATTCCACCTATACAGCTTGGTCAATAATCTTTTTGGTCAAAGCTCCTCAAAGTATCCAGTTTGAGTGTGCTAGCTTTGATCTGCCAAGACTCTTAACTGATTCAGGAATTAGTTGAGAAAGCCTCAAAATGCAATTCTGAGAATGTTTTGCTCATGTGTTTGAGGACTCCTGGATAAACTCCTTTGTTAGGGGAAACGGAACACAAGTAATTCATGATGTGCAGCAGCGTCATGATCACCCCACTACCTGCCAGTGGTTGCACAGGATCAAGTACAGGTGGAGTGTGAGACATGGGGAAGTCCATCTTTGCTGTACTGAGAATAGTGATTGTGCTAAGAAAAAAAAACAAAAAGGCACAGAAATACCATTCAGACTTTTTTTTAAAAAAGAAGGAAATCCTTCCACAACAACATGGATGGACTTGGAGGGTATTATACTAAGCAAAGTAAGTTGAAGACAAATACTACATGATGTCTTTTTTTATGTTGTATTTTGTATCGGGGTATAGCCAATAGTTTCAGGTGAACATCTGAGGAACTGAGCCATTCGTATACATGTGTCCATTCTCCCTGACACTCCCCTCCCATCAAGGCTGCCACATAACACTGAGCAGAGTTCCATGTGCTATACACTAGGTGCTTTTTGGTTACATACGTTATCACTTATCAGTTCAGTTTAGTTGCTCAGTTGTGTCTGACTCTTTGCTACCCCATGGACTGCAGCACGCCAGGCTTCCCTGTCCATCACCAACTTCCAGAGCTTGCTCAAACTCATGTCCATCGAGTTGGTGATGCCATCCAACCATCTCATCCTCTGTCATCCCCTTCTCCTCCCGCCTTCAATCTTTCCCAGCATCAGGGTCTTTTCCAATGAGTCAACTCTTCACATGAGGTGGCCAAAGGATTGGAGTTTCAGCTTCAGCATCAGTCCTTCCAATGAATACCTAGGACTGATTTCCTTTAGGATGGACTGGTTGGATCTCCTTGCAGTCCAAGGGACTCTCAAGAGTCTTCTCCAACACCACAGTTCAAAAGCATCAATTCTTCAGCACTCAGCTTTCTTTATAGGCCAACTCTCACTTCCATACATGACTACTGGAAAAACCATAGCTTTGACTAGATGGACCTTTGTTGGCAAAGTAATGTCTGTGCTTTTTAATATGCTGTCTAGCTTGGACATAGCTTTTCTACCAAGGAGCAAGTGTCTTTTAATTTCATGGCTGCAATCACCATCTGCAGTGATTCTGGAGCCCAAAAAACTGAAGTCTCTCACTGTTTCTATTGTTCCCCTGTCCCCATCTATTTGCCATGAAGTGATAGGACCGGATGCCATGATCTTAATTTTCTGAATGTTGAGTTTTAAGCCAACTTTCTCACTCTCCTCTTTCACTTCATAAGAGGCTCTTTAGTTCTTCTTCATTTTCTTCCATAAGGGTAGTGTCATCTGCATATCTGAGATTATTGATATTTCTCTCAGCAATCTTGATTCCAGCTTGTGCTTCATCCAGCCTGGCATTTCACATGATGTACTCTGCATATAGGTTAAATTAGCAGGGTGACAATATACAGCCTTGACATACTCCTTCCCAATTTGGAACCAGTCTGTTGTTCCATGTCCAGTTCTAACTGTTGCTTCTTGACTTGCATACAGATTTCTCAGGAGGCAAGTGAGGTGGTCTGATGATATCATTTATAGGTGGAATGTTAAAAAACCAAATTCATAGAAACAGAGATCAGATTTGTGGTTAGCAGAGGGGAAATTGAGTGAAGGGGGTCAAAAAGTACACACTTTCAGTTATAAAATAAGTTCTAATATAGAGCATGGTGACTGTGGTTCACGGTACTGTATTAAATACTTTAAACTTGCTAAAAGATTCCATCTTAAAAGTCTCTAACATAAAGCCCAACTATTATCTATATTTTTAAGGTTATTTGCCTCCACCACAACTCTATAATGGGGTTTCTCTGGTGGTTCAGGTGGTAAAGAATCCACCTGCAATGCCAGAGACCTGGGTTCAATTCCTGGGTTGGGAAGATCCCCTGGAGAAGGGAATGGCAACCCTCTCCAGTATTCTTGCCTAGAGAATTCCATAGAGAGAGGAGCCTGGCAGACTACAGACCATGGGGTCACAAAGAGTCAGATACGACTGGGAGACTCACACTTTAACGGAGACACTACGTAATGGTGAGCTGCTTGCTCTGCATCTCTTCCCAAATCTGTGTTCAGTAACAAGACATTTACAACCTGAAGTGAGCAGTGGTGAGAATATTTACAACCTGAAAGTGGCAAATGCTGTAAGTCAGGATATTTCTCGCCAGATTGCTGCTTCTTAATCAGTTACCAGCATACCCCTCACTTGATAAGACTAAATTTATTTTTGTGGGTGTACTGGTCTGAGGTTCAGGATGTAATATGTTTGCTCTGGAACTTGGGAGTGACATTAAGTTGAAACTTGGATTCAGCAGTAGCTGTACTCATTTGCTTTCACTGCTGTGGCAAATTGCCACACACTTAGTGGTTTAATATCAACAATACAAAGTATTATCTGGAACTCATTAAGCTTGGAAGGTCAAAAGCTCAAAATGGGTCTCCCTAGGCTAAATCAAGGTGTTGGCAGGACTGTGTTTCTCTCAGGAAGCTCTAGGGAGATGCATTTCTTGGCCTCAGTTCCCTTCTCCATCTTCCAAGCCAGCATCGGCAGATCGAATCCTCGTTGCAATGCTATCTTTCACATACTGACTTTCCTGCTTTCTCTTCTCCATTTAATGACCCATATAATCCCCAGTGGCTCAGATGGTAAAGAATCTGCCTGCAATGCAAAAGACTCAGGTCTTGATCCCTGGGTCAGGAAGATCCCCTGGAGAAGGGCATGGCAACCCACTTCAGCCCTCTTGCCTGGAGAATCCCACAGACAGAAGAGCCTGGTGGACTACAGTCCATGGGGTCACAAAGAGTCGGATATGACAGAAGCAGCCGAGCACACACACGCACGTACGCAGGCACGTGATTGCACTGGGACTACCGTCATGACCCAGGCCCCTCAAGTCCCTTAATCCCATCTGCTACTCTGCTTCTTTCCATAGTAGCCTGCAGTCAGAGTGAATCATCAGAACCTTCCTGCAAAGCCTTAGGGAGATGGGAACATCAGGAATTCACTGGCAGACCTCATTTTATTGCACTTCAAATACAGGGCTATTTTTTTTTTTAAACAAATTGAAGGTTTGTGGCAACTCTGAATCAAGCAAGTCTATCAGCATCATTTCTCCAACAGCATTTGCTCACTTTGTCTCTCTGTGTCACGTTTTGGTAACTTTTCCACTATTTCACAATGTTTTCATTATTATTGTACTTGCTATGGTGATCTGTGGTTAGTGACCTTTGATATTACTATCACAGAAAGATTATGACTTGCTAAAGTTCAGATTTTTTTTTAGCAATAAAGCATTTTTAAATTAAGGTACATTTATTACATTTTAGTCATATGCTATTACACACTCCTGGAGAAGGAAATGGCAGCCCACTCCAGTACTCTTGCCTGGAAAATCCCATGGATCTCGGAGCCCGGTAGGCTATCGTCCATGGTGTCGCAAAGAGTCGGACACGACTGGGTGACTTCACTTTATTACACACTTAATAGACACATAGCATAAAGGTGGGCTTCTCAGGTGGCACTGGGGTAAAGAACCTGCAAGTGCAGGAGGCATAAGAGACAGGAGTTCAGCCCCTAGGTTGGGAAGATCCCCTGGAAGAGGGCATGGCAACCCACTCCAGTGTTCTTGCCTGGAGAATCCTATAGACAGAGTTGCTTGGTGGGCTACAAGTTCATAGGTCACAAAGAGTCGGACAGGATTGAAGCAGCTTAGCACACACGCACATGAATGCGTAGTATAAAGGTGACCTTTATATGCTCTGGGAAACCCAAAGACCCACGTGACTCACTTTGTGGCAGTGAACTGATCCCGCAGTAGCTCCAAGGTCTACCTGGACTATGTATGCGTGACCTGCTCAGATCCTCCACCCCTACTTCAACCACACACACAGGCACACAATCATACCCCACTGGTAGATCTTGGAGCAATCTCCACACACAGAAACACTCCAGAGTGTGTGGGGAGGGGCAAGCACAGAGCTCTTGGACAAGGTCCGTGTGGCTGTCCTCTGCAGGCAGGGGATGACCTGAGGGCTGAGCTCAAGGAGAATAATGCTATCAGCACCACCAGTCCAGCAGACAAGGTGGGCAGAATTACCACAATAAACCAGCCACAAGAGCAGAATGCTGCCACAGGCATTTGTGGCTATGGCTAATTGATTTTGGCACCGTTAGAAATGAAATCAGTAGGTAGTCTACTAAGATGCTTCTTAAGATACACAGGAAGTAAAAAAAATGTGGCGGCACCAACCTACCTCAAATTATCCCAGGAAAATGTATGACCTCTTTCCTATTTCTAGACCTGGAGCCCTTGGACCAATGTTCAAGCATTGAGTATAATTCTGCCATAGAGTACACTAAGAATTTCTTCCAAAGCTTTCCCAGAACAAACTGTGGCCATTTAGCCTTATCTGGGAAAGGAGAAAGGGAAATACACAAACTTCTCAGGAGTTATTAGATATTGCATCTGACTGACATGAATCCCCAGAGACCTGAACTATCATCATGGACCACCCACCACTCAGAATGGGAGCTCATGGAGATCAGAGGACAGACTGTGTGTCCTGGCTGAAGTCCCTCTCACAGTAGGTCCAACATGGACACTCACTGTGGTTATTTCTTCAATCCTAGGATATATAAAAGGAAAAATATAAGCCTGGCAACTGGCTGAACACTCACACTGGCTCCCTGGCCTAGGGAGTAGAGGCCATTATGGCTGGAAGGGCCGGATAGTCTCCTGGAATCCCTGGGAATTGTCAAGTTCAGTGTTGAGATCAATGACTTAAAGATACAAAGGCGGTGATTTCTACTGCACCCTCATCTTGCTTGGCTGGTATAAATTCTCGATGAGTCACAGAGAGTGACTGTGTTTTCACCAGTTAGATAGTTTTGGATTTTTAATATGAATTCTTTGTTTCTTTGGGGAAAAGAAAAGTTTTTCAAAGGAGATCTACCACCCAGAATCCATTATGACAAAGGTGGATCAATTTCAATAAAAAGGTTAAAATTCTCTGTATGAAAGAATTAGGTGAAAAGATAAAACAGCTTTAAAAACGTATTTGCCACACAGGTAACAAAAGACTCCTTTACTTAACATATAAATAACACTTGCAGATTTCTAAGGAAACCTGTAATCCAGTAGAAAATTGGGAAAGAAGCACAAATAAGAAAAGAAATTCCAATGGCTCATAATTAAATAGATGGAATTACAACAGTGAAAAACCACTCTTCTTTGCCTGTGCATTAGCAAAGTATTTTAAAATTAAAAAAATTAAAATACAAAATGTTAGCAAGGATATGGAAAATAAATATTTTGATATATTATGTAAATTGCAAAAACCTTTTAAAATGATAATTTGGCAAGACTCCATTAAATGTAAAATGCACATCATCTTTGACACCACAGATCTTCTTCAAAGAATCTATTCTTCACAATAATTATGGATGTGTAGCAAGATGCCACTGAAGCAATGACTGGCTGGACCAAAGCTGCTGCTGCTGCTGCTGCTAAGTCGCTTCAGTCATGTCCGACTCTGTGAGACCCCATAGACGGCAGCCCACCAGGCTTCCCCGTCCCTGAGATTCTCCAGGCAAGAACACTGGAGTGGGTTGCCATTTCCTTCTCCAATGCATGAAAGTGAAAAGTGAAAGTGAAGTTGCTCAGTTGTGTCTGACTCTTAGCGACCCCATGGACTGCAGCCTACCAGGTTCCTCCGTCCATGGGATTTTCTAGGCAAAAGTACTGGAGTGGGGTGCCATTGCCTTCTCTGGGACCAAAGCTGGGAGCTGTCTAAATGACCATTATTTAGAGGGCTGAGTAAAATAGAAAACTGAAACCCTGAGAGCTTCCCTAGTGGCTCAGTGGGATAACCTGCCTGCCAATGCAGGAGACACGGCTTCAATCCCTAATCTGGGAAGAACCCACATGCCACAGAGCAACTAAACCCATGGGCCACAACTACTGACCTGTGCTCCAGAGCCTGGGAGCTGCAACTACTGAGCCCCAAAGTCCATGCTCTGCAACAAGAAAAGCCACCAGAATGAGAAGCCCATACACCACAGCTAGAGATTAACCCCTCTTTGCTACAACTAGAGAAAAAGCCTGAGCAGCAATGCAGACCAGCGTAGCCAAAAAGAAAATAAATAAAATTATTTTTTAAAAATAAAGAAAGAAAGCCTGAATACTGTGTGGTTTGGGGGAAAAAATGTAGTTTGAAACTGTGAACCACAAATTTCCATGATATTATGAAAACTTTGAATGACAGTGTTAATATATTTTTTAATTTTATTTTTAATTGAAAGATAATTGGATTATAATATTGTGTTGGCTTCTGCCATATATCAACATGAATCAGCCATAAGTACATATGTTCCCTTCCTCTTGAACCTCCATCCTATCCCCCACCCCATCCCACCCCTCTAGGTTGTCACAGAGCCCTGGTTTGAGCTCCCTGAGTCATACAGCAAAGTCCTACTAGCTATTGATTTTACATATGGCAGCGTGTCCATTTCTGTGTTGCTCTCTCCCTCCCCCCGCCCCCCGCCCCCATGTCCACGAGTCTGTTCTCTGTGTGCGCATGTCCGTTGCTGCCCTGCACATAGGCTCATCAGTACCAGGGAAGATGTTAATATGTTTTTGATAAGTGAAACACCCGGTTAGCTGTGATCTTTTGCTAAAAGAGACAAAAGTTAGAGAATATCTTCCAACTAATTACTGTAGCATTAAAATAAGTCCTGTACAGATGAAGCTGAGTTTCTGTCCAAGCCAGTTTACTAAAAAGAGCAAAAAGCTTTCCAAATATTTAGAGGCTTGTTTTCATAATTATTTAACAAGACCGTTGACCTGTAATCTGAAAACCACACATTTGTGATTGGAAACTGCACATAAATGCTTATTTCAGAGGATTGTGTTTAGAGGATTATTGTTAAGTTTGCATAACAGATTTGACTGCTTATCAACCAGACCCTTAACCACTGAATATGACCTCATGGGTCTTAGAATAATAAACACACCCATGTGAAAACTGGGAAGTTTCTCTTGGTGTTAAGAATGTAGCTTCATTTGGGCTTTGTCCTTTTGTTGGTTTATGAAAGTAAAGCAAAGTTTGAATGGGAGAAGGCAATGGCACCCCACTCCAGTACTCTTGCCTGGAAAATCCCATGGACAGGAGAGCCTGGTAGGCTGCAGTCCATGAGGTCGCTGAGAGTCGGACCCGACTGAAAGACTTCCCTTTCACTTTTCACTTTCACGCATTGGAGAAGGAAATGGCAACCCATTCCAGTGTTCTTGCCTGGAGAATCCCAGGGATGGGGGAGCCTGGTGGGCTTCCGTCTATGGGGTCGCACAGAGTCGGACACAACTGGAGCGACTTAGCAGCAGCAGCAGCAGTATCAGATTCGTTATTTAAAACACAATTCAAAACAGGTTATCTTTTAAAATTAGTTAAATAAATAATTATGGGATACCAAAGCAATGAACCAAGGAGTGGAGCAAAACTGTAGTGGTTCTCAAATCTGAGTGTAGAGGGTTTGATAAACACTAACCATGAAGGCCCAGATGGAGTTTCTGATTTACTTGGTGTGGAATGAGGCCTAAAGTTCCCTAATGATGCTGGTATAGTTGGCTGGGAACCACACTCAGAGAACCACTGCTTCAAAGTCATGAAGTAGCTCTCTATACACTTGTGTAGAAAGAGTCTCCAAGACACAGTAGATTAAAAGAACAACAAAAGACTGATTGAGATGTCTTATTTGCTTATGTGGACAAATGGACTTGTCTATGCCTGGGAAGGAGAAGGAAATGGCAACCCACTTCAGTATTCTATCCTGGGAAATCCCATGGACAAAGTAGCTTGGCAGGCTACAGTTCATAGAGTCGCAAAGAGTCGGACAAGACTTAAGCTTCTAAACCACCACCACCACCATCCTTGGGAAATGGCTGGCTTGGGAAATGGCTGGAAGGAGATATGACTTTGGGGACCCTTTCTTGGGGGACAGTGAGCATGAGTGGGCGAGAGACTCACCTATATTGTGTATCTTTATACTGCTTCGGTTTACCACGTGCATATGGCGGATTAAAACATTAAATTAATAATTTTTAAAACCAAAATTAGTTTCTGGTCTTACATTTAGATCTTTAATCCATTTTGAGTTTATTTTTGTGTATGGTGTTAGAAAGTATTCTAGTTTCATTCTTTTACAAGTGGTTGACCAGTTTTTCCAGCACCACTTGTTAAACAGATTGTCTTTAATCCATTGTATATTCTTGCCTCCTTTGTCAAAAATAAGGTGTCCATATGTGCGTGGATTTATCTCTGGGCTTTCTGTTTTGTTCCATTGATCTATATTTCTGTCTTTGTGCCAGTACGATACTGTCTTGATAACTGTGGCTTTGTAGTAGAGCCTGAAGTCAGGTAGGGTGATTCCTCCAGTTCCATTCTTCTTTCTCAAGATAGCTTTGGCTGTCTGAGGTTTTTTGTATTTCCATACAAATTGTGAAATTACTTGTTCTAGCTCTGTGAAGAATACCGTTGGTAGCTTGATAGGGATTGCATTGAATCTATAAATTGCTTTGGGTAGTATACTCATTTTCACTATATTGATTCTTCCAATCCATGAACATGGTATATTTCTCCATCTATTACTGTCCTCTTTGATTTCTTTCACCAGTGTTTTATAGGCAAAACACTCTCCGACATACATCACAGCAGGATCCTCTATGACCCACCTCCCAGAATATTGGAAATAAAAGCAAAAATAAACAAATGGGACCTAATTAAACTTAAAAGCTTCTGCACATCAAAGGAAACTATTAGCAAGGTGAAAAGGCAGCCTTCAGAATGGGAGAAAATAATAGCAAATGAAGCAACTGACAAACAACTAATCTCAGAAATATACAAGCAACTCCTACAGCTCAATTCCAGAAAAATAAATGACCCAATCAAAAAATGGGCAAAGAACTAAATAGACATTTCTCCAAAGAAGACATACAGATGGCTAACAAACACATGAAAAGATGCTCAACATCACTCATTATCAGAGAAATGCAAATCAAAACCACTATGAGGTACCATTTCACACCAGTCAGAATGGCTGTGATCCAAAAGTCTACAAGCAATAAATGCTGGAGAGGATGTGGAGAAAAGGGAACCCTCTTACACTGTTGGGGGGAATGCAAACTAGTACAGCCACTATGGAGAACAGTGTGGAGATTCCTTAAAAAACTGGAAATAGAACTGCCTTATGATCCAGCAATCCCACTGCTGGGCATACACACTGAGGAAACCAGAAGGGAAAGAGACACGTGTACCTCAATGTTCATCGCAGCACTGTTTATAATAGCCAGGACATGGAAGCAACCTAGATGTCCATCAGCAGATGAATGGATAAGAAAGCAGTGGTACATATACACAATGGAGTATTACTCAGCCATTAAAAAGAATACATTTGAATCAGTTCTAATGAGGTAGATGAAACTGGAGCCTATTATACAGAGTGAAGTAAGCCAGAAAGAAAAACACCAATACAGTATACTAACGCATATATATGGAATTTAGAAAGATGGTAACAATAACCCTGTGTAAGAGACAGCAAAAGAGACACTGATGTATAGAACAGTCTTATGGACTCTGTGGGAGAGGGAGAGGGTGGGAAGATTTGGGAGAATGGCATTGAAACATGTATAATATCATGTATGAAACGAGTCGCCAGTCCAGGTTCGATGCACGATACTGGATGCTTGGGGCTGGTGCACTGGGACGACCCAGAGGGATGGTATGGGGAGGGAGGAGGGAGGAGGGTTCAGGATGGGGAACACATGTATACCTGTGGTGGATTCATTTCGATATTTGGCAAAACCAAGACAATATTGTAAAGTTTAAAAATACAATAAAATTTAAAAAAAATTAATAAAAAAGATAGTTGAGTCTGGCACTGGCTGAATCTATCGAACGCATTGCACCCCCTTGTGGAAACTGGCCCCCAAGCAGGGCATCCCAGGCTCTCCTCTAGATGGTCAACTGGTGCCTCGACGCGACGTGGGGATGAACCTACAGGTAACTCTACACGGCTGCAGCATTACCTGGAGTCTTCCCATTTCTCATCCTGGAGAGCCGTGGGAGGCGGGCAGAAACTAGCCAAAGGGGCAGCAGGCAATGATGCTGACTTGCCTAGTTCTGTGGGGCAAGCCTGCTCAGGAGAGGGGACAGAATAGTGGCCACAGGTTCCCCAGGCAGGAACGGAAAAGAAACCTTCCCCGGTCTCCGGGAGGAGGAAGGTAAGGGCGATGCCGCTGCGACAGAGAGGACATGGGGAACGTAGCAGGCTGCGGGGCGGAGGCCTGGAGGGTGGCCAGTGCAGGGAGGGAGGAAATGATGGGGGTGGCAAAGCCCGAGCAAAAGCTCTGGTTACCCCCCATTTTACTTTCAGGTCCTGACCTTCCTGCGAGGACGAGGAGGGAGTGCACCCGAGGGTGCCTGCACTATAGGCCGTGGTGCGGGGGCCCGGAGCGGAGGTGCAGCACCCAGCGAGGCACTCAAGTGGCAGGCAGGAGGAGGGAGACCTCCATCCCACAAAACACCACGGTCACAGTGCAAATCCAAAGTGGATTTGAAGAAATGGGTCCCTGCCCTGGCCTCACGTGCACACCTATTTCCGAGTAGGTGCACTCCGTGCTGTGGCTCCTGGGAAATGGCAGTGACAGCTAGGCAGCTAGGGTCAGAGCAGCGGGCAGCCAAGTAGCACCGCACTTTGCCTCGAATGGAGTAACAGTTTGGGGGAGCAGCTGCTTGGACGGTTTTGTGGGACTCGGCGTGGAGTGGCTGGAGGAGGCTAAGCTCCAGCCGCTTGGTTGGTAGGAATTCATGCCCTGGGCTTGGGTGGAGTCGACATTTGTTAGTTTTATTGGTCAGCATTTTTGCCAGTTGCCCCTTATCCTCCACCCTTCAAAAGACCCTGATGCTAGGAAAGATTCAGGGCAGGAGAAGAAGGGGGTGACAGAGGATGAGATGGTTGGATGGCATCATCCACTCAATGGACATGAGTTTAAGCAAGTTCCGGGAACTGGTGATGGACAGGAAAGCCTGGCGTGCTGCAGTCCATGGAGTCACAAAGAGTTGGACACGACTGAGTGACCGAACAACAGTGGTGTTACTTACGGAGAGTAAAATTCACCAATTTTAAGTGTACTGCTGCTGCTGCTGCTAAGTCGCTTCAGTCGTGTCCAACTCTGTGCGACCCCATAGATGGCAGCCCACCAAGCTCCCCGTCCCTGGGATTCTCCAGGCAAGAACACTGGAGTGGGTTGCCATTTCCTTCTCCAATGCATGAAAGTGAAAAGTGAAAGTGAAGTCTCTTAGTCGTGTCCGACTCTTCGCGACCCCATGGACTGTAGCCCACCAGGCTCCTCTGTCCATGGGATCCTCCAGGCAAGAGTACAGGAGTGGGGTGCCATTGCCTTCTCCAATTTTAAGTGTAGAGTTTGATAACTTTTGGTAATTGTATAGAGTCACTTAACCACCATCACAATCAGGATATAGAATAGTTCCAACATCCTACAATTTCCCTTGTCCCCCATTGCTCTTCATCTTTTCCCTGACCAAGCAATCCTCAGTTGCTTGCTTGCTTTTTAAGAAATTAATTAATTTTAGTTTTAGTTGCGCTGGGTCTTGCTTGCAGCGCCAGGGCTTTTTCTTGTTGCGGAGAGCAGGTACCACTTTCTCCTGGCGCAACAGGGCTTTTCACTGCGGTGGGTTTCCTTGTTCAGAGCACAGGCTCTAAGCATGGGGGCTTTGGCAGTCGCAGCCCGCAGGCCCAGTAGTTGCGGCACTCAGATTTAGTTGCTCCGCGGCATGTGGAGTCTTCCCAGATCAGGGATCGAACCCGTGTCCCCTGCTTTAGCAGGCAGGTTCTTAACTGCTGGACCACCAGGGAAATCAAGCCCTCAGCTGCTTTCTGTTACTAGTCTTCCCTTTTCCAGAAGGTCATATAAATGAAATCAGGCTTCTGACTTTCTTCAATTACAGTCTTTGAAATTCAATATTGTTGTGTGTCTTCATACCTTGCTCCTTTTTATTGCTGGCAGTGGTTCATGGGATTGAACATATCATTCGTTTATCCGTTCACCACTTGGTGGACATTTGGGTTGTTCCCAGCTTGGGGGTTTTGTGAATAAAGCTGCTATGAGAACCATTGTGCACATCTGTGTGAACATTATTTCTCTTTGGTAAGTACCTGAGGAGGAGAGTTGCTGGGGGAAATGGTAAACGTCTGGTACATTTTGAGCACTGCCAGACTGGTTTCCTGATGGTTCTAGGAGGTCACATTCCCACCAGGAACATATGATGGTTCCAGGTTTCCCATGTGCTCTCCTACATTTGCCATGCTCCTGGGTATGTCTGATCATCAGTTTTGATTTTTAATCCACTAGTTCCTGGGGACCTGGAGACACAGCAATTTCAAAATGCTCTTACATTGCGTTGACAACATGAAGGCTGCTGAGAAGTCTGTGAACCCAAGAAGGCCAGGTTTGCTGGGCTGCACACTCTGTTTCAGGCCTCCTGAGGCTTCTGAGCACCAGCAGCCACTGCAAAACAAAGTTCTAGTGCACAGGTTAGAGGGATGCCCTCATGCAGATAAGCAGAGAGTGAACACCAGCTATATACCAACAGCTTCTGAACGAACTGGGGATTTTTGGAGTCAGAGGAGGGTTGTCAACTGACCATGGGCTTGGCCTAGCAGAGATGTATACAGAAGTGTTTTACTTAGAATTGATAAACCTTAGAAATTATTTATATCCTGCCTAACACATAATTTTGTATAAATGGTGCTCCTATTATTTTCTCTTCTATGTGTTCCAGTTAGATCTCCCTTGCAGTTAGATCGGGGTCATCTGATTAAGTTATGGTCAGTGGGAGATGAGCAGACATGTGGATACATGAATGTATTTCTGATTTCATCCCCTTCCTTTTCCTCTTCTCTTACACAGAGGGCTGCAGGCAACAAATGGGGGAGACTGACTGAGTTTTTTGGTCACAGCAATGAAATATATGCTTTAATTCATTTATTTTAGGACTCCAGGTAGGCATCCTCAATCAAATTCAATCAAATTTAGTAGGAAAGCCCATGTGCGTGTGTGTGTGTGTGTGTGTGTGTGTGTGCATGCATGTGTGTGTGCGCGTGCTCAGTTGTGTCCGACTCTTTGCAACCCCATGGGCTCAGCCTACCAGGCTCCTCTATCCATGGAATTTTCCAGGCAAGAAGACTGGAGTGGGTTCCCATGCCCTGCCCTGGGGATGGAAGCTGTGTCTCCTGTGTATCCTGCATTGGCAGGTGGATTCTTTATCATTGAGCCACCTGTGCTCTTGTTATTATCTATGAACAGAATATTAGGAAGTCCCGTGATGGTCAAGGCAAAGGATTAAAGACTGCATGCAAGGACGAATCTCCCCTGAAGGCAGGTGGGGAGGAGAGGAAGGGTCTTGCAGCCCCTGAACTGCGTTACTGCTTGTGCCCTGTCACAGCCTTTAGGAAGCTGGAGCCTGAGCATCACCATGTGGTGAACTGGATGCTGCGAAATCAGAAAAACTGGTAGACTGAAGATTTTCTCTGCTCAAGAAAAGAAAAATAGAAGGCATTTTCAGGAACATTCCTGTTCTTTTGATTTTTTCCATGTTTCCAACGACATTGGGCTCATTGCCAGAACCTCATATAATTTCTGAGAAAAACCTTCTGAACATATTTCCCTCTGATTATATCACTGACCCCTCCGCACTTGGTCTCCTCGTTCAGGTGTCAGTCAAGGAGCTTCCTCCTGTGCCCTCTCTCAGCCCTGAGATTCCCAGAGTAGGGAATCTGTATCCATCAGCACGTTGCCTAGGAAAGTTCCAACCTTTGGTGAAAGTCGGGTCAAGGGGAAGTCACACTGTCCCCTCCACCTCTGTCTCCTGCCTCTCCTCTGCACCCACGCTGTAGCCGTCACCCACCCTAAGGGCCTGGGAAGGCACGTGAATGATTTGGGTGAGCTTTGTCGATTGTGCAGCAAGGTCCCCTCAAGCACCCTGGCCATAAAAAATCAAGGCCCTCCTAGGAAGCCAGGAGATGTTCAGAATGGTTTGCCCTGAAGCTGGGGTCCAACCTGGGCCTTATTCTACCAGACCTGTTCCATGTTGTTCTGCTTCAGCTTAAACATGATGACATTTATCACTGAAGGACCCTGTTGCTTTAATGTCATATTATTTTTATTGTGCTTTATTGTACTTGTTTTTCCAAACGAAGTTAACAGATAACAATGACTGGTGAGAACGTTAAAAAAATTGTAAGCTCTTTGATATTAGATTCCTGCTAAATTTACTCTCCATCTTATAACTTATGTGACTTTGTATCAACTTATATTTGTCACTCTACTTAAATGGTATCATTGAGCTTGCAGCTTAAATCTGAGTACTTCCATTGTGGGATAAATCACTGGATAATAATTAATAATATTCCATTAACAATCTACTAGGTGTTCCAAAGATATTTTCCAGGGATTATTATATAGTAATCTGCTAGTTATGTCACAGCAATTCTTGTTATAAAAATTTTCTCAGTACAAATATTAACATTTATTAATATATGGATATATTAAGATACTACAAATACCAAGATAAAACACTAAGCACATTATTTTCCCCCAGATGTCAGATACATTTTAAAATTAGATTACAAAACAGAAAATGAAAACAAGGAAGAAAAAGGATAATTATTTGGATATTTGAATATATTTTGTAGAAAATACAAGAAATGCCCAGAGAGACAGGAAAGGAAATTCATAGGTCCTTCATTTAATGTAGTGTGGTGGCTTTAAATCATGGATGGGCACCCTCTACTCCTGTGACAGTCATAATGAAAAAAAATAAGAAAGGAAGGAAGGCAAAATAAAAATTAAAAAATTTAAATTAAAAAGCACAATAAAAAAAGAACAGTGAATTATGCATTTTAAAACATATATAAAAGTATTTGATTTCATTCCAAAAAGAAAGAAAGGAAGGAAGGGATGAAACTCTTATGAAACCATCACACTTTACTATATATCAGAAACTAACACAATATTATTTTAAAAAATAGAAAAGAAAATTATTCACCTGTGAAAAGTAATTTTCACTTTTAAGGATGATATAGGTAGGAAGTTTTTGAGAAACTTATTACATTAAAATTTTTCCAAATGGTGAAAAAAAGTCACTAGATTCTTGTCCTTTTATTCTACCTCAAAATAGTCTGCTTTGTCTCTATTATAAGCTCTTTGTAGATGAAAAAGAAAATGGAAGCATGAGGATGCATGAAAGCCTGGCAGAAGGCAGCACAGATTTCAGTAAATACAACAAAAAGGAAACACACACCAACACAGGACTACATACTTAAAAGTGAGATCTTCCTTTAAAATGCATAACTCAGAAATAAGGAGAGTCTTCATTTTATCAACCTTGACATTTCTGAGCATGGAGAGCAGAAACAAGGAGAACAACTCCACAGAGAAATCTGAAGAACCTATGAGCTGCAGACTTACATCAGTAGAAGCTGAAAAGGGACAGGGAACTTCTGGTGAAGCAGAGATAGCAAAAAATTCAGCACAGGGGACCAAAAGAAAAAGAGATACAAAAAATAGCACAGCTTGCAGTCCAGGAGACATGTCACAATGTGTGACAGTGTGAAACCTCCGAAGACACCGACGCGGATCCCCATCCCCCCTCTACCTGCTGTCCCGCCGCCAGTCAACCTGGTCCATAGGGATGTCATTCGTGCTTGGTGCCAGCAGTTAAAACTGAGCACCAAAGGCCCGAAACTAGAAGGATATAAACAACTCTGTGAATATGCTTACCCTCATCAAAAAAAAACATTCCTGCCACAGCACAGGAGGCCAGGATCCTGTCACTATCGAAAAGGATAAAGATAGAAAAGGGGGAACTACCACTGGAATGCTCTGTTGAGAGAACGTCTTCTGAAGGGGCTGCTCCTCCTGCATGGGGGCCACCTGCCCTTGAGAGAGCTCCTCCGCCTCCTGAGGCAGTTGTATCAACTTCTGACCCCAACTCAGAAGCTGTGTTTGCCGCCTGGAGCAGAATGACAGCCAGGGCTGTGAAGACAGAGTCAGTACGATCACAAGAGACTTGTGAGGTCCAATGGTGCGTGGTCCACGGGAGAAGTCTCCCAGCTAACACAGAAGGCTGGGTTCGTTTACAGTTTCATGCTGGGCAGGCCTGGGTGCCTGGAAAACGAAGGAGGGTGTCTGCATTCTTCCTGATACCGTCTGGTGACTTTCCACCCCTACACCTGGAGGACAATATGCTGTGCCCTGAGTGTGTACACGGGAATAAAGTATTAACAAAAAGCCTGCAGTGAGATCATAATACCAGTAAAAGGGTACAGCTATGATTATAATTAATGATAGAGAAGTGACTACAATCAACTCCACGGTGACTTTAGACAGCTGAACTCTGGGCCGCTCCACTCTCTCCATGCTTCCTGCTTCCAGGGTGCACAGCCTGCTTACAAGGTTGCACGAAAAAGAAAGCCTGTGAACTGATGGGAAACAGAAGCAGAAGTGACTGTCTCTCCAAAGATGCCCAGCGCTAAGGGAGCAGAGGATAAAGGAAATGGGGATATTTAAAAAATACTAAGTCACTGAATGGAATTAATTTGCTTGAAAATGCCTCAAGTAAATCTCTACATTGGACAAAATGGATCTTATAGGCAATAGTTGAAATTTGGTCATGGACACCTTAACCAGATATTCAACCTTATCATCATCACCAGGCATGGTACAAGCAGAAATGTGTTTCCTGACATGATACAATGTATCACTGACAATATTCTTGCCCCAAAGAATCTATTCACAGGGAAGCAATCAGTCCTGATTATGCCTCTTGTCTCAGGGTAATTAGGTGAGCTTACCATCATTTGGGTGTCAGTTACTTAGATGTACCCATCCATATGTAAATATTCACAACTTATGCACTTAAGATGTCCATATTTTATGTATATGTGAGTTATATATAATTTTTTAAGTGTTCCAGATTGAATGATACATTATAGTGCCTCTAGTAAAAAGGCAACTAGACAATTTTAAACTTAAAACTTTTATTTTAAAATAAAATACTCCAGGCCAGATCAGGAGTGAGGTTGAACCAGGGCTGAGGCAGCCAAGGTCCCTCCTTCCCATATCAGTGGATCCTGCCCAGAGTATGCCTGGCTGCCGTTGCAGGCAAGCGGGGTGGAGTATGACTGGGCAGTGCGGGCGCTGAGACAAAGCTGTTTCCAGTTACAAAGCAGGGATCACAGCAAACACACCCGCCACAGAAGCACTATGGCATTGCTTCTCCCTTCTGCTTAGCAGCCCCCAAGGAGACTAACTGCCTACTTACACAGAAACTAGTGGAGACTCTGAAGCCCTTTGGGATTTTTGAAGAGAAAGAGGAACTTCAGTGCAGGATTTTAATTTTGGGAAAATTAACCTGGTAAAAGACTGGATACGAGAAATCAGTGAAAGCAATAATCTTCCACAATCTCTAATTGAACATGCTGATGGGAAAATGTTTACCTCTGGATCTTACAGAATTAGGTGTACATACAAAAAACTGCCAATATTGATGCATTGTGTGTTGCACCAAGACATGTTGATTGAAGTGACTTTTTCACCTCATTCTATGATAAGTTGAAATTACAGGGAGAAGTAAAAGATTTAAGAGCTGTTGAAGAGGCATTTGTACCAAGTTATCAAACTGTTTGATGGAATAGAGATTGATATTTTGTTTGCAAGATTAGCACTGCAGACTATTCCAGGAAACTTGGACTTAAAACATGACAGTCTGCTTAAAAATTTAGATATGTATAAGAAGTCTTAATAATTGCAGGGTTTTGATTTTGTTGCAAATCAATGAAATGGTTTTACGAGATGTTTTACATCTAGTATCAAACATTGACAACTTCAGGTTAACCCTGAGAGCTATTAAACTGTGGGCCAAATGCCACAACATCTACTCCAATATATTAGGTTTCTTCAGTGGTATCTCCTGGGATATGCTCGTAGCAGGAACTTGCCAGCTTTGTCCAAATGTGATAGCATCAACTCTTGTACATAAATTTTTCTTGGTATTTTCTAAATGATACGTGTTTAGATTATATTAAAATAAAGTTGATTATAGACACTGAAAAAAAATAAAATGCATAACTAACTGACAACGCTGCAGAACAGTGATACATAAAAATCAGAAAACCTATCAACGAGCTTCTGTTGGACACATGATAGGCATAATTCAATTTGAAACAACGTCTAACAACCGGGGACCACAATGCTGCACGATTGTGATAATGGGTATTGTCTTCATGTGGCAGAAACCACAGCAAGCACTGATACTATGTCCCCGCACTTATGCAGAATATAAACAGCAACTCCAAATAATACTTCTCTTTATTTAGGAGACAAAAACATAGAACTCAAGAATTTAAAAAATATATCACATGTGATTAATTAAATCATTGTGAATAAGTGAAGCAGTGGTTTTTTAAGACAACCAGATGTACTGCATACAAGTCCTGATGCTAACTTTGAAGAACAGATAATAATTATCAGTAGGTTGTTCATTTGTCAAAGGAAAACTGTTCGCCTCTATAAACACTTGACCTCTCAGATATTGTCTAATGGAAGAGAGAATACTGCATGTTTTCAGCAGACCGCTTATAAAAAAATACATCTAAACAAAACATAACTTGAATTCCAAGAATATCATAATAGTATAAACAGTATATGTAGGACATAATGAATTGCCACAGAGAACCCTCTAAAATACTTCTAGACATTCTTTATGTCTTACTCTGCATCCACCTGTTACTGAATAATGAAGCAAAGATCTCTTTGGCACTTTGAGTTTTTAAAATATTACCTCTACAGCTACATGAAGTAGAATTGCATTAATATATTCAGCAAACCTAAATTGATGCCATCTTCCAAGGTACAATGGAAAGACTGAGTTCAAAAAGTAGCATGCAACACTCACTTAAAAATTGTTGATGATTATATTGGCAGAGACTTTAGAATGTGAGTCAAAGGTACACTTCTGAAAATATCAACTTTAGATTTTATTTACTCAGTATAATTTTAGATGATATGTTAAGTAAAATCAATGATAAAAGCCAAGTGATGCGAGAACCAAAGACAATGTGTGTAACACTCTTGACAGTGTCAAAGGAACTAAGACGCTCTGAAGTTTTGCTTATCTATCAGTGATACTAAACAAACTGCAGAATCTTGTAATTTTGACACCAACTTCTCCATGATTTTTTAAAAAATCAAAAAAGGAGGAAGGACATCTTTAACTGAAAATCTCGTGATCAGACCTTCCATGATACCTAATTTTATTTTAAAATCAATTCCTTTTTTCCTACAATAATTTTAGTAATTTAACCATTAAAAGAACGGTTTACAATACTGAAATGCTATTATGGGAATACAAGTTTTCTGGATAACATGTAATTGGAAAAATTAAGACCCTGATCCTGGGAAAGATTGAAGGCAAAAGAAGGTGGCAGTGGAGGTTGAGATAGTTAATAACCAGTAGCATCCCTGACTCAATGGACATGAATTTGAGCAAACTCCGGGAGATAGCTAAGGACAGGGAAACCTGGCATGCTGCAGTCCATGGGGTCACAAAGAGTCAGACACGACTTAGTGACTGAACAACAACCAACAAAGCCACTTTAATTATAAACCACTTCTTTCAGTTCAGTTCAGTTCAGTCGCTCAGTCATGTCCGACTCTTTGGGACCCCATGAACCGCAGCATGCCAGGCCTCCCTGTCCATCACCAACTCCCGGAGTTCACTCAGACTCACGTCCATCGAGTCAGTGATGCCATCCAACCATCTCATCCTCTGTCATCCCCTTCTCCTCCTGCCCTCAATCTTTCCCAGCATCAGAGTCTTTTCAAATGAGTCAGCTCTTCGCATCAGGTGGCCAAAGGATTGGAGTTTCAGCTTCAACATCAGTCCTTCCAATGAACACCCAGGACTGATCTCCTTTAGGATGGACTGGTTGGATCTCCTTGCAGTCCAAGGGACTCTCAAGAGTCTTCTCCAACACCACAGTTCAAAAGCATCAATTCTTCAGCACTCAGCTTTCTTTATAGGCCAACTCTCACATCCATACATGACTACTGGAAAAACCATAGCCTTGACTAGACGGACCTTTGTTGACAAAGTAATGTCTCTGCTTTTCAATATGCTATCTAGGTTGGTCATAACTTTCCTTTCAAGGAGTAAGCGTCTTTTAATTTCATGGCTGCAGTCACCATCTGCAGTGATTTTGGAGCCCCCAAAAATAAAGTCAGCCACTGTTTCCACTGTTCCCCATCTATTTCCCATGAAGTGATGGGACCAGATGCCATGATCTTCATTTTCTGAATGTTGAGCTTTATGCCAACTTTTTCACTCTCCTCTTTCACTTTCATCAAGAGGCTCTTTAGTTCTTCTTCACTTTCTGCCATAAGGGTGGTGTCATCTGCATATCTGAGGTTATTGATATTTCTCCTGGCAATCTTAATTCCAGCTTGTGCTTCCTCCAGCCCAGTGTTTCTCATGACATACTCTGCATATAAGTTAAATAAGCAGGGTGACAATATACAGCCTTGACGTACTCCTTTATGTATTTGGAACCAGCTGTTGTTCCATGTCGAGTTCTAATCACTTCTTTAGAATGTCAAATTTGCTGCTGAAATTAATTTATAAACATAGTAAGAGATGTGCTATTGATGGGTCACCAAGTATGAGGAACTGAAAACTTGAAATTGCTTCCCAGATTCTAATATGAGTTTCTCTAAGGCACTGCGGTATATTTACAGCAATAATTTACCACAAATTTCCAAATACTTTTAGAACTTCCAGAATACAGGTAACTTGGTCAGTGGGGAATATAGTCAGTGGGAAAAACAGCCTCTCAAATTTTAATTTTATTTTAAAAAACTACCTAACTTTGTACTATATAAGGATCATAATATCAAGAAATTCTGCCAAAGATAGCAATCATCTCTACAGAAAATGAGATATTGGAGCAAGTAAGAACTGAAACTCCCCAAAAGATACTGTTTCTGTGGAAAGCAGGACAAATCCTATTTTGAAACAAAGTATTACATCCTAATGATATTTAATTCCTAATTATTCTGAAGAAAATTTCAGGCTTCCTATTGTTGGATCATTAATAAATAATTTAATTTATACAGAATTAACATAAAGTTTGTGTTTACTGTAATATTGTTGAGATAGTTTTACCACTAAAAGATTTTAGAGATGCTAATTTTAAAAACATGATTTTGAGTAAAGGTACATTTTTCTAATCTAGACAAAGCTATGATATAGGCTGCCAGTATTCTAAAACCCATGGAGTCTAACCAGGACACAGACCCTTAAACCAGAGCACAAAGGACACCATATGCGAGAAAATTAGACCACCCTTCACCTCCACCTCGTCCCCACCCCCCACCACTGCCAAAGGATTTGGAGCAAATTCTGATTTCATGTGGTCTCTGAACTCTCCTCAAGT
Source organism: Bubalus bubalis (assembly GCF_019923935.1). Lineage (NCBI taxonomy): Eukaryota > Metazoa > Chordata > Mammalia > Artiodactyla > Bovidae > Bubalus > Bubalus bubalis. The sequence goes on from NC_059164.1 coordinate 30,904,585, forward strand.
AGTTGTAAGTCTGGATGTATGTGCATTTGTACCTTTTCCCCAGAGCAACTTCCCACGCAGCTGAGAGATCAAGAACCATGACTTTGGGCTGCAGCCATGGTCCTCACACTTCAGCATGCCTTATACTCACCTGGAGAGCTTATTAACCACAGAGAGCGGGACCCACTCTCAGAGTTTCTAATCCAGTGGATCTGGAGGAAGGCCCAAGGATTCTGCATTTCTATCAAGTTCCCAAGGGATGCTGTTGCTGCTGTTCTAGGGACCACTGTGGAGAACCTTGTGTATAAACTGCACTCATCTCTACCAGCAAGAGCAAGCCCACGTTCCTGCTAACATGTGTCAACACCACCTTCCATCAGTAGGTGGCAGCCCGTGCCTACAAATTAACACATACTGGTGTCAAATTAAAAAAATCTGTCACAAAAGCAAGATAGAAAGCCTAGTGAACAGCATTTTTCTACAAATTGGATGCTAACCTAATTCTGCTAAATGATTTAAAATGTTGATCTGTCAGTACCACACAAATCAGGCTTCAAGAACAAGTGAAATAGACTGACAAATAGTAAAAGAAGCTAGACTCTGGCTTCTGGCCCCAAGGCTGACACTCCTAGATGGGGTTTTTACTTCACTGTCTGCTGATTTGTAAATGTCTTTGTGTGAAAAGTCCTGTGCTGGATGCTGCAAAATTACCCCAGGGACCCTTTAAAAATGCAGAGCCATCTCCCTCTACTGCCATTCTAATTCAGTAGCTCTGCAGTTAGGCATGGGCACTGTATCCTTAACAGATGTCTCAGTCGATGCTGAGATACAGCTGTTTTGGCTACATCTGTTTGTTTAAAAAAGATAAACCAATGCAAAGGTATGAATATGTTGATATTACTACCTTTCATGAAGTGGTTCTTTCTAGGTTCAGACTTCGCAGTAATTCCAAATGCAGGAGAATGCCACTGTCCAGCACAGCAGTTACCAGCAACACATGGCAACTCGACATGGAGAATACAGCTGGTCAACTGAGATGTGCTGCAGGGTGAAGTAACACCGTATTTCAAAGACTTGAAGGGAAAATAATAGAATGTAAGATATTTTTAATGTCACTACTAGAAAAATGAAATTACATACGTGGCTCACATCTACTTCTTTTGGACAGCATTTGTTGCTGTTGTTTAGTCACTAAGTTGTGTCCGAATCTTCATGACCCCATGGACTGCAGCACACCAGGCTTCCTTGTACTTCACTATCTCCCGGGGTTTGCTCAGACTCATGTCCATCTAGTCGGTGATGCCATCCAACCATCTCTTCCTCTGTCACCCCCTTCTCCTCCTGCCTTCAGTCTTTCCCAGCATCAGGGTCTTTTCTAATAAATCAGTTCTTTGCATGAGGTGGTCAAAGTATTGGAGCTTCAGTTTCAGCATCAGTCCTTCCAGTGAATATTCAGGACTGATTACCCTTAGGATTGACTGGTTTGATCTCCTTGAAGTCAAAGTGACTCTCAAGAGTCTTCTCCAACACCACAGTTCAAAAGCATTAATTCTTCAGGGCTCAGCTTTCTTTATGGTCCAACCCTCACATCCATACATGACTACTGGAAAAACCATAGCTTTAACTATAAGGACCTTTGTTGGCAAAGTAATGCCTCTGCTTTTTAATATGCTGTCTAGGCTTGTCATAGCTTTTCTTCCAAGGAGCAAGCATCTTTTAATTTCATGGCTACAGTCACCATCTGCAGTGATCTTGGAGCCCAAGAAAAAGAAGTCTGTCACTGTTCCCATTGTTTCCCCACCTATTTGCCATGAAGTGATGGGATCAGATGCCATGATCTTAGTTTTTTGAATGCCGAGTTTTAAGCCAGCTTTTTCACTCTCCTCTTTCACTGTCATCAAGAGGCTCTATAGTTTCTTCACTTTTTGCCATTATGGTGATATCATCCGCATATCTGAGGTTGTTGATATTTTTCCCGGCAATCTTGATTCCAGCTTGTGAGTCATCCAGCTCAGCATTTCACATGATGTACCCTGCATATAAAATAAACAGATAATATACAGCCTTGATGTACTCCTTTACCAATTTTGAACCAGTCCATTGTTCCATGTACGGTTCTAGCTATTGAGTCTTGACCCATATACAGCTTTCACAGGAGACAGGTAAGGTGGTCTGGTACTCCCATCTCTTGAAGAATTTTCCAGTTTGTTGTGATACACACAGTCAAATGCTTTCACATAGTCGATGAAGCAGAAGTAGATGCTTTTCTGGGATTCTCTTGCTTTCTGTATGATCCAACAAATGTAGACAATTTGATCTCTGGTTCTTCTGTCTTTTCTAAATCCAGCTGTGCATCTGGAAGATCTCAGTTCACATACTGATGAAGACTCGCTTGAAGAATTTTGAGCATTATCTTACTAGCATGGAAAATGAGCACAATTGTGCGGTAGTTTGAATATTCTTTGGCATTGTCCTTCTTTGGGATTGGAATGAAAACTGACCTTTTCCAGTCCTACGGCCATTGCTGAGTTTTCCTAATTTGCTGACAGATTGAGTACAGCACTTTAACAGCATCATCTTTTAGGATTTGAAATAACTCAGCTGGAATTCCATCACCTCACTAGCTTTGTTTGTAGTGATGCTTCCTAAGGCCCACCTGGCTTCAGACTCCAAGATGTCAGGCTCTAGGTAAGTGACAACACCATCGTGGTATCTGAGTCATTAAGACCTTTTTGTATAGTTCTATGTATTCTTTCCACCTCTTATTAATCTCTTCTGCTTCTATTAGGTCCTTCCCATTTCTGTCCTTTATCAAGTCCATTCTTGCATGAAATGTTCCCTTGATATCTCCCATTTTCTTGAAGAGAGCTCTAGTCTTTCCCATTCTATTGTTTTCCTCTACTTCTTTGCACTAGTTCAGTTCAGTTAGTTCAGTCGCTCAATCCTGTCCGACTCTTTGCGAAGCCATGAATCACAGCACGCCAGGCCTCCCTGTCCATCACCAACTCCCGGGGTTCACTGAGACTCACCTCCATCGAGTCAGTGATGCCATCCAGCCATCTCATCCTCTGTCGTCCCCTTCTCCTCCTGCCCCCAATCCCTCCCAGCATCAGAGTCTTTTCCAATGAGTCAACTCTTCGCATGAGGTGGCCAAAGTACTGGAGTTTCAGCTTTTGCACTAGTTAAACGACGTAAATAAACTTGACAAGAATGGAGTTGGCGGGGGAGGGGGGTAGAAAGCAGGGCGGCACAGCAGAGCAGGCTCAGGGGAAGAAGTGTTGACCCGCCAGCATTCTAACAGCATTCCTGGACCAACGCCTCATCCCCTGGCAGTTGGGCCTGGACAAAAAAAAAGTCCTCAGCCTGCAGCCACTGCAGTGCTACAAGCTTATCCATGCATGAGTTTGCAGCTTGAACCCAAGCCAACTGCAAACAGGCAAGAAACATCCACTCCCCAAATACGCTGAGTCTGAAACATACTTATCAGAACTCAGAGGTCAGTTTTACATAGAAAAAAAGAGTTCAGTTCAGTTCAGTCGCTCAGTCGTGTCCAACTCTTTGTGACCACGTGAACCGCAGCACGCCAGGCCTCCCTGTCTATCACCAACTCCCGGAGTTCACCCAAAACCATGTCCATCGAGTCGGTGATGCCATCCAGTCATCTCATCCTCTGTTGTCCCCTTCTCCTCCTGCCCCCAATCCCTCCCAGCATCAGGGTCTTTTCCAATGAGAGCTCTTCGCATCAGGTGGCCAAAGGATTGGAGTTTCAGCTTCAACATCAGTCCTTCCAATGAACACCCAGGATTGATTTCCTTTAGGATGGACTGGTTGGATCTCCTTGCAGTCCAAGGGACTCTCAAGAGTCTTATCCAACACCACAGTTCAAAAGCATCAATTCTTCAGCACTCAGCTTTCTTTATAGTCCAACTCTCACATCCACACATGACCACTGGAAAAACCATAGCCTTGACTAGATGGACTTTTGTTGGCAAAGTAATGTCTCTGTTTTTTAATATGCTGTCTAGGTTGGTCATAACTTTTCTTCCAAGGAGTAAGCGTCTTTTAATTTCATGGCTGCAGTCACCATCTGCAGTGATTTTGGAGCCCAAGAAAATAAAGCCAGCCTCTGTTTCCACTGTTTCCCCATCTATTTGCCATGAAGTGATGGGACTGGATGCCACGATCTTAATTTTCTGAATGTCAAGCTTTAAGCCAACTTTTTTCACTCTCCTCTTTCACTTTCATCAAGAGGCTCTTTAGTTCTTCTTCACTTTCTGCCATAAGGGTGGTGTCATCTGCATATCTGAGGTTATTGATATTTCTCCCAGCAATCTTGATTCCAGCTTGTGCTTCTTCCAGCCCAGTGTTTCTCATGATGTACTCTGCATAGAAGTTAAATAAGCAGGGTGACAATAAGGAGCCTTGACGTACTCCTTTTCCTATTTGGAACCAGTCTGTTGTTCCATGTCCAGTTCTAACTGTTGCTTCCTGACCTGCATATAGGTTTCTCAAGAGGCAGGTCAGGTGGTCCAGTATTCCCATCTCTTGAAGAATTTTCCAGTTTATTGTGATCCACACAGTCAAAGGCTTTGGCATAGTCAATAAAGCAGAAACAGATGCTTTTCTGGAACTCTCTTGCTTTTTTGATGATCCAGTGGATGTTGGCTATTTGATCTCTGGTTCATCTGCCTTTTCTAAAACCAGCTTGAACATCTGAAAGTTCACGGCTCACGTATTGCTGAAGCCTGGCTTGGAGAATTTTAAGCATTACTTTACTAGTGTGTGAGATGAGTGCAATTGCGAGGTAGTTTGAGCATTCTTTGGCATTGCCTTGGGCTTCCCTGGTGGCTCAGAGGTTAAAGTGTCTGCCTGCAATGCAGGAAACCTGGGTTGGATCCCTGGGTCGGGAAGATCCCCTGGAGAAGGAAATGGCAACCCCCTCCAGTATTCTTGCCTGGAGAATCCCATGGGCGGAGGAGCCCGGTGGGCTACAGTCCACTGGGTCACAAAGAGTTGGACACGACTGAGCGACTTCACTTTCACTTTCTTTGGGATTGGAATGAAAACTGACCTTAGTGGTTACTACAATTGATTGTTGGTTGCAGGCCAACCCACAGCGACCTCTTTAACCTGTGCAGTAGCTTAAAAAAAAAAAAAAAACCTCTATGGTCCATCACCATAGTCATCTGGGCCAGCAGCACCAGCAACATCCGGGAATATGTAAGAAATGAAACCCTCAGCCTCCACCTAAGACCTAGAGAATCAGAGACACTGGAGGTGGGCCTGGCAAATATCTGGTCTCTGACTAGCCATCCAGGTGATGATGAGGAGGCACCTTAGGACAGCTCACTGCATAAAATACACTGCTTCTTAATATACAGTGAGGGAACTCTTAACCACAATATATATATTGTGGTTAAGAAAAAGAGAGAGAAAGAGGAGGCCGTAGGAGGCTGAGGGAAGCCCGCAGGGCACTGAAACAAGCCCACGGAAACTGTTCTCTGCTGCTGTGATTGGAAAGCTGTGCAGTGAGCCAGTTAGCAGCCTACACCTTGGAGTCAGGACTACGTGGGTTCACAGTCAAGCTCCATTTCCTACTGTGTGAGCTGGGGTAGTTGCTACGTTTTTCTGAGCCTGTTCTGCCATCTGAAAGATAAGGAAAATAACACCTCATATGTATGATTATTATTGGGAGTAAATGAGCTAATGTGTGGGAAGTTGCTGGTACAGAACAGGGGATCCTCACTGGTTATTTTACTGTAAGACATCCATCCACAATGCTAGGAAAAGCAACCCTAAGAGCTTCCATGGCCTCACCCTGCCCATTATTAGTATCTTATCTGTGCCCAAGCGTGCTTGCTTGTTCTTTTCATGGAAATTACTTCCATGATTAGACAGTGAATCTACAATCTAACCTCATTCTTGTTTAATTGACTCATTAAAGTTTTATCTCTGGTTTTACTGAGTCAGGTTTCACCCCCAATGAACTCACCATGCAGTTTTCAAGGGTTCCTACTTTCTTTACATCTGACAATATGGCTTTAGAGGCTGGGTTGATAGAGTTATTTATATTCTTGGGACCTGGATGCTAATGTCTGGGTTTTCTGCTTTGCTAAGTTTATCTCATGAAATAAAATGGACGTTTTTTGAAATGCCTGTGACACTGGAATCTGGAAGGATCCACGCAGGCTGTAGAAACAGCAGGTTTTGTTCATACATTGTTTTGGATTTTTTTGGTTTTTGCCTCACCCTGCCTCCCACGCCACCCTGGGATCTTTGACAAGATGCCTGGCAGAGAAGAAGTCACGTCTCGGGAAATATCATTTTCAAAGGACCCAAGATAAGCTGAGTCATCAGCAAACACACACGATGGCGGCATTCCCCAACACACACCACCAGTTTGGGCAGCATCCCGGATTTGCCTAACAGGCAGCAGGAAAAAAAAATGCCCCATCTGGCCAAATTAGGAAGTTGAAACCAAGAATCTCCTGGCTGTCACCTCCCACTGCTTCCCTCCCTCAGGTAGTGAGTGCTAGTTCATCATCAACGATCTACTTTCAGTAACCTATGCGTGGGGGTGGGTATCAATGGTGCTAAATCTTTTTCACCTATGGGGATTGGAAAGTGAGCAGTAAAACCCTAGGCGTCACCTTCAAAAGGGGGGGAAAATGCACTTCCCGTTTCCTCATGGCTGGCTCTGACTGCCACAGGATTGTAACTGAAGGGGGAAGCCGAGGACTCAGCCCCCTCCGCGTCTTCCTGGGCTCTGGACTTCAGGTGAGCGAGGGAAAGAAGGCGGCAACTGCAGTAGGGGTGGCGGGGCGGGGGCAGTGTGGCGAGCGGGGGAGCGGTGAGTTCCTTCTGTGTGGAAGTTCAAGGCCCTGAGAAAGGCTGCACATGCAAGCGGGGCTGCCCAAAGCTTGGACCCTTTCCTGGGGCATGGATGATGGAGACCTATTCACCATCACAAAGAAGGGAATCACTCTAACATACACTGTTCATGCAGCTCTGTATCAAAAAAACAAACAATCCAATCAAAAAATGGGCAGAAGATCTAAATAAACAATTCTCCAAGGAAGACATACAGAGGCCAAAAAGCACTTGAAAAGATACTCAGTATCACTAATTATCAGAGAAATGCCAATTAGGTATCACTTCACATTGGCTGAATGGCCATAAAAAAGTCTACAAACAATAAATGCTGGAGAGGGTGTAGAGAAAAGGAAACCCTCCTACACTGTTAGTGGGGACGAAAATTGGTACAACCAGCATGGAGAACAGTATGGAGGTTCCTTTTAAAAAATAAATAAAGAGCTACCATATGATCCTGCAACCACACTCCAGGGCATATATCCAACAGAAAACCATAATTCGAAAAGAAACATACACCCCAATGTTCATTATAGCACTCTTTACAAAAGCCAAACATTGAAGTAACCTAAATGTCCATTGATGGAGAAATGGATAAAGATGTGGTACATATGCACAATAGAATATTACTCAGTTATGAACAAGAAAATAATACCATTTGCAGCAACATAAATAGACCTAGAGATTATCACACTAAGTGAAGTAAGTCAGACAGGGAAAGACAATTATCATATGATACCACACATGCGGAATCTAATTTTAAAATGATATAGGACGTCCTGGGTGGTAGAGTGTATAGGAATCTGCTTGTCAATGCAGGGGACATGGGTTTGGTCCCTGGTCTGGGAAGACTCCACATACTGCAGAGCAACTAAGTCCACACACTGAACACATGTGCTGCAACCACTGAGCCCTCGCACTCTAGGGCTCGAGAGCCACAACTCCTGAAACCCGGGCACCTGGAGCCTGGGATCCTCAACAAAGAGTAGCCCCTGCTCGCTGCAACCGGAGAAAGTGGGAGCACAGCAACGAAGACCCAGCACAGCCAAAAATAAACAGTAAAATTAATAAATATAAATAAATAAATAAAAAGAATAATGTTTGCTGTGGGTTTGTCATACATGGCCTTTATTAAAAAATAAAAATGATATAAATGAACTTATTTACACAACAGAAACAGACTCAGAGATTTTGAAAACAAATGTATGGTTACCAAAGGAGAAACGTGGAGGGGAGGGATAAATTAGGAGCTTGGGATTTACATTAATTAATGGAATTGATGCACACATTACTATATATAAGATAATAACCAGCAAGGAACTAGTGTACAGCACGGGAAACTCTACTCGATATTCTGTGATAACCTATACGAGAAAAGCATCTGAAAAAGAATGAATGTGTATATATATAACTGAACCACTTTGTTGTACACCTGAAAGTAATACTGCATTGCAAATCAACTATCTTCAAATACAACTTTTTTTAGAAAAGAGAATCAAGGACTTTTGAACTACTTTCTTAAAAAAAAAAAAATATGTATTTATTTACGGCTGTGCTGGGTCCTTGTTGCCGAGTGCAGGCTTTCTCTAGTTGAGGCGAGCAGGGATTACTCTTCGTTGCAGTGCATGGGCTTCTCACTGTGGTGGCCTCTCTTATTGCAGAGCACAGGTTCTAGGCACACAGGCTTCACGGCACATGGGCCTAGTTAGCCCACAGCATGTGGAATATTCCTGGACCAGGGAACGAACCTGTGTCTCCTGCACTGGTGGATGGATTCCTAACCACTGGACCACCAGGGAAGTCCCTGAACTACTTTCTAAATGTGTTCCTGCCTGAGGGCTTTCTTCCATGGCTGCCTAACAGGCTGCCTGGAAGGCTTTCAGACTCTTCCTGATTTTCACTGCCCAGGACTTTGAGTCGAATGCTGCTGCTAAGTTGCTTCAGTCGTGTCCAACTCTGTGCAACGCCATAGATGGCAGTCCACCAGGCTTCCCTGTCCCTGGGATTCTCCAGGCAAGAGTACTGTAGTGGGTTGCCATTTCTTTCTCCAATGCATGAAAGTGAAAAGGGAAAGTGAAATCACTCAGTCGTGTCTGACTCTTAGCGATCCCATGGACTGCAGCCTACCAGGCTCCTCCCTCTATGGGATTTTCCAGGCAAGCGTACTGGACTGGAGTGCCATTGCTTTCTCCGTTGAATCGAATCCCTTCACCTTATTCAAAAAGGTATCAGCATACAAGGTCTCAGAAATGCCTCTCTTGGTTTCCTGTTTGGGATGACCATGGTAAAGAGGTTACACCTCATCAGCAAACTCCAGAGAACTGGTATTGGCCTGGATCCACACCCTGAGGCCATCCTGGCTGGAGTGGAAGGAGGGTGGCGATTCATGGTCAATGTCTACCAAGGACAAAGTGTGAAGGAAAATAGCCTGAAGAGAGCAAAAATTCTTCAGCTTCTTAGCCTCTGCACAGGAAGTCTCCTTTAGACCTTCTACTTCACCCACACCCTGCGACAACAAAGGAAATAGTGGTAACCTGTTACAACACCCTGACTCCCTGCTCTGTGACAGTCGCTCTCTCAGGTGTTGCTCCCATATCATCTGTGATCAAGGATTTCATCACAGTGTTCCCTTTGGAGGAGACTGCTGAGACCCGAAGAGGGATAGCAACCCCTCAAAATAACACACAGCTGTGGCCAGGATCTGAATCCATGCCAGCCTGACTCAACAGTTGTGCTATTTTCCCCCAACCTTAAACCATCCTTTATCTCCAGACCTCTCATTCATAGGCTATGTCTGGTTTCTTCGATGTAATAAAATAAACATACTGTTAATTCATGAAGAAATGAAGTACATGAGACATGGGAGTCATTCGGCAAATGAATGTTGAGTGGATGAGTGGACCAAGCTTGTATCAGCTCCCTCTCCGCCCACAGGCTTGCCCGCAAGGGCCTCCATAACCCAGGGGTAGAGCTCATGACCTCAGGGGTGACTCCAGGCTCTGTTCTCCAAACCGCCTGGCCGGCTGCCTGAGCTCACAGGACACTGAAGAACTGTGGCTTCATTCAGGTGGTTCGTGTCTCCTGCCAATGTTTCCCCAGAAATCAGACTTTGGTTACCCTCTGTCTCGAGCCCATGTTGTGATGCAGCCAAACCCAGATTCTTTGGGATCCAGTCCAACCCAGAGGGTGTGGATGGGATGCATGAAAGAGGGCTGAAGCCATTTAAAGAATGGACCGTTTTAAAGTCATGAATACTGTGGGAACAGCTCAGGGGTTCGAGGGTCTGCAGATGGCTGGTAAATGCATTTCAAAGGCATAAAAAGGTGAATATGTTGGTGAGCACAAGGAGAACTTTGGTTTTAATTTCACATGTGTTCATTAAGGTCCTATCTATCTATCTATATATTTATATATTTCCTTATAAAATTAGAAAAACCAAAATAACACACTCTAGGGGTACAGTATAGCATGACTTAACATTTCAAAACTGATCTTTAGATTCAAGGATGTGAGGGAAATGAAGACCATGATTGTTTTGTTAAACAAATCCCTTCCTGGTTAGAAACCACATGTACACAGCAAATGAAGAAGTGGCTTAATGACTAATTGATGTTGCTAACATCTTCATTCATGACTGAACTCACGCGGGTCCTTCTAACAGGACCCAATTATGAAAATTGCTTTAACAGTCTTTGTTTCTCCTTGTGGTAGGGAAAGTAAAGCTGTTTCTCTCCCTTAAAACTGTCTATCTGACTAACTCCTGACTCCTAGACCCTGAGTGAGGCACAGACTTGACTTTCACTCGAGGAGTCCTGTCCCTCTGGACAAGCAGACAGACCAGGACCCTCCTAGCAGCACGTGCTCTACTGGCCTCTGGGACCCTGCACTCTCGCTGCCTCCTACCACTTGGCTGTTTCTTCTGTCCGCTTGGCTGCCTCTCCCCAACCTCTTAACACTCAGTTCTCGGTCCTCTTCTCCTCTTTATCTCACTCCCCTGGTGATTTCAGCTGTCTTTGGCCTTTCACAGCACTTGTATGCTGAGAGCTCCCTAACTGTCACCCCCAGCTCAGCCCTCTCTACTGCACCCTGGCCCACATCCCCGAGAGTTCCAGCTTCGCCTCTCCACTTGATGCCTCACAGCCTCTCCTGATACAGAATGCCTGGTCTTCTCCCCACGATTCCACAAAAGGTCTTCCCTTCACTGCTAAGCATCCTTCCAGGTGCTCCAGCCAAAGGCCACAGTGCAGTCCTTGATGCCTTTCCTTCTCTGATACCCAGATTGCTTACTGTCTACAGAACATCTGCTGATTTCAAACTGTACCCAGAATCAAACTCTTCCTCAGTGCCTCCAATACACTGCCCTCCCTGTTTCATTCAAAGGGAAAGCCAAGATTTTAGAGTTGTCTACAGGGTCCTATCACGCTTTTCCCCTCTGACCCTCCTCCTGCTTGTCTTCAGCCACACTGGCCTCCTGGCTGCTCTTGAAGCACAAAGGGCACCTCCCACCGTAGAATCCTGGCACTGGCTATTCCCACCTGCTTTAGGACTTTATTCAGATGTTATCTGCTCAGTGAGGCTCGCCTGGCTGTCTTACTTAAATCCAAGCTGCAGGTCCCTATGCCCACACTCCCAGTTCCCTATTAGCAATGCTTTTTCACAAGTCTTACCTACAACAATGTAACTTCCATGAGAGTAAGTGTATTTTTTCTGTTTTGTTCACTGTGTATTCCAAAGGCCTACAATAGTTTCTGGGTATACAGTAGGCATTTAGAGTAAGTGTATTTTTTCTGTTTTGTTCACTGTGTATTCCAAAGGCCTACAACAGTTTCTGGGTATACAGTAGGCATTTAATAAATATCTCTTGAATGAGTAAATGAACACACACCTTACATTTGAAACTTAATAAGGGAAATAACCATCTCAGGATTCTTACTAGGATGTGCTGAACCTCCAGCACAACCAAAGCCATTCTTCCATGTAACCCTGAATTCCACTGTTACAGAAACATCTTTATATATCTGAAATGAAGCTGAAAAAAAGTGTAATAATTTCATTTCTGCCTCTTGAATACCCAGCTCTCCACACTCTAGCAGTTCTCCTATCCTAACTTTGCCAAGAGCCACATGCCCACTTAAGGACCAGGTACTCATCTTGAACCCTTGGACAGATACGTTTGAGCACTGATTTCCCTTGGCTCAAACGACCATGGATTGACCTCAGTTTTCAAGAATTTCACTTCATTACAAACATATTTTGTTGCACTGGTTTCCAACAAGGATGTACAGTATCTACACTGGTTCTGTTTCAGTCTTGACTCCAGCAAGACTGTCTCTCAGTCTCTCTGTGTCTCCCTCTGTTTCCTCATCTGTAAAATGAAGACCGTGGTAATGGTACCCGAGTCGCTTGTGCTGAGGAGTGATGAGTGAATAGATACAAAGTACTTAGCACAGGGCACACCATCGAGTGCTCAGTAAATGTTAGCTGTTATTATCAGCATTGTTAGTAAGTGAAGTCGCTCAGTCGTTCCCGACTCTTTGAGACCCCTTGGATAGTAGCCTGCACCAAGCTCCTCCGTCCATGGGATTTTCAAGGCAAGAGTACTGGAGTGGGTTGCCATTTCCTTCTCCAGGGAATCTTCCCAACCCAGGGATCGAACCCAGGTCTCTCACATTGTAGACAGACGCTTTACCATCTGAGTCACCAGGATGGCATTGTTACTCTCATTATTAACGCTAAACACAGTACCTTACTTGGCTGTTTATTTCTAGCACCTAGTACACTACCTGGGACAAGGGATGTGCTTAGGAAAACCCTGCTGGATAGTTGAACGAATGGATGTGGATGAGCTTTTTCAGTGCAGAGGCTATACATTTTCACTCCATTTAGCAGCTAATAATTCTCTGGAAAGACTTGCTGAATTCTGAATGAATGGCACACAGGAAGGTTCCTGTACATACTCTGTACGGCAGAGAATGTTGAAAGAGGATAAAAAAACAGAACTAATGAAGGCATTGAATGATTTGGTACTTCAGAAGTGCTGGGAGATAAAACAGAGTGAATCTGTGATTTGGGGCAAATTTTTTTTTTTTAATGATTTTTGTATCTCAGCATTATTCTCTAACAACTGGGGCTGAGTAGTCTTTGTGTGCTAGGAAGACTACACTAGACAATGCCTGCAACATGTACAATTCAGGGCCTGACACCCGGAAAATCTCATTCAATATATACTGACTTTAAAATCACATGGCAAGAATAACTGACACATGCAGCCCCACACACAAGGCCCAGGAGCCCAAAGGTAAGGCAAGGTGCCCAGGGTTCAGGGACAAGAGCTAAATCTCCAGGGACCCTTCTTTCTATGATGTCTCTTCTTGTTTGTGTATATAGACACCATCACCAAAGGCACATCTTTTTCACCCCCCCTGCCCATGACCCCAGGGACAATCTAGATAATTCTCACTTCTATAACCAGAACTTCTCCCTTTGTCATGTGTGAGGTATTTCTCCAAAACGTTACAAGCAAGTCCAGACAAATTAGCCCTTCAGGAAGCTTGAGTACAAAAACTGGTCATTCTCCACTGGCTTCCTCTCCCCCTATTTCCTCCACTGGACCCTTGCCAAGTCTGAGCAAGCAAGTGGACAGGGGAAAGGAGACCTGGAGCATGACGAATCTAGTGCTTACTCACAGATGGCATTTGTCTTCCATGCTTGCCCAATATGGACCCAACTTCTGCTTTAGGTGGTCTAAATCCAGATTACCCAGCAGTTTATAGCTTATTATCTCTGACCGTCTGCAAGGTCTGTGTGTGATTCCTTTTATTTTTTTTTAATGCCATATAATAGTTTGAACTGTTGGCCTTCTCTGAAAACCTATGGTTATTAGAGAAAAAAATTGAGAAAAAGTTGTCTTGCCCTTGGATGAGAGGAGAGGAGGACTGCCTGTCTCGCTGGTGCTTTGGGGTATCTGAACAGGGGAACTGGGAGGACGGAGGCATCAGCTTATCTCTTTGCCTTTCAAAATTAAAAACTGAAAGCTATTTATATGACAACTGTAAGGAGTTAGAACAATACCAACTCAGCAACAGGCAACTAAATTTGTCCTCCTCCCATGAACTTTGAAAAGCAGACTTAAGAGTTGTCAATCTTAAAAGTTGAAAGACGAAAACACTGAAAACCAAACCATGGAATGATGGAGGGGATAATTCTTATAGTTTTGAAACTGTCCCCATATTTTTCCATTTCATCCAATAAATGAAAAAGCCATCAAAAGAAAATTACAGTTTTCACAGAGCCCATCACCTCAGTGACCACTGAATATCTTCACTCCTTAGTATCTTCATTTTGATTATAACAAATGAATTAAAAGTCTATAGTTGGGGCTTTAGTAATATATTTGTCATATGTATGTCTAGCAATGAGTGTATGTATACACATGTATTAAGTTGATGATTCATCCTTTAAGAATCAACTTTAAAATATTATTAGAGTAGGAGTTGTTGAAGAGAATGGTAGTAGAGTAACAGGGATTTGGTCAGCCTTGTTTCCTACAAAATCTCCATACTGAGAATTATATTCAGTAAATATGTGTTGGCTGTATGGATAAATGAAATGGTACATTTAGCCAAAATTGTGTGTTTAAATGCAGTGCTAGTGTGTGCCAGATTCAAGGAAGGAAATTCAAGCAAGCAGGAGAAGGCTTCTGCAATGACACATGACACGCTGGTGCTGCCATTCGGGGGCGGTTGTTGATTTCAGAAACAAGCCTCCGAACTCTCAACTTCTTTTTATCACCATTAAGTCTGTGCACTAGACGCCCTCACCCCTCCACCCCACCAACGCCCTGGAAACTGGCCTTTCCCAGTCCCTATCTCGCAAGCCCATCCTTGCCCCTCACTTCATCACTCCTTTGAATTCCCATATCCTTTACTCCACACTTCCAGGCGCCCCCAAGTCAAAATAGCCTTGATGTTCAAACAGTGCCACCCAGTGTTCATGCATGGGCCACCAATGGCCTGACCAAGGACGCCCACAGTGGGCACAGAAGGAGAGGCAGAGTGAGAAGAAACTGGAAGGAATAATCCACAAGACGTGGCATCCACGTAGCAGAAGCCAGAGTGGCTAACGCGGGCTGTCTGCTCTGTATGAGAAGAGAAGAATGAAGACCGTGGGGCGGTGTGAGAGGGTGAGGGTGAGTTGGGCTGGGGCATGCCACAGTCAGCAGCAACAGCAAAGCCAACTTCACACAGATTAGAGATGGCACAGCTCGTACAAAATGCATCAAACCCATAGTCGGGGGGGGTCAGGTTCTGGCAGGACTAGGGAGCAGAGATCCCTGAGAAGGAGGTCCCCAAATGACAGCTGTGTCGAGGCTGTAGAGGCCACACTTCAGGCCACACTCCCTGGTTCTCACCTCTGAGGGCACCAAACACTTCCTTCCTCTCATTTATTAGCGAAGTCCCTGCCCATCTGAGGGTTGAGGGGAGGTCAGTCTCACAAGCCACGTGCTGCTGAGGGAACCATCAGAGCTTTACTGGAGAAAAACACCCAATAGTCTTCTATATCTCACTTTTTCAAATGAAGAGCCCCTTAGTAAGAATTCTTCCCCTGAGCAAAAGCAGGGCTGTGATTGGAAACCTGAAGGCAAGTGTGCTAGGGCCGCTGTGACAAGAAACTCACAAACTGAGTGGCTTGAGCAATAGGCAATGCTCTCCTCACAGTTCTGTAGGTGACAAGTCCAAAAGCACAGTGGGTTCCTCCTGAGGTCCTGAGGGCTGTGAGGGACGGATCTATTCCAGGCCTCCCTCCTTGGCTTACAGATGCCTGTCTTCATACTCACATGGCCTTCTCCCTGCATCTTTACCTATTTTCCCTCTGCACGCATCCTTGCGTCCAAACTTCCCCTTTTCATAAGGACACCAGACACGCTGGGTTTACACCCACGCTAATGACATTAGTAACTGGATTACCACTGTAAAGACCCTGTCTCCACACAAGGTCACATTCTGAACACCTGGGGGTTAGGATATCAATATATGAATTTTGGAGGACACCAATCAACCCAGAGCAGCAAGTCAGAGGGAAGGAGTCAGTGCGTGGGGAAGTTCACTTTGCAGGAGAACTCAGGCTAAGCGTGCAGCCTTGGCAGTCATCAGCTTGGCCTCGGCTTCGGAAATCCCCCGCGTCTGGTTTTCCCAGTTCTCGTAATCTCACCCCACCAAAAAGACATCTAAGTACATTCCATGCATTTCTGGTGAGAAGCTAACTCTGCTGCACTCCGTGCAAAGTGCTAACTGGGTTTTAACTGAAGTGGTTGAAGTGGTTTGGTTAACCGAAGATCTCTGGAGGAATTTCACCTATTCCTTAAGCCTCAACAAATCTGACCCCAGTGTTTAAGACAACGCACAATATTGGACCACCTGAAGCTCCACCTACTCGGGGCAAATTGGGATGGTAATAAAATGGTTGGTGACCTTTTCCATTCTTGTCATTGCAGAGAAACTCTACCTCATGTCTCTCCAAACCAGAGGAAGGGCTACTGAGGCAAAGGGTTTGTACTCAGGGTAGGGAAACAGGGCTCGGGCACACAGGGCTCAGCCCCTGACAACGTGTCAGGCACTCGACTAGATTCACCTGTGAGCAGAGCAGCTGGCTGGGTGGGACAGAGAGCTCTGATGTGCCCACAGGCAGGTGGAATTCATAGAGGGCAGGCCTGGACACTCAGAGAGTGGGCTGATCCCACTGCTTTCAGCCACAGTCAGTGCTTCCTGGTTGGACAAATGTTTTGACTGATGGGCTTCCATGCCCTTGCTGTTGCTCTTTAGTCGCTAAGTCACGTCTGACTCTTTGCGACACTATGGACTACCAGTTGCTAAAATTTTTTATTACCCCTGGACATGAGCATACAGTTGGAGGGAAACTGGGCAGGAGGTGAAGGTGGAAACCAGCTTATGCTGAAGAAACAGGCTTTATATGGTTAGAATTTAGAGAATTTGCTTGAGCCATGTTCATGCAGCACTTCTCAAACATCTTAGTACCAGGACTCTTTTCCACTCTTAAAACTTATGTAGTTTCTGTTAATATTTACCGCGTTAGAAGTTAAAACCAAAGAATTTTTTGTAATCTTTTTGTTCATTCAATATAATAACTAATCCTTTACATGCTAACATAAATAACATACTTTTCATGAAAACTGCATTTCCTTCTCCAAAATGTATTGAGAAGACTGTCATGTGTTGTATTTTGGGAAATTTATTTAATGTCTGGCCTCAGGGAGGACAGTTAGAATCTCACATCTACTTCCACATTTCAACCTGTTAGTTATGCTGTTTTAACAGAAGAATATGAAGAAAATCCAGCTTTACACAGATATGTAGTTGGAAAAACCCAGGGTTTTGTGAATCTCCTTTAGAACCAGGTGTCCCCAGGGGTTCTCTGGCCTCACTTTGAGAACCACTGAACTAATGGTCTTATAATCTTGTTATATCCTGATTGGACCTTCTCTTGTAACTATACTGTTACAAGAAGATTCAGACTTAAGGATTTCAATCCATAGCTGTGTGTGCTCAGTCATTCAGTCGTGTCCAACTTTTTGTGACTCCATGGACTATAGCCCTCCAGGCTTCTCTGTCCAAGGAATTTTCCAGGCAAGAATACTGGAGTGGATTCCTATTTCCTTCTTCAGGGAATCTACCTGACCAGGGATTGAATTCGTGTCTCTTGTGTCTCCTCCTTGGCAGGCAGATTCTTTATCACTGTGCCACCTGGGAACCCCTTTAATCTATAATATTTAATTTAAAAAAATCTAAAAAATTGTAATTTGTCTGTGTTACATACATACTTATGAAGTCTTATTTCCTTCTATTCCCACATTGGAGGAATCAGCTTTGTGCTAATAGTCAGTGTCTTTTACTTTGTTTGCAGTATGTCAGCTAAAAAATAGATTAGAAGCAAATACAATTGCCCAATAACTATATTTAATTACCATAGTTTTATTTTATGCTTCCAACTCTAAAACCAAAACACTCTTAACTATGCACTTATAGATAATATTAAAATATGTATGCATAAGCCATGGGCTTCCCTGGTGGCTCAGAAGGTAAAGAATCTGCCTGCAGATGCTGGAGGGCTTCGCGTCTGGGGAAAAACTGGTGGCAGCTGGTGGCAGCGAGGGTACCGGTGACCATGAGATCTCTGCGACTGCTCAGAATCCCCTTCCTGTGTGGCTTGCTCTGGGACTTTTGTGCCCCGGGTGCCAGGGCCGAGGAGCCCGGGGCCAGCTCCTCCCATCACGGCAGCATGGGCCTGGATAAGAACACAGTGCATGACCAAGAGCATATCATGGAGCATCTCGAAGGTGTCATCAACAAACCAGAGGCGGAGATGTCCCCACAAGAGCTGCAGCTCCATTATTTCAAAATGCATGATTATGATGGCAATAATCTGCTTGACGGCCTAGAACTCTCCACGGCCATCACTCATGTTCATAAGGAGGAGGGAAGTGAGCAGGCACCAATGAACGAAGATGAGCTGATCAACTTAATAGATGGTGTTTTGAGAGACGATGACAAGAACAATGATGGATACATCGACTATGCCGAATTTGCAAAATCCCTGCAGTAGACCCGATGTGGCCATCTCCCAGTTAAATGCAAATCTGACCCATTATAATGTGATCGGACACTTTCCGTAATGCAAAATAACTCATTTCCAAAATACTGCTTTGGTATTTTGGTAAAAACCTGTAGCAACTTGTTACACTGGGGTGAGAAAGAGAAATCAAGAGAAATAAAAAAGCAGAGGAATGGGACCTACTGTAGTCCCCAAGTACTGTTAAATATCTTATTGGACAAGGGCTTGATAAAAAAAAATCCTTTTAAGAATATTGGATGATCGCAGCTGAGCACTCAGGAACTTGGATGGAGAATGCTGCTAGGCTCTTGGCTTTAATTCATGCTACCTGAAAAGTAAGACAAGCTTTTGCTACCTGGACACACTTTTCAGTAACTGAAGGAATGGAATGAATGCCAAATGTTTCCCCTGGGCTGTCCTGTCTCTTCAGAGGAACGTGGTCAGTATTCTGTAAAGTTCCCCTGGCCTAAATGATTACTTGTTCTGGTCAAGGGAGTATTTATTAGGCTATTCAAAGCCACAGATCAGAAGAATGTCAAATAGTTGAGCTAGCCAGAGTCTAAGATTCTGTATCTCCTGGGACTTTGGGAACACCACACCACTGACCTAAGTGATCCACCTTTTTCAGTTTTTCAATATTTCATAATACTACTGCCACATCCGTACACTATCTTTTATGTCTTCTTCAACCAAGGAGAGACCTCAATTCTAAAAGTGTTCTCTACTTCTCATCATTAGCAAACATTTTAGCTTTCTAGGTATTTGTGTTTAACTCTTGTTTCTAGGGTTTTGTTTTTGCAGTTTAGAAACTCTTAAGAATGTAAGGACTTTATTCCTTCTGCTTGATACAGCAGAGGTGAGCTAGCAGCCAGTCTAGCCTAAGTGAAAAGTGAAAAGATTCTTCACCAAGCACGGTGATTAATCTGATACACATGAGATCTAGAAGGAATGTTGTTTAAATTACCTCTTCTGCCTGAATACGTGAATTCTTTCAGATGAACAGAAAAAGAAGCCTAAAAACTCTTAAAAGTGTGACTCTCAATTATAACTGAAAATCAGAAGTGGCTGCAGATTATAAGTTGGTTTATGGAATGTGATGGATATGCTGTGATAGGAAACCTGAAATGATGGTTGAATGGGTTAAAAAAAAACTGCATAAAATTTGCTGTAAGATATATAGACTTATTTTCTGTACTAAAGTATTCTTATAAGAAAAATAAGTATTTGTAAAAATGGTTTCTTGTGTCAAGTATTTGTGCAATCAGAGCTGAATTGTAAACTATTCTTGTAATAACTGGTTATTTTGAAAGATTTATATAATGAATTCTGGATATATGACCAATAAAACTGATGAAATGCAAAAAAAAAAAAAAAAAGAATCTGCCTGCAAAGCAGGAGACCTGGGTTCGATCCCTGAGTTGGGAAGATCCCCTGGAGGATGGCATGGGAACCCACTCCAGTATTCTTGCCTATTGAATTCCTATGGACAGAGAAGCCCGGTGGGCTACAGTCCATGGGGTCGCAAAGAGTTGGGCATGACTGAGTGGCTAAGCACACACCCACATGCATAAGCCATAGGCAATAGAAGGTATTTTGTGAATTCTGTTCCATCATCTTTTTCGGTTTGTCTTTCGAGGAACTATGTCATATGAATCATGATGACCACTGACAATGCAAAGGAAGATAAAGGAAACTGGTTCATTGCCAAGCTGTTTCAAGTCCAACCCTGATTAGCACATTATGGCTCTCTATGCTGACCAAGAGGAATTGATTTTAGCAAGACTCTGGGTGTAGTCACAAGAGACTGACTGGCAAACATCTTAATTAGATGTAGATAGTCTTACCTTAAAAGCAGCCCACAAATTGTTTCTGTAAGCCAGTGGTTCACAGAATATCATGTGCTATGTAATACAGTTAACAAGAGTGACTGAGAAGAAATCAGTTCACGGGTGCCAAAGAGGTTAAAGAAGGCCCAAAGTTAAGTCTTGGTACCAACAGTTCCTGCTGGAGTCTTAGTTCCTAGGCACAGAAGGTGGGAGGAAGAGAAGGAAGAGAAGTATTCCTTCATCATCTTCCAGAAAATCGGGCTGACCTGAGACCCCATGTGCTTTGAAAGGCCCCCTTCCACCAACCTGTGTGCCCTGTGTCATCTTGGAATGTCCCTCTCCCTGAATGCCCAGTGCTTCCCACTGCCCTTGTCCTGTGTCACTCAGGTCCTGATTTCCACAGTGTCATCTCCCCCATCAGCTGCCCTGCTCCTTGGCCTCAGTATCTGAGGTGCCCCTCAGAGTTCTGGTGCCCCACCTGGAAGTCCTAACAAGATCAGTAACCCACGTACAGTCAACCTTCAAACTTTCAGCACACATTTCCTGAGCCCTGCCTTGTCCCATTCTATATGCTCAGCCCCAAGGGAATATCAGAGTTCCTATCATCCTACCTTCCTTGCTGGTCCATTTGCATCTTTAGAAGTAGGTTTAACTGGCAGTCCTTCAGCAGAGCATCACAAAGAGAAGTGAAAACACTCCTGTGCTGTGAGGGAAATGTTGAGGGCTGGGGAAAGGTCATGAGGACATCTCACACTGTCACCCCCAAAGTTACTTAAAGCTATTCCTGTCAAGAGAGAAGGGTCAAACCCCAGGGAACTCACCTTTGGGTCTCTGATCTGGCGTGAATTCCCTTACTTTCTTTGCTAGAGGAGAAAGTGAAAAAAAAATTTTTTTTCTAGATTTATTTTAAGAAAAACCAACAGTGCTTCTTTTTAGCTTGGAATGAGGTTTTTTTAATGCACAGCCTATGATATCTGGCAAACTGCTGATGCAGTCTAGAGGAAAGGCAAGGAGACCTGAAAATGGTGTTGCCAACTTAAAGTCAATCATTGTGTCTTTGCCACAGTGATAAAACAAAAATGTGCTTTGGTATTTGGTAGGGAAAGGATGCCTTTCTTTCTGTCTCATTGCAAATAAAGCCAGTAAATTCATGGCAGTATCTGTCAGACTGAACTTTTCTGACACCACTTTCCCCTTCCTTTGTGGTTTGCTTTTTCTTGGTGATCCCCGTTCTACAGTTTTCCTCCTGGGTTAACGTCTCTCCCAGATGTTATATAGCAATCCAAAGTCAAGTATGATTCTCCACTAAATCATAATAAAGATGGTATTAATCTGCATCTTGATTATTCCCATCAGTAGATCGATGTCCACAGGTTTCATATGGATGGACTTTCTGGGTTGACCAATTGACTGGAACTCATGAAAGGTTTTATAACCCCAGCTAGATCCTGGGGAAGGTCTCAGGTGCCAGTCAAAGGCTGCAGAAGATATTTCATTCTCAATTTTATTGTCCCTTTAAAAAGGTTAGGCAGAAAAAAGGAAAAAGTAGTGTGCTTCAATTTTAAAGAAATATTAAATCAGTTACAATTACCGGATTGCATACTTGGATTAAGCTGTGGAATAGGCATAATGGGACCTTAAGAGATAATGTGGTTTGTTTTATTAAAGGGTAAAACACATATACACTCATATTTCATGGAGCAATAGAGGAAATTTTCTCCTGAAAGAGCAAATAAGCTTAGGAAAACCAGACTCATGCATTCGTACACATTCCTGGCTTTATGACCCCCTGGTTTTATTTGGTTACAGTTAACTTTCCACACTTGGCTACCAAAATAGCTTTCCATGTGAGGTTGTTCCTGCAAAGTGAGTAGCTTAAGTTTCCCCCTCACACCTCACAGGATATTAGTCTCTCAATGTTCTTGCCCTTCCTTTTGCAATGTTCCTAATTCTCATGCTTCCTATTGAGAAACTGCTGCACACACTGAGGATATCCTGCTTGGTCAGCAGGGTTAGCTGTTCTGAGTGGCCATTCTCAGGAGACATGCCTCCACTGTGATTGTTGCTTTGGCAAACACACCTTGTGCCATAGTTGTTCTCGGGTCTGTTGGATGCAGTTCGGTTTCTCTGAGTAATCATGATCTTGAACAATAGTTGTCAACGTGTGTCCTCTTACCGAACTGCCATGCCATTTCTTGTTTAGAAGCACTGGATATTTTTAGAGGGGGTTCCCTAGTGATTATGTAGTTGTACTTGAGATTAGGTAGAAAAACACATTTTAGGAGTCGCAGATACCCCCATGAAGCACTACCACATTGAGTAGAAACAATTTTAAGTGGGAAGGTGATTTGAGGAAATGAGGATTCCAGCAGGATTTGTTTTTGGACTGTGACTCCTCATAGTACGTTAAGGATTGTTTTGTTAGTGCTGGGAAATCTGAACAGGGAGAAACATGGGCAGTTTGGGAAACAATGGGAAACACTGAAGGATATTTCTTTATCTGAGGGGAGAGGGTTTGCTCCAAGTTGGGAAAAATTGAAAAAAGTGTTTGTAGGACTTAAGTCCTAACTCAATTGCCCTCTCAGTTATCTATTACCACCTAACAAACAACCCTAAAATACAGGGGCTTCAAACAAAAACCCAGCTATTGTTCAGGATTCTGGGAATTCAGAGCAGGCTCAATGGGGATTGTTTACCTCTGTTTCAAGTGGTGTTATTTGAGGCGAATCGACTGGGGCTGGAAGATGCAAGATGGCCTCACTCACATGCTCAGAGCACTTGGGGCTAAGTGTTGGCGGGGAGACTTCCCTTCTCCTCCAAATGCCTCTCTCTCCATGTGTCTCTCATCATTCAGCAGTCTTAGTTTGGTTACATGGAGGTTCCTGGCTCTCCAAAAGAATTGGAAGTCTCTGACAGCCCCAAAGTTGCACAGTGTCACGTCTCCCATATTCTTTTGATCAAAGTAAATCACAGGGTCAACCTAAGTTCAAATGAAAAATGGACTCCACACCCAGGCTGGAAGAGCACGATGACTGCCCAGGAAATGTCGATGGCCATTTGTTTGCTGAAAAGCTGCTGCAGTGACTGACTGCTAGCAAACTGCTTCAAATTCCTTCACTTAGCAAATTAACATTAGACAACTGCCTCCAAAAAAAGTTAATTTATTTTATTGACTGTAAAATGCCACCAATTTTAAGGCGCACATTATTTTATTTATTATTTAAAAAGAAAAAGGCCATCAAACAAACCATCACATGACATAAATTATGATGCATCTCAATTTCAGTGACATTAAAAGGTGGGGAAAATGTGCGTGTAAGAGTCAATGAAAAATGGTAAGTATCTGATACCTAACTCAACGGAATTCTGAGCTGAATGGATAAAAAGGAAAGGTTTAAGTGTTCTCAAGGGGATAGCACACGCACAGAAAAAAGAAAGGCAAAAATAGTAATTGATGGTTTTTATTCCAACCATTTTCCTTCTCCCTTCCCTGATCCTCTGTTGGTTTTTTTTTGTTTGTTTTGTTTTGTTTGCAGTTTTTCTAAAATTAATTTTTATTGGAGTATGGTTGCTTTGCAATGTTGCATTGGTTTCTGCTGTATAGCAAAGTAAATCAACTACACATGTACACATGTCCCCTTTTGGGGGGGTTTCCTTCCCATTTAGGTACCACAGAACATTGAGTAGAGTTCCCTGAGCTATACAGAAGGTTCTCACTGGTTATCTATTTTATATACAGTATCAATAGTGTTTACATGTCAATCTTGATTTCCCAATTCATCACACCCTCCTCCCTTTCCCCCTTGGTGTCCATATGTTTGATCTCTGCATCTGTGTCTCTATTTCTGCTTTGCAAACGAGAGCATCTACACTATTTCTCTGGAATCCACATATATGAGTTGGTATGAGAAAAAAAAAGACCTCATCATTTTTGCCTCTGACTCCATTAATTATCAACTTTCACATTTCTCATCCTGACTAAGGCACTCATCCTGGCCATGATCAGATAGAAGAGGGCTGCAAGGAATCATTATTTACCTCTTACCTCCTCATCAAACCATAGGGAAAGACAACCCATAGGAATCAGGAGAATAACTATTTATAGCTCAGAAAGCAAAGCTACACTCTGTTGGGAAGTTGATGCCTACTTTTGGTTCCTTTGCACCACTCAGCTCAACACATACACCAAGACCATATAATTTTTTTAATTAATTACTTGAATGTTTTCCACCACTGATTAAGTTCTTGTTACTTTCACAATGGCTTCATAGTTGCCACACACTGTCATAAAAGCAGTGATTATTGTATTTCCAAATTTAATCTATGCTGATTGGGTCTCTATTGTTCGTCATACAGTGTGCTAAATGCTACAATGGTAAAAAAAAGACAGACACAAAACCTTCCTGCTGATAACTCAGTCCAAAGAGGGTGGTAGGCAGAGGAAAAGCGAAACAAACATCTTAAATCATGCGAGATGCTATACGTCCTGTGAGGGAAATAAAGAAGATGAAGAGGGAGAATAAGAGGACCCTCTTTCAGACAGAAATGATCAAGGAGGAGCACTCTGAAGAAGGACATTTAGGCAGAGACCTAACAAAAAGGCTGAGCCTTGAAAAAGCCAAGGGAAGGTGCTCTAGACCAGATGGGAGACACAGTAAGTGCCAGGGTGCTGAGGTGGCAAAAAGCTTGGTACATTCTTGGTATTGAAAGTAGATTGATATAGTTGGAGTACAAGGAGCAAATTTCTCTAAAGACCATAAAACCCATCCCCTAAAAAATGCATGTTCACATTTCTGCTATGTTCTACACAGGTAAAACAAACAAAAAGTCTTTAAAAAACAAAACACTAATAAAAACCAACTGGATCCAGAATTTTACAAGCCTATAAACTTCTCTGGGAGGAAAAAATGTGCCCTGAGTTGTTTTGGTTGTTTCCTTCTTAGACTATGATGACACTGTTTCTTGGATTTAGAGGAGTTTATTCATTAAGTCAGTATTTCTTAAATAAGAGTAATGAGAAAAATCCATTGAAGGAAAAATATTTTAAATTGTCAGTGTACACTTCAATTATTTTAACTATAATATATCTTCAAGATGAATGGAGTGTATATGCCTTTTGCTCACAGCTCTTACGCAAATCCAAAACTAAATGAAGTTTACAAATTAAATACAAACTAAGTTACAAAACCAATAAAGTGCAAATTACTGACATTAATTGAGAGTAACAGACAATGTTAATTGCTGCCACTGAACTGCTGATGTTTGGTTATTAGAGTTTCGTATCACTTGTTGCAAGCTTGGATCATCATTTGAACTTTTATTGTTATCATCCTCATTGTTATCTTTTTAAAAAACGTTTTCTTTTAACAACAGACCCATTATCTTGAAAGGCCATGTGCACACTTCAAAATACAATATTGAAATTTAAAAATGTTAATTAAAAAAAAATCTTTGTTTTTCACTACTACAGTCATTTACTACTATCTAACCACTGCTAATTTGTATATTAAAACATGAGATTTCACAATATAGCCACTGACTTCATGAATATGTATTGATGGTCAAGCTCTGGGGTCCTTACAGTTACACATACCAGTGATTGGGCCATTCCGTTGTCCTACCATCTTTCTCTATGGAATGACTGCAAAAGCTTAGAGTGCACAATGTAATTTGGCTTTACTTGGTATTAATATGACCTTATGTACAGTGGAAATGCCCCTATGAAATTGCATGGAATATTCCAGAAAAGTATCTATTTCTGCTTCATTAACTATGCCAAAGCCTTTGACTATGTGGATCACAATAAACTGTGGAAGACTCTTAAAGAGATGGGAGTACCAGACCACCTTATCTGCCTTCTGAGAAACCTGTATGTAGGTCAAGAAGCAACAGTTAGAATTGGACATGGAACAACAGACTGGTTCAAAATTGGGAAAGGAGTACATCACCTGTATATCATCACCCTGCTTATTTAATTTATATGCAGTGTACATCATGTGAAATGCTGGGCTGGATAAAGGTCAAGCTGGAATCAAGACTGCCTGGAGAAATATCAACAAGCTCAGATACGCAGATTACAACATGTTATGGCAGAAAGCGAAGAGGAACTAAAGAGCCTCTTGAGGAGGTGAAAGATAAGAGTGAAAAACTGGCTTAAAACTCAACTTTCGAAAACTAAGATCATGGCATCTTGTCCCATCACTTCATGACAAATAGATGGGGGGAAAAATGGAAACAGTGACAGACTTTATTTTCCTGGGCTCCAAAATCACTGTGGACAGTGACTGCAGCCATGAAATTAAAAGATGTTTACTCCTTAAAAGAAAAGCTATGACACACCTAGACATGGTGTTAAAAAGAGACATCACTCTACTGACAAAGTTCCATATAGTCAAAGTTACGGTTTTTCCAGTAGTCATGTACGGATGTGAGAGATGGACCATAAAAAAGGCTGAGCACCAAAGAACTGATGCCTTCAAACTGTGGTGCTGGAAAATGCACTTGAGAGTCTCTTGGACAGCAAGGAGGTCAAACCAGTCAATCCTAAAGGAAATCAACACTGAATATTCATTGGAAGGACTGATGTTGAAGCTGAAGCTCCAATACTTTGGCCACCTGATGAGAAGAGCTGACTCACTGGAAAAGACCCTATGGTCTTTTGGGAAATGCTGGGAAAGAAGGCAAGAGGAAAAGGGAATGACAGAGGATGAGATGGTTGGATGGCATTATCGATTCAATGGACATAAGTTTGAGCAAACTCTGGGAGATAATGAAGAACAGGGAAGCCTGGCAGGCTGCAGTCCATGGGGTCACAAAGAGTTAGTCACAACTAAGTGACTGAACAACAACAATAACTTCAATAAAAGGAGTAGTCTGAGAGTTCCAGAATGTGCTATTACTTTAAGATGACCATATATATGAAAATCCAGAAATGTTTAAATCCCATAGATTTTATGGACTCAGGAAATACATCAGATGATTACAGGTTGAGAAATGGTACACATATTAATAATGGGTTAAATGAAAGAAAAGGTCATCTGAACTGTTTTACAGCATCAGGAACAATCAACCCAATGTGATTACAGCCAGAGTAACATGCTACAGAGACAGCATGGGACAGTCAGGCAGTTTAGAAACAATGTGAATAAGGAAGTTAAAAAAAGGTACTAGCCAATAATAATGATAAATACTGATTGTATGTCTATAGCATGAGGCATTGTATTATGTAATTAATAAATATTAATGATGATTTTTAAAATGCAGTTCTTTTTAGCTACCAGAGACATATCCAACTGAAACATATAGTTCCAATCAGTCTTGGGGAAAAAAAAGGCAGGAGAGTAATTTGTTTCTAATTTAACATATCAGGTCTAAGAATTCTGAAGATCCTGAAGAGAACTTTCCTGCCCAATTTCCAGAGACCCAATTTCTTCCTGGGGCTTTCCTGGTAGCTCAGCCGGTAAAAAATCTGCCTCTAATGCAGGAGACCTGGGTTCGATCCCTGGGTTGGGAAGATTCCCTGGAGAAGGAAATGGCAACCCACTCCAGTATTCTTACCTGGAGAATCCCATGGACAGAGGAGCCTGGTGGGCTACATTCCATGGGGTCACAAAGAGTCAGACACTACCAAACGACTAACACTTTCACTTTCAATCTCTCCCTGAGTTCCAGACTTGAATATCAGCACACATCCCAAACTCAGAGTATCATTGGTAGATGGCGCCCCAAATTGACTGCCAGCAGCTCTTTCCTTCCCTGTATACGGATGCTGCTCCTTGCATCAAGAGGTAAAGTCCTACTCCTTCTCCTTTGAATACGGGCTGGCCTTAGTGGCTTGCCTGACCAGTAAAACACAGCAGAAGTAACAGCTTGACACTTGCAGAGCTAGGCCATAAGAAGCCATGGTGGAACTTCTGCCTAGCTCTCTTGGAAGGCAACTCCCTGGGATACTCACTCTTGGAACCCAGATGCCCTACTGTAAGAAGGTCAAGCAACATACGTTCGCACTGCCATCGACAGCTCTAGCTGAGCTCCCAGCAAATGGCCAGGATTGCCTGCCCAGCCACAGGAATGAGCCCCAAATGACTCACTGCAACTGCCAAAGAAAAACAACCAAGAATCACTTAGTTGAGCCTAGTCCACCTTTAAGAAACATGAAAGATAATAATCCATTGTACTTTTAAGTCACTAGGTCTTGGAGTGGTTTGTTACATAGCAATAGGTGACTATAAGGGGACCTGGAACCAAATCCTTCATTTCCCCTCACAAAACCTGCCCCTCCTTTTTACATCCCATCTCAGGAAACACTTCCTCCTAATTAGGTAAAACACCTTGGAGTGATCCTTGGTCTTTCTCAAATGTTCCATCCAACGCATTGGCCAATCCTGTCGACTCAGTCACTAAGTCATATGCCACAACCCTTCATTTACTATTTCTCCCGCCCCTTCCATCCTTCTCCATGTGGCAGTTACCTCTCACCAGAGCTTCTGCAGCAGCAGCTGGGCAGGCAGCCAGAGTCCTTTAAGAACAGAAATCACTCCTCTGCTCAAAATTCTCTTGTCACCCTTAGAATAAACCCGAAGTCCTGGTCTCGGCCTAAAACGGACTCCAGGACCCGGCTCTTGCTTCCTTCAAACCTCATTTCTTATCACTCTCTCCTCTGTACATGCTTCAGCCAGAGAGGCCCTCTTGCTGTCTCCTGTCCACCCTACTGGAAATCACACCCCTTGGCTGTTTCCACCCCCTGACACTGCTTTAGTTTTATTCAACCTACCTTTATTAAATGATCTCTTTGCTAACAGTCTATTTTCCCCATTCAAATGGAAACTCCTTGAGGACAAGGATTTTGTCTGTTTTGTTCAGTGATATATCTTGAGTGTCTAAAATGATGCTTGGCATATAGTAGGGCCTCAATAAGTATTTGTTGAATGAATGAATGACCCCTGATTCCAGAAGTAGCAATAAGCAGTGACATGCATCCATCTTCCTGGCACATAAGTTAACATTTTCCATACTTCCTTCAGCTCTGAAGATCAAGACACATGACTTTTCCAGGCTGACCTGGGATGAAAAGGAACACACTTCATCCCTATGTAGTCCACACTATTTTTTTTTGCCCTCAATACCATCTGGATATTAAATTCTCATTGCATGACCACATAGCCTTCTCCCAGTCCTGATTTCCTAGAGCTCAGGTTCAGACTGGACTTTGTGGAAGAGCCCACGCAAGTACAGATGGCCGATCCTGGTCATTTGTATATTTAATTCATGTTGGTAGATCCCCTACTGTGTCCCAGGCCCTGTACAGTGAGCTGGTGATATACAGACTGGGCTTCACTTATTCAAAGCTGGCATTTTAAGCGGTGCCTGAAAGATACGGTCACTGGGGAATAATGGTTAAGTGCCCCGAGAGCCCATGTAGAAGCACAGCCTCAGGTGTGAAATGAGTCTCATAGCTGCTCTGCTTCAGTTCAGACTGCACCCCAGAGGTTCCCTGGATCCTCAAAGGTCATGCAGCCTTCCATCAACCTGAGATTAGACTGGATTTATACCATAACTGCTCTTTGTAGAAAATAAAACCTCACATTTGAATGGTGCTCTGAAGAATGAAAACTGCCAACATTTATTGGTGTTAATACCAGTAAGAGCACAAAATAGCATCCCATTCTTACCTAACTTGAGAGGTGGGCACCATCATCCCTATTTATAAGTGAAAAAACTGAAGCTCACAGAAGTTCAGTGATTTTTCATGCAGCTCACATAGAGCAATCAGAACCCACATCTGCCTCACTCCAAAACTTACGCTTTTTCCTTAACGCCACATTGCTGCCCATCAAAAATTACAACAAAATGCCCTGGTGTCAATACTTTCAAAAGTATCATCTATTATTTCTTTTTGTCATGATGTATCTTTCTGAGTCAGAAGTCAGGGGTTGCTATCCCCATTTTACAAGAGAGAAAAGTCAGTCCCATTAGATGAGCATAATGCACGTCATTTAGGACTACCAGGCAGGACCGTGTATTCAAAAGTTATTTCCCACATCAGCTGCCCTTGTACCCAACCTACAAAAAGGTTTCTTTCTTTGCCTAACAATCTGTTTAAATCTCCAACTGCCTCTTATTAAAATGTGAATATTCTTAGGAGGGCTTATTCCCCAAGGAAATTGTCAGGTATTATCTTCTCAGGATCTGTCTGAAAGTCAATTGAGAAGTTACTGCTTCTAATGTAAGGCACCCATGGGGGAGAGTTCTAAGCACAAACTCCAGAAAACCACTTCGACTGGGCCCTAACTGGAGGTACTCCTTGACTGGCAGTGGTTACGTGACTACATTACCCAGCCGGACCCAGGACCTCTGGCCTTCTGACTCCAGAGCTTTCGTCTATAGGACTCAGCCATCAACTTGAGCTCACTCTAGTCTGAACTCATCATTCTGGCACCCTTCGGGGACCCATGCAGTGCCTGAGGCTCTACAGCTAACCAGAACAGACCCAGAGAAATCACAAGAGAACTCTCAAACTCCATCTGGTACAAAGATTCATGTTCTTTTGAAGTTTGTCCTCTTACTCTGTAAATGCTTGGACTTCGAGGGTATGTTACTGAGATGGAATCAATTGCAATAAATAGAAAACACATCAACAGAACTTACTTGTGTCTCCCTGCTCGAAGACAGAAGCACCACTTGGGGATGTGATCCAAATTCCTGGGACAGACACATGGGGCTCCAGGGCCCCTTCCTTGGCATCTTCTCTAGATGACATTGGCCATAGCCAGCATACCCACCAAGTTCCACATAACCAACATGCTTTGTCCACACACCACAAAGGCCCTGGGAAATCCTGTGTCAGAGCCAAACAGCTGTAAACCTTCAGGCCTTTCAAAACATTCCTAAGGCCCAGAAGGACAATGTATTATCCCTATTTACCCAGGAACATGAAGGCAAAACCGCACTCATGAATATTGTCAGCAGCTGGGGCTGTCAGAAGAGCAAGACATATGATTAAATATATCCAGGCCAGTTTCCCTGCACTATTAGGCAGAGCTTGTTTTGGTTTTTGTTTTTAAATACTATTATCTTCAAACAGCAATCATATTGGAGGAAATAATCATTATAATAATAAACATCCTTTCTACATCATGAATCATTATAGAAGTTTTTCCTGTATTTATTTTCTCTAGAATTCTTAAATTCCTATGGAACACATTCATAGCAAGATTTTCAACTGGTGGAATCTTCTATGAAGATTCAGCGATGGGCAGGGGGAGGTTCACCAGCTCCCATAAGAAAGTAGGTACAATTTCCCACAACCATTAAAGTCCTCTTTACACTTCTTATGTTGTGTTAATCAATCTCTCTAAACTTCAAACTATCATTTTCTTTTTCAAAAAGGATAAGAATCATTAAAGCATCTTAAGGGCTAATACACAGAGTGTGTGTGTTCAGTCATGTCTGACTCTTTGCAATCCCATGGACTGTAGCCCGCCAGGCTCCTCTGTCCATGGGATTCTCCAGGCAAGAAAACTGGAGTGGGTTGCCATTTCCTTCTTCAGGGTATCTTCCCGACCTAGGGATCAAACCCAAGTCTCTTGTGTCTTTTGTTTTTAAAGACAAAAAAACACTGGCAGGCCAATTCTTTACCACTGTGCCACCTGGGAAGCCCTCTATATTAAATGTACAGTGTGTTAAGTGCTTTATATAGATTATCTCATTGAATTCTTACAGCAAGCCTGTCAGGTAAACACTCATCATTACCACCTCCCTTTTATAGATGAGGACATGAGACACAGCGTGTTTTAGTAACTAGCCCAAGGTCACATGAAATTGGTATTCAAACCAAGATCCACCTGACTGCAAAGCCAGCAAGTATCACCACTAGGCTCTTCAGACTTGTTTCAGAGGTTGATACCACAATAGATACAGCATCCAATAGCAAATACAGGTAGTTCCCAATTTTTTTGGTTATTCAATTTGTGAATAACACACATATTTGGACAC